>NC_086068.1:40396616-41025783 GCF_947568885.1 Cydia strobilella | reverse complement strand
CGGTTATAATAGTACATTTCGATGCTAGTGCGGAAAGTATGTCATTATTTCACGAGTACCGAGATATCTTGACTCGGGACGAGTGAAGAATGACATATCCGCACGTGTATCGAACGACGTTTTTTAATACAGTTGCGAAAAAATAAGAAAAGCAACAAGTATTAAGGAATGGAATTTGAAACTTATTATTAATTCTGTGACATCATTGACATTGACATTATGAAGAGGTGTTTTTCTAGCTTTTGTTCGACTAGAATAGATTTTGTTATTATTATTGAACCCACTTCAATGAAAGCTTTTTTTTTCAAATGCATGTTCTAAAAGACAGAAACAATTGTAAATATTAACCCTTTACCTACGGGTGTCAACCAGAGTTGCCAGTAAGGCAACACCGCTGCAGTACGGGTGTCAACTATAGTTGATCGAAGCTATGTTCATGTTTAATATTTTTTTTAATTAAAACGAGACCTTGTGTCTTGGTAATAGCGGTCATATTTAAGCATTGGGATTAATATAGGCGCAAAGAAAAAAATATCATAATGTTTCGGTAGATGGCATTGACATAAACATATTTTTAAAATTACCGCTTTTTTGCTGTCAACTGGGGTTGACACCCGTACTGCAGAAGCGAAAATAATTGAACTCAATATGGCGGTCCTAGTGTTGTTTTATATTTCATCGACTTGTTGTAGGAGTGAGACGTGTGGGTGTTTTGAATGTTATTTTTAGTTTTTTGACTTTTCTTGGTCCAAATAGTTACAAAACTGGAATATATTTTTTTTTTACTAAAAACATAACTTCTTGAGCTTCTATCCCGTACTTACAGAAATACGAGTACGACAGTTGTATCGATATGCGCACATCACTATTTTTTGTCAGTAGCAGAGATTTGTTTTTATGCCACATTTTAAGTGATTTATTTTTTGCAATATTTCAATAATTATCATCATTCAAGTAGTTAGTTGTGTTAGATATATAATAAACTAATACTTTAAAACTTAATTTTGAGAAATTCGCTAATACTAACTTAACATTCTTCAATTTCTTAGTGATTAATATTAAGCGTGAAATAAGAAATATTAGTGAATATAAATACACTAAGTGATAAGTTATTAACTAAACATATTATACTTAATGTGTGTGTGAAATTTCAAGCACGTAGCTGTAGTACTTCAAAAGTTACAAGTAAGTGAAATTATGTCAAACCGCTGACTCTCGCCAATACATGCGCGTATTGAGCGGTGACTGGGTGTTCAAAGTCCCCGTAGGTCTAAAGGGTTAAAACATTGTACTATTATTACCTAAATATCCTTATTTATGATTATTTGTGTATCGTATATTTATAAAAACAATATCGATTGTTGCCTTTGGAAACTTAAAACATTCTTGCAGTAAGCAAATACGCCTCTTCTTTGACAGGCGTTCCGTTCCATTCAGACAACTTATGAAAAATGGTTTTTCAACATTAAAAAATATTACTTATAATGATGAAGAGGTAAGTAATAAAATATGAAATATGCATATTTTTCGTATTCTTACATTAACAGTAGGTTTTTATGTTGATTACGACGTTTAAATGAAACTAATATTAACACTCATCAATAAGTATAGGTAGTCATGAATTGGAACAAGTAAAAATTTAAAAAAATTGGAAAAGTAAAAAGCACTAGTTCGCGAAAACCAACTTTCTGCACGCTAAACAGCCATGAAAAGTAGCACTTTTTGATCGAACTAAGATAGCCGGGTGCATTCCGATCAAATAAAAGAGAGTATAGTGTACGCAAGGACCTCCGTTCTCGAATAGGAAGCTAGTTAAGTCGGCAGCGATATGCAGATATGTGGTCATATTTGTGAGTCCGAAAATAAATCTGATGTTGTTATTAAGAAGCCGATCTAATTTGCTCAGAGAGACGTGATATTCGTGTAACACACATCAGCCTAGTCTACAATAGGTAATACAAGAGCTTGAACAAGGAGAACTTTAGTGCCAGTCGGAAGGAAATGTTTAAGCCGGTATAGGGCTCTTAGTGTGTTAATGACCCGGCGACATACGTCAGATACCTGCGGTTCCCAAGTCAGGCCACTGTCTAGAATCAACCCCAGGTTTTTCACTTGCGATGCTAGCGGCACAGGTATATCTTCGTACACGATAGGAGACAAGTGAGTAAGGTCAGCTACGGAGAGTAAACGGGGGCTTCCTAGTACAATAGCCTGGCATTTGGACGGATTAACAGAAATGCCGATGCAACGCGACCAAACAGAGATTCGATTCAAGTCCTCGTTAATTTTCGCTATTTAAGCTAGTAAAATATAATAAAGGCAACTGAGATTTTTATTTTCCGCGCTTGGTTCGTCATGACATGACATGACCGCTGTAGGGAGAAACGACAAATTATGGATGCGTCACTGGATGCGTTCAGAAACGACGCGGCCGACCAGAAAATGACGAATTATAAGCGTTCTCGAAAGCCGGTCCCGTAATTATTGTGGACAAGGCACTTTTTGCCTCTGACAAATATGTAGTAAAAGCGTGGAATGACTTTGCTTTGAGCTGCTACGTAGGTACTAATAATGGTTCTCGTGAAGCAGCGAGCTCTAATATTAACTATTTCTTTTGTGCGGTGAACTGGCGTGGTTGTACTGCGCTGCGTTTGCGTCTTCCTTAGAGTGGGGCAATGACCCCTTTCTTTATTTCGTTACATGTGATGGGCTCAGATTTCTTGAGCTCGCCTAACAGCTTTGTGTTGTCTCGCGTCCATCCCTTTGATGGATATCGCCTATAAATCAGGTAAAATAATATTGTAGTAACTAATATGCAATACAATTAAACATATGTACAAGTTACAAGCTCAGGGTGGTATTATTACACTCGTCCATTTTTTTTTGTCAAATTTGTATTGCGTTTCACATTTTGCTTAGTGGAATACCAACCTTACATCTATTAACCGTCACCCTCATAGAAATGTGTGTCCGCGGCCTGTGTCGTTTCCAAGCAAAAGGTCTCACTTTGTCGCTTGGCATAAGGACGCTTTGATAGGTTATTCGTATAAAGATACAAGCAAATCTCATCTTTATGGTAAGCAACAAAGTGGGACCTTTCACTAGACTTTGACACATGTGATTTTGTTATGTACGATAAGTCGGCAGTGTGGTTGGTAAGTGCTCCTAGGGTTCAGATCAGATCAGAAATTCAGTCTTTAGTGTCTTTACCTATAAAGTCGAGTTATTAATACCTACATGGCAGCTCAATACAAACTCCATAAGTACCAGTAAAGTAGGTTCTTGTGCATTTTTGAAATAGTAACTACATTGTGCAAGCGTGATTTTGGAAACGAGGTCTATAATTCCCGACAGCCGCAAGCTGGAGGTAATCAAAGACTCGAGTTTACAATATTCTTACGCCCGGAGTTACACACAATGTCTTTCATCACACTTGCGAAGAAAAAACTAAATTTTAAACGAAATAATAATTAAATACGGTGACATTTCAAACATTCATCCGCCATATTGTAATTTCTTGATAGTTTAGGCATCGAAGGCACAAGGAAGGCACCAGACCTTCGGCATTCAGCCACAATTATATTTTTAAACAGCTGCCGGTGTCAAATTAGCACGAGGGGTTAAACAACAAATTTGCCCCCTTGTAAAACAAATAACTATTACCTTCTTAGTTAGTTAGGTGTATTATTTTAACCATTAGGTAATTACATAGGTAGATAGTGTAGATACTTATAATACTCTTATTAGGTACTTACGTATTATAGTATTTTTCAAACGGGCGTCATCTCCATATAAATGCCCTATAATTTATAATATAACCTAAAAGCGTCAAATCTCGCAAAATTGTGTTTAACTGACATCTGTCAGCCTACCCATCGTGTTAGAAACATACTATAATTATTTCTAAAGTAATAAATTCTTTGGCAGATTAGGTAAGTAAGTAAGTAAGTAGGTACTTACAACGTTTGTTACTGAATTTGTTCTAAATTTCTTGATAAAATTAAGTACGTACTTTATCTCATTTATTTTAGCACAATTCAATATTCATAATTACTTTTCCTGCAGGAGTTTGTAACCAGAGTTAATTTCGAAAACGCTGTATCTGTATCATATTTTCGGATGTTCGCGAAATCTGATGAGTGCAATACGAGAAGCTGCGCCGGTGCCCGGTGGTCGCGCTCTGTGCGATTGAGTTGTTCCTTAAATTAACTATATACTAGGTATAGTCGTTCGTTTTGCAGCTGGCTAGCTGGCCGGCTGGCCCCGAACGGCTAATCCTTTGTCTACTGTTAAGTAAAACCGCACGAGCTACTACCGGCAAACACGGGTCGGTCATTGGCGTATAATTCTAATTGGCACCTGAGCGCGGGCTAGTTCAACGCTTAAAAAAACAGTGTAAGTGCGCTCTCCGATAACGCGCCTTTGTTACGCATCTCGATGACACATTTTAGACTGGTTCTGTAGCGTTCGACTCGCCGGCACTCAGTAACCTTAGAGGGATCACACAAGAATACGCAAATTATTTTTTTATTTGTTCATTTTGAATCTTATGGCAATTTCCATAGGAGTGTAAATCAATAACCGGTTAAAGTGACCGAACATTTTTTTACACAAAGTAGCACGTGCGGTGTAACTGTAACCAATATAGACAATGAGTTAACCGTAAGGGCCAGCTTGAAAAGTAAAGACTATTTATGCTGCTCGATTGACTCGGCGGGCTGTTTGATGATATACAAAATGGTAATTTCAATAGGTCGGTAGTTGATGCAGTCTCCGATTTAAAAGTAAGTTCTATGGAAAAAAATCATGGTCATACGTCTATTACTTTAATTAAGTAGGTACTGATAATGCAAATTTACCTTGTCTTTTTGGTTTCCTCGTATTCGATATGAAAAGTAGATTGTTTAACTCGGGTAAAAGGCACCAAACATCATTTCATCACTTTGTTAACAATCTTCTATACTAACTCCAGTTTAGCCTATTGTGACGGAAGGGTAACTAAGGAACCCTACACTGAGCATGGACCGACATCGTCGGTTTGTTACCTTTTAGATTTTAAAAATTTACGCGGTGCAGTATTATATATTTTCAGGGCCGATTTCCATGTAGGATCTAGCCAGGTTGGCAGCATTATTGTAGATAAATTATTGTACGTTCGTCACAGTTGCGTCTCTTCCTACCATAGGTAGTAGGTAGTCTTTAGTATTAGCTACGTTTACATTATGATGCCACTTATACCGATCGTAACACCAGTAATTGGGGCAGACAGTCGTGCACAAAATAGTTCCTTACGCCTTGATCGTGCAGGCTTCTCGTGGTATGGAGAAAGCATTGCTTGTGTTGTGGCTTGTGGCTCAATGACGACGTTCAGGGGTGTGATTTACACAACTTACCGAGGTCAAGTAAATCGAAAGTTCAGGGTAACCAATACAATAGTTGTTTTAGATCGCACGGTTAGTTTACAAGTATCCTAGCTGTCCTGGTATAAGTATAAGTAATAACAATACGCAGCCAGTTCACCGCGCTCCGCTCGATGTAATATCTCTACGTAGGTACAATTTAGACAGACGGTGCCTGCGAACTTTGATCTCCGATGATCTACAAGCCTTCCCTGTGAATTGAAAATCCTTTTATTTTTAGGGTTCCGTACCTCAAAAGGAAAAAAACGGAACCCTTATAGGATCACTCGTGCGTCTGTCTGTCTGTCTGTCACAGCCCATTTTCTCCAAAACCACTGAACAAATTAAGTTGAAATTTAGTATAGTTTTGAAAAAAATACATATAATTTTTAAGAAAAAAAAAACCGACTTCAATGGGGGATGCCGCTGAAAGTTTACTTATTGTTGATGGTGCACTCTTAGATTCCAGACAATGAAATGAAATAGACAGCATATTTTGCGTAATTGCGTAAGAGTTGTGGTCCATGTCCAGACCCGGGTCCTGGTCCGAGTCCGGGTCCAAGTTTGGGTCTGGGTCCATAAGGAAGAGAACAAATCGCCAAACGTGAACTGTGTGTCATTGAAGAGTTCCATTCTGATCATCATCAGTTCCACTTAATCAAATGTCACTTTTTTAAATGTAAATGCTGGATTTGTTGATGAAAATACAAAAATCACAATATGTATGCATTTCACATTTGAGAAGTTTCCTCGGTTCCTCATGGGTCTCATCATCAGAACTCGAGCTTGACAAAAATATGCCATAAAAACTTAAGTTGCTTAACAAACATAAAGAAGAGGACAAATCGCCAAACGTAAACTATGCGTCATTAAAGAGTTCCATTCTGATCATCATCTGCAGTTCCACTTCATCAAATGTCACTTTTTAAAATGGAAATGCTGGATTTGTTGATAAAAATACAAAAATCACTATAAGTATGCCTTTCACATTTGAGGAGTTCCCTCGATTCCTCATGGATCCCATCATCAGAACTCGAGCTTGACAAAAATGTTTCTTGAAAACCTAACTTGCTTAACAAACATAACGAAGAGGACAAATCGCCAAACGTGAACTATGCGTCATTGAAGAGTTCCGTTCTGATCATCATCAGCAGTTCCACTTCATCAAATGTCACTTTTTTAAATGTAAGTGCTTGATTTGTTCATGAAAATACTAAAATCACTATATGTAAGCCTTTAACATTTGAGGAGTTCCCTCGATTCCTCATGGATCATCAGAACTGCGTTTTGACAAAAATGGGACCAATCTGTATGTATATACTTATAATCAAAAAAAGAATTTTCAAAATCGGCCCAGAAATGACGGAGCTATGGAGTAACAAACATTATAAAAAAAAATAAAAAAAAATAAAAAAAAACATACAACCGAATTGATAACCTCCTCCTTTTTTAAATCTTGAAGTCGGTTAAAAATAGTTCATGATGATGACAGGAAAACCTAATAGAAATGTGCAGTCAAGCGCGCGTGAGTCTGATTTAATTACTTAGTTTTTGATCCGACCCCTACGGGTTTTTTAAAGACATTTCACTCACGTTTCACATAAAAATAGTTATTTGTTAAACAAGGGTGCAAAGTTGTATTTTACCCGCGAGTGTAGAATTGAAACACGAGCAAGCGAAAGGATTCTATAGTTGAACCACGAGCGTAGCGAGTGTTTCAACACGCGAGAAGTAAAATACATTTGCACCCGTGTGTAACACAAAACTTTTCCCCTCACTATAGCGAGGAAAGTGCAACATCCACAGGCGTTAGATCATCTTCGTCACTAATTTTTTTACGATAATACGATATTATAACAGAAAACTCCGGAAGTTGTGTATTTTTACGTGTGGGAGTCGGTGAGAAAATTTTTGTTGACAATGTTGACATTTCTGACGATGCGTTTTGAAATTGCATCGACTCAACTTGTGCGTTCAGAATTACATTCAACATCATTTAAAAAAACAAATGTTTCTTATGGAATTTAAGGTTTAGGACTTAAAATCATTAAATTTAGCTAAATTTGGTATTTTTTATTAAATTCTCAAACCGTTTATTTAATGATAATTTTATTAATATCGAACGAACCATTATTACGAGTGTTTTACGTTTTGTTATCTGTCAAAAGCTACTTAAACACGCTCCATCCAAGGTCAAATTACTTTCCCCACTAGTGGATAAAATGTGTTTTTCCCCGCTTGTTTTAAAGGATAAAAGACGGCTTTCCGAGCTAGTAAGGGGAAAAATACACTGTTAAAAATTGTGTAATATACGAAACCCTTGGAACGCGAGTCCGGCTGGCACTTGGCCGGTTTTAAACCATAGGAGGTGCGTGGTAAGTACCAAACCACTAGTTAGTTGTTTCTAGTATCTACTTAAATTGGTAAATATCAAAATGTTAGGTACATACATACTGATATAATAAAGCAAAATAGGGGAAATACAATATTAAATAATCAAAGCCAACAATGAAGTACAAGTATTAAAATAAAACAGCCGCGCATCTTCTGGCCCTATTAAGCGTATAGTCTTTGCGGAAAGTGAAGAGTCCTGGAATGTATGTATGGGGCCGGCCCAATGGGTACATTCCACGACTCTTCTCTTTCCGCACAGACTCTAGAAGTTAGACCAAGAGAAGTCTGCAATGATTTTGATATCACACGCAGTGTAAGTGTTATTTATACGTCATAATTTAATAGAAGTTTGACGTTTAAAATAACAGTTGCACTGCGTGTGCTATCAAAACCGTTGCAAACTTTTCTTGATCTAACACTACCTAAGTGTAAAGCGTAAGCAGAGATGAAACTAGATGAGCCGCATGCGGCTCTTGAGCGGCTCTTCTAGTTTTCCGAAGATTACTCAATATTGGCGGTTCTTTGTAACCCCTAAATTTGCGATTTTTAACATTTTTGCAGTGCTAGAATTTTTTAGTTTTAGTAACGAAATGTACGATTATTAAATTCTTACCTAATCGCATTCGATGTATTTCGTCTTCTTTTACCTTTTGAACAAAATGAACTCCTAGAACAAATTAAATTATTTTCTATGAAAATATTTTAATTTGTGGGTTTTCAAGTAGACACACTACTATTTAAACTATAAACTGAACTGGGTTCAGGCACCTGTCCGGTAAACGGGGTACGCTGGTTCGATTCCAGCTCTGGACACTGGAGGCTTTGGTCATTTTTTCCTTCGTATATGATATTTATTTCAGTTTAAAATGAACTCCTATTAACTCCACATGCTATTCAGCACAATGATCATTATTAAATGTTATGTGAGAAATGATGCCAAAACTATTTATTAACAAATGGAGTAAAAGTGGTGGCAGTAACTGATGTACTTAAAATACATATTTTAACTACAACTATGGGAAAAACGAATAAAGCGTCCCCATCACAACAACCGCATCACTCCGCTGTGCGTGTGCGGGCGCTGCCCCTGCCGCGCCCCGCGCCCCGCGGACCGCGCCCCCTCACTCCTTGGCAAGCTCTGCACAAGCACAAGCACAAGCACAACTACAACACGATGACCATCGTTAGTACTCACTCAGTACATTAGGTACGGAGCGAATTCGACTTTGTTTTAATGATAACTCGCGACATAGTTGCTAAGTATGCTATACGTAGGAAGTTTAATATCTTCTGTAGTCTGTGAGTAGGTATACGATATACTGTAGCCACATCTTTTATTAAAAAGTGGAGACTACATTGCAACTGCACACAGTGTACACTGACATACTTTGCTAGGTATTCGAAAATTTCTAAATTCGCAGTGGGTCTAAAATGTCTAAATTTCGTTATAATTAATATTAAACATACCATCAAAAACATTACCTACATATGCCTACATGTAAAAATATGCAAAGGAGGTGGCCATAGGAACTCTGTGATAAAACAATTTTATCACAGTTCCTATGGCCACCTCCTGTTTTTAGAATTGTCTCGATGAGTATTAGTTGCCTGTGGAAAGAAAAGTACAGTCAGCGATAAAAGCTTGTACCAAAAATTAAATTTTATCCAAAAACTTTTGTATGTAGGTTCTTTTCGGGTACTACTTCTTGTACTGTACGTCAGCTACCACTTTTCTCAAAGCTCATACCCATCCCACATTATACTCGTACTCATTACTCAAACCTATACAATACTCATGCATTGCATGGCCATACCAAACTATACTTGTATTCATACATATATATATATATATATATATACCCAAGTACCCATCCCACACCACACCCGCACTCATACCTATACTATATTCATATCCTTACCATACTCATACCATACATATCTTCATACTCACATCGTACATCTTAGACTTTACCTACTATTTGTAGGAACAGCAAAAGTAACTTTGTAATAGCATATATTTATATGGGACTACAAACTTACTTATGCAATTCTTATCTTTAAAACGTGACTGATATTGCAATATTTTTAGGTTTTTATGGCTTGATAAGCTAAAAACTACTTACTTATGTTTAAAATTTGAAGCTTGTGGGTCTGCTAGAAGTACCTTAGAATAATGATGATCGGTGAGTGAGTGAGTGTGTCAGTGAAAAATTTAAGTAACTTTGACGTGCAATCATTCTTAAACTACAAGTTCAAATTGAATGTTCTTGGGAACATATCTAAGCCACATTATGCCCTATGTCACTGAAAATTTAGGGTTCAAGCTTTAGCCAGAACAAAATTACAGGACGTCGAAAATGGTCTGAATGGCTTCGAGAAAATCCGGTACGGCCGTGCCTCTTTTTTTTTGCTCGACTTGGCGGGGGCACTGCCTTGCCCCAGATTCAAATATGAATACTCGTATGAATTATGTTTTTTTTTTTTTCAATACTACGTCGGTGGCAAACAAGCATACGGCCCGCCTGATGTTAAGCAGTCTCCATAGCCTATGTACGCCTGCAACTCCAGAGGAGTTATATGCGCGTTGCCGACCCTAACACTCCTCTCCCTCGAGAATGTATTATGTATACTAGATAGAGAATAATAATTATTTTCTACTAAAATTTTGGAAGGAGGCAAGCGTTAAATTTGCCACCGGGCTCGGGGCGTTGGATCTTATGAATGGCTTGTTTTCTTCTTCCTGCCATTATCCCACGGTATTTGGGGTCGGCACAACATGTTTTTCTCTTCAATTCTCCTCTATCTTTCGTCAGCTCAGCACTCACTCCTTTCTTTCTCATATCCTCGTTCACACAATCCATCCATCGGTTTTTGGGTCTACCATTCGCTCTCCGTCCATCAACATTAATCCCTAACATTCTTTTGCCTATATGGCATTCATCCCTCCTCATCACATGCCCATACCACGCTAACCTACTACTTCTCATCTTCTCCGTTACCGGAGCTACTTTCAAACTTCCCCAAATATACCTATAATATACTCATTCTTAATCCGATCCTTTCTCGTCACTCCACACATCCATAACAACAACCTGATCAGCTAAATTACTACCAACCGTAGTAAAATGAGTGTTACATCTATCAAGGGATTCTTGAGCAGAGTATCCCGATTTGGTTAAATGGGCGGCATCATTTATATTATTTGAGATTTGGCATATAGTCTTAATTGTTTTCCATAGTTTCTTAGGTGTATCTTTGTTTTCTTGTATTTGCTTGTTCTTATTTCTAGGTCTGTCTTCTAGTTGTCCTGCCTCGCTCGCTTCGCTCTCCTACACTACACGTTACACACTCACACACACTAACATTCACATACACACACTCAAAAGCACAACTTCATCACCTTATCGCCCATTCTCACACATAATTTTTAAGTTATCTAGATTTAATTTGTCCAATGTTCCGTTACATACTCTTTTTGTTTTGGTGAGTCCCAAGATACAGGCTCAGCCTAGTTTGGGGCTTACCGGACACCCTTTTGTGCATGCCACTTTCTAATTATTCTCAATAAATTTATTCTTATTCTTATTTCCGCTGCGTGCACTCTTCTTTCGTCGCCCAGCATTCTGATCCATACATTACAACCAACAGGTCTCACGATCGTCCTGTAAATTTTCCCCTTAAGTTTAAGAGGCATATTCGTGGGTCGCAAGTTGTTCCAGAGACCTGTCGCCATTTCATCCATCCCGCATTTATTCTATTTTTCACGTCACGGTCGATGCTTCCGTCAATTTCGTCAATCGCGGGTTTCAGCACTCACTTACTAGAACTGCTGGCCAACTACCTTTCGGAAAGAAATCAATTCGTTCAGTACGACGGCGCGCGATCTTCTCCGTTCTTAGTCACATCGGGTATTGGGCCAGGAAGTAGCCTCGGACCCCTTCTATTTCTTATCCTCGTAAATGACTTACCATCAGTACTCATTCATTCAACGTGCCTTTTATTTGCCGATGACCTGAAACTGGCACTACCAATCAACAGTATTGACGATTCTTCTCTACTGCAACTAGATATTGATAATATTTCGGCCTGGGCTCGTAATAATAGTTTGACTCTGAACAATGAAAAATGCTCAGTCATTACATATACGCGTAATCGGCAGTCGGCACTCTGTAAATCATCCTTACACAATAGAAGATAAAACCCTGAAACGAGTCACTGAAATCAAGGATCTTGGTACATGGTTTGATACGCAGCTCACGTTCAACCAGCATATCACGAAGACCTGTAACGAAGCCCGAATATGCTTAGGGTTTGTCATACGCCAAGCCAAGTTGTTCACGAACAGACACGCTATAGCTGTCCTCTACAACGCATTCGTCCGGTCTAAGCTAGAAACAAATGCGATCATTTGGAATCCCCACAAAAAACATGACACGCTTGTAGTTGAAATAGTCCAAAAATCGTTCGTAAGATTTCTATATAGGTATTATGCTCATCTGTATCCAACACTAGTATTCGTATTTGGTATGGTAAACTACACATCCCTCGAAACCCGCAGGAGTATATACCTAGTGAAATATTTCGTCCAATTAATACGGGGGACAGTAACTAACCCCCAATTACTGTCACAAATAGCACTCCGTGTTCCTCGACTCGCCGCTAAAGTGCTACTTCCTCGACGCCGCGGTCTCTTCGCTGTTCCTACAGCTCGAACTCGCATGCATGCTAACTCTCCTCTTCATCAAGCACAGATACTACTGAACGACATTTTAGACCGATTTATATTATTTCGAACTTATTTACTAATTTACGCATGCAAGTAATGAAAAATAAACTACATTTTTACATATCGTGTTTTTACTTTTGCGACTAAAATATTGTTTCGTGATACCATTTATAAAAGACTGGTATAGTAAATCGTCACTGAATGTGAATAGGTATTACATATTGACGCCTTTTTCCTTGACCGTGTACAGTGCACTACAATGAGGTGTATTCATTTTTCACGTGATTGCTTTGCAATAAGGTGAAATAATGGAAACCTCATTGTAGTTCACTGTAAACGTGAGTATCTTCTTTGCTGTAAACAAACGGTCAAGGTTAAAGGCGCCATAGTTTTTATTAGTATGCATTTGTGCCACGCACCCATACGTAGTTAGTTTTTTTTTTTTATAATACTACGTCGGTGGCAAACAAGCATACGGCCCGCCTGATGTTAAGCAGTCTCCGTAGCCTATGTACGCCTGCAACTCCAAAGGAGTTACATAGTTGATCCAGTATCCGCTTGGGGCGTTTATGTAGAGGTTTTTTGACATTTACTCGCGAATTGGCTTTCTTTTACTATACATATACTATTATACTCTTTGCTCCAGTTGTCTTGGGTAATTCAGCATTGAAAGACGTTACAATCTTCAAATACCTGGGTAGCCAAATCCGAAGCGATAATCGCCTTGCCTCAGAGATTCCATCACGCATAGCCAAAGCTGCAGCCACATTTGGAAAATTAAACCAACGTGTTTGGAAGTCGCACGATCTAAAACTCCAAACCAAGCTTTCTGTGTACAAGGCCATGGTGCTTCCAATACTTACGTACGCTTCAGAGTCTTGGTGCCTGTACAAGGGAGACATCAGAAAGCTTGACACTTTCCACATGCGTTGTTTACGCAGCATACTTAGAATTAAGTGGCAAGATCGTGTGACTAACACGAAGGTATTACATCGAGCCAATATGTCCGGTATGGAGGCCATTCTAATGAAAAGCCAACTAAGATGGAGTGGCCCTCCCGGTCGGTGATAAGGACAAAGCATGGCACTATTTTCTCTTTCCTCTTATAGGAATCGCAATAAGACTATCTTTCTCTATCAAAGAGTGTCAGGCCCTTGGGTCAGGTGCTGGTCAGGCTCAGGCTTTACATAAATAATTGTTTTCGGGATTTGCTCAAATAAAACTTTGTTGAAAACTAAACCCATCGTCCATCGTCCATCCCAGTCTCAGAGGAACAATCAAAGAGTAAAGTAAGTATATTTTATGGATTCGAGTGTTCCATCCGTTCCCTCTTGATGATGGTCAGTTGACAGATCGCAGTGATAAATCTAAATCACGGTTAAATTGCAGCCATCCAACGAAATCATAACGAAATAGAATAACTACTGATAACTACCTGACATACCGCTAAATTGCTCGAAGCATCTTGTGGTGATTTTTGAACGTTTACTTATTCGAATACTCCGATTTTCGATTCTACCTACTGTCAAAATCACGTCAAAATGTCAAAATGGAATAAGAGAATCGATTAATCCTTTTTATATTCGTAGTTAAAAGCAAACAAATACCAATTTTAATCAAGTTTTATAATCAGTTTTAATCACTTTTAGCGGTTCTATATTATTACGTATTGGCGTCACAAAGTGCCGATCGTTAACGACTTTAACTTTAACAAGATCAACAAGTTATTGTTATAGTATAATGGAGTTTATAGAGCTTATATCAATAAATAAACTGGATGGTGTTATTCTAAAATATCCTCACCAGGATAACGTTGATGGAACGGTGTGTATTACTGGACATCACCTCATTTTGAGTTCACGAAAAGAAGGCGTTCGCGAACTATGGGTAAGTTGATATTACATGTATGTGATGCTGATTACAGCACTACAATATGTTGCTAAGCTGCAATGAAAACTCTTCTATTACTTTTTAGGTACTAAAGTAGCGTCCATTATTTTATTGACCATTTATTACATTATACATAATGGAGTTACAAGGAGAACCCACATTGTCAGCGGTTGATAAGCAGACTCCATTATAAGTGGCAAAGAGGACATAATAGGATAGAGCGGTACTGTCATAGTAAATTTTGTAACCACAGTAAATTCACTGCCATCTATCGACACACGAATAAAACTAAAAATGAAGATATATAAAAATATGATAAAATGTATTTATATATGTATAAATGATTTTTTTATTTGCATTAATTATTTTTATATGATTTTGACCCATGTTCTTTCACTGATATGCGTTAAAATTGTTAAATAACAAAGGAAACCGTCATCGCCATCTATTTGAGAGTAGGCCAAAGGTAGTGGCACCATCTGATCGAGAATCAAATTTTCTTGATTTTCGAGGCACAATTTTTCCTTAGACTGTATCCATCTATTACGGAGTTATATCTATCTTTGTCAGTGGTGAAATTTTAATGAAATGCCAAAGTTGGCACTCACTCCTCCATCATGCGTGTAAGATTCCGCAAGCTATTGGGTAAAAGTACGCATGTGGGGTAATTGTTCACAACAAGAAAATTTCAATGGAGTTGTTAATGAAATAAAGTTTAACAAATATTTATGATATTATCTGATCAGTATCTACATACTAATTTTTCAGAATAGTATTTTCAAAATATGGTTATTTAGTATTTTAAAATTAGTATGTAGATACTGATCTGTAGATCTATGTACTAATTTCAGAATATGGTTATTTAATATTCTTAAATTTGTATGTTAATCACATTTTTAATTTTTATCAGTGGCCAGTGTTCATGACGAATGTGCACGATTCTCTAAAGAGTTTGTAAGCGATTAGTTGTAACAAGCAGGCATGCGAGTAAATGTATAGTGATGTCATCATTCGCTTGCCCTTATCCCATTCATTTGGGGTCAGTGCAGCATGTCTTTTTCTTCCATACCACTCTCTCGCCCGTCATCTCATCACTCACTCGCATTCGTTTCATATTATCTCTCACACAGTCCATCCACCTTTTCCTCGGTTTTCCTCTCCCGATACTTCCCTCCACATTCATTCGTAATACCTTTCTCGTCACATGCCTTTCAGCCCTCCACATTACATGTCCGTACCACGCTAGGCGATTCGCTGTTACTTTTTCTACTATAGGTGCAACTTTCAGGCTTCCTCTTATATATTCATTCCTTATCCTATCCATTCTTGTCACACCACACATCCATCTTAACATTCTCATTTCCGCTACATGCAATCTCTTTTCATCCGTCACCTTTAGGGCCCAACACTCTGACCCATACATGACGGTTATGATGGTTTTATATATCCTTACCCTTCAATCGAAGAGGCATTTGAGCATAGCAAATGGTTCCCGTGACCTGATATGATGTATAGTGATGTATTCAATTAAAAAAAAAAACATAAAATAAAGTAATTATATTCATTTGATAGCTTATTAAAGAGGCCTACTTTGTTGAAAAATCAGAAAGTGTCGCTGGCGTGATAATACAACAAAATTAAAAAATATTTATAATTTTTTTTAAAGTTTTTGTATGGCAATATGTCGCAAAATTAATATCATGTGATTGTCCTTACTACATGCACAATATACGTGACGCACGTAAAAATCGGCTGGTTAGAAAAAAATATATTGAAGAAAGATCATATTTCTTTTTTTTAATTATTTAACTATAAAATTTGGGGAGCTGAAATTTGGCATACTCGATACTAATAGAAAGACAAATCAATAAAAAAAATTACAAGCCAAAACTCGCTGGGGGCAGACTCTCTTAACTTATCCTGGCATGGCCTTTTCTTGATGCAAACAATTACCCCACATGCATACTTTTACCCAATAGCTTGCGAAATCTTACACGCATGGTGGAGGATTCGAGTGAGTTCAAACCCTAACATTTCATTAAAATTTCACCACTGATAATGGAGTCTGTTGATAAGGATAATTTTTATAGCATTATTACATTTTTGACAAATGCCAATAACAAGTTTGGGAACAAATCAAATTATTTTATTAAATATTTTGATTTCTGTTTTTTTCTTTAAGTAGTCACACTACTATATATAAATTAAAAACTGTAATAGATGTCATATATTAAAGAAAAAGTGAATTTGTCAATTTTTCTTTAATATATGACATCTATTACAGTTTTTAAAATGCCAATAAGTTATCTTTTGCTTAAAAAACTCATTTAATTATGGTATTTACTAGTGCTAAGATTACTTATATAACATAATTCAAGAGACACCCACCACCACCACCACCATGTTCACCATGTGTTGATGGAATGTGTCCGCAACAAGGCGCTGAGGAGTGACATGACATTTATCAAAACTATATACCAACAGGTAGCTGCAACATCGTTATGGCATCGCCAACTATCAGACGAGGCCAGGATGATGTGCAAGCTATACTTAAAAATAATGGAGTAGTGTAGGTAATACTGCACTACTACATTATTACTATAGATCTCAGTATGGGGGTGACGAAACCCCATCCTTTAAAAAAAATAGATAAAAAAAGATACCCAAAAAGCACTTAGAAAGGATGAAGCTCCCATAGAACTAATAATTCATAGTGATTATAATTTAAACACTACTTTAAAGGACAATCCCTACTATTATTATTAAATGTAAAAGCGATTCTGTCCGCCTGTTTGTTACGTCTTCATGCTTAATCTGCCGAGACAGAGATGAAATTTGGTAAAGATATAGTTTGAGGCTTCGGAAAGGACATATGATATTTTTTATTCATCATCATCATTCCACACAGATGAAGTCGCGGGCAGAAGCTAGTGTTTTATATTTCACCACTTACCTGGCCTGGATTAATGGATTGGATATTATTGGTTTTCTAGCTTCTTCATAGAAACATAGATAGCATTGAAAAGAAAGAAAACAAGCCTGTGAATGGCATCATGCAGGGTGGTTCCTTGTTCCTGAAGTGTAAAGACCTGCGGATATTCCAGCTCGATATCAGCTCCAGTGCGGAGTTGAACATGCTGTCTCAAACCCTGGAAAACCTTTCTGGCCTACAAGATCCCAGCCTTTTCTATCCATTTTTTTATAGACATATGCATCCAATTATGGAAAATGGGCATACATTATATAGGTAAGCTGTTTTATTAACAATCATCATCAGTGTCTGCTTCAATATTAGTTTTTTTTAATAATCGTAATCATTTGTGACGTTTTCAACCAAAATGTACCACATTGTCGGTTGTCGATAAGGTTGATTTGTAATTGAAGCTATATGGTAATAGTGCCTTACTGACAAGCGACAATAAGTACCCTTTTGGTTAAAATTGGCACATTTATTGCATTAAGGAGGATGTTTGGCCTGATATCCAGAAGCAAAATTTTTGTTTTTAAATTTGAAATCTTCTAATATTCAACAAGTATGTACTTCGGATTGGGGACAATAGGAGTTTTTTTTTTTGAAAATATTGGTTACACCAAATTCTACTACATGCTTAGTAAATGTTCCATTGTGGAAAGGGCTTATAAGTATTTAAAAAAATGCATGGTTGCTGGTTAACTAATTTTAATACCATAAATTCAGATTTTTAAATGGCATCAAGGGTGGCAAATTGATTTACTCATTTTTAACAGAAAAACTTTTAGAGGTCAACAATTGTTTATAGAATATTAGTAGTATTTATATTTATTATATATTTGTTGCAGTATAGAGGGTGAATTCACAAAAGTGTTGGCAACAGATGAGTGGAGGATATCTCGAGTCAACCAAAACTACACTGTGTGCCCGGCATACCCAAAGGCAGTGGTGGTCCCCAAAAGTGTAGATGATGATATTTTAGCTCTGGCTGCAACATTTAGACAAGGTGGCCGATTTCCTGTGCTCTCCTACAGGCACAACAATGGGGTAAGTTGAAATTTGAATTTTGTAACAAGCATTTATATTAGCCTAAGCGTTTCACTCTATTCATGGCTACTCTTACATATAAAATAATAAGTCGTGTGGGAGGTAATGTAAACCTTATTTTGAATAAGTTTTAAACTTATAATAGTCTATGATACGTTATATATGGTCGACCTTCACCGATACGTCTGACGGATGAAACTTATATTTTATGAAAAAAAATATGTTCCTGAACATAAATAAATAGAGTTGCCTAAAGAAATATGGTCAAGGCTATTTTTAATACATTTTTGAAAATAAGTTTTTTTCTTCAAATTTAATTGACTTGTCTGACGAACGAAATAAGTTCCAATGGAAAGTACAACTTGTACAACATGAATAAATCAGGTTGCCTATCTTTTTCCGGTCACTATTATGAGGTTGCCGTGTTTAAACAGGTGTGTTTTTATCGATAATTGCACTCATCTGTCTGACGCTTGAATTATATATCAAAATAATAGTAATTTTATTGCGAATACAATGGTATAGGGTTGCCTGCGAAAATCCGGTCACAAATAAGGGTTGCCAGGCTTTTAAAGAAAATAAGAAGGAAGGACTTTTAGGGATAACTCCAAAACTCCTTTCTGCTGGAGCAATGCTTATTCTTTTGCTTCTCTCTTCCAAATTACCAAAGTATAATGTTACATTTATATAATGTGTGAAATGGTCACAAAATAATTTTATCATAAATAACATCACGCTATATTGGTATGTCATCTCAGAAGGTGCTTTGCAGTAGTCCAAAGCTATATTAATTTATTATTTCTATTCAAAGTTCACATTACATCTGTGTATAATTTATGCCTTGTATGAATTATGTCTGTCTGGTGCTATGCTACACAGCAATTAGATTAGGCATATTTATGTCACAATTTCAGATAGGCATTACGCACACTGACAACCCAAAAACCTATTTAGTAGTCAGGAAAAAGCTGGAGTGAATGTTCACCGCGCTATATTTTAAAATTATGTTTTTGAATGTATTGCAATGTGTATTTATATTATATATATGCCTGGTATATATACCATGAGTGGCGGCGATTATTTTATTATCTGGCAGACATTGAGATAATACTGCAATGCGAACGTAATTCTCTCTGTTAAGTACACAACTAATTTGCTGAACTGATTGTAATAAAACGTGTCAGATAAAAAGCTCTACCCTGTGGATTACGTGTATTATTTTATTTTATATTTTAATTATAGTAATGGCACAAACCCCACAATGGAGCTAGCAAAACCGTGGCATATGACAGTTTTGTGTCAGCTGTCAGGGGTCAGGGTTGGCGATTATGATCAACTATTTTGCTTTAACTTTATTATGGTACATTGAGAATCTTATTTTGCTGTCAGATAAAATAAATTAACATGTCAATGTCAATATTAAATGCATTTCAATGTGTCTGTTATTTTGTTTGGAAAATCACGTTTTTTTCGTATTTCTTTCTAATATTAATATGAAATTTTTATTGCATGAAAATATTGGTGTTTGAAATAAAAAAAAATTGTGCTTTAATTTGTTCCTAGTAGTGATAACCCTGACGTACAACTGCCACAAATTTGCTAGCTTGTTATGGTTGCGAGGTATGGAATGGGTCAGCCCATCAAAGCTTGCAATGCGAAATAAACTGAACAAATGACATCTGTGTTAAAGCCAACTTAACATATTTTTTTTATACATATTAACATTTTGACATACTAACAGAATCACCTTAAGCACTACCACTAGCCTACTATACTAAACACTCCATATCACTCCATAATCACGCAGTTTTAAAGAACAAACTTTATCCATTATTTAATATGATGAATACACATATTATTGTCGAATTTAAACTATCGTGAGACATATTAACTTAACTAACTTAGCGGTTTCACTCACGTATTTTTAGTCACTCGCGCGTCATATTATTATGTTGTATTACCTTGTTTAACACTTAAATGCATGATTTTTTTTCTTTTTGCCCGAAATTAATATATGTGTCACATAATTGTTTACTGATTCTGGGAAAAATAAAAAATAAAATTAAAACATCGATTTTTCACTGCTAAATCAGTGTTAGAAAATACATAGGGTCAATCATAATTTATGTAAATATACAATTATTGGTAAAAGATATATGAAACATCTTACTACCATCAGAAATTTACACTATTTGTGATATACCTATAATACAAATTTTAAATATAAAATAATTACAAACCCCAAAAAAACCGCTTGAATCACATACTAAAAATCATTAACTTTTCCAAATATTCCGCCATTTCGTCTTAAAACAAGTGTAATTTATTAAAACTAAAATACTGCGCAAATTTAAATAAAAAATCCGAAAGTGTATTAATTTTTATACAGGAACAAATCGATTTTATCTAATTATATATCTAACTATGCATTTAAGGGTTAAACTTATCACTATATTATAAAGTCGACGTCAATAGAACTTGTAAATAATGTAAACAAATATGACAGATTTTGTTAGCTTTTGACACATACCCTAACATTTTTACGAAGGTTATTTTCCCTGAAACATTAATAATTAACATTTAATTAAACTAAAAAAATATATAAAAAGTATATAGACTGTTGATAAGGTCATGATTGTCCTTTTAAAGAGCGAGATTACGAAGTAATGAAGATAAAATGGTTTGTTCACATTATTTGCAAGTTCTATTTACGACGACTTTACTGTCCTGTAAATTTTATTTTGAATTTTTATTGAGTTTTAAGGCCACTTCAAAAACAAAACCTTAATATAGTTACTCGAGATAAATGCTTTCATTGTATTTAGGGCCACTTGCACCATCCAGGGGTAGTGGGTAACCCTGGATGGCGATGGCGCAAGTGGCCCGTAGCTTCTGGAACCGGGGAGTTTAAGTATGGCCCGTATATTGTTCAGGCAGTGTTGCTGCGGGCAGGGCAGCCGCTGTACGGGCCGAAGCACCGGCGCTGCCGGCCCGACGAGGCCATCCTCAACGCAGTCGTGGGCCCGGCCATGAAGGGCATCATATACGATCTGAGGAGCAACAATGCCATCTCACAGCAGCAGAGTAAAGGTTACAAACATGGATATTATAAGATCCGCTGTCATCGTCTGTTAGTATAAGGACCGATGTCGCCGCAAATGTGTGCATTTCAACTACATTTACAATATTGTACGCATAAGGCCTACTCACACATAGACAGTGTACTTACACGTGCGATCTTGCGCTCTGGTTGGTACACACACGCGCTAAATTGATTGTAATTACGTAATTACGCAGTAAAAATGTCAACCGTATCTTCTGAGAGTGTGTTTGTACCTTCTTAAGTTAAAAAGTCATAGGGTTCATCCATTAATTTCGTCACACGAATTTCGAGGTTTTTTGGCCCCTCTACTCTCCTTGTCACACTTGGTCACATTTGGCAAACCCCTCCCAATTAAGTATTATTAATATTTTATCAAAATACATATTTCTTTTGTTAAAAGAAAAGAAAATTAAATGATTAAATACGGTCATCGTACCTTAATCTTATTATTTAACTGTACAGCAAATAAAATAATTTAAATAAGTTAAAGTGACGTCACAAAGTTTGGGACTCCCCTCCTCCCCTCCCCCTTGTCACAACATGTCACATTTTCGTGACATTTCCTTGCGATGCATAGCCGAAAAGTATTTAGCCAAAGGTCAGAAGGTCTATTGCGCTTTCGTGGATTTGGAAAAGGCTTATGACAGAGTGGTGAGGAATGAACTTTGGTCGGTACTGTCGGTGTATGGATTGAGCGGCCGTCTCATTCAGGCACTGAAATAGCTCTATGAGGATTCCAGTGCTTGTGTGAGAGTAAACGGGTCGTACACTGAGTGGTTTAGCATCGAAAAGGGTGTTAGGCAGGGATGTGTAGCGTCACCGTGGCTGTTTAATCTGTTCATGGACAGTAGTTTGCATGATTTGAGAAATGATGAATGTGGGCTGAGAATGAGTGGGTTACCCGTCAAATGTCTTCTTTACGCTGATGACCTGGTATTGCTAGCGTCATCGGGTGAAGAATTGCAGGAGGTGGTAACTAGAATGCATGGATCTTTTGAAACGAAAGGAATGAAAATAAATGTCAGTAAGACGAAAGTTATGGTATTTGAAAAGGAGGAATATATGACAAACTGTGAAATTTTGATTTTGGTCAAGAAAGAGTAGAACAAGTGAAAGAGTTTGTGTATCTGGGAACATTATTCACTAGGGACGGTAAGCATGGTAAAGATATTGAAAGGAGAGTGAGTGCTGGAAATCGCGCGAATGGGGCACTTAACGCTTTTATGAGCAGCCAGAAGGTGTCGCAAAAGGCACGGTTGGCTGTGCATAGAGGGGTGCTGGTGCCTACATTTATGTATGGTAGCGAAAGTTGGGTATGGCAGAAGAGGCATCAGAGCCAAGTGAATGCAGTGGAAATGAGAGCGTTGAGAAGTGTGTGTGGTGTGAGATTACAAGATAGAATTAGGAACGGTGTGATAAGGGAAAAGTGTGGACTGAGCGAAGATGTAGTGACAAAAATTGAGAAAGGTATGTTGAGATGGTTTGGACACGTGGAAAGAATGAGTGAAAGAAGGCTAACAAGGAGAGTGTATAAGGGAGAGGTAGAAACGGGAGTTGGAAGGGGCAGACCTCGGCGGACTTTCTCTGATCAGATCGGGGAAATCCTGAAGAAAGGCCAGGTCAAGAGCACCCTAAACCGGCGAGGGTGTATGAGGAATGTTATGAAAGTGAAATACGTGGTCTCTGCCTACCCCTCCGGGAAATAGGCGTTATTATATGTATGTATGTATTATTGGGTTCCTACCAAGGCTCGGAACTGGTTTTATCTTTATACAAAAAATACCGGTATTGTTACGTTCTTTTTCGTTCTTTGGTTTATTATTTCATTTTTAATGGGACAATCTTATAATACAAAGTTGTTACCTAAGTACATGATTCAGTCCTACGTAAAGAGCATAAAATAATTAAAAATATTGGGCTATTTCTTAATTACTTCGGACTCCTCTCACGTCGCTCCCCGGATAGCCTGGAGAGAGTTATTATGACGGGCAAAGTTGAAGGCAGCAGACCTCAGGGCCCTCCTCCTACTAGATGGTGTGCTCAAATTACTGCAGGCCATGCGCTAGGCGAGGATCAGAAGCATATGGAGGAACCTACTGCTCTTCAACAGAAGGACATGATGTCAAGATCCTCAGCATTGAGCAGAGCAGTAGGTTCCTCTATAGGCTTCTATTCCTCGCCTAGCGCATGGCCTGCAGTAATTTGAGCACACCATCTAGTAGGAGGAGGGCCCTGAGGTCTGGTGCCTTCAACTTTGCCCGTAACTGCATGTAACTACGTCGAAATATTGGGAGCTCAAAAACAATACAAAAGGTAATCACGGTCTCTATCCCGGTCAATATAAGTCTAGTGAAACTAACCGTGAATCATTCAAAACTCTTATAGTACTATAATATATTCTGTGCGTTAAGTAAAGGTTGTCAAGTCGTGGTAAACAACTGTCGACATTGTTTTTAATGATATACTCGTAAGAAGGCAAATGAGCAGACGAATCGTCTGATGCAAAGCAATTATCGTCGACCATGGACACCCGCCACACCAAAGGGGTTGTAAGTGCGTTGCCGGCATTTAAGATAAGGTGAGAGTTGATTCGAGTTTATAGGTAATGATAATTTCTTTGATATGTGTTTATACCTAATGATAATGTATGTATGTACAGGCGGCGGCACGGAGAGCAACGCCAACTACTCCCAGTGGAAGATCTACAACCGGTCTGTGGATGACGTCGACAACCAGCAACAGCTCCTGGATAGTTACGCCAAACTTATTGAAGGTAGGTATTACAAGCCCAACGAGTTAGGTATTCATTCAGTTTGAAAGACAAGTCAACAAGTTTAATTACAAGTTTTTTAATGATCAAATTAATGTTTTGAGGATCAAATGTCTATTCCAGCAATAAAAAATTCAGAAACAACAGTCAAAGTTTGACAATCGTATACCATAGATTAGTATATGTTATGTCGTATACAACGCACAATACGGCAGTTTGAAACTTGGAGGTCTTGCATTTTTTCATATGTATTTTTTTGTATCCGATTTATTTATGTTAAGGAGAACCAACAGCTATACACTTACAATAAACAACAAGATTAAAACAGGAAGCCAATTACAGGAACTTACAGGTAGTTACAAAGTATTCAATTTTAAACTAATGCTAGAACTTACGCACACACATGCGTACAAAAAGGAGAAGAAAAAAAAAGCATACCTAATTGAAAATTAATGGCAATAGAAGCCTTACAATAATCCTAAGTTTTGAACACTTAGTTCATTAGCCCCTCTAGGGGCTTCTAGTTATAGTTAAAGTTATTCTAATAACAACAGAGGTCTCAGAGTTCAAGATGAAAATAAACAAAAGTAAAATTACTCAGATTCAAATGAAAATGGACCCGGGTATGTCCTTAAACTGCGTCCGGACCCGGATATGTCCTTAAACTACGTCCAAAAGAGAGGTATGGGCACTGTGAATGACATCTCACTTTGTGTGATAGGGCACAGGACAGCGGATGTCATTCCAGATCTAAAGCAGAGCCCAACTGGGGAGGTACCTCCACCTTACAGAAAACCGCAGCCAAATAACACTAGACCCTACTCATAGTGTTGTGTTCCTGCCGGTAAGTAAGGTTGCCAGAGCTCAACGAGGGAGAGGAGTGTTAGGTTCGGCAACGCGCGTGTAATATCTCCGGTGTTGCAGGCGTCCATAGGCTACGGTAACTGCTTACCATCAGGCGGGCCGTATGCTTGATTGCCACCGACGTGGTATAAAAAAAAGTTACAGAATACATATATAGTGACAAGGCGCTAATACACTAAGTTGATAAATTTAATGTATTTCTTCGCGTAGTGAAAACGAAACAAAAAAATTACATGTACGAGTAACAATACATTAATAGAAATGTCGCTCACATAAAACACCGCTTAACCAAACTATGCCTCACATTAGGAACTTTAAAATTGAATATATCGATGTCAAGTTCTTTCGATTTATTTTGATATAGCTAATTCTCTGTATAATTAACTAGAATTTGTTATAAAATTCAACATGTGTCACCATCCCTGTTGATGAAGTGGTATTTAATACTGTTTTCTGACGGATGTTGTTTACTTGAGAGTTGTTTTGTTCGTTTGGCAGCGTGTAACGACCGCGAGATATCGAGCGACAAGTGGATATCGCGGCTGGAGTCGTGCGGCTGGCCGGAGAGCGTCCGCAACGCGCTGCACACTGCCTGCATCGTCGCGCAGCACATACACCAGGTTGCATTTACTTGCTACGAGTATTGTGCCCTACTCTACTTGCGGACAATACTCGTAATAGTATAATAAGCTCCTGCCAACCATTTCATTTTATAAACACTTGTTTATTGCTAACTGTACTTTACGCCCCCTAAGAATCGGACTTGTTAAAACGAATCATACCATAAAAATAATGAATAGTGAATCAATTTTTCACCTTACGTCCATGTGACGGTAGCGAAACTGCCAAGCCACATATTTTGACTAAGGTGTAGTTTGTGAAGTTAGGGCTTGTAGAGTTAGAAGCTACAAGAGATCTGATAACTTTTTGACAGTGCGAGCCTTATGGTTTCTTCTTGGCAACATTTTACATGAAAATGTTTTTGGTGGGATATAATATATATATAACCTTTTCCCGAAGCCATTCAGGCCATTTTCAACGTTCTGTAATTTTGTGATGGCTTAGGGCCTACAAACAATTAGACGTTACGACGACGTGCCGTGGCACGTTGCGGCGTCGTGTAACGTTGCGACGTCGTGACGTGCAAATCTACGGCGTGTAACGTAAAAAATCACGTCACGGCGTCGTGCCGTGGCACGTTGCCGCAACGTGCGACGTCACGATGTCGTGACGTTAAAACTAACGTTATAATCCTGCGCCGCACAATACTTTCTCTTAAAGTGATTTCCATCATTCATGATAGAAAGAAATGGATGGACCTAGTATTTTCTGTGTTTCTGCCTCTTCTTTAGGCGACTTCTTAATAGCAGCAGGATGAAGACAAGACTGGTGCGGTCCATTGCTCTTGATCAACTGCGGCATATTTTTCAAATTTCGACGACAACGTATCGACAGCCTGCGACACGACGTCGTGACGTCGCACGTTGCCGCAACGTGCGACGTCACGATGTCGTGACGTTAAAACTAACGTTATAATCCTGCGCCGCACTATACTTTATCTTAAAGTGATTTCCATCATTAATGATAGAAAGAAATGGATGGACCTAGTATTTTCTGTGTTTCTGCCTCTTCTTTAGGCGACTTCTTAATAGCAGCAGGATGAAGACAAGACTGGTGCGGTCCATTGCTCTTGATCAACTGCGGCATATTTTTCAAATTTCGACGGCAACGTATCGACAGCCTGCGACACGACGTCGTGACGTCGCACGTTGCGGCAACATGCCACGGCACGACGCCGTGACGTGATTTTTACGTTACACGCCGCAGATTTGCACGTCACGACGTCGCAACGTTACACGACGCCGCAACGTGCCACGGCACGTCGTCGTAACGTCTAATTGTGTGTAGGCCCTAAAGCTAGAACCCTGAATTTTCAGTGACGTATAGAGCATAACATTATTTAAATATTATTCCCAATAATATTTAATTTGAACATGTAGTTTAAAAATTATTGCACGTCAAAGTTCCTTAGTTTGTCACTGACACTCACCGATCATCATAATTCTAAGGTACTTCTAGCAGGCCCACAGGCTCCAAATTAGAAACGAAATTAGTTTTTAACTTATTAAGCCAATAAAAACCTAAAAATAGAGCAATATCAGTAACGTTTTAAATATGTAATAACTGCATAAGTAAGTTTGTTATCCTATGGAAATATATGCGATAACAAAGTTACAGTTCCTACAATTAGAAGGTAAAGTAAGGGTACACTACGATTTACGGTGTGAGTATGAATGAAGATGTGTATAATTATGATACGTGTATACATAGTATGAGTATGTTATGGGTATAAGTACCCGAAAAGAAGAAGAAGCTTTAGGTAGTCCTACAAAAAGAGATGAGATCCCATCAAAAACATTACATGTAAAAAGGTGCAAGTCTCGCAACGCAGTACTTCTACTACAAAAAAGTATTGAGATGTAATGTGAAACCATGTTGGTTATTTTAGTCAGTGCCGGTGTTAAAATTGTAACAATATCAGATACCTTTATTTTTTTAATACTTATAATGATTAAAAAATAAAGGTATCTAATATTGTTATGATTTTAACACCCCCTGGCACTGACTAAAATAACCGACTTCGTTTTGCATTACATCTCAAAACTTTTTTGTAGTAGAATTACTCCGTTGCGAGACTTGCATCTTTTACATGTAATGTTTTCGATGTGGTCATCTTGATGGCATGGTACCAAATGATTATTTGTGATCTGTATTAAACATGCAAAGTTTCTAATCAAGACAGCTGTTAAAATGGGGTTAAAATAGTCGAAGAAGCAGGTAAATATAAACAAAGGTTAATGATTTTCATGAATTTGAAGTTGTAGTAGGAATGCCTTATCATACCAAATGGCCAGCTTGCTCGCCTGTTAGGCGGCACGGCACGTTCTATACCTATATTCCCTTTGTAGTGTAGTAGTGTTATGGCGTTTACAGAAGGCAGAGCCGGTGCTGGTGCACGGCACGCGCGGCGAGGACGCCACGCTGCTCGTCTGCTCACTAGTGCAGATTATACTTAATCCCGACTGCAGGACTTTACGCGGGTACGTATTATACCAGGGACTAATCTACGAGTAGTCTAGTCATTACAGAAAAACACCGAGCGTGAAGCGTCTCCGTTCCAGTTTGGCCAATAATCTGCTATCCGGCCAGCTCACGTTTCTAAACCGGTTCTCGTTAAAGCTTAGGCCATACCAGAATAAGCTAAGTGAATCTGCCCCCAGCGAGTTTTGGCTTGTAATTTTTTTTTGATTATGTGGCTTTCTATTAGTAACAAATATGCAAAATTTCAGACCCTAAAACTTTAGTTTAAAAAACCGGCCAAGTGCGAGTCGGACTCGCCGACCAAAGGGTCCGTACATTACACAATTTAAACAATGTATTTTTAATGTGAAACGTGCGTGAAATGTCTTTAAAATATCCGTAGGGGTTGGATCAAAAACTAAATAATTAAGTCCGACTCACGCTTGACTGCACATTTTTAACAGGTTTTCCTGTTATCTATAGGTAAAGATCTATTTTCTGTATTTTTTTCAAGATTTTATACCCAGTAGTTTCGGAGATAAAGGGGGGGAATGGTAATTTATTGCCTATTTTCTTGAATAACTTCTAAACTGTTTATAAAAATAAAATATTTGAGATTCTCACAATGAGCTCTTTCATTTAATGCGTAACACGATATAATTTGAAAAACTATTTTTTAATTTTCTCATTTACCCCCCAAAAGTTTTGCCATTTGGCTACGGAACCCTTATACGATCACTCGTGCGTCTGTCTGTGTGTAAATGAGGATGTTTAAAATTAATTTGTTTACGTTACATGTTCGTCTTTGGGTCACAAACTTACATATGTATACCAAATTTCAACTAGATTGGTCCAGTAGTTTCGGAGAAAATAGGCTGTGACAGACGGATAGACAGACAGACAGACGCACAAGTGATCCTATAAGGGTTCCGTTTTTAGGGTTCCGTAGCCAAATGGCAAAAAACGGAACCCTTATAGATTCGTCATGTCTGTCTGTCTGTCTGTCTGTCCGTCTGTCCGTCCGTATGTCACAGCCACTTTTCTCTGAAACTATAAGAACTATACTGTTGAAACTTGGTAAGTAGATGTATTCTGTGAACCGCATTAAGATTTTCACACAAAAAAAAAACAATAAATTTTGGGGGCTCCCCATATATCTTCTTCTTCTTTTCCTAGCCTTAATCCCATCATTTGGGGTGGGCTTTCCTAGTAATTCTTCGCCAGGACTGTCTGTCCCGGGTCGTCTGGGCTGGTATTTTTGCCTTCTTTAAGTGCCTATTTATAGTGGCCATCCATGTTTGTCGGGGTCTTCCTCGCCTCGCCGACGGCGGTGGGTAAATGTGCAGCACTTTCTGTGTCATGTGGTCAGGTGGTCGCCGCATGACGTGACCATACCATCTGAGTCGGGTTTCTTCCAGTTTGTCAGGGATAGGTTTTACTCTGAAGCTGCCTCGTATGTGTACGTTTCGTACGCGATCCAGTAACGTCACACCACCTGCCCAGCGCAACATTCTCATTTACGCAGTGTGCAGCGTATTTTCCTGTTGTTTCTTTAAAGGCCAACATTCCGCCCCATATAACATAGCTGGTAGCACTGCAGCCTTGTACACTTTACCCTAGATGTGCACGCGCATTCTATTGTCACACAGCACTCCCGACAGCTCCTTCCACTTCATCCATCCTGTGTTTATTCGGTGGGTTATGTCAGCATCTATAGATCCATCGCTACTAATAACTGAGCCAAGGTATTTGAAGCTGTCTACCTTTTTTAGTGGGGTGTGCTGTAGTTTAATGGTGTCAAGGCTACTAACGCCGCTAAAGTTACAGTGAAGGTATTCAGTCTTTGGTCTACTGATGCGTAGCCCAGCTGATTCCAGTGCTGTCCTCCATTTTTCTAGAGTTACTTCTAGGTTGTTTGCGTTTTCGCTGATCAGAACGATGTCGTCTGCGTATAGTAGGTTCCACGGCGGTGCTTGCTGCAAGCTGGCTGTTAAATGGTTCATAACCAGGTTAAACAAGAAGGGACTCAATACTGAGCCTTGATGAACGCCGACCTGTACTTCAAATTCTTCGCTCGTTCCAGCTGCGCAGCGCACTTTAGTTTTGACGTTTAAGTACATGTCTCTCACAACATTCACGTAATGCTCTGGTATGTTGTGCGCTTGCATGGCTTGCCAAATCAACTCCCGCGGAACTCGGTCGAAGGCCTTTTCCAGATCGATGAATACATATGTAGGTCAGCCTTGTTGTCCCTATACTGTTCCATTAAAATTTCCGACAAAGCCGCACTGGTTTTCTGTGACTTCTGCGAATTGGAGTAATCGGTTACATATGATACGTTCCCATATCTTCAGGGTATGTGGGATTAGTTTTATCGTCCTGTAGTTCTCGCAAAGTCTAACATCCCCTTTATTTTTATAAAACGGAACCAAAAGACTGTTCCTCCATTCGTCCGGCATTCCATCAGTCAGAATTTTGTTGAAGAGGTTTGTCAGGAATACTACTCCATCCGCCCCCAGTTTCTTCCATAATTCAGTAGTTATACTGTCTGGACCTGTCGCTTTGTTATTAGCCATTACTCGAATGGCGGTTTGCGTCTCTTCTGGTGTTATACAGGATATTGGTCCCAAGATCGGTAACGGCGGTTCGGGGGTGTCTGAGCTAGGATATGTTTCATTGAGTAGCTTAGAGTAGTATTCCCTCCATTGTCTCCATCTGGGCTCCCCATATATACTTGGAACTGAAACTCAACATTTTTTTCCATCAAACCCATACGTGTGGGGTGTATCTATGGATAGATCTTCAAAAATAATATTGAGGTTTCTAATATCATTTTTTTCTAAACTGAATAGTTTGCGCGAGAGACACTTCCAAAGTGGTAAAATGTGTGTCCCCCCCTGTAACTTCTAAAATAAGAGAATGATAAAACTGAAAAAAATATATTATGCAAACTTCCACCGAAAATTGGTTTGAACGAGATCTGGTAAGTAGTTTTTTTTTATTACGTCATAAATCGTAAACCGCAATTTGGGGCATTTCACGTCAAGCGGGCAGCAAAAAAATTATCAGGTTCTGGATTTTGTTCATAGTTGGATTAATTGGACCTATATGTGAACTAAAAAATTTGGCATCATTACTTTTTTAATATATTGCTTCGTTAAAAATTTATACGCATTAAAAAAACTACAAAATTTGAGGAACGGATTTTTTAAAAATTATTATTGCAATTCTTTTAATGGATTTAATAATAACTAAATAGTGATTATTTGAGAATATTAGTTGATTTCATTGAAAATTTATAAAAAAAGTTTTTTATCTTTTTTTCATATAACAAACCGGAAGTTAGTATTAAATATCTTTTTTTTTCCAACTGCATTTTTTTATATTTTTTATTTTTACACAGTAATGTAGCTTATGGTGTACTAATGTCCTATAAAAAAATTATAATGGCATCTCGATTGGTTTTGAAGATTCATGAAGTAATTCTATAGTACTGCGCGACGCTCCGTACTGAGCGGTAGTTCTATGTGGCAGTCTTTAATGGGCAATTACGGGTTTTTTTTATTTTTGCGTAACGGAATTAAAGCAATAAACAATATTTCATCGGTTAAGATGTATAAAAGCAAATCATGTATTATTCAATCGTGCCTTGTAGCGCTATCTCTGATCAACCATATCTTGGAACTGATAACAAAACGTTTATGTTTTAACAAAACGCTAGAGGTAACTTAATAACTATAGCTAGGTTTAGGCGGGGTATGTCACATGCTTAAGAGGTCACTTTCGAGTTAGGTCACGTTCTGAGGACGTCACTTTCTGTACGTCACATTCTGAGTTCGTCACATTCTGAGTACGTCACTTTATGAGTACGTCACTTTCTGAGAACGCCACTTTCTGAAGCCCTCGCTTTCTGAGTACGTTTTTTTAATGATATTATTAATATTTTAGGGGTTCTAAGTCTTCTAAGTATATTTAGAGGTGTGTCTATACTTTCCGTTCCTATAAACACAAATAAAAAATATAAAAAAAAATTGCAATGTCATTATAACACTTTGAATGCTTCCACAATGAAAAAAAAAAAATCTTGTATGGAGGGTCCAAATTTTCCAGGTGCGGAAACGACCCCTAAATTTATTTAAAAATGCTAAAAAAAATTATGGATTATATCGCGTATATTGAATTTATAATACATCCCGACGTTTCGAACACTTTACAGCGTTCGTGGTCAACGGGTGAACGGGACGTGGTCAGAATGGTAGCTTTGCTCCGTAACCCAAGTAGAGTTGTGCCGTTCCCGGTTCCCGGTAACATTCCCCATTTTGTATGGGGAAATTTCACGCTCGGTAACATTCCCCATACAAAATGGGGAATGTTACCGGGAACGGCACAACTGTAAACCCAAGCAAGAGCCAGGAAATACAGTGTGTGGTATAGTTTGCAGGCGCTAGTGGAGCGCGAGTGGCTGGCGGCGGGTCACCCTTTCGGCGCGCGCCACCGCTGCGGGCCGTACTCGACCGCCCCCCGCGCCGCCCCCACCTTCCTGCTGCTGTTGGACTGCGTGCGGCAGTTTCTCGAGCAGTACCCCTGCAGCTTCGAGTACCGCCAGTCCTTCCTCATCACGCTGTTCGAGCACTCGTACGCGAGTCAGTTCGGTGAGTGTCCTACAAGCCGTACCCTACCTTTAGGTTAACCCTTTCTAATTTTAAATACCCTTAAAAACAAAGTAAAAGAATCAAAAAAAATTACAATAAGTTTAGTTGCGGCTTAGGTTAAGTTGCGTGTATTAATAAGCGAGTACATTTCCAACCTCCCGTAAATGTATGGTACGGCATTAAATGTGCTAGACCGCTATAATTGTACTTGGCGCATCGTTCGTTAACTACGAGTTAAGCATAGACTCCAAATAAAAACAATGAAATTGCATTGGCCGCTTGCGGTGTCTCGTACCAAAGAGGATATAATAAGATAGAGCGGTACTGTCATAGTAGATTTTGTAACCACAGTAAATTCACTGCCATCTATCGACACGCTTTAAAGCTAAAAATGAAGATTTATAAAAATACGATAAAATGTATTTAAATATGGATAAATGATTTTTTTATTTGCATTAATTATTTTTATGATTTTGACCCATGTTCTTTCACTGATATGCGTTAAAATTGTTAAATAACAAACGAAACCGTCAACGCCATCTATACGACAGTAGGCCAAAGCTAGTAGCGCCCTCTGGTCGAGAATCATTTTTTTATTTATTTTCGAGGCACGTTTTTTCCTTAGACTGTTATCCATCTATTACGGAGTTATATCTATCTTTGCTCGTACTAATAAGATCGCGTTATGTACCCAATCGCGGAAGCCGGTGTAAGATGACAGCGCAGCGCACAGCCTCCCTTTTCGAACGCTAGTTACACTCTGAGCCCACTGAGGCCTGTCGCTCGCGCTTGGTTTTGCTGCACCAAATCGTTTTATGGCTCCTTACATTACTTCTTGACCTAGGCCATGAAGTAATGTAGGGAGTTAGTATGAAACGTACATTATTGTCCGCTGCTCTAACTTTTAAAATTTGCTCAATAAGATTAGACTGACAAAGGAAATATTACATTCAGCCAACGACCACCCTCTCTGTAAGCATACTTGCGACATTACAATAATAATAATAAAAAAACAAAATGTATGGTACTATATTTATAAGCCGTTAAACATGCTAAAAAAAAACAAAAAAAATCTTTTTCTCAAACATGCTATGTAATATTGATATTACGTTCTTTATATTAGGCTGGGAAGTATCACGACTCCGGCGCGCCTAGACAAGGGGCCTGTAATGAAATTTCATACAAAGTTGCAGGCCTAGGCCGGGAAGTGGCTCTTTTTTAATTTCCATTTCACATATATTTGTGACACAGCATCATGGCATTCAGCCAAAAAAAAACTATAACCAATATTTGCTTATGGTTCGGAATGACATTCTGCCAATACCATTTAAAAAAAAACAATAAACGATAATTAATATATTTTGCAGTTTTATTTGTATCGAATTTACAAAAATATATAAATAAAACATTATTAACAAATTCCAATAATATTGAATTGCAAATTTACCTACAAATACAGATTTAAAATATAGTTGGTCAAACCAGTTTGTCAGTAAAAAAGAACAAAAAAACTATACTCATCCTTTTCTTTTGGGTGCTAGTACCAGTGTAAGACAAAGATTGTATGATTATCTCTGTCTATGTTTGAAATGAGACAGTCCTTTGATAAACTATATTTCATTTAAATATTAGCGGTAAAAATGTCTACTCAAACACGCGTTGGTGTTTTTTTAATCGTTTTGGAGGTAAAGTTGAACATTTTTCATTGTGTATCTGTAATTCTATTTTTTTGGATTTATTGTGCGTTGTTTATTGTATAATATGAGTTCCGACGAAAATATTAAATGAATACCTGTTAATTATACTCCATGTTTAAGGCAACGATGTATGTGAAGCATAATATCAACATAAAAAACGATGTAATCTTAGTTATGTGGCTACTAACACTACAGTCAGAAGGATGCAAGGCGAAAAATCAAAGATACAAAAATATACCTTTGAACATTTGTGTAATAAATTGATTAACTACATGTGTAAAATATACGACACGTGTGATAAAGATAGGTACAGGTGGTAGTTATATTTTGTGCCTAGTTTACTTTTAGTTTCTTTAGAATTAAAACTTTGATTTCGTGGAGATTTCTTTATTTATTTCATTGCATGTTTGAGAAAAGCACTATACATACATCGGCGTGAAAAGGGGTTGTCGGCCTCATAACTATCCGGCCTCACTACGTTCGGCCGTATATATGCATTCGGCCGGCAACCCCTTACTTCCCGGCCTCTGTAGTAATGTACTATTTCTACTCGTCGAGTATAATCTGTGTATTACGACTTCATATGCAACACTACAACCTTACTCTTTTCAACGTTGTATAGTCTATGGCACTTCCGACTCAAGCATAAGAATTTTATCGATACGGTTTAGTCAATTATAAAATTTTTGAAAATAGAACTTCATACATTTCAGTAAATTATTTCTTGTTTAAGGAGACTCGTTTCAATGCAAATTAGCCTACTTAAACACGCTGCTGCGTCGCATCTGCTTTGTGATTGGTTGGCCAACAATTGCTTCATAAGACATAAACGCGCATGTGACACCCTTCATATAGCAACATCCATATCCTACGATAACCGCTTAGCGTTGCTTGTTAGTCTCCATAGGCTACGGTGGCCACAATCGAGTAAAACAACTGTCTTAAAATTGAAGTTAACGCGGAGCAGGTACCAGGGCCTCATGAGTTACGAGGAGGTGTCGTTGACCAACCCGCCGGGGGCGTCGGGCCCGCGGCGGCCGCGGCCGGGGCGCGTACGAGTATGAAGGTATCGCGGGCTGCGGCAGCTCGCGTATCTTAGCTGTATACTTTTGGTTTGTTTAAGTATATGATTCTACAAGTTGAAAGTATTATTTTTTTGTCTCGTAGAAAAAGTATTGTATACAATAGTAATATAATAAAGCGTTTCAATCTCGTACCTTAACTTAAGCAACTCAGCAAGCTTCGTTGCTTAAACACGGTACTCGACTGAAAAGCTCTCTATTATATCACGATTGTATAAAATACTATTAAAGGGCTGTATCTCCTAAACCCTGCGTCGTAGCGCAAAAATAATAAAATTTTCGTTGCCCTCTAGGTGACCCTTAATTTATATTTGAAAAAGAAAACCCAAAAAAAACAAAAAAAAACAGAAAAAATCTTTACAGTGCTGTATTTCTTAAACCATGCTTCGTAGGGCAAAAATAATAAAATTTTCGTTCCCGTCCAGGTGACCCTTAATTATATTTAAAAAAACCCAAAAAAAAAAACGAAAAAAAAAAAAAAAATCTTTATAGGGCTGTATCTCCTAAACCATGCGTCGTAGCGCAAATATAATAAAATTTTCGTTCCCCTCTAGGTGACCCTTAGTTAGTTAGTTAGTTTTACTGGGCATTTTCCGCAAGTCGACATCCAATGTGCCTATTTTGCGTGAATACGAGGTAGGCCTATTCTAACCTAACCACCCCAGCTCGTCCATGAAACCTAGCAAGGTCTTCAGGTTGCTAACTGCTTCCTTCAGTGTGCACGGATTCCCTAGGTATTTGCTCCTGTGTACTACTATCTGTCTACATAACAGTCCAGAAGAATATGTTTTGTTGTTTCTTCTTCTTCCATACACGCTCTGCACATGGGGCTGTCCGTTTTACCCATATTATGTAGGTGTTTGTTTAGTTTAGTGCGTTATGTCCTGTTATTAGTCCTACTATTTTACGTAGTTGGCTTTTCGGTGTTTTCAGTAGTATTTTGGTGAGCTTTTGGTTTAGTTCCGGTAGGATATCTTTGGTTTGCCTGCATGTTTTCATTTCATTCCAGTAATTGTTGTGCAGTTTTATATGATGTTGTTGTAGCTGGTTGTGTATGTAAAATACTGGTAGGGGCATAAATGGCTCGGGTCCGTATGCGAACCTTTTCTGGCCAGTTTATCCGCTGCATCGTTTCCTCTTGATCCACTATGCCCCTTTATCCATTGTACTGTTACTTTATTGCCTTCTTTGCTCACTTCAGTGAGGCTCCGATGACACTCAAGTATGAGCTCTGATGTAAGTTTGTCGCTGCATAGCACTTGTAGTACTGATTTCCTCTTTGACAGTATTAGTATGCTTTCGTGTTTCACTTGTCGTCTTGTTATGGCATTGCAAGTTTCTATTATTCCTACACATTCAGCTTGGAATACCCTTGATTTATATTCGAAAAAAAAACCCACAAAAAAAAAAAAAAATTTTTTTTCATAGGGCTGTATCTCCTAAACCATGCGTCGTAGCGCAAAAATAATACAATTTTCGTTCCCCTTATTAACTCAAAGTAATATACAAAAACACAATGAAAATCAAAAAAGAAAAAAAAAAGAAACGAAAAAAAACTTTGTAGGGCTGTATCTCCTAAACCATGCCTCGTAGCGCAAAAATAATAAAATTTTCGTTCCCCTCTAAGTAAAAAAGAGAAACAAAAAAAAATTTTTTTTTTCATCTGTACTATCTCCTTAACCCTAACTCCTTAATCATATTGTTGTTCCTCCTCGATACTCCACGCACTGAATAATCTATCACATGAAACAATCATCATCATCATGTTTGTATTATTATTTCATTGCATGTTTGAGAAAAGCACTATACATACCTCGGCGTGAAACGTTGGCGGCCTCATATTCTATTCGGCCGGCAACCCCTTACTTCACGGCCTCTGTAGTAATGTACTATTTGTTTAAGGCGCTCTTATACTCGAGTTTTAGGTTTTCGAAGGGGTGAAGCAGACGTTGTGGTAGAATAGGCAGACGGGCGCGCCGCGCGCCGCGCCGCACGATTACCGCGCAACACGGCTACGTCCTTATTCTGACGCCATCCGTATTCTGACGCCATCCGTATTCTAATTTGTTAGTTCCGGATTTTTTTCCGGAAATTTAATTAAATAAGTCTTCGGTTACCGCGATAGTTACTCATGAAATAAAACTATAAAAACGGATTATATCGCGTATATTGAATTCATAATACATCCCGACGTTTCGAACCCTTTACAGCGTTCGAAACGTCGGGATGTATTATAAATTAAATATACGCGATATAATCGGTTTTCATAGTTTTATTTCATATTTAATAAGATTTATATATTGACATAAGGCCAGGATTACTCTTGTAAGTTTTACTTACGTAAGTAGGAACAAAGCTATTGGCTAGAATGAGATAAAGATATTTATATCTCATTCTGTAGTATAGCTGTGTCCCTACTTACGTAAGTAAAACTTACGTGTAATCCTGGCCTAATAAATAAAATTGAAATTAATTTTTTTATTGAACTTTAAATTGATTATAGGCATATTCGTACTGTTTAAATGGTAGGTAAGTAAATGTACCTATGTATACAATACTAGAGTATGCCGCAGTAAAATAAATAATCAATCATTTCTAATCACAGTTAATCAAACTTATGGTTTGGAAGTTTATTATAAAATCTTACACGATCGCCCATGAATGATTTTTTAGGGTTCCTTATAGGGATTGCTGAAGCGGTACTGTTTCAAAGAACGGGGATTTCCGATATCAGGCAAAAGTGGAACCGGGATTTCCCGGGATTTTAGGTACTTTCGGGACTGCCTTAAAAAATTAGATTTTACCTCAATTTTCGGTAAAAAAATCGTAAAACGACCGTGAATCTTTCTCTAAACACTATAAAAAATATCATAGTGAATTCTTTTTTACGATAATATTATTATGAGTTGCGCTGCGTCTTACGTAAGCGAACAACTCGCGAACGCGAAGCGACGCGGCGCGGCGGGCCCACAGCGTGCCACGGCATTCGCGTTCGTTTTTGATCCGATGCCTATGGGTTTTTACAGGAATTTACGTTTCACATAAAAAAAATATTGTTTAAAATTGTGTATTGGAAGTAATTGGAACGCGAGTCAGACTCGCACTTGGCCGGTTTTTAATTTTATGGAGCCAAGTGAAGGGCACGCCGAGCTTAAGAACACGAGTGAGTTGAGTATGAGTATGAATATGAGCTAAATTTTAGTTTTAATATCGAATATTTCTTTCGTCTTACCATATGATAAAAATCCGAGGCTTGGTCATAATGCCATAGAAGTAACTAAAATATACCTATACTTATCAAGCTGTTTTCAAATCAGTTCACTAACGAATTTTGCTCACTGCAAAAGCTGCAGAACAGTCTATTCGAAAGAGCAAAAATACGCGTGGATTTGTATGTTGGTGGTTATATATTCTACATGAGCATAATATAGAACATTATGCAGCAAAAGATATCAGTAGGGACGGTTAATCATTTGTTAATAATTATACAACGCATAAAATTTGTCTTTCACAAACTACGAAGTTTCAAGACCCTAACTGAAAAAACTTGTTCCCGATATAATCCCTCTCGACCCTCTTAGAAGATTTATAAGTCCGCTATTTAAAAAAAATATTCGCTCCCGAAACTATTAATATAAACTTTTCAAAAACGGTGTAATCAGTTTTCGATGTCCTTTTTACCAAGTTTCAAGTTCCTAGCTTAAAAGAAAATTTGTACCACATATAAACTTAATATAAAGAGCAGAAACAAACAAATCTATCTATATGTATAAACGTAAAAGTCCTGACTGACTGACTCACTTAAATCAACGCCCAGCCCAAACCGTTGGACCTAGAGAGCTGAATTTTTCACAATAGGTAGCTTTTATGACGTTAGTATCCACTAAGAAGGGGTTTTTCAAAATTCATCCCCTAAGGTGGTGAAAAAGGGGTTGAAAGTTTGTATGGAGATCAAATATTTTTGTGAGTGTGGGACTTGAATCTTTGTATAAAGGCATATTATTAGAATACAAGAAAAGTAATTTCAGCGTTTTTAAAAATTCATTCCTTAAAAGGGTTAAAAAGGGGTTGAAAGTTTGTCGTGGTCATAATTTTATTTTAAGCTAGGTACTTGAAACTTCATTGAAAGATACATAATTAAAAGAGAAAAAAACTTATTTCAGCATTATTGAAAATTCATCCCACAAGGTGGTAAAAATGGGGTTGAAAGTTTGTATGGAGATCAATTATTTTTTTGGGACTTGAATCTTTGTATAAAGGCATTTTATTGGAATACAAGAAAAGTAATTTAAGCGTTTTTAAATATTCATCCCCTAAAAGGGTTAAAAAGGGATTGAAAGTAAATCTATTACAAATGCTTTGAAACTTCTTAGAAAGGCATTGTATAAGATTCCAAAAAAGTTATTTCAACGTTCTTAAAAATTCAACCCCTAAAGGGGTTAAGAAGGGGTTGTAAGTTTATATGTGGTACAAATTTTCTTTTAAGCTAGGAACTTGAAACTTGGTAAAATGGGCATCGAAAACTGATTACACCGTTTTTGAAAAGTTTATATTAATAGTTTTGTGAGCGAATATTTTTTTAAATAGCGGACTTGTAAATATTCTAAGAGGGTCGAGAGGGATTATATCGGGAACAAGTTTTTTCAGTTAGGGTCTTGAAACTTCGTAGTTTGTGAAAGACAAATTTTATGCGTTGTATAATTATTAACAAATGATTAACCGTCCCTACTGATATCTTTTGCTGCATAATGTTCTATATTATGCTCATGTAGAATATATAACCACCAACATACAAATCCACGCGTACGAAGTCGCGGGCAACAGCTAGTATCCACATATATTTCCAAATATTCAAATATAATTGAAAAAATAAAATTGTAATTAAAAATAAAATATAATTATATAAATATTATTATTATATTATATTGAAATATAATTGTAATTAGTGGATATTTGTTTCATCCTGGTTGTCGCCTTGAATACTCTAAAATTGTAATAATTAAATTAGGTAGGTAAGATAATCATTAAACAGATCTAGTCTCAACCTAAAAAAAACTTTAATTTCCGGTTTTCCTCTAGTTATAACGACGTTAAGTATGAAAAAAATATTTAGATCTGATCGGTCAATTGTTGATACCTGCAAGCTGCACCTAAATGATACTTATCCATCAATAATATTTGAATCCGGTATATCTCCTGCATGTGCTAAAGTTGAAGGTGTTCCAATATATAGGTAAATAGGGTAGTTGACACATGTTGAATTTTATAACTAAATCTAGTTGAATAGATAGAAAATGAGCAATTTATCACAATAAGAGTTTTAAATGATTCACGGTTAGTTTCACTAGACTTATATTGACCGGGATATAGACCGTGATTACCTTTTGTATTATTTGTGAGCTCCCGATATTTCGACGCAGTTACATGCATCATGTTCACGGGTCCCGGTCAATATAAGTCTAGTTATCACAATAAATTGGAAAATTAATAAAATATATGCAGTTACATGCATCATGTTCACGGGTCACCCGTGAACATGATGCATGTAACTGCGTCGAAATATCGGGAGCTCACAAATAATACAAAAGGTAATCACGGTCTATATCCCGGTCAATATAAGTCTAGTTATCACAATAAATTGGAAAATTAATAAAATATATGGAAATAATAAAAAAATACAAAACTTTTTTTAAACTTTCAAATAGGAAAAAAATAACTGTACCATTCGATTACTTACATTTTATTTAAAATAATATATTTGTATAGCAACAATATACATAAACGCAACATTTCACCCACAAAATCGCAATTTCCTTGTTTTCCATACATCGAAACGGCTTCTAAGCAAATTGACACAGTGACGTCACGATGTGTTAGAGCGTTGTAAAAATGCTAGACGACCATCATTTGTGACTTGTGACTTTTGTATTGCTTTAAGACAAAGGGTCCCTTTACAGACATTTGATCCTCAGTACAAACCTGATCGACTGATACCATTAAAAAAAATTGTCAACTGAATCTAGTTGAATAGATAGAAAATGAGCAATTTATCACAATAAATTGGAAAATTAAAAAAATATATGGGAATAATAAAAAAATACAAAACTTTTTTTAAACTTTGAAATAGGAAAAAAATAACGGTACCATTCGATTACTTACATTTTATTTAAAATAATATATTTGTATAGCAACAATATACATAAACGCAACATTTCACCGACAAAATCGCAATTTTCTTGTTTTCCATACATCGAAACGGCTTCTAAGCAAAGTGACACAGTGACGTCAAGATGTGTTAGAGCGTTGTAAAAATGCTAGACTTTGACCATCATTTGTGACTTGTGACTTTTGTATTGCTTTAAGACAAAGGGTCCCTTTACAGACATTTGATCCTCAGTACAAACCTGATCGACTGATACCATTATTTTTTTTTTGTCAACTACCCTATTGTTTCTATAAATTTTACAAACCTACTAACTACACCTACTTAAAAATGCCAACAGTGATATTGTTATGAAAAATCCGGAAACCGAAAAATATTATCCGCAATTGTGAAAATAATTTCCGGATTTCTGAATAACATTGGAAAAATAAATACCCAACTTATTCACGTGAATCATAAAATCTGAAGGCCTACCGCGAACGAACTACGTTCAACTTGTTGCCTCTCTGTCGCACTCATGAATGCGTACGTCAGTGTGACAGGGAGGCAACACGTCGAACGTAGTTCGCGGTAGGCACACTATTCAATATACTCTATGGTAGGCCCTCAGTACATTCGATGCCCAACTTGTCTAAAAATTATGACATATGACAGACGAATGTCTGAAATGTCACCGTATTTAAGAATTATTTCGCTGAAATTTTAGTTTTTGCTTCGTATGTGACAGAAATATGATCTCGCAGTTAACGTAGCCGTGCCCTTATGTGTTTAATTTTTTTTATAGAATAGAATAGAATTTGTTTATTCATTATAATAATACAATACAAATTTGTATTACAAACTTATACGTATTTTAAATAATTATCGTCAATCATCATAATATTCATAATTATATAAGTACATATGTACATAACAATTTATTTGAACTTAAACTATGGACAAATTATATTTACCTACTTACACTATTTTTTCTTTAAATTGACGTCAAATTTAGAGTAGTCATTTGTGAGGTATTCTTTAACGCTATAATAACAGCGTTTTCAGGCGTATACGGAAAGAACTCTCACTTTCGATATTCTTCACATGGTAAGGTAGTTTATTGTAAAGTTCACAGCCCATTGCATTTGGCAAGCGTTTTGAAAGTTTCAGCCTGTACACATTCGGTACTATATCAAGGGATCTTTTGGTATGGCGAGGGTTGCATTGAGACCGTGTCTTGAATTCGTGGATGTTTTTTCTCATATGCATGATTACCTCCATTATGTAAACTGAGATAGATGTTAAAATACTCAATTTTATAAAGTGCTCTCTACAAGAATCTCTAAACTTTACACCAACAAGTACTCTGATTGCTTGTTTTTGCATCTTCAGGACGCGTTCATTATTAGAAGAGCCCCCCACAGAATTATTCCATATGATATTATTGAGTGAACGTAAGCGTAGTAGGTCTCTTTCAAGCTATCATCCGATACCAACGTTTTCAACTGTTTCAATGCATAAACACCCTTTGCCATTTTATTGCACACTATTTCTATGTGTTTATACCACTTTAGTTCAGAGTCTAACCGAAAACCTAGTAGTTTAACTTCATTTACTGTTTGCAGGAGTCTATTATTACCTAGATTTACATTTATTGATAATGTTGGTCTTGTGGGGTGGAATAACATTATGTTCATCTTATCGGAGTTTAGTTTAAGGCCATTTGCACTAAACCAATCTTCACACAAGTGTATGGCTTTAGCAATCTTAATTTCTAATTGTGCTAATGATTCAGCACTCACTATGATCGATGTGTCATCAGCATATAACATAATCGTGCCATCAATATTCAAAGCTGTTAAATCAATAACAAATATGAGAAATAGTGTATTTCCCAATGCGGATCCCTGCGGTACGCCAATTGAAATATCCTTAGCGGAAGATCTTACTCGCATTCCATTTATATTTAGTTCGACTGATTGTTTTCTGTTTGATGAGAATGATTTGATTAATTCTCCGCTTTGACCCCTGACACCATATATTTCCAACTTTTTTAGAAGTAATACGTGGTCTACGGTGTCAAAGGCCTTTGACAAATCTAGAAATATCCCTGCTACATTCAGTTTACTATCCAAGCACTTTCAAATGTGTTTTGTAGATTGATGTGTCGCAGTTGTGGTTGATTGTCCCTGTCGGTAAGCGAATTGCGCATCTGAAAGTGCACCACTGTATGTTACATGTCTGATAATGATATTTGACAAAATCGCTTCAATTAATTTTGATATTGTAGGTACTATGGTAATGGGCCTATAGCTCTCAACATCAGACTTTTCTCCTTGGCCTTTATATATAGGACATATGCGGGTTTGCTTGAGAGAACTTGGGTACACTGTTGATACTAAGATTTTATTGATAAGATGTGTTATTTCCATGTGATTACCCATTTTACCGCCAACCACCAACGTCCGCTAAACTAGTACAGGTCCGACGCTGACAGTGGTCACGGGCGTACTTACTGAAGTGAGGAATCGACGCACGGTGTTGCCGCGTGGTTGCCGCGCAGGGTGATGTTTAGTATTATAATGTAATTATGAATGAAAAAATTGACGTATAAATGAGAGGTCAAGCAAAAACTTAGATTTACTTAAAAGCTATCGAATGAAGTAAGTCTCATATTAATTTTCTTCGTAGTACTTCTAAAATAAGGGAACAAAGTCAATTTTAAGCATATTTTCAAAAGAAAATTCTATCGAGGAAATCATGAGCCATCGTGATTCTGACAAGCAGATAACTAGTTCAGAGACTGAAGTTATACATACTAGAAACGAATGCAAGAAATCCTTGTAAAAGTCTGTAAATATAGCTTCAAAATAGCGCATTTTACTATACACCGCGCCTTAACCAAATCTTTTAATTAAACAAAAATGGACATTGAGTTTTACGATGGATATGTTGCCAACATTATGCCGAAAGAACCCTGAAAATATATTTTGTATAATCCATTGAAATAGTACATTTTGCCTTGCATGTAATCGGGCAGTTCTGTTTTTTTTTTATGTTCTACGTGATGAAGTGCTTATGGCAAATCCGAGTTTTCGACCTCGGAAACCCAGCGGATCATTGTCAAATTTTCTGTTTTTTTTTTTTAGTTTCTGCCAATTTTTACCAACAAGGACTTATTTTACGGCAAATGTCACTATAAACACTTTAAAGAAGACTAAATTCTTAACAAAGTACGTTAAAGTGAGAAGGCGATAAACCAAATAGTTTGTAAGATACAGTTGTTCAAAAAGTTGCAAAATTTCCAATAAAAAAATTTTTTACACTTTTTTTTTAGTTTCTGCCAATTTTTACCAACAAGCACTTAATTTACGGAAAATGTCACTATGAACACTTTAAAGAAGACTAAATTATCAACAAAACGTGACCAATTTGGTCTATTAAGACCTGATAGTTCTTTAGATACAGCTGTTCCAAGTTGCTGAGGTGAGTGAACAAATTAATATAAGGGTTTGTAAAATATAATGCGACATAAGAAATAAGTATTATAATTTACAAAAAACCGGCCAAGTGTGAGTCGGACTCGCGCACGAAGGGTTCCGTACCATTACGCAAGAAGCAGCAAAAAAAATCACGTTATTTCATTTTATTTTTAGTATTTGTTGTTATATCGACAACCGAATAACATCATCTGTGAAAATTTCAACTGTCTAGCTATCACGGTTTATGAGATGACAGACAGACAGACATACAGACAGACGGACAGAGGAGTCTTAGTAACAGGGTCCTATTTGTTACTACTTTTTCTTGTACATCTTTGATGGACCAGGCTAATTTCCTAGGTTCACAGCACTCCTTTTGGGAAGAGCTTGCTTCGGTAGCATTTCTACATCGACCGGCTCAGGCAGCTCGAAATCGTCATCTGATGGTAGGTCATCGACGAATGGTTCGTCAATGTCAAGGTCTGGTATGTTCTCGCAAGATTGGCCGCTGCAGTGGTTGCAAACAGTCGAGCATTTGAGTCCTGCTTTTCTGCAACTACAACTATTGGTACAACCTTTTTTGCAGTTGCCGGAAATCATTTTTAGGAGGGGTCGGTAAATCATAGGTTTTACCGCACTTCGGGCTTTTACCGTAACATATATCGTTGTTGCGCTTACTAAAACAGATATGACAGTGCGAGATTTTAGTCAAACCATACCATAGGGTTTGCTCCCGGGAAATACCGGTACAGAAAGTACCGGAAATTCCCGGGATTTCAAAATTAAAGTCCCGGCGCTTTGCTTGGCTCTAAATCCCGGGAATTCCCGGTACTGTCGGTACCGGTATTTCCCGGGAGCAAACCCTAGTCGAGATCTCGAAGGCCAAAAAACAAACGGGAGGGGCAGAATAAAATAGCTTTATTTTTTCTGTTATTATAAATAGTAGATACCTTAATTATACATAAAAGTTAAAACAAAACACGCCTTCAGTAGAAAATATGTTGAACGGACACCTGAACCACGAAACTGAATTTTTTTATTTTTTAGGAAATTTGAACCAACATTTGAATAGCTGTATTTTAAAAACCGGCCTAGTGCGAGTCGGACTCGCGCACCGAGGGTTCCGTACTTTTTAGTATTTGTTGTTATAGCGGCAACAGAAATCACGGTTTATGAGATACAGCCTGGTGACAGACAGACAGACGGACAGCGGAGTCTTAGTAATAGGGTCCCGTTTTTACCCTTTGGGTACGGAACCCTAAAAACTATTTGGTCTATGGTAACCAAATTACTTTCATTTTGTTGAGATTTTAGTCTTCTTTAAAGCGTTCATAGTGACATTTAGCGTAAAATAAGTGGATGTTGGTAAAAATTGGCAGAAACTAAAAAAAGTGTAAAAAAATATATTTTGGAAATTTTGCAACTATTTGAACAACTGTATCATACAAACTTTTCGGTTTATCCCTTCTCACTTTAACATACTTTGTTAAGAATTTAGTCTTCTTTAAAGTGTTCATAGTGACATTTGCCGTAAAATAAGTCCTTGTTGGTAAAAATTGGCAGAAACTAAAAAACGTCAGAAAATTTAGAGGTTTTTCAAAAATTAGACAATGATCCGCTGGGTTTCCGAGGTGGAAAACTCGGATTTGGCATAACCACTTGATCACATAGAACATATAAAACCAGAACTGCCCGATTTCATGCAAGGCAACCCCGTTGAGTACGATTTCAATGGGCTACATCACATAGAACATATAAAACCAGAACTGCCCGATTTCATGCAAGGCAACCCCGTTGAGTATGATTTCAATGGGCTACATCACATAGAACATATAAAACCAGAACTGCCCGATTTCATGCAAGGCAACCCCGTTGAGTACGATTTCAATGGGCTACATCACATAGAACATATAAAACCAGAACTGCCCGATTTCATGCAAGGCAACCCCGTTGAGTACGATTTCAATGGGCTACATCACATAGAACATATAAAACCAGAACTGCCCGATTTCATGCAAGGCAACCCCGTTGAGTACGATTTCAATGGGCTACATCACATAGAACATATAAAACCAGAACTGCCCGATTTCATGCAAGGCAACCCCGTTGAGTACGATTTCAGTGGGCTACATCACATAGAACATATAAAACCAGAACTGCCCGATTTCATGCAAGGCAACCCCGTTGAGTACGATTTCAATGGGCTACATCACATAGAACATATAAAACCAGAACTGCCCGATTTCATGCAAGGCAACTCCGTTGAGTACGATTTCATGCAAGGCAACCCCGTTGAGTACGATTTCAATGGGCTATTAGGAGCAGTAGCGACTTTTATGTTGAAAAGGTCCTCATTTATAATATTCTTTTTTGCGTAAGTATTTAACGTTTTACTCGTATATAAATTTGAAACAATAAGTTTAATAATAACAAAGCAATTGTTAATATGAATTTTTGGTTGGATAGTTTATAGTTGATCAAACCAAATTGTCAGTAAATAAGAACAAAAAAACTATACTCATCCTTTTCTTTTGGGTGCTAGTACTAGTGTAAGACAAAGATAGTATGATTCTCTCTGTCTATGTTTGAAATAAGACAGTCCTTTGACATACTATACAAGCCTTAGACATTTAAAAGGGACAATTTTACGTAATTTCACGTAGGGATGCGCCTTAAGTATTTTTCAATTTTGATCAAGTTGCAATTCAATAGAAAAAAATATAACTATTTGTGTGATTAGTTCAATAAATAAAGATTTGAAATTTATTTACTTTAGAGCGGTCGCTCCCATTTGAATATATATTTTTTGTTATGAAAATTTGACTTAGTGATTTATCTCATAAAAATCAAAGGACCGTGGTCTTTTATTAAATCATTTATACATCTACAGCAGTCGAACTACATACCCGAAAACCACTCAAAAATATCTATGACTAGGAGAAAAAAAAATATGTTTTTACTTATTACCGTTTTACTACAGAACCACTTGGTTTTTTATTTTGTGTGTTACGTGTACTAATTGTAAACTATATACAAAAAAAAACAAGTCGAAATAGCTCAAGGGCAGATGCCCCTATCCAGCTACGGCCTTTGTACAGAACCCTCGGTGGTCGAGTCCGACACGCACTTGGCCGGTTTTATGCTATAAAATATAAAAAAACCGGCCAAGTGCGAGTCGGACTCGCGTTCCAAGGGTTCCGTACATTACACAATTTTTAACAATGCATTTTTTATGTGAAACCTAAGTGAATTGTCTTTAAAAAACCCGTAGGGGTCGGATCAATAACTAAGTAATTAAGTCTGACTCACGCTTGACTGCACATTTCTAATAGGTTTTCCTGTCATCTATAGGTAAATAACTATTTTGTGTATTTTTTTTTTAATTTTAGTCCCAGAAGTTTCGGAGATAAAGGGGGAATGGTCATTTTTCCCCATTTTCTTGAATAACTTCGAAACTGTCTATCCTAAAATTATAATAAAATATATTTGAGATACCCAGAACAATATAGTTTCAAAAACTTAATTTTTTTATTTTCTTTTACCCCCCAAAAGTGGCCCCCATGTTTAAAATTCATTTGTTTACGTTACATGTCCATCTTTGGGTCCCAAACTTACATATGTGTACCAAATTTCAACCTAATTGGTCAAGTAGTTTCGGAGAAAAGAGGCTGTGACAGAGTAACGAGTAAAAAATGAGTTATTCACTAATTCAGCTTAAGAGGCCGTAGTCGATTTTGGAGCAAAAATGTAAAATTGATAGATTTAGTCGTTGAAATTATACACGTTTTGTTACGTAATATCTAAATAACAAGTATTGGTTTCTATTATCACGTTTTCTCATCTTGCCTTTTAATAATGAGGTCGCGAGCGTGTGTCACCGGTAATATATGAAGAGAAGGGGCAGTTTTTAAAAATTCATCAAAAAATTATGGTGGTAAATTATACAAATTGATGTATAAGAATAGTTTCAGCAAATGTTATAGATTGTTTAAGTATCAAAATTACGTTGAAATTAAGTCGATTTTCAGAGAAATTGTCACTTGTTTTGAAGTAATTTCTGGTGAAAATTAAATTCTTTTAACTTTCATTTCCTCGAACTCTAAGTCATATAACAAAAATGTAATCTGATAAAGGTCAGGTACAGAATATGTGTAATACAAATTTACCATTTTTAGCAGTCCAAACTAGACATGTGCGCCGATGGCAAAATCATCGGCGGCGGCGTCCGATGATTTTTTGACCGGCGGCGGCGGCGTGATCGGCGTGACCTCGGCATGGCATAATTTTTGATACTGCATGAGAACGTGGCAGTAGAAACTCTAAATTATAGCCTTCTGAGTATTTACTAGGCTAACCAAATCCAGGAATTACGTGTGTTTTCTTAATTATTGCCGAAAATTGGCAACCCTTTCTTACCAACCTAACGGTTACCAACGGTATATTTAAATATTACATAACAAGGATACTTTAAAACGCTACAAGTTAAGAGCCCGTTAACGATTTTGGAATAAAAATGTAAAATTTATAAATTTAGTCGTTGAAATTATGCACGTATTGTTACGTTATATCTAAATAACAAGAATTGGTTTTTATTAGCACTTCTTCTCGTCTTGCCTTTTAATAATGAGGTCGCGAGCGTGCGTCACCGGTAATATATGAAAAGATGGGGCAGTATTTAAAAATTCATCAAAAAGTTACGGTGGTTAATTATACAAACATACTAAACATACACACAGTTTCAGCACTTGTTGTAGATTATTTAAGTACCAAAATTACGTTGAAATTAAGTCGATTCTCAGAGAAATTGTCACTTGTTTTGAAGTAATTTCTAGAGAAAATTGATTTCGTCTAACTTTCATTTACACTACTTCAAAGTCATAATAATAAAAATGTAGTGTGTAAAAGGTCGAGTACAGGATATGTGTAATACAAAATTACTATGTTTAGCCGTCCAAACCTTACGAAATTTACAAATAAGAGCGACAAAATCAGTGCTTTACGCGCGTTTACTAAACGTCCATCAGAAAAAAAAACATTACTAATTTAGTGTCTGTTTTCAAAAAAATTATCTGTAAAACGGCTAGATGAGAAAACGTGCTAATAGAAACCAATACTTGTTATTTCTATAACGTATCAAAAGGTGTACAATTTCAGTGACTAAATCTATCAATTTTACATTTATGCGACTAAAATCGATAACGGGCTCTTAAGCCGCAAGTAAAAAAAAAAACTATATTGACTTTTCCCAGCCGCTGTCGCCGCACCTATGATTTGTTACGAAATAATGATGAATATACATTTGTCTAAACTTATCAGACAGATAATAGGATGTCGTCGTTTTCGAAAGTAAACGTCTCTCCGGTCAATTCGAAGAACGTGATAATTACTAGATACGAGAACAATACGAGATCTAATAGATACGTTATAGTTTAGTTCTCAACTAGTTATCTTTTGCAGTTCAATTCAAGAAACAAATAGTCATTTCACGCTACAATAATTGTGACGTTTTGGAATATCCATTAGATATCCATTGGATGTCTAAGTAATATCTTAAGCAAATCTTAAAAGATCGTTCAAGAGTACATTCGGAATCACGGAAATGTCAAATTTGACATGACTTTATCCTTTCTGTTTCATATCTAGTGGATATCTAGATCATTGTTCGAAAGTTCGAATTGGCCCGTCTGGCAGGTTATTCGCTCAACAGAATGTCTTAGAACTGTCCCTTGTCGCATGGCACTTGCTGCAGGGCAAACCATCGTGTCTTGAGACCTACATACTGCGAGCGACTAGTCGACAACCCAAAGATTTGATAGACGAGCCCTCCGACGGAAAATTTAAGAGTCGTTTGAGAAACTTTTTATGAGATAATACTTTAAAATTAACGCTAATTCGTTATCACAGCTAACACTGCAACGACAAAAATGATGCTAATTTGTTTCACTGGCAAATAATAAGCAAAAAACCATAAGGATCTTTAAATTATACCTCTGACACTATCTACTTACTACGCAACATGCAATAAGACACGATTGGTATCAAAATTTTCCATGCCGATTATACGCCGGTCAAATTGATCGGCGGCGGCGGCGTGGAAAAATCGTCGGCAGCGGCGGCGCGGCGCACATGTCTAGTCCAAACTGTACGAAATTTACAAATAAGAGCGACAAAATCAGTGCTTTATGCGCGTTTACCTAAACGTCCATCAGAAAAAAAAATCATTACTAATTTAGTCTGTTTTCTAAAAATTGATCTGATAAAAGGCAAGATAAGAAGACATGTTAATAGAAACCAGTACTTGTTATTTCAATTAGGTAACAAAAGGTGTACAATTTCACCGACTAAATCTATCAATTTTACATTTTTGCGACTAAAATCGACACCGGCCTCTTAATTTAAATTGATACAGGGGTTATTCATATTATTGTGGCGTTACAGGGACCTTCCTATGCGACAGTGAGCAGGAGCGCGAGTACCGCGGCGTGAGCGAGCAGACGACCAGCGTCTGGTCGTGGATCAACCAACCGGACGAGCTCTCCGCCTACATCAACCCGCTGTACGACCCCACGCCGTCCGTCATCTGGCCCTCCGTGGCGCCCATGAGCTTCGTCATATGGGAGGGTGAGCACTGTCCTAACCGTAATGTTATACCGGATCGACCGGGCGAGTGCTCCGCCTACATCAACCTGCTACCTGCTGTACGACCCCACTCCCAGGGGGGCGAAACTTAAAAGGGGTACCTTACTTGGGTACTTATATGGAAGCTAGCGCCGGCAGGCCCATCGAACTCCCCGCTTTCCGCCGGCGGTACTAAAGCTAGCCAGTTGGTTGCCACACGCGCACACGCACGCACGTCAGCACGTCACCGCGCGCTATGCCAAAGTAATGTCTTCGTCACGAACAAATAACACAACTTGTAATGTGGATGGATGCAGAAACAACAAAACAAATAAAAAGTATAGGTTTTTCCTCTTTCGACGGATGAGGAAAAGTTTGTAAACATTCTCAATTTAGGTACTTACACCTACTGTTATTATTTTTACGATAGTTACAAGCTACGTAGGTACTATTAAATTGTTTTAAAGATGTAGGTAATGTTTTTTACGACACATTCATAGCTAAATATCTACCTAAGACACCTAAGTATTTGAAAGAAGTGTCGGCAACCCTAGCGTTGTGTCGGCGCGCGCGGTGCGGGGAGCAGCGCGTTGAAGGCCACTCCATTATATTTTTGTGTAGGTATCAAAACGGTAGGGTATTTGAGTTTTCTTTGATAGATAACTATCTGTTCGTAAGAACTATTATATAATCTGTGGCGCCGTCGACATCAGATTCCCAACAAAATTTCCTCACCTGATGATTCCAATTAAGTCAAACAGATGGTGTCACCGCGGAAAAACATGTTTACTCCTTAATCTGTGGTGGCTTAAATAACTCGCAACCAGGCCATAATTGTAAAAAAAAATTGTCTGCATTTTTAACACAAATTCCGTTTCAAGTATAACACGTTTAAAATTTTCTGCAATTAATACCTTAACTCACAATTTTAATAGTTTTAATATAATTTAATGTATACATATGAACATAATAATCATAATATAATCGTTTTTAATAACAACAACTAACTAAATATCATTTTTTTTTTCGCCGAGTGCCCTACGTGAAACGAAACGTTAAATAAAAAAAGACATAGTAACCATCAAACAATAAAAGTCAAACAGTTAATTTTAAACTTTAAATAATGAAACGACATTTTTACACATCGTGTTTTTACTTTTGCGAGTAAAATGTTATTAAGTGATACCAAGTATAATAGACTGGTATAGTAAATCGTCACGCCCGTGGCGTGGCGCCCATGAGCTTTGTCATATGGGAGGGTGAGCACTGTCCTAACCGTATGGTTGGAGAGCCGGCAGTAAAGTTTTGAACCAACTTGATACCGCGATGAGATGCACAATGGTTTCCCATAAAAGTGATGCTAAGTCCGAATTTGATAGTCTGCCACGGCGGAACTTGCCGAAAGTACAAAAAAGATAGCCACTTCCGGTGCGAAAAAGGGGGGGTCATTTAACCCATCTGATACCGAAACAATAGTTATGGCAGGAGTTAGAAATTTACTAGTAAATACAGAAAATCGAAGTCTGCCAGTATTTTTCTTGCCGGAAGTGCTTGGCAGACGCTCTCAAAGGTGACCATCGGGACCCCTAAATAAACCCATCTGATACCAGCATGAAACCAATTCCAGTCGGTAGGTATGAACCTTCACTTCAGGAATATAAAAGTCTGCCAAGGCTTTTTCTGTCGAAACACCTTGACATACGAGATTATGTGGCGCAACATCCGTGGTACCCGTATTTTGGAATTGTACATATTACGGACATTTCAAATACTGCAGGCTTATTAATTTATTACTCTATGCTTATATTTGTATATCGTCACTTGTAATATGAATTAACGTAACCGCCAAATGATGATTTGTCAGGAGAAGCCAAAAACTAATTTGCAAATTGGAAAAAGTGCTGTAACTTTTTATTTACAAATCTTATTGATATCGTGTTTATATCAATTATTTTGAATTTGTGACCTCTTTTAGTAAAATAAGGTATTAATAAGGTAACTGTTATAGTTTAGAAAATAGCATGGCGCTTACGTTAATTTTTTCTCAAAATTTATGAGTTACATTAAGATTTAGTTAAAAAAATTAAGAACAGTTTAAGGTATGTCACAAAACGTTTAAGGTATGTGACGAAAAATTAATGTAAGTGACGCAGTTTTCTAAATGTGGACTTACGTTATAAAAAATAATTAAAGCATTTTTAAACTTATTATCTAGTAATAAGGTCTAATAAAGAATGAATTCTTCGGTTTTAGATACTTTTTGGCATGGTGGTAAGCAATTAATGAAACTGGTTTTTTATGTACGAAACAGTTAAAACAAACTTAAAACTACTGTTAAAATAAACTAAAAATATGAAACCTCTTTAATGTTCTATAACTTACAATTACAAATAAATGAATTTTTTGAGATAAGCAAAAATACTTAAATTTGCTTTCCTATTTTCTACTTTTCTTTACTCCTTTTCCTTGCTTTGCTTTTCCTTTCCCCTTTTTTACAGCATCTGTGGCTTTTGCTGCACGTTCAGCTTCTCCTTTTTTCTCTTTCTTTTTCCTTCCCTTTTGTATGGTTTCCCTCGTATTTATTGCATTTCTTTCGTCAACTTCCTCCCTTTAGCGTGTCGTTTCAACATCATGAGTTGGATCTTCATCTTGTATAATGTCGTCTAAATATCAGTTTTGTCCACATAAGGCAGCTAATAACCTTGCACATGTTGTTTAGGTATGACCTCGACGTCGGAGAGGTTTTTTTAGGTCCATGTACTTTTTTGTGGAATTTAGAAATCGTTGTTCATAAAGTGTATGCAGAGAATCACACGATGGATTATTCGTTACGACCCATGCATTAGACTCACCTTTTCACTTTCCTTTCCCTATTTTTGTTGTCCCTTGATCCAATGATATTTTGAAAGTATCACCGTCGTCCTTCATTGTGTATTTAACTTGCAATTCATTTAAGTCTGTTTTTTTTTTAATGTCGTTGAGTCTAAAATGTGGAGCTGAAGTCGTTTTTGAAGTAAATACTTGATCGGTTATAATCTCCCAATTAATGAAATCTGTGAGGTCCAAGGTATTGACATAATCAGGACGTGGTATCTTTCGTCCTGTAAGCTCGAAAGTAGGCCATTATACTGGGCTCCACACAATGAGTTTTTGAACCTCACGTGCTCTAATACTATACATCGAATTTACCGGCATGCGAATGCTTACAGCACAAAATACACCACGCCCTTACTTATGTAGTAAATACCTTGGACTGGGAGATTATAGCCGATCAAGTATTTACTTCAAAGACTACTTCAGATCCACATTTATGACTCAAATCATTAGAATCGCTACAATTAAATAAACAGACAAATGAATTGCAAGTTAAATACACAATGAAGGACGACGGTAGGAATTTGAAGACATCATTGGGTCAAGGGACAACAAAAATAGGGAAAGGAAATGGAAAAGTTTAGTCCAATGCACAGGTCGTAACGAATACGCGTCATACTCGTGAACGGGTGCTGTTTGTGGAGACCGGTCTGTTTAAGTTTACACGGACTTCATTTTACCTATGTAACTTTACTTTTGAGTGGCATTAACGTGAGGCACTTCATTCGGTTCTTGTCTGTTTGTCTGATTTAATATCTTGTCTTCGATATAACTTAAAAGGGTAAATTTTTGAAGAGGGTGTTTTTTACGACATTTATATGGCATTTTTTTATTTTTGTTAAATCTAATTTATAATCATCGTTTTAGGAAGGGTTATATAACAACAAAAAATATACTGTAGAAGGCACCACTCTACTTTTTATAGTTGGCAAGATATGGACGTTTAAATATCGACATTTGTATGGCACTATTCAGCTATTTGTAAGGCGCGCTTGACATGTATATAGTATTTTTTCGAGATTTCATGTCAGTATAACATTTAAAACTTTCGCATTTTGAACACATATTAAATCACATTTACAATCGGGTCACTTTTTGTCGGGTAGTCACACAAATCTCTGTTTTGACATTTTGCTGGGACATCAGTTAGCCGCGACCACGACCAGTGAAACCTGTGTCGAAACGTCATTAAATAAAGGAAACAAAATAAATTCGCGATAGAACCGATTGTAAATTAATTTTATAGCAGTATCAAAATTTGTTTAGCACTTGTTTATTTTTGTGGCATTTGTAAGAGCCTGACGACATTTGTATGGCACCTTTCCGATATTTGTATGGCATGTGTCGACATTTTTATGTCACATTCGACATTTGTACGGTCAAAGTAGCCATACAAATGTTGACATACAAATGTCGGCAATAATATTTTTGGGCCATTTTCAGACATTATGTACCCTATTTACGTATAAAACAACATTCTTACACCATATTGCTAACTTGTATTATAGTGAAACACATTTTTATTTCAATTGTATATATATATCAATAAATAAGGACCCATACAAATGTCGTAGTGGCCGTACCAAAATACGTCGTTCGAAAAGATTAACTGTTATTCGGTCTAAAATACCGTTTCTGTGTCCACTATCGTTGAAAATAGAAGCCGAAGTAATGTACCTACTATTGTATCGTTAATTAACATGTAATGGTAGATCAATAGACAAACCAGATTTAGGGAGGTATCCGTGAGTCATACAAAAACAGTGCCGCGCGGGACAACCACAAAAAGTCTTTCCTGGTTTTAATAAATAACGCATTCTTTTTTTATAATTAGTTAGTTAGTAGGTTAGTTTATTAACTGCAAAATGTTAGTGATCGCAAAAACGGAATTGTTTTTTGATGTCACCACAAATTCATACCTTCAATTGCGCAAAATCTACTCAAAAATGTTTTCGATAATCTTCTCGAAAGTATAATATTTTTTTTTTATATATGTCAAGGTGTTTCGGCAGAAAACGCCCTGGCAGACTTATATATTCCTGAAGCGAAGGTTCATATCTACCGACTGGAATTGGTTTCATGCTGGTATCAGATGGGTTAATTTAGGGGTCCCGATGGTCACCTTTGAGAGCGTATGCCAAGCACTTCCGGCAGGAAACATACTGGCAGATTTCGCTTTTCTGTATCTACCAGTAAATTTGTAACTGATGCCATAACTATTGTTTCGGTATCAGATGGGTTAAATGACCCTCCCTTTTTCGCACCGGAAGTGGCTATCTTTTTTGTACTTTTGGAAAGTTCCGCCGTGGCAGACTAACAAATTCGGACTTAGCATCACTTTTATGGGAAACCATTGTGCATCTCATCGCGGTATCACGTTGGTTCGAAACTTTACTGCCGGCTCTTCTACCAGTAGTGTTATACCGGATCGACCGGGCGAGCGCTCCGCCTACATCAACGCGCTGTACGACCCCACGCCTTCCGTCATCTGGCCCTCCGTGGCGCCCATGTGCTTCGTCGTATGGGAGGGTGAGCACTGTCCTAACCGTAGTGTTATACCGGATCGACCGGGCGAGCGCTCCGCCTACATCAACGCGCTGTACGACCCCACGCCTTCCGTCATCTGGCCCTCCGTGGCGCCCATGTGCTTCGTCGTATGGGAGGGTGAGCATTGTCCTAATCGTAGTGTAATAGCGGATCGACCGGGCGAGCGCTCCGCCTTCATCAATCCGCTGTATGACCCCACGCCGTCCGTTATCTGGCCCTCCGTGGCGCCCATGAGCTTTGTCATATAGGAGGGTGAGCACAGCATAATGTAAACCGGCAGGAGCATTATGTCGACCTATTTATGACAGGCCTCAATGATATATTTTGTCGGTCTACAGAGCTGTACCTGCGCTGGTCGATCCCACAGTCGACGGAGCAGCGCGAGGAGCAGTACGGCGCGATCCGCGCGCGCGAACAGTCGCTGCGAGCGCGCGCACACGCGCTCCGCCGCGAGGTGCTCGACCTCGCCGCGCAGTACTACGCGCCGCAGGACAAGCAGGAGCTGCTGCTACACAACTAGCTAAAGCTCCAATTATTATTGTGCTGTACAGATGAGTAGACTAGAGGTAACCTTCATATTACGCGTCGCAGGACAGGCGTCAACTGTGAACAAGCCTCAACAGAGAGCGAACCTTTGCCTCCATGGGCCCAAACATTCAATTATTACTGTTCCCATACATAGATGTAACTTTTATTATTATATTATTTGCCGCAGGACTAATTAGGGAGGAACAGCTTTAAAAAATCCCAATCCTTCACGGTTGTAGCTCTTTTAACTTTGACGGTTCGAGCTTTTAAAATGCGCTGAATCGCCAATAGTTCACTGCCTAAGTGATCGAACTGACCGTTCAAAATATACAGTTGCAAATATTCAAATCCACATATGATTATAAATGTGTACCGATGTTCGTTTAAAGTTACTTACCTATGAAATGAAGAATGTTCGAGTTATCACATCTCAGACTCGTCGTTGTCATTTTCTCTCAGACAAGCAGAAGTATCTTTCTAATAAAATGTGTTGTATAAAGACTTCCGTTTGTATCACTAGCGTTTTACAAGCATACAGTTTCAATATATATTTAGGACATATGTGCCATTTTCAACCAAAAGGGTACTTATTGTCGCTTGTCGGTAAGGCGCTATTTCCATATAGCTTCATTAGAAATCAACCTTATCGACAACCGACAATGTGGTACCTTTTAGTTGAAAACGTCACATATGATTGTAATAAGATGCATTTTATTGCTCATAAAACAAAGTTCGACTTTGCAGTTTGGTACTCGTACATCAAATTTATGAAGTTTAATTGCTGTATGTGACTGTAGCTTGAGAAAAAAGTAGTATTACATTGTGTCCCATAATATTCCATAACCTAAGGATCAGAAATATCTGCGTATGAACGTTAGGGCCACACACTTCGTCATGCGCGTGAACAGAGTTCCATAGCATTCGTGTATTCCATTTCTCAACTGTTCCCAAAGAATAGTAGATTGTTAATCAAGGGTGGAAAGTGAACCATCTCACCCGTGATATTTCTCAATAGTTCGAGGGTGAGATGGTGTCTAACCCTAACCCGTTCGTATAAAAATACCGCAAATCGATGTACAGGTTAGCCGTTTGGCACACACATACTAGAGGCCAAAACAAAATTTTTGACCCGCAGTTCCTAAAAAAATTTCGCTGCGGGGGGGAGTGGTAAAACATATGTTTTTTGTACCTCATACGAAAGGGCTTTTTGAGGCGATTCTAAAAATATATCACATCATTACATTTCAGGCATTTTTTTTTAAATTAAAACAATAAGAATTTTCGAAACATACCAAGTTTGGGCTCCTCCAGACACGATATGGCTGATTTTTTTTTGTACAATATACCACAAATGATACGTGATATCCTCATGTCTAACTCTAAGAAAGCAATTTTGAAAAAAATATCATTAACAATTTTTTTTTAATTTTTCAATTTTACAAAGTGACACCGTTCTACTTCAATACCTATTTCACGAGACTTATGGAACTATACAGCAGATACGGTACATATTAATCATAAAATGATACGTAATATCCATATATCGAACGGGAAATACCTCTTTAACCCTTTAACTGCGCCTTTCATCAGTTGGTATAGTTTGTTTAGTTTTTGACACAAAATATCAAGATTATATCCTTCAGATACGATATACCCTATCGATTTTTCTTTGCACAATATACCATAAATGATACGTAATATCTTATTATCTAACCCCAAGAAAGCAATTTTGAAAATAATTTCATTTAGATTTTTTTTTAAATTTCAGGATTTTCTACACAGCACAGAACTTGGCACCCATATAGATCTCAATTCATTTATCGCCGGAGTCAACAACGACACAACTTGGCTCCCATTTCACATTTATGTTTTTGTTGGGATATCATTACTTTTTGTACAGAAATTATTAGCATTTATCATGGATACATTATAATTTGTAAAATCAACCCATACCTGCTTACATTTACTTCGGGCCGAAGGCCCGAAGCGTCCAGGTTGGTAGTGCTTAAACACAGAACAACAGTACAAGTGTCTATATCCGAAGGCCGAAGGCTAAGCTCCACGAAGGGCCGAAGGCCCGAAACGTTCAGGAGGATAGTGCTTAAAATACAGAACAATAGTTTGTACTATTGTTCTGTATTAGTAGTAGACACTTGTGTGTCTAAGTGCGAATGACAAAGGCCGAGCTTCGCGTAGGGCCGAAGGCCTGAAGCGTCCTGAACGTTAGTGCTCTAACACAGTACAAGTATCTAAACGCGAAGGCCGACGGCCGAGCTACCCGCAGTGCTGAAGGCCCGAAGCATCCAGGAGATTAGTGCTTAAATCCAGAACAATGAAGTGTCTAAATGTGAAGGCCGAAGGCCGAGCTCCGCGTAGGACCGAAGGCCTGAAGCGTTCAGGAGAGTAGTGCTCTAACACAGAACATTTATGTGTAGTGGGTGGTTTCAAAATGTGATGTCTACCCTACCACAAACTTTAAATACACTTTTCGTCGCGTAGTCTCACAAATCTCTGTTTTGAAATTTTGCTGGGACGTCAGTTAGCTGCGACCACGAACAGTGAAACCTGTGTCGAAACGTCGGTAAATAAAGGTAACAAAATAAATTCGCGATAGACCCGAAGGCCGAGCTCCGCGTTGGGCCGAAGGCCTGAAGTGTCCGAAACATCGCTCCATAACGAGTAGCATTTTCACAGAGCGCTCACGTTGGTACTGTTGGTAGCCAGACGCAGACTGCGGGCTGCAGCCCTCCGCGACCGATTACTCGGTGCGGGCGACGGAAGCGGCAGGGGAGACAAGAAACTACCCTTGTTTTCGGCATTATTGTCAAATGATGGGTTGCACACAGCACTCACTACGTCAGTCGTAAAGGATCGTCCACACTGACCAACGGTGTAGTACGTTACACAGTTTTCCAGCTTGGAGGCGCTTGACCAACCACAATCACGGTTAAAGTTCGGATGACGACTAATTTCAATAGCCGCATATATTTCAATAGCGCGCAATAGAACGCATCGGCGCATCCTCGATCGACTACGGCAGAGAGAGTGCCCTACTCCTGTGGGAAAAGCATATAGGTAGTTTGAAGAACAGGGATAGCCGGGGCTTTGCGGTGACGGAACACGTAGTGGACTCAGATTCGACTCACTTTATCAGTTTCGATAAAGTAACCGTGCTTGCGGGAGAAAAATTCGTGATTCAGCGGAAAGTACGGGAGATTATTGAAATTAGTCGTCATCCGAATATTAACCGTGATTGTGGTTGAGTCAGTGCCTCCAAGCTAGAAAACTGTGTTACATACTTCGCCGTTGGTCAGTGTGGACTTTAGCGAATGAAGTAGTGAGTGCTGTGTGCAACCCATCATTTGACAGTAATGCCGAAAACAAGGGTAGTTTCTTGTCTGCCCTGCCGCCGCCGTCGCCCGCACCGAGTAATCGGTCGCGGAGGGCTGCAGTCCGCAGTCTGCGTCGGGCCACCAACGCGAGTGCTCTGTAAAAATGCTCCTCGTTATGAAGCGAAACATGTCGAGCAATCATCGACTTTATTAACGTGAGTGACCCGGTTTAATATATTTTAATATGTCAGTGCCTCAAGGAAGTTTTGTCATTAAAAATGAATAAAGGTTAAATGAGAAAATTAACCTTTATAGCCTTTAACTTTTGGGTATGTCTACAGGAAAGACATAAACACAGTTTTGTTATAAACCCAAATGCGACCTCCAGATGAGAAGATACTAAAGCAGTTTTGCCCAAGCTGAAAAGGAGACACTCGCTAACGCTCGGCGAATTAGCAGAAATTTTCAGTTTTTAGATTTTTTCCTTTGTATACGCCTAATAGTCTACCTTCGTGCCAAATATCAAGTTTCTAGGTCACCTAGAAGTGGGTTAGGTTTTTGGGCTGTAAGTCTTAATTAATCTAATGAGTATCAATATATGTTTTTTTCCATCTAATTATTAATAATTTTCATGTTTCAGATTTTTTTCTCTATATTCATTTAATAGCCTACCTTGATGCCAAATATCAAGTTTCTAGATCATCTAGAAGTTGGTTAAATTTTCGATTTATAAGTCTAAATAATTAAATAATCATTAAGATATTTTTTTCAATAGAATTATCAATAATTTTCAGTTTTCAGATTTTTTCCCTTTATGTACTCCTAATAGTCTACCTTGATGCCAAATTTGAAGTTTCTAGGTCATCTGGAAGTGGGTTAGGTTTTTTTTAGGTTTTTGATCTATAAGTCAGTCAGACAGTCACAAAAATGCCGGTTTTTAAACGTGAATTTTTCAATAACTGTTTGAGCTACGTCGATGAAGTTTTGTGTTCTGGACAAGCTAAGGGGCTTGAATGAATATGCCAATTCTCGTGTTTAATGCTTGCTTTATTTTTATTCGGTTACACTTTAAAATTAATAAAGAAAAAAAAGCTTATATCTGTTTACGACATTTACTTTTGTCTGACAGTAAACAACAGTTGCTAGGTTACAACTGCCAGGATGACTATTTGCCATTCATAGTTTGGGGGCGATAGAATAAAAATTTCACTTTGAAATATTATTTAATTTAATTAGTACCTAGTATTTATAATAATCGGTCATAAAACTATAAGTTAACAAGTATGTTTTAAGGTAGGGCTACATTATGTATATGTCAAAGTTAATATTTTCTTAATTGTAATACAAAGCGTATTTACTAAACGCTTAAAACCTCGTCATCTAAAATAAGTAATTTTAATTAATAAATTTAATATTACATACTAGGTACAACGCCTTGCATATTATGGAATAGCTCATATTATTTGTAACATATAAATGATTAACCTTTCGTATGGTGCTGTCAATTGTTTTTTTTTATTCATTTACATAGCGATCATGACATGACAAATACATGTTTAAGCTCAATATAGTGGAGGTGCACTGATCAGTGCCTAAGCATACTTAAGGTTAATATACAGAGTGTAAATTTAATACGAGCTTATTTTAGAATAAATTGTACACAATATTTCAGTGATTTATGTTATCACACTTGTAACGCAATTTGTACTATAATAGTATTGAGTCTTTTATCCATAATGCGTTCACTTTTCGTGTTACCATAACTAATTGGTCTGCTTGATAAAATTACAACATAGTTACTACGTATAGCTATTTAATAGAATAATTTCTAATGGTATAAACGGATTAAATATTTGCTCGTAATCCATTAACGCTCGTTATAGCTCCTGCGTCGTATGATGGTCCCTATCTCCCTATTTCCCTATCTCCCTAATTACAGTTCATTTTTATAATATATGGAGAAGCTGTCACGTAAATAGTACATTACGATACAAGTGCGAAAAATAGGAAATTCCCAATAAATTGCGATAAATTAAAACACGACTGAAGGGAGTGTTTTAAATCGACATGAGTTGCGAATTACATATTTGCACATGTATCGTACAACGTCTTATGGTACATATGGTCCTTTCAATTTTCGACATAGTTACGTAATCTGCTAATTATCGCACGAGTGCGGTAAAGTAGCACCATATGTACTGTAAAATGATATTATAGTTTTTTTTTAAGTTTAGCAAATTAATTTATTTATAAATGTAACATTTAAGTAATAAAAATACGGTAAAAACGTATTTTATCGATTACTTTTTAAATGAAGCCCAACCAAAAGACAAGTTGAAGGAACTGCGATAGGATAGGGAGCATTATTGGCCTAGAGACGTATAGTTAGTCAGTTTGGTACCAAATATCAATATTAGTGCCCGTAACAATCACTCCAGACTCCAGAGGGCCACTCCAGTTTTAACTACTGTGTCTAGATTTTTTTCATTAATTTTAAATATTGAACGTTGCTACTTTCACCTTTATTATTGTATTTATATGTATATAGGGTTAGGATGACCTTAGCCTCTGGACAAACCTTAAAAGTACGTAGTATTCACTAAGGAATGTATAACTAGACTAGAATACAAAGTATCTTAGGGTGGTATTCCACCTGTACAATGTGTAATGGCATCATTTCAACTGACCTCATGCACTAATCTGTTTACTCAAAGGGTCTCAAGAATACAATGCCATTGAGTGGTAAACCACAAATTAGGATAACTACCTCGTAGTAAAAGCAGATTATAACCGCCTTTAAATGTTAGTATAGATTAACGACTCTATTTTTTTAACAATAGACTACAAAATACACTAACTAAATAATGGCTAACATAACTTTATTTGCATCTTACAACCGTCGACACCCAAAACGAATGTACTCTGTAGAAAACCATTAGTTACAACCTGTTTTAGACCATTTTAACCCCATTCAACAAGGAATAAGGTTAAAAAGGGTACCTATTCTCTGCGGCTGTTATATGACTTATAAGTATAATGCCTTTGGCCAGATGCTAAGGCCACCCTCTATACGGGCTAATATGATAAACACCAGTTAATTTTGATGATTTCACTAACCTAAGAATTGTGATAAATAGTATGTTAGGTAGTTAATTCAGAAATTAAACTAATGTATGTAGTACTCTATAGTAGGTATGTAGTATACTATACCCCGGGCCAAACCCCATCAGGCCAGGCCTAACCAGCCTAAGTGACAAACGAAACGAAAACTCGTTCAATTAAGGCTAATACGGGTGTGTGCATGGCTGCGGGATAAGTGTACCTAACATTTACTCGTTCATTAGTGTTTAGTGTAAGTTCATACATTTATCACTAAACGCATTCAAGTAGCACGCAATACGCACTAATCAATGTGTGTGTTTAAACAGGCCCCAATGTGAAGGCCAGCCACTCTTACCTAATGACCTTACCGTATTCTCAAGTTGAAACCGATTTTACAATGTCACTTACGGTTGTTACACGTGGTGGGGCAGTAAGTACCTATTACGATTGGCTCGTGGCACTAAACAGAAGTTCCGTGTATTAAGGCAACTGTAAGGCGGATGTCACACTGACGCCGCATTAGTCGCATTACGTTGCGGCGTACGAAGCGACGTATTCGCGTGCGGCGATCACGCACCACCGTACGGATTTTCTCCGTATCTTCGTCCGGAGCTGCGGTGCTCGTTTAAAATGAACAAAAATCCGTACGGGCCTATGGAGATTGGTGTGGCATACCCAGCGACGCGCATCGCATCTCCGTCCGAAAGCACGGAGACGCAGAGCCACTGTGTTACACCATACGGTTTTTGTATACAAATATATATTCTGCAGTACTAAACTAAAAACCGCAGCATCGGACGTCGCTGCGAAGTGCGGACCAGTGTGACAACCGTCTAACTATTGTAAGCGGACGTAAAGTAGAAGAGAGAAGAGAGTAAATATACGAGTATATAGTTGGTCAAGCAAATCTTGTCAGTAAATAAGAACAAAAAAACTATACTCATCCTTTTCTTTTGGGTGCTAGTACTAGTGTAAGACAAAGATAGTATGATTATCTCTGTATATGTTTGAAATGAGACAGTCCCTTGACAGACTATATATGGCATTTATGATAGCGGGGTTTCCCTGCGAACTTTAATTTTATTCATTGGTGCAATCTGATTTTCTGCTAGTTTTAAGAATATCCGAATTTTCATTTTTTTTTTTATAAGATGATATTTATATACTATTAACATACGGAGAAAATGTAATGTTACTGTCGGCGGCAGATTGTACAATCGGGCATATAGAGATATTCCTAGGCATATCATGAAACACCGCCATTTCATGATCTAATATATGTAGTAATACAGTCTGCATGTCAAGCCATTTCAATGGTTTTCATTCGATATGCCTAAATGTTGAGGTTTGCACGATATGGCTGGTGGTCGCTAGTCTGATCATGAAATGCCGGCGTTTAATGATCTGCCTAGGAATATCACATCCTACTTATTTATATAGACGTTTTACACGTGCGGTCTGTGGGCAAGTTTTACACAAAGGGCCTACAACACGTTGCGAGTCCAGTACAATAATGTCCTTAGGATGCTGTTAAGGCTGCCGAGGCACTGTAGTGCGTCAGGCATGTTCGCCGAGGCGCGAACGGACGACTTCTATGCCATTAGACGGAAGAGAGTGGCCTCATTACTCTGACGTGTGCGCGGCAGCACTAACAGCATGCTAGGGGCGTTAGCCGAGCGCCTTGACTGCCCGCTCATTAGGTACTGAACAGAAGTAGTCATTGGTAGGTCTAAGTAGATATAGGTTACTAACATAGTATTAAGGCTAAAATGTTACTAACAAAATATGGATCGCTTTTGATCTGAAATAAATAATTTTTATTTTTATTTATTTATTTGATATGCCTAAACGTCGCCAGGCAAATCGTCAAACGTTGAGGTTTGAACAATACGGCTGGTAGTCGCTAGTCAGATCATAAAATGGCGGTGTTTCATGGAATACATGCCCGATTTTACGATTTGCCGCCGACATAACTAGATGTCAATTTTTATATAAATGAATTTATTTGTTGGTCAATTATACATTGCGCAGCAAACGTTTTCTTTTTTATACGCAAGTGCATAATCCATTTTTTAGGGTTCCGTACCCAAAGGGTAATTACTAAGACTCCACTGTCCGTCTGTCTGTCACTAGGCTGTATCTCATGAACCGCTATAGCTAGACAGTTGAAATTTTCACAGATGATGTATTTCTGTTGCCGCTATAACAACAAATACTACAAAAGTACGGAACCCTCGGTGGGCGAGTCCGACTCGCACTTGTCGGGTTTTTTCTTATAAGTCCAAGAGATCACAATATAGACCGGCCAGCGGTAGATACTATTTAGGCCCTAATAGTAACGGTAAATATCAATTGTTAAACAGGTTGATTGTTTGCGTGGATATTAGTGAAAACTTTTGTTGTTCTCTCATTAGATATACATGTATCTGTGTCTCTTACTCGTACACCTTTGTAGTCGACTTTATACGCGCTGCTCGGCTCTTCATGTACAGTACTACAGTCCTCGCTCGAACTTCGAGAGGAATCCAATTTAACAAACGCTCGTCCTCGCACTACCTCGGGCCTACCGCGAACCACGTTCGACGTGTTGCCTTCTGTCACACTTACGTACGAATTTACATGTGCGACAGAGAGGCAACATGTCTAGTAGGCCCTCAGTGCGCAAATCGCAAATGCAATACGTAGGCACGCTTCCGCTTTCTAAGCCCCACCCCCTTCCTTCCCCTCATCCTTGGAGGTCACACATCTTGTAGACATGCTTGCTGCTATAATTATAACTACTAGGAAATATATTAGCTATAGTTTAGGATGGTATTCCATCTGTCCAATATCTTGGTCCAATGTGTGTTTTTTCTCACATGAGAGTGAGACGCAATGACATTGGACAAAAATTGGACAGAGGTGGAATATCACCCTTAGCTATAATTTGCTGTTAACTGTACGGAAAATTTCAACTGATTCCTATTTTATTTATAAATCCTTATACAACAACAAAGAAGAAGAAAGAAATAGCCAAAGACCTTTTACTATAACAAGAACGGGCGGAGTCGGTGCGCATTTCTCAGTTGGTTTGGCAAACTTCGGTTTTGTAGGAAGTTTTCTTTCTGTAAGGTAAAGCCCCACAGGTAGCAAAGTGACGTCAGCGACGTCATAATGACGTAATTATGGCGTCTGACGTCATAAGGACGTATAAATGCTGTTAGGGGCCTGACCAATGATCATTGTCAAGAGGGCGCTGTTATTCTCATGTATAGGGTGACAGTTCAGTATAATATAAAAATTAGTTCCAGTGAAATTCCGCAACATGGCGCGTGATCATATATTTCTGGTCAGGCTTTAGTACTATTATTTATTCTGTGGCCATACATAATGTATAGGCCATAGACCTAGCATTATACTAGATTCATGGTATAGGCCATAGACCTAGCATCACATAGATCAGCTATAGGCGCCCGTGAGGGACAAAACATACTCAATGCGACAATATGAATGGTCGAGTAGATTTGTAGCCCACCATAAACCATACTAAATTTACGGTGGGGAATAAAAAAAAATGTGAGACTGTGACAATGACAAACAATAACAGCGCTTTCTCTGCTACTCCTACTGAAAGATACATAAGACTATCGCGTTCGGGTTCAGTCATTTCCCCCCCACCCCTCATGACCGATCCAGGTATATTATATAGTTGGTCAAGCAAATCTTGTCAGTAAATAAGAACAAAAAAAACTACACTCATCCCCTTCTTCTGGGCGCCAGCACCAGTGCAAGACAAAAACAGTATGACTCTCCGTCTACGCCCGAAATGAGACAGTCCCTTGACAAACTATAGTTGGTCAAGCAAATCTTGTCAGTAAATAGGAACAAAAAAAAAACTATACTCATCCTTTTCTTTTGGGTGCTAGTACTAGTGTAAGACAGAGATAGTATGATTCCCTATGTTTGAAATGAGACAGTCCCTTGACAAACTATAGATTCATGGTATAGATGGGTATAGATAGGCACTTTATTGAAAATGCGCTTCGGCGCGGCCCGACTCCAGCCAGTCGGTGAGAATCATATTGTATTAACTAAAAAAACCGGCCAAGTGCGAGTCGGACTCGCGCACCGAGGGTTCCGTACATTACACAATTTAAACAATATATTTATTTTTCTGTGAAACGTGAGTGAAAGGTAAATTTCGTTTTACGATTTATGACGTATTAAAAAAAACTACTTACTAGATCTGGTTCAAACCAATTTTCGGTGGAAGTTTGCATGGTAATGTACATCATATATTTTTTTTAGTTTTATCATTATCTTATTTTAGAAGTTAGAGGGGGGGGGGGGGCTCACATTTTACCACTTTGGAAGTGTCTCTCGCGCAAACTATTCAGTTTAGAAAAAAAAAATATTACCTATAGAAACCTCGATATCATTTTTGAAGACCTATCCATAGATACCCCACACGTATGGGTTTGATGAAAAAAATATATTTGAGTTTCAGTTCTAAGTATGGGGAACCCTCAAAATTTATAATTTTTTTTTTATTTTTGAGTGAAAATCTTAATGCGGTTCACAGAATACATCTACTTACCAAGTTTCAACGGTATAGTTCTAATAGTTTCGGAAAAAAGTGGCTGTGACACACGGACGGACAGACAAACAGACAGACGTGACGAATCCATAAGGGTTCCGTTTTTTGCCATTTGGCTACGGAATCCTAAAAAGTAATATATTGTCAAATGACTGTCTCATTTCAATCATAGACAGAGAGAATCATACTATCTTTGTCTTACACTAGTACTAGCACCCAACAGAAAAGGATGAGTATTTTTTTTGTTTTTATTTACTGACAATTTGGTTTAACCAACTATAGTTTGAAACTGTCTCATTTCAGAGAGAATCATACTGCTTTTACAAGGCTTTTACGCTAGTACTAGCACCCGAAAGAAAGGGATGAGTATAGTTTTCTTTTGTTCTTATTAACCAACAAATTTGGTTTGCCAGACTATACAAGTTTGGCAAGCCTAAAGCTCGCTCCAGACTACGCGGCGCGAAGCCGCGAACGCGAGTGTGTATTTCGCTGATTAGCGAACTAGACTCCACACTCACGTTCGCGGCTTCGCGCACGAGTGTGGAGGGCCCTTAAGGAGTATAGTGGTATAGTGCGACATAAAATAGTAGAACATAAATAAAATGGAACTAAAAAATTCCATACTAAATTGTTGCCATGTTTAAGCATTTTACATCAAAAATGTGACAGTTATGTACATAGACATAGGTTATGTAGGAAGTGGCGCCCTCAATGATTATCTACATTTTCTAATCGGACTATACCGCACGTCATGGAATAATACTGATTGTTACTAGATCAAAGTCAAGATAACAATAACAAAGATTGGCAAGAAACATGATACAAATGGCTAGGGGTGGTTAATTTTGTTTAGTTTATTCTAATATCAAAATATAAAAGCATATCAAGACGGTTCAACGAGTTCAGTGCAATTTGTTATCATGGAAAATAATTTATAAAAATAAAAAACAAGTGAATTTCAGAGGAATTTCATTATCCATTTTTACGTTGGAACATAAATATTTTATCATGTAGCAACACTATAGCCGTACAGAATCTATCCACCTTTGCTTTGGTTTTAACCAATCAAACTAAAGAGTTATGTGCTATGGCGATGTGCGATTCCTTTCTTTCGCTCTTGTTCTGATAAAATTTAGTATAAAGTAAAATAAACAAGGTTTGTAAGACTTATGTATTATAAATATAACACTAATTATAAAAGATCGGATTCGGCGGAATTTGATTTGAGAACGTGTAAATCGTATAAAACGTGAGGTACGTTCGTGAATGTAGATATGAGGTGTGTGATTATTGAAAGTAGGTAAGTATTTGATGGAGATGCATGCCTCATAACTAGTTTCTTGCGTTATTAACGATTTATTGTTAGTATACCGTAGCCACATCTTTATAAAGAAGGACAAGTAGAGGATGTCGCGATGTTTTCACTGGATGGTCCTTGCTAAAAATATCAATCGGTTTTTTCTGCCATAGGTGGAGAACCCTGGACCACTGATGGAGACCCACGTGTCTTCAACCACTGCCGATGTTCCGGACACACAGGAGGTAATTGGTCCACATGGCAATGTTGAAATAGTGGTTGCAGTGGAGAAAGTAGAGGAAGACATACAGCGGAAGGCAGATTCAAACTCACAAGACAATGCACAGCCTATGATGGAAGAAAGTAGTGTTCCCTGCAGCCAATCTACAAAAACGGATAGCTTGCATAAGTCACCTCGTAAGCAAGAACCATTACAACCACCTACAAACAAAGAAATAAATAAAACTGCTCCATCTCCAATTAAATTACAGTCAACCAAGCAACCTAACATACAAACAAATGCAAATGAAACTCAAACACCCCAAAGTAAACTGTCAGGCAAACTAGTTGGAGTCCTTACACAACATGCTCCTGATAAAGAACTACCAGCACCAGCAGATGTTGACTCTACGTCTCCAAAAGATATCCCCATGGACGTCACGTCTGATGAGGTTGATAATAAAAATGATATAACCTTGAATATTTCTGTTGATAGAGATCCTTCTAATGAATCACAGTCAGATATGACTAGTGATGCAGAAAAGGAACACAATAAAAGTATTAGTAGAGAGTTGAAGTCCCTTATTAATTCTGCTAAAGAATCCAAAATTATTAGTGAATGCACAAAATTGACTAGCAAAACAAGAAAATCTGCAAGAGCTGCTCTAGATACTTCAAGCACTAATATAAGTAATACTCCTGAGGCTGATCCTATTCAGGGCAATCGGCGTAGTAGCAGTAATTCCCAAAAAAGTAATTCAAGTGGGAAATCAGATAGGGTGGGAAAGAGATCTATGAGGTCCCAAAACCCAGAATTTGTTCATAAAGTCAGAAAATTCCTTAATTCCGTCACAGGAAAGTTTCAAAAAGATGCTGATTCTGATGAAAGCACTGTATCTGATGAAGAGACAGTAGCTCCAAAACTCAAAGAAAACTCCACCGACTCCTCTCCCAGCAATGTCAACAACCGAAATCCTAATCAGGAACAGGTTTGTTGGCCTTACCACCATAGTTTTCATTTGTCACCTTAACCTCATTCTAATTTCATAGTTAATGTTGAGTAGTTCAGTTTCATTGTTAGTTTAGATAATTTGTCACTACCCCTTTCTTCTTTTCAAGTCTTTACATTAGATATGCCATAAATATTCTAGTCTCCAGCCAAATAATGTGCAATATTCAGCTGAATACATTATCTTGAAGAAATAATACAAACATTCATGGACTTACTTTTATTACAAGTCAATATTTTCATGCGTAAAATCAATTAAGAGGAAAGGGTATGACCGCTTCCACATACAGACATAATCCTAATTTTCCTCCATGGATATTAACATTATAGAAAGTATGTTTACTCAATTTGATGTATATTGACCATAGCTATGAAGGGGTTCATTTGACTTTTTACGATTTTTTGATTATTATAAGAGTGCAGTAAAATTCCATACAATTTTTTAAATGCTTCTAACTTATAATAATAATAATTCGAAAAAGAAAAGAACAATAAAGGGGCATAGCTGAGGTTGATATACATCAAATTTTGTCAAATTATTTTTAATAATGTTAATATCCAGAGGGGAAAATAGGGACTTAGTTTGTAAGGAAAGGTAGTTTCGGAGTGGTTGTCCACTTTCATCTTAAGTAGTAAGAAATTGTCATAAATAGACAATAAGACATATACGCAAGATATTTATTTAAATAAAAGGTTCCAGTTGTGCAATTTCCAGTAAATTATAACAACTTTCTAATCACTTGTAAATATCCAGAAAAAGTAGTGCTTCAACGTGTTGTTTGTGTCAAGCATGTTGTATACGGTATTTGACTATAGCGGAAGCCGCTCGACCCCAATTACAAAGAAAAACTGCAAATCGATGTACAGATTAGCCGTTTGGCATACGCATACTACTATACTAGAGGTCAAAACAAAATTTTTGACCCGCAGTTCCTATGGTAAAACATTTTTTTTTGTATGGAAAAAAAAAAATTTTTTTTCAAAACCTATCGTGTGTGGTATCATACGAAAGGGCTTTTTAAGGCGATTCAAAAAATATATCACATCATTACATTTCGGCCTTTTTTTAAAATATTAAAACAAAAAGAATTTTCGAAACATACCAAGTTTGGGCTCCTCCAGATACGATATGGCTGATTTTTTTTTTGTAAAATATACCACAAATGATACGTGATATCCTCATATCCAACCCCAAGAAAGCAATTTTGAAAATAATATCATTAACAATTTTTTTTTAGTTTTTCAATTTTACAAACTGACACAGATCTTGTCATGTTTCGGAAATTCTTTTTGTTTTAATAAAAAAAAAAATGGCCGAAATGTAATGATGTGATATATTTTTAGAATCGCTTCAAAAAGCCCTTTCGTATGATACCACACACGATAGGATACAAAAAAAAATTATGTTTTACCACTCCCCACCCCCCGGGAATTTTTTTTTAGGAACTGCGGGTCAAAAATTTTGTTTTGACCTCTAGTATGCGTGTGCCAAACGGCTAACCTGTACATCGATTTGCGGTTTTTTTATTCGAACAGGTTACACTACTACTAGTCATATCAGTTTCTTTTTTCGAACTGTCAAAACGATTTTGCTACTATGGAATTTATATGAAACTAACACTTTATAATTTTATATGGGCTTTAAAATATGTTATGCCTAAAAATAACTGCTGTCTACATTCCTCTGTTAATCTTCTGGTGCTTTATTTTATGCATGGTGGAAAATAATTTATTTTAAATACACTCAAATACCCTATTACTACTGCAACAAGAAAACGATGAATAAATTGTCTTTTGAAAATGACTCAAAGTAGATACTTGTTTTGCTGAATATTTATTTGGTAGTTCTGTACTGCTACTAAAATAAAACATTGAGGCTTTTAGACCTACCTGTATTTGCAATGTTAAACTAAGTAATAGTCCAAGGGGAAATCTCTTTTTAATAAAGAATTAAATAAAAGAGGTTTCCATTGTATTATAAGTTACATGTTCTCATAAAAGACGTCTCAGATCTGTGCCTAAATATAGTATTTAATATCAAGAATCATTTGTGTGCTGTTCTCGTTAGACATTCTAATTTATTCATGAGTTATTTGTAGGTTCAATCTCAGTCTAAAATAGATGAGAAAAGTAACAAGCTTCGTTCAGACCCATATTGCTGGAGATGCCATTGGTCCATTGACATGAATGATGGGGAGAAGACGCCGCAGCCTCCGTTGAAGTGCACCGTCTGCCCCCGTGCCTTTCACTACAGATGTCTTACCGGCTCTGAGAAAAATAAGATCAGTTCTGAAAAGAATTGGGTGTGCCCCGAATGCATGACTGTGTTACATGCAGAAAGTTCCGAGACCAGGTATTCATTAAAAAAAAAAATTGTTTATATAATATAATTCACATTCACAAATACCTTTGAAGACTCACATTCAATATTTACGTAAAGTTTACAATATTTCCTTACCTTCTTCAGAGGTATTTTAGTGCACAGTACAAGCCTGTTTTGCTATGCAGAGCGATATGTTGAGCAAACCTGACACTAATACACTATACTAACCTAAAAAATGGTTTACGCTTAATTTTTAATTTAGTTTGTTTGTTATTTCCTTTGAATGCCATAATTGCCCATCTTGTCAGAAAACATCTGATTATCTCCTAACCAAATTCATAACTTCATTTCGCTTTTGTTAGAACTGAGATCTGATGATAAGATTTGCAAGGAATAGAAAGAAAGAAATAAGTCATCAATTATTCTTTAAGTGATAATTTTTAGATTAAGAGATTTAGCTTTTTCCGCAAATTATACCTACTTGGTTTGTGTTTCAGATCCCATGCAATGAGAAAGACAACATTAGGAATGCTGTGTGAGCTACTGAAATATGCTTTGCAGCGCATGACTGAAGTTGCTGGGGTAACTTATTCCATTATTTTTTAAATATTTTTATAGTACATATGGTCCTACTTTACCGCACAAGTGCGGTAATTAGCGCTTTACGTGCCTATGTCGAAAATTTAAAGGGCCATATGTACTGTAAAACATTGTACGATACACGTGCGAATAGGTAATTCGTAACTTGTGTCGATTTTAAACACTCCCTTCAGTCGTGTTTTAATTTATTGTGATAGGAACATCGTTGCGATGTTCCTAGTTTTCGAACTTGTATCGTAATGTACTATTATACACATGCTGGCTGCTGGGAAATAATTGTCAGCCTAGTTTGTTATTTACGTCATAGTTAACTTATACTAAAATCTTATACACGAACATGATTTGAACTTATAAGCCCTTTCCATCAGGTCATCTACCAACATTAGTTGAATATTGTAATAGATACTTAGAAATTTTCTTGTAACAAACTTGATTCTACCTGTCAGGACACAACAATTTTAAAAACCAATATTTAATAACACATTCTAAATGTTATATATAGTATACTAGGAAGGATTACATGGTTTCAACAATTTGACCAGCACCATTTTTAATTGTCATTAAGAATTATATAAATTTCCAATAAACATTGAGCTTGCTAATGCGAATTTGTTATAATTTGTTGCATATTTTTATAATTAGTCGCTCTTGGAATGTGGACTAGAAATACACTTTTGTGTGCGACAGTTACGCTTTTTTTGAACCGTTATTATATTTCTAATTATAACAAAGTACATTTGGAATATGAATTGAATCCTCGACATTAAATGCTGCTTGTCTAATGAAAGCGAATTAGTATTTTGCATTAGGCAATTGTGGTACCTACTACAAGTAGTGTAGTGTGGTACTTGCACCTTGCAATGCAACGACCACCAACCACCAACAACGGAGGCGGTAGTGAACGCGGGGGCTGGCGCGGGGGCGGGGGCGGGGGCGGGCGCGGGCGCCGTTCGGGGCTCGGGTGAAATGACCTTGCCACTTATCTGCCCGCTGCCGGGCCGGGCCTCGCTGGCGGCGCGTGACGCACTCGCCGTCGCCCCTCTCGCTCGCACGCCGACGCCGACTCGATCGATACCCGCGGGTCGCTGTCGCCGTCTCGCTCTGTGCTAATAATAGCTGAATGCGTAGTGAGCTGAGCCCGTGCATGCCCTGTATAGAAGCGGCTTGCCGTATTCTTAATTCACCGCTGTGCATACTTCCTTTAGTTATCCTTATCACTATATATAGATATTTAAATATGAAAGAAAGTAACTACTCAAAACTATCTTTGTTATTTTCATGAATTTAAATGTAACATATTTATGTTTATTCATGAAATAGAACAAAAACAAAAATTAGTAATAAATTTAATAATATGTATTGTTACATATGTACATTGTTAAAGTGGGTTAGATCAAAGTAGCGTATTATTTGGAGCCTGTTGCTTAACAACTTGTAATACAAGGCAGTTACTTCTTGATCTTGATTAACGATCTTGTAAATTGATTTCCGCCTAATAAAAGTTCCAAGTTGTGATTGAAAGGAGCTCTGGTCATTATTCAAAGTTGTCAAGATAATATGATCAAGAGTTATTATGTATTTCATAATACATATAGTATAATTCTAGTACAGTAAGCAACAGAAGTGACGACAAAAAAGGGCTCGTCAAAGGCATCGGCGCTTTGGCACGCAGTTCACTTTTAGTGTGATATTCCGCGTATTACTTAGTGACTTCTGGTGCTGACTGTACGTACACGTAAGCTTGACGCGCTCGCGCTGCTTTGGCCTTATGTTTGTTTATTCTTAGTTTGGCTCGGCTTCCTAGCTCAGAGTATGGTCCCATCACGCAGAAAAAATGAAATTAGCCAGGTACGAAAAAAATAATTAGTATAACCAATATGTCTATGCATATTCTCCATTAAATCTGTACAATAGTTGTTTATTGCTCGCTCGAACAATTCAACCATAGCCTTAATGCGCATCTGCCTGCCGAGCCATGCTATGAGGTTAAAGTTGCGAAAATTGTGCTTGTTACGTTACGTATAATGTGGATGTGGGAGAGTCGATCTATTGCAAGCCAGATTCAAACAAGCTAGCTAGCAACGTGACAAAATACATTTTATTGTTTTTGAATTTGGAATGTTCTATTAATCAACACAATACAAATTTGAACATGTACAATATTTGGTACACAGCGACTAACGAGGATACTTAATATTAATCTACATATTAAAAAAATGATGTATTTTTCATTGAGGAAATTGGGTTTATAGAACATATAATTAAAGCCTGACCAGTAATAGGTAGAACTTCATTGGAACTAAATTTCTTACACTGGCAATAATTTTTAAGATAGGTTTGTGACTGTTGGCAGTGTTATTGTGGCGGTCTACTTGAATAATAAAGCTGAGCTGTGCTGAGCTGACGGTGTGGCTAATAGTAGCCACACTATCTGGTATGTTACGACTAAATTAAATATATAAGTATATCTGCAGTAGGGTAGGACGGGGACGTTTAAAACACTATGTATAACCGCCTGTAACTATTTTATTTTTACAGTTAGAAGGGTATGTGCCAGTATTATTAAAGATTATTTATTTCGTTTTTAAATAAAATGTGTTTGAAAAACCTATCGCTCATGGTTACGTTGTGGCAGGGAATTAAAGAGAATGCGGAAGAGTAGTTCAATTGACCCCATAGGTGTGTTAATTGAAACACTATGTGGGGACGATTGAAACACCTTAATATATTCGGCAAACTAAAGATAATTTGTTACATCTAATCTTTTTTAAATACCTAACTATCACGGTATCCAATGAGATCAACTAAACTTCGCAAAGAAATCAAACATTTCACAATTTATCTGCGTCGAAAGATCTTGATCAAAGAAAGGGATGCAAACAATTTGTAAGACATCTAGACTTCTTTGTTGGGATTACCATATATATATATATATATATATATTATTGTAGGTACACAAAAATATTTTCAGGGTTGTTAAGATTAACCTTATTATAGATGGAATCATTAATCCACAAATTAGGATAACTACCACGTAGTAAAAGCAGATTATAACCGCCTTGAAATGTTAGTATAGATTAACGACTCTATTTTTTTAACAATAGACTACAAAATACACTTACTAAATAATGGCTAACATAACTTTATTTATATATATATGACATAACCGTCGACACCCAAAACGAATGCACTCTGTAGAAAACCATTAGTTACAACCTGTTTTAGAGCATTTTAACCCCATTCAACAAGGAATAAGGTTAAAAATTCAATATACATGCAATGCACTTCTAACTTATTTTGTAAGTAACTAGTTGGCGGCTACGAGAACAAAATCAGATAATAGTATTGTAATAATACAATGCCATTGTTAGTACAGGTAAGTGCATTAGCTCAGTTGAAATGATTCCATCTATAATAGCTTAATCAAACGTGGAATAGTGAGAAAGTGTAAGGATTTTTTGTAGAAATACATACATAATTGTGTTTCATACAAAAGTCGAAAGTTTCAATTATAACAATGTTTCAATCATGACCATAATAAAATCACTGTCACTCCCTTTTTTACAAAGCATTGTATTATTTTGAAAAAAAAAAGGGTCTCAATATCAACAATCAACTATTTGTAAGACTTGTGAAAACATTTCAATCGTCCCCCAGTACGTTGTTTCAACCGTCCCCACGTCTCATGTTTTACTTCAAGAACCAATATTCTTTACAAAAAACACTTCATCGCTGTTTAATGGCAGTTAAAATATTCCATAATTCCCATCCAAAACACCAAAAGAATTCAAGTAGTCAAAATACATAAGTAAAAAAAAAGTATGCGAGCACAGGTCCTTCACTTTATACCGCGAAATGTTTGAATTTGAACGGCTCCTCAAGACTACTGCGTTGCTCGCGCGCTCGAGTGCTATTGGTCCAGGATTTAAGAATGACTGGCCGCATAGCCTGAGTATTAACGTGAATCGTAGACTTTGCGATGTGATAGAAAAATCGATGTTTCTGCTACCTGTCAGTGAGCAGGAAATCTTCAAAATTATAAAAAAATTAAAAACTAAATACAGCTCGGGTATAGACGAAATCCCGGTCACTCTATTAAAAAATTGTATCGCGGAATTAACGCCACCACTTACCGTGCTCATAAACCAATCTTTTGCTGAGGGAACATTTCCAGATCCAGAAAAATATCCGTAGTGAAACCAGTGTTTAAGAAAGGTGATGTCATGGATCCTTGTAACTACCGACCGATTGTTTTTTTTTATACCACGTCGGTTGCAATCAAGCATACGGCCCGCCTGATGGTAAGCAGTTACCGTAGCCTATGGACGCCTGCAACACCAGAGATATTACACGCGCGTTGCCGACGCTTTAAAAACCTGTACACTCCTTTTTTGAAGAACCCCATACTGTAGCCCCTCGGGAAAACCTTGGCAGGGAGCTCATTCCATTCCATTTGTTACCGGCTATATCAAAAATATATGAAAAAGCGATGTGTGACAGGCTGTATAACTTTTTAGAAAAAAATAATGTCCTACATACAAATCAGTACGGCTTCAGAAAGGACCGATCTACGGCACTTGCTGTAACTAATTATATACAAGAGGTTCTACAAATTTTAAACAAGAAAAAACATGCTGTTGGCCTTCTACTAGACTTGAGTAAAGCATATGATAGTGTATCACATAAAATTCTACTTGGCAAGCTTTATGATGCAGGAGTTAAGAGTTAGTTACACGAGTGGTTTAGATCCTACTTGCAAAACCGCACCCAATATGTACAAATTAAACATTACGACGCAAACACAAGTGAAATTACAGAGTCGCGATCGGAAAGACAAGATCTACACGGCTCTATTCCTCAAGGCAGTGTCCTGGGTTGTGTACTATTCTTGCTGTACATAAATGACCTGCCAAAAATAGTCAACGCCTACAACATTTTATTTGCCGATGACATCTCGTTATTGTTTGAAATTGGCAAATGCGAAAATCATAAGGAAATCATCAACTAATGTCTCTGCGAAATTAGTAACATGCTAGAAGCTCAAAATCTTGACATCAATGTAAATAAAACTAAATTAATACAATTTCATCACCAACTCAAAGAACCATTAAACCTTGACATAAAATTAGCAACACTAAAATCGAAGAAGTCGATACTTTTAAAATGCTAGGAATAACTATTGACAGTAATATAAATTGGAAGAAATACATAGAACTGACAAAAACGAAAATATCAAGCATTACTTATGCATTGTATAACCTTCGAAATACAACTAACTTACAAACTGCCCTGTCGACCTACCATGCATTCGCGCACTCCCAGCTTAGTTACGGTATCATGCTTTGGGGCAACAGCACAGATGCCCATGATTTATTTGTGACCCAAAAAAGGTGCGTCCGAAATATGGTCGGAATCCAGTGCCCCGAAAGCTGCAAGCCCCACTTTAAAAAAATACGGAATATTACCACTGCCATGCCAGTACATTTTAACTTTAGCCCTCTATGTATGGAAAAACAGACATTTATTTAAAGAGACTCGTAGTGGCTGGATTTGTTGATAAAAATACAAAAATCACTATATGTATGCCTTTCACATTTGAGGAGTTCCCTCGGTTCCTCGTGGGTCTCATCATTAGAACTCGAGCTTGACAAAAATATGTCTTAAAAACTTAAGTTGCTTAACAAACATAACGAAGAGGACAAATCGCCAAACGTGAACTATGCGTCATTGAAGAGTTCCGTTCTGATCATCATCAGCAGTTCCACTTCATCAAATGTCACTATTTAAATGTAAGTGCTTGATTTGTTGATGAAAATACTAAAATCACTTTATGTATGCCTTCAATATTTGAGGAGTTCCCTCGATTCCTCATGGATCCCATCATCAGAACTGCTTTTTGACAAAAACGGGACCAATCTGTATGTATATACTTATAATCAAAAAAAGAATTTTCAAAATCGGTCCAGAAATGACGGAGTTATGGAGTAAAAAACATACAAAAAAAAATGAAAAAAAAAACGAATTGAGAACCTCCTTTGAAATCTTGAAGTCGGTTAAAAAGAAGAACACAAATACACGATTTTGACCTGTGTGTTATACGTAAGAAAATACATGATTTGTGTACGGTAAAAAATAAATACCGACAATAAAAAAAAATGTGGACACCGAATATTTGGTCTCTGATTTTGATTACGGTGAATAAAAGTATGAAAGTCAAAATAACGAGTTGTCAATCCACATTGTTCAAACTATACGGAACTGTTGCCATATAAATGAAAATAATAGCGCCCTCTTGAGGATCTTGGTGATATATTCCTGGTCAGGCTTTAACACGTTTCTATTCGATTGTGGTGCATAATACAAATAAAGCCTTTACTTACATTATAGAAGCAGCTATCACTGTTTTCAATATTTGTTTTTCAAATGTTACGAGCCGAACCATACAAGAATGAAGCAGACTATAATTATAATCAAGCAGTAGTAAAATTGTTTCTAAAATTCCATGTTCTTTTATCCATATCACATAAAATTTGGCTCACTTACAATAGTTGTGTTGTGTGTGTTCCAGTCGGAACCGTTCCTGCAGAGCGTTGACCGCTCGGTGTTCCCCGACTACGATAAGTATGTGGTGCACCCCATGGACCTGGCACTGATGCGCGAGCACATCGACGAGGGGCTGTACGGCAGCACCGAGGCCTTCCTGGCCGACGCGCACTGGATACTACACAACAGTATTATATTCAACACATGTAAGCATTACAAGTTATCTGTAATATAATAGCGTATACAACAACAACAACAACACACAACTATTGTAGCGTAGGTACAACGTTGGCAAGTAAGATAGATGCACCTTTTTTCAAGCACTGGACTAATAATCTACATGCCACATGTACAGATGTTGAGAAATGGTACATCTAGAATGCCTAGATCTTTATGTTGTTGTATTTATTTTGTTTTGTTATTGTATTTTCACGTCAAATTATAATTGTATGTCACTAAACTTAATTAATTTTACGTTTGTTTGTAAATACAATAGAGCGCGAGGACATCGCTCATAGTTGCAAAATGGGTCGCTACGAACGGCGCTGTTGAGTCTCGTCCTACACCATGTATCACTACGACATGCAGTTGGAAGAGTATTAGAGAACAATGATAGGGATAACAAAAGTAAATGTTATCCTTATTGTTCAACACTCGAACCCCGCCTTCCAATATTTAGAACACTTTTAGACGAAACATCCAACTCTTGAAACTAACTCGATACTTCTCAACGAGCAACAACTGACTTACAGCTAACACGTGTATGTCGAGGTGTGATGTGCCTTTTTGAAGTAGCACAAAAGATGACGCAAACTAAAGTAAAAATGTCATCGCACAGCACAATGTCCTATTAAATTAAAAAAAAAGTTGATGCCTCGGAAAGCTTCACCTTTTGTGCCTTAACACTTTGGAAGTACCTCAGAAGTAGGGTTTCTGGTTTCTCGGCCTTTATTATTTCTCGAGGCACGGGAATTCATGAGTTTATCGAGTATCTCGAGAAAATTTGAAAGTTCCAAAAAACACCATGTTATTTAATTTTTTTTGCTTTATTACAAATCGCACTCATAGAAATCGTAGGTGAGATCAAAAATCAAACAAGTGGTAATTTTTTTTGTTACCATAAATTGCACTTAATGATCAAAAATCAACAATAAAAAAAAAACTAAAGGTGCAGGCTGGGCTCGCCGGCGATGTGATATGCTATAGGTAGTGTATTTCTTTAGGTATTTAATAAAATGTTACCTAAACAAACCACAACAGTATTTTAATAGGCAAGAATATTGAAGTCAATTAATTTAACTAGATGTGACAATATTAATACTTACTCAACGTAACGTGCTAAAATTGTGCTATTTTGCTAATAGGAATATCTCAGGATGATTTGATTTATCAATAGTAATTTAGTTTTGTAATATTTGATATTACATGGCACTAGTAAAGAACCTAATAATAGTTATTTACGATACAAGTGCGGAAAAGAGGAAATTCGAAACGAGTGGCGATAAATTAAAACACGACCGCAGGGAGTGTTTAAATCGACACGAGTTGCGAATTACCTATTCGCACGTGTATCGTACAACGTTTTACAGGACATATGGCCCTTTAAACTTTCGACATATGCACGTAAAGTGATCTTTACGCACTAGTGCGAGAAAGTAGCACCATATGTACTGTAAATAACGTGCTAAAATTGTGCTATTTTGCTAATAGGAATATCTCAGGATGATTTGATTTATCAATAGTAATTTAGTTTTGTAATATTTGATATTACATGGCACTAGTAAAGAACCTAAAACAAGACGAATTCTTTAGACATTTGACGGTAATAGGTCCAAAGTTTCAAAACATGAAAATCGGTTGAAGCCAGAGTGATAGGGGACCGATCAATTTTTTTATTTGGTTGGTTAACTAATAAAGTATGTTAGTACCTGAAAATGAAAAAAAAAAGAAACATTGTTTACATTTATTTAACTAGCTAAAGAAATACACTTAGAGTCCCATCACGTGTTATGCGCGTGTTTTTTTTTATTTCTCAAGTTCTCGAGGCATTGCGTTTATTTTTCCCGTCTCGACGAAGGACAAATTTCGGGAGATTTCTCGCCTCGAGCATTCTCGAGCAGAAACCCTACTCTCAGAAGTCACAGAGTTGGAATCAACATCTGAAACATCTTCACCTGGCTGTGTAAGTAATAGTGCTCTGTATTATTGGGCGAGAGTTTATAATGCCAATTATAAAGAAAAGGCCAATGACCTATTTGGGGTTAAATTAAAAATAGGTAGTAAGCTCCAAATGTACTTCGAGATGTTAAAATAGTTTCTGTTCTTACAGTTTTGAGCTAGTGTGAAACATCCCCGTATTTTAAAAAAACCCCGGGGTATGATTATTAGCTAGATTATTTACATTAGATGGGGGGCGCCTGGGGGGGTGGAGAGCATGTGTTGTCCTATATACTGTTGGTCAAGATGGCTTGTGGTTGAGTTGATCTGTGATATTAATAGTTCGTTTTGCGTGTGACAGTGCAGTCGAAACTGACGACTACAGCGCGCGCGCTGGTGCGCTCGTGCCGCGCGGAGATGGGCGAGATCGAGGCGTGCCCCGAGTGCTACGCCGCGGCGCACGCGCGCCGCCCCACCTGGTTTACCGACGTATGCTCCACGCCGCACCTGCTGCTGTGGGCCAAACTCAAAGGTTCGCTTTATTATAACATTAGGGTCGCCACTCGCCAGTCACAAGCCACGCGACGAATTTCCGACGCTAGTCTCTCTAAACGAACAAACGCACGCACCACGCACGCGGCCAGTATATCTCGGGTGTCACGTCTACACAGACCGAGCTGCCTCGTGCGACCTTTTCCTCGCGTGGTGGGTGGTGGCTCAATCTACGTGAACTTTCCTATAAATACATATCAGCAATATCACACCATTTTCCGTCAACGTATTAATTCAATTCAATTATTTATTTCAGGCAAATGCCCATATTATTTGTTAGTAATACAAATAAATTAATTGTAATATGCTAATGTTAGTAAACACACATTAAATTACAAATAAAAATATACATCACATTTAACTATTTACATAATGAAGACTGCCACATTCCAAACACTACCGCTGTACATGCAACAGCATCCAGTGGTGTTGGAACGGGCAGTCTAGCCTCTCGGCCAGCAGCCAGCACACGCAACAGACTGTTGGAGCTACCGCGCAACCGCAACCGCCGCATCAGTGAGGCAGTACGCTTACGCATTATGGCCTGGAAACCATCAGTTCGAGCCTCCGCAAACATACCTGATGCACTGCAGAAGCGCGGCAGACCCAACAGTACCCTAAACCCATTATTATATTGTACTCTCAAGGTGTTGAAAGTACTATGCGTATATCTTACCCACAGGCTGCACGTGTAGAAGCTCTGGCAGTAGGCCTTAAACTATGTTATTTTGACTTCTTTTTTACTATTAAACTGTACGTAAAAAATCTGTACCTAACGTCAGTTGAAAGGGAGTTGGTACCGGTATTAATATGCTCTGACGCATGGTGCATTCGCAAACCGGTTAATACTTCCTATGCTTCTCATTGCAGTATCTTAAATCCTAAAAGTAGGCTAGTCGAGTCGCCTTCTTCTTTCATACACAACCTTTACGGGCAAAAATTACATTGATCATGTTTAAGTTTCCACATACATACATGTAAAGCATATCTCAAATTCTTGCACGATTGAAGCGACTATTTAGTACAATCGGATTAAGTCTAACCTCGAAATCCTTCCAAAGTTATGAAATTTGGTATGTATGTTAATTAATGGTTTGGTTAATTTCTAGAAAAAGGCTTCGTTTTTGGGACATTGTGGTGTATACCTTTTTAGTGTGGAATTTAATAAGCTTTCGTTTCGCCATACACAGTATTCACATTCAACCCACATATTCCGATTTCCGAGAACAAAAAGAAAAACCAAAAAAGACATACTTTTCAAGATGGCGTTTGATCCCTGTGGTCCCCGAAGCTCCAATTTTATGTCACGCAAACAGGGATCCCTGAAATTGTAGGTGTCAAATTTCGTTACTGTCACTATTTGTTTAAACCCCATTTAAGACCTAAAATCTGTTTTTGCAGTTATATTTTTAAGTCCTAAATATTTTTCCTCCATTTATTTTAGTAAATTTGTATTGCATAGCACTCGTGTACCAATTATGGATCTACTGATGTCTATTTCATTGAAATCCACTCAATAGTTTAGGCGCTAGAAGTAAAAATATGATTTAATATTCGGCATCCTCTCAAGGCGGCTGTACTGATTTTTCTTTAATAAAACAAGTGTAAACAGGTTGTGAAGGGCAAGAGGAATCTATCGATACGTCATTTAAAAAAAAACCGTCTGGTATCCTGAGCTACAGGATGTACTGATTATCAGGATTTAAACCCATAACCCTACTTTCTGTTTAAGTCGCACTCGAGTAAAATGTTGATATTGGGGTATAACGTGTACAAATGTATAGACAAAAGTGGAATTCATATTCCTACAATTTTCCTATTAAGAGAATATCCCCTGAAAGGGTATAAGCGCTAAATCTGGATTCAGCTATTATTTTCTATAACAAGATGTTTTTTTTCCGCAAAGATGTCTAGGACTTTTTTGTGTAGAATTTAATAAGCTTTAATGTTGCCTTACACCATATTTTCATAGAGAACGTATATTTAGAGTAAAACGCAAATTTCTCCAGGATGGGACACATTTTCCAAGATGGCTGCGACTCCTCGAGGTCCCCAAATGTCAAATAGTGTGGACATGAAAAAGAGACCTTTGATTAACATACATACCAAATTTCATATCTTTGGAAGGATTTCGAGGTTAGACCTAATCCGATTGTACTAATTGTGCAGACTATTTATAAAATAATTCTAATATAGAAAAACGTCTGTTTAGCTTGCTAACATAGTATAGTAGATTACTTTCTACTCAATTAATCTGACTTTCTTTAGACGACACAAATGATCGAAATAGATGTAGACTATCGGAGTATTTCTCTGAGAGAATGAGAAAGGCGGCATCAGGCCAGGATTACACTTGTAAGTTTTACTTACGTAAGTAGGGACACAGCTATACTACAGAATGAGATATGAATATCGTTATCTCATTCTAGTAAATAGCTGTCCCTACTTACGTAAGTAAAACTTACAAGTGTAATCCTAGAATGTTCGTTCGGTTCGCAGGGTTCCCGTACTGGCCAGCGAAGGCGATGACGGTGAGCCACGCGGGGCTGGTTGATGTGCGGTTCTTTGGCGCGCACGACCGCGCCTGGGTGCCCGCGCGCGACTGCTACCTGTACTGCGACCGCGACCCCAACAACTTCCGCACCAAGCGGCAGGACATAGTCGACGCCATGCAGGTACAGCCCGATCTACTCTTTCTGGTAGCTTACGCGGTGGTTATTACACTGATGAGCGATGCGGCATGCAGATCTGCATCCAATGTAAAAACCGCATTACCATTGTCAGTGGTATTTCACTTCCATCATTTGGGCGTGCTTAGTTCGCGGACTGTTTCGAATAATTCAATAAAAATGGCGCGCAAGGTTGACAACCCTGGAGAATCAACGCAACGCGCTATGCGTTGAGGCATACCATTGATCAGTTTTGATAGACTAGATTTTGTGTACATATGTACTATGAAAGCGTTATTAATTGTAGAAGAGGTGTAATGTCAAAAAAAACCGTGCGCCGTGTTTGATGGCCGAACTGAATTACGGCGCCATATGATATCATACTGCGGCGCAGTAATAAACAAAGTTGGGTCTTATAATCAGTAACTCAATGTTAGTACCTTGTAAATAGTTCAAGAATACAAATAACAACTTAGTTGATTTATGTTGTACGCCCTAGTAGTGGGTATTATACTTGATTAGATCAATGTTATTAATAAGAGTTGTGTGTGTGTGTGTGTGTACGGACAGGAAGCGGAGCAGCACATCCGCAACATCTCGCGCAAGTACGGCAAGTTCGCGTACGCGCCCTACCGCACCACCTTCGAGGCCTCCAAGCTGGAGGAAGTTCTCAAGTACATGGTAACAACATCTGCATTCATCTTACTCGTATAATACGCCCAATTCATAACTATAGGTAGTGTAGCGTGCAAGAACTGTACACGGCAGCGCAGCACAGAATCCCCCTATTCAGTGGCGCGAAGCATAACAGTAGCGACAAATAATCTATCATACTGCCATTTTTTGCAGGCATTCACTCTAAAATTAATGAAATTAGACTATATATATATGTATGCTTACGTCCCACAGCACGTGGCAACGTGGGCAACCACGTTAGCACAATGCGGATTGGGGACTTCACGCACCCCAATTAATCTATGTTATAAAGCTTATAAATATTGTATTTCTTATTTAAAATAACACTTAAAATGTAATCTTACCAACAATAAAACCTAGATGGATCGATTTTTCTGCCTCGTTAGCCTCTGGTTTAAAAATTAAATCGCATCATTACTTTACAATTTAGTACCCACCGGGCTACCGCGAAAACTCGGGCAAACTAATTACTTTCAAAATGAACCCTAGCTTAGTCGAATCGTCGTTTTTATACGCCCCTATATTGTAAATTTCATCGAAATCGCTGGAGCAGTTTTTGAGAAATCATTAAAAAATATATGCAAATGTATCTGAAAAAATATGAAAGATTATTTGCCGCTACTGTATGTCAAGTTTCCATTTCTGGATTTAAGCTACTAGAGTGCAGACTCTACTCTACAATGCGAAATAGAGCCAGCGTGAAGTGTAGGGGGCAACACCTGCTTAGAAGCGTGAATTGTTTTCGCTTGTGATTCAGAGGGCATAGCGAAAGTGACAATCGCTGTCGCTTCGACAACGAAACGCTTTGTGTCTCTCTATCACTCTTCCACATTAGTGCGACAGTGACAGTTGCGTTTCGATCACTACGAAGCGTAAGCGATTGGCATGTTGGCTACGCGGCGAGGTCACGAGATGGCAGACACTCCAAAACGCACGGTCTTTCTTAATGTCATCATGGTTGAATAAAACAAGATTGACAGTGTATATACAGTCGCGTTTCTTCCATATTCCGCGTCATCTATTGAACAGAAGTGGAGTTATTTTGACCAGAGGACTAAGCGTCGAGATTAATGGAACTGAGCCCTGCTGCGTTAGTGTCGCCACCTGGCAATAGCCTGTATGTTTAGAGTACATAGTTTCAAATTTCTAATATGGTTATGTAATTTATTATTAAATTTTATTGTTAATCTCGTTAGGCCTAAACAAAGGTCAAAGAAAACCTGCTTTTTGACAAAAACGGGACCAATCTGTATGTACCTATATATACTCATGATCAAAAAAAGAATTTTCAAAATCGGTCCAGAAATGACGGAGTTATGGAGTAACAAACATAAAAAAAAACAACAACCGAATTGAGAACCTCCTCCTTTGAAATCTTGAAGTCGGTTAAAAAACAAAACTAAAGAGATCAGTGAAATAGTATGGAAATAAAGATCATCAACGCTTCAGTCCTCAACCTTTTTTATATATTTTTATGTTACATTCGGAATTGCGGGTACTATTAGACCACAATAGTAGGTAGAGATCATTAAAAGTATAATTATTTATTTTACAGTACATTTATGGTGCTACTTTATCGAACTAGTGCGATAATTAGCACATTAGGTAACTATGTCGAAAATTTAAAGAGCCATATGTACAGTCAAGGGCATGAATGTATATACATTCCCAAAGTTTCCAAAATATGTGTACGCTCTTACACCTTAGACAATAAAGTCGTGTTCACATATTTTTAAGCCATTTGTCTGGGTCGATAATTTTGCCTTCGACTGTACTGTAAAACGTTGTACAGTCGCCATCAAATATATCGGAGCGGCCAAGGCGCTCACATATATCTGAACGCCTCTATTGTCAAGGCGTTAGAGTGCGTGTTCAGATATTTTAATCACCTCGGCCGCTCCGATATATCTGATGGCGACTGTACGATACATGTGCGAATAGGTAATTCGCAACTAGAATTCGAATTTCGCCCATTTTTCTACTGACAAAGTTGGTTTGCCTGAGTACAGGATAACAATAATTAAAAGTTTATTTAAATTAATTAATTATTATTATTTATATCCCATTAGATTTCACGGGCCTATAAATGCCGGTCTTTTGATAGGCTTGCGTGGGGATATAAATCCAATACGTAGAGGCTCCTTGGAGAGCTTTAATGTCATGTAGAACGCCGGCAGGAACCCGAACAACACATTTATTATCATTGTTACGAATTCATACTCGTAATTGTTTTTGTACGATACGATTTGACTTTTTTTCGGGGGTCTTTTATAAACCGGTCAATATAATATACGGTTGAATAAAGTCTGAATGTTTTTATAAACCGGTCAATATAATATACGGTTGAATAAAGTCTGATTGCTTTTATAAACCGGTTAATATAATATACGGTTGAATAAAGTCTGATTGTTTTTATAAACCGGTCAATATAATATACGGTTGAATAAAGTCTGATTGTTTTTGTAAACCAGTCAATATAATATACGGTTGAATAAAGTCTAATTGTTTTTATAAACCGGTCAATATAATATACGGTTGAATAAAGTCTCATTGTTTTTTTTTACCGTTTTTTTTGCTAACGACGTGAACAAGACAGAGGAAATAGAATCCAAGTATTAGGCCCCGCACGTTGAAATTACATTTTAATATAAAGGTCACTTTTATGTTATTTTGTGCGATTTTGTCAACTGTTTTTAAGCAGCGAAGTACCCTTGTTCGAGCTGCGGAGGTGAAACATATATGGCGACCTACAGCGTTTCAGGTTTTTAAAGTTCGGTTACAATATTTTATGTTTTTTACGCGTCTGTGCACAAATTATGTTAATTTAAAATGATACACTTTTCAGATACCGTCGTTTGATGGGGAAGTGCGGAGCACGGTGCGGGAGAGGCGTTCGAAGACGCCGGCGCGCACTCTCAAGAGCCGCTCCAACTCCAAGGGATCGAAGGATGACTCTAATGCGGGGTAAGTAACCTGCCTACCTCCAATAGGGTATAGGTTTGATGGGCAAGTGCGGAGCCCGGTGCGGGAGAGGCGGTCGAAGACGCCGGCGCGCACTCTCATGAGCCGCTCCAACTCCAAGGGATCGAAAGATGACTCTAATGCGGGGTAAGTACTTCCAATTTCTAGGTTCAATAAAGGCAAACAGATTTTTCACCTCACTCGCTCGGAAAACCTCAGTTTATAGCGCGAAATCTGCTTGCAAAAGTCTATTTTATCCGCTAGCGTGCAAAAGTCATTTGAATTTCGAACACGATGAATATGTGTGCTTTTCTCTTGTTTATTTTGTTTGGATTTGAGTGTGTTATGTCTTAACATTGATATGGTAAATAGAGGGCAAAATGAAATATGATTATTTTTATTTATTTTTTGCATCTCGCATTTTCCTCGCTGTAGTGAGGTGAAAAGTTGTGTGTTCCGCACGGCTGCAAAATTATTTGGCGTCTCGTGTCTTGAAAGCCTCGCTACGCTCAGGAATCTATCTTTAAACCACTAGCTACGCTCATGGTTCAATCTTAGATTCCTTCACTCGCTCAGCTTTCAATTTCAACACTCACGCCAAATAACCACTTTGCAGCCTTGCATAACAATAGTACATTATTGTCGAGGCTCGGAAGTAGCTACTTGCTGGCTGAAGATTCGTTTTAAACGGACGACCTTGGGAGTCCGTTTAATTGAATCCGAAGCCAGCAAGTAGCCTTCCAGCCGAGTCATATATAGTGATTTTCTCAAAAATGGCGCAATAAACACAAATATGATAGAAATATTATATTTTCACAGAAAAAAGTAAAAAGATTTGCTTTGCCGCCTTTTTATTTTTCTGCTGAAAATACGCCAACCTATTTGAGACACCTAAATAGTCGTGGTACCAACATTGTAATAATAAGTACTGATCATCTGTTTGGCTGTTTAATGGACCTATGCCTTCATTTGATATGGCCACTTCAACTTTTAAAAAGTTTGGAACACGACAAATAATGGAATTTGTATGCAACATTGCAGTCCCGAAATCGAGACTGCAATGTTTTTAACTTTTTAATTTTTTGACTGACCATAAACTACGCACTTCGCGACCTACTTTTTAACCGGCAACGTCGAATTTGCCGTCTATTTTTGAGAAAAAACTTTTTAAATCCATTTGAATGATTTACAAATATGCGAAACAAGTACATTCTGTCTAGGAGCGGAGGTGTCATTCATAATATATTTTGCTTTCAGGGATGCGGTAAGCGATAGCGAGCAAATGGATTCCGAAACTCCTAAAACTGAAGACGCAGAGAAAAATAAAGAAAAGGAAGGAAATGTACTTGCTGAAAAGTAAGCGGCATGTAATAAATTGAAAATCGCATGTTGTCATAAGGCACGTGGTTTTATAATAGTACATTATGATACAAGTGTGCTAAGTTGATCATCACACACGAGGCGATATTGTGCGCGCGAGCTGTAAGCGAGCGCGCAATAAGAAAGCCGATGTGTATAATGACCAATGCACACGCGTTTCATACGACGTTTTTCAACACACTTGCGAGAAAAAAAAAGAAACTTTCATATTAATCTAATTTGAATAGTTAAAACAGTTAGTATTGTGTGTTTCATCTGTCATACTCGTACTGCCGGCCGGCCCTCGCTCGCCCCGGCCGCGGGCGGCGAGTCGAGCGGGCCGGCCGCGGCCGGGGCGAGCACCGCGCAGGCGGTCTAGTGCACTGCCTTATGGGAATATAGTTCAGATCCGGAAACCGCTACCAACTTTTAGTATGTTGTTGGGCATGTTATTCGGTCTCCAAAACTGCTGGGAGACAGCGGCGCCGGCCATCTACTTCAGCGGAATGACGTCATCAAAATGACTCCCGCCTCGTTGCGAATATTGCATATTGCACCCAAACTATGCATTGCACATACAAGTGTGGGGTATTAAATGAAAGCCAATTAAATGTTCTATATTTTATTCATACACCGTGTCTTAAATTATACAGCAATATTTAGTGCAAATTACAAAGAAATCAGAATGGTGGAAAATCTAATACGATTATTTGGATTTTACAACCAAACAAAAAGTCGGACGTTACAGCAATGTACTACAATATTAAAGATGACGTCTCAAGCCTTACATTAATATCAAAAAAATTAAAATCTGATTAAAATTGTGGAAATTATCCATCAAAATGTAGGTATTCGCCCATACCAAGGCCTTAGTTAAAAAAATCCATTTTTTTTTATAACACGTCAGTGGCAATTGGCAATCAAGCATACGGCCCGCCTGATGGTAAGCAGCCATATTCCAGAGAATCCGCATAAGCTTCTAGTATGTTATTAACAATATGACCTGGATTCTAAAACTGTCGGAAGACCATCTCTATTGTCCCTGTGTAACAAATAATGACGTCATACAGATATTCACTGCCGAAATTCGCAAAATGTAAATTATAGCTATACCATGAGTCACACATACACGTGTGCTTCATGTAATGAAAGGTTATTAAATGTATTATGATTCATTTATACATTATTTGCAAAAAAAATTTTTGGTTTAAGAGCTATAAACAAAGCAACACCACTTTTTATGAAAAAGTAGGTGTATATCGAATTCATATCTAAACTAAAAACGTTAATAAAATATTGCTTATACTATTAGATAAAACAGTTATTCAGGTTTAGGTTACCGCTTTAATTTTCGATGAAAACTGTGGAAGTTGTACAAAAAAAACTAAAGCGCGCCAACAATTCTTCCTTAATGCGCTCATATTATGCAAAGAATAGTACTAAGTATCGGGTATTAAATGAAAGGACATTACATAAAACACATGAAAACGATATTTTGGAGGGGAATTATAATTTATAAATTGAATTTGTTTGATAAATAAGCAAAACAACGGTTTCTTTTCGTACCTAATCTCCTCCTTTGAAAGTCGGTTAAAATTTAAGTTTTGTGCACCTGGGCTACAAATTCGAATGAATTGACGCCTCATTTATCAAAATCAGTTCAGTAGTTCCATGTAAACAATACATCACACGTAGACAGCAAATTCTGCCTATTTCTATTGTCTGGGAGACGACACTGACTTCTGTAACATGTTTTTTTACCTAGCTCAGAAGTCAGGGACTTCAACACCTATTTTGTACTTGCTTCTGTCAATACATTTTTTTTTTCAAATTCATTTTATAAATTATGATTCCACTCCAAAATGTCGTTTTCATGTATTTTATGTAATGTTCTTTTATTTAATACCCCATAATTTGAACTATTCTTTGCATAATATGAGCGCATGAAGGTAGAATTGTTGGCGCGCTTTAGTTTTTTTTGTACAACTTCCACAGTTTTTATCGGAAATTAAAAATTTTAGCTGTGACGTATAGTTGAATAACTGGTTTCTTTTATATTAGACGCAACATTGTTATAACGTTTTTAGTTGAACTATAAAATATATATAAACGATCTTTTCTCAAAAAAAGTGGTTTTTCTTTGTTTGTAGCTCCTAAAATATACATTGTTTTTATAAGTAATGTATTAACGAATCATAATATATTTAATAACCTTTCGTTTGATATAGCACACGTGTATGTGTGACTCATGGTATAGTTATAATATAGATTTTGCAAATTTCGGCAGCGGTCACATGTATGACGCCATTATTTGTCACTCAGGCACTATAGAGATTGTCTCCCAGCAGTTTTATGATCCTTTTTATATGCTATATTTATTGCTAATAACATACTAGAAGCTTATGCGGATTATCCTGAAAATGACCAATTTCGATTTTTTTTACTGTAATGCATTTGTTCTAGCAAATACCTACATTTTGATGCATAATTTTCACGTTTTTGGTCTGATTTTGATTATTTTGACATCAGTGTATGGCTTGAGACATCAGCTTTAATTTTGTAGTACATTGCTTTAACGTCCGACTTATGGTTTGGTTGAAAAACCCAAATAATCGTTTTTTTAAAAATTTCTCTTAAACTATTGCATATTTTGGTACATAGTGTATTAGTGAAATATATAATATTTTATTGGCTTTCGTTTAATACCCCACACGTGTATGTGCAATTGTGCAATGCATAGTTTGGGTGCAAAATGCAATATTCGCAACGAGGCGGGAGTCATTTTGATGACGTCATTCCGCTGAAGTAGATGGCTGGCGCCGCTGTCTCCCGGCAGTTTTGGAGACCCAGTACCATGCCCAACAGCATACTAAAATTTGGTAGCGGTTTCCGGATCTGAACTATCTCTTCGACCGTTTCCCATAAGGCATAGTAAGTACTAGTCGGGCGCGCCGGTGCCCGCCAGTCCGACCAATTAAAGAAGGCTCCCTTTCCATGCATATTATTAGCAATCAGTTAGCTTCTTAACTCAGTCGGATAATATAATGAAAAAGCACGAGTGGAATAATACACTGAAAGAGCACGCGTGTTTAATATCTAGGACTATGAGCCAAAAATCGGTGGGATAAAAACGTCGTTTTGAGCAAGTGTGTTGAAAATTATCGTAACGCTTCCTTTTGCAGACCCCAGGCGGCCACTCGCAAGCGGACTCGTTCCGAAACAAAGGGGCCCGCTGAGAGCAGCCCTAAAGAGAAGCGGCGGCTGCTCGACACCCCCTGCAAGGAGCCGGCGCCCAAGAATTCCGACTCACCCGTGGTCAGCAGCAGCAAAGAAATCGGACACAAACAAAACGAGCCGGACGACGCCGCTTCCGAGGAGCCCGTCGAGGTCGACCGCGAGCCGGCCGCCGCCGCGCCCCTGCCACCCGCTCCCCTCACAACCGACGCGGCGCCCAAACCGAATAAGAATCCCAAAACAAACAATGTAGTCGCGCCAAATAAAACACTCGCTAAAACTGATCTACCGAAAACTAATGACAAAGAAAAAAATACACAACAAGGAGAAAAACCGGTTTCTCCAAATGACAGAATTTCGAGGAGTAACAAGCCGTTGAACAATATCGAGACCATTGAACTGGAGAAAAACAATCCCACTACGACTAATCCGAACGACACGTCCGCGCCGCCACTAACAAATACAGCTAAAACCAATCCTAACAGAGTTTCTCCGAAGGAAGCTGTTACAATAACTAAAGCCAATGAAAAAGAAAAAACTACAGAATCAGCTGTCCTAATCAAAATTAATGACAAGGGTAACAAAGATGCCTCGTTGACTATTACAGTAAATGCTAAAGACAAACTTACCGAAGCTGCCACTTTAACCAAAATAACAGATATCGTGAAAATGACTCATAATAAATATAAAATAAACGACAAGGATACTGAAAACACCACGCCCAATAAAGACGGGGGGAAAGAAAAGGTGGCTACGGTTACACCTAATAAAAATGCTGCAAAAACAATGCCAAGTACCAAAAACTTGGGTAGCGGAAAAACAAATATTGATGGCCCTACAATTCCTAATACAACTACTGATAAAACAGTAAGCGATTCCACTATAAGTAATGATGCTGGAAAGGTTAACGCGAATAAGGGTACAGATAAAATTACAGATAAAACTGCAGATACTAGCACAGAGAGTAATAAGATTGTAGTCGATAAGGAAAAAAGTGCTATTGCAAAGAACGCCTTTTTACCCAAACCAGGCACTTCTAAAGTCATCAAAGCTACCAAAGATCGAATACAATACGACCAAGACACCAGCCTAGCCGTAATGGCTCGCAAAGTACCAAAAAATAACAGTAACAGCGACGTGTCCGCCGGGGCGGCGGGAGGCGGCGGCAAGGGCGCGGCCTCGAGCCCGGCGGCTAACGCGCCGCCCGCGCCACCCGCGCCACCCGCTCCACCCGCCACTCGCTCTTCCAGCGCCAGCAAGGCCACGCCAGTTACAGTGGAGGTCAACCCCGACTCTAGTATTTTCACGCCTACGAGCACAGACAACGTGCGCAACATGAAAGAGGCGGTAAACAAACTACAGAAACTGAGAAGCGGATTCGATCCGTCGGCAAATCCGCAAGTCGGTAAAGTCGGCGTACGAGCTTTCGCCAGAATGACGTCTCCGCCCGAGAAACAGGCGAAACCTAACGATGTTGTAGTGGAAATTAAATCGGAACCTATGGAGTACGAAGACTGTGATGCTCCGCAAGAATCTTCTACCGTCCTGGATTCTCTGCGGCCGCGACCGATCGCCCCAGCAGTTTCGGCTCCGAATCTGCGGGAAGTGCGTATTAGCAAAGTGATACCGGTACCGGCGGCAGCGAAGAAGTCTCCGAAGCCGCCGGACGTTAGGCCGCGCGCCAAGAAGACGTTCCCGCAGCCGAAGAAAGCTGACGACGGAAGATCGGAGTTGACCAACAAGAACTCGATGGTGTACATCCCCATCCAGCCGCCGATCTCGCAGTCCCCCGTGCGCGCCGCACTCAAAGCGATCAACTCCGCCACGGCCACGCCCCCAAGGACACCTACGCTCTTCCCTACTGCCAACTGTAAGTTTTTTAATCTTTCAAAGAGAGTGGAGACTACACTATCACGGGATTCTCATTGATTTGTGATTCGCATTAATTTTGTAGTGAGATGATATTGGTTCTTTACAACTAAGTTGTTAATATTGCAGTGAAGAGCGTGACGTCGATGGCCCCGCCGCTGCTGCCGATGGCGCCGCCGCCGCCGCCACCAGCCACCGCGGCGACGGCAACCAGCGCCGTGACCGGCGCCATCCTGGCGCCCGGCTTCCCCGCCGTGCCCACTACCGTACATACGGTGCCGCTCATCACGTCGGTCAATGGGCAGTGGACCTTCAGCTTGCAGCCTGTCATGTCGGTTGGCGCTGGCGAGGTTAGTATGCATGCAACATCATTATTGATAGATGTGCGATCATGGAGGGTTAGAGCGGACGGCGTTGTCAATAATTTATAGGTCAGGCTAAGGTTTTGTTTTTAGACGTTTTTAGGTAGTGTTTCGCGATAAGTGACAACATCATATATGTTGTTTGTAGTGCCTTATTCTGTTCAACAATGTGACAAAAAAAAGGTGTGTCATTCAACGGAGTTACACAGTATCAGAGAGCGAAACTTTGGTGCCGATGACAGACGTATGACGTTAAGTCGCATATAGGATGTTTATTTATAAAAATGCTTGGTAATTTACACAAAAATAAGTAAACAGAAATTGGTTGTCATTTCCAACAATCTTGTTTTTAACATGACAAAGACAGTTAGTTATGTTTTTTTACGTGGCCAGTACGTATAAAAACTCTCAACTCAAGGTTCAATATCAGTAAAGAGGCTAATAAGTTGTTATTTGATTAAGTATCCAGATAACAACATACTGTATTTAGCTTGACGTCATACGTCTGTCATCGGCACCAAAGTTTCGCTCTCTGCACAGTATCATTCGATAGTTCTTGTTAAATATTTACCAGTTTATACAGCTGCAAAAACATTGTAGCTACTTATGGAAAGAGAAATATGTTGATACTCTACTCTACTATATTGTGAATAGGTATTAGCCCTAATTAAATTAGTACATTGTTCGTAGAGCATCACGTCGGCGACGGTGAACGGCGTGAGCGAGCGCGCGTCCGGGGCCGCGCCGCCCGTGCCCGCCGCCCCCGTGCCGCCTGTGCCCGCGCCCGCGTCCGCGCCCGCGCCCTCGGCGACGCAGCCGCCCGCGCTCGTGCCGACGGGCGCGCCGCTCAACCCTCCCGGCCCCGATGCGACACGCTCGCCCGCGATTGAGGTGAGTTTCAACTAGCCGTTACACAATATGATATTAGGTTTTTTTTTGGCTCAGACACGAGATGTTCTGTGATTATTGAGACAACTTTAAAAACACCTTAATGAAGTGTTTGAGTTTCCAGATTATTGACCTCTCATTCCAATTTACCCCTTTTTTCGGGCTGAATTATGAAAGAAATAGTCATTGAATTATACCTTAACTACATGCTGGGTTATAAACTGACACACAACGAATAGTATTTTTTCTACTCGTCGAGTATAATCTGTGCATTACAACTTCACATGCAACACTACAACCTTACTCTTTTCAACGTTGGATAGTCTATGGCACTTCCGACACAAGCATTAGAATTTTATCGATACGGTTTAGTCAATTATAAAAATTTTGAAAATAGAACTTCATACATTTCGATAAAATATTTCTTGTTTAAGGAGACTCGATTCAATGCAAATTAGCCTACTTAAACACGCTGCTGCGTCGCATCTGCTTTGTGATCGGTTGGCCAACAAAAACATTTTATTTTATGTTGTAGTAGAAACAATTGCTTCATAAGTCAGAAACGCGTATGTGACACCCTTCATATAGCAACATTCATAACCCTACGAAAACCTGCTTGTTAGTCTCCATAGGCTACGGTGGCCAAAATCGAAAAAAAAAACTGTCTTAAAATTGAATTTAGCGCGGAGCAGGTACCAGGGCCTCATGAGTTACGAGGAGGTGTCGTTGACCAACCCGCCGGGGGCGCCGGGCCCGGCGGCCTGGGCGCGTACGAGTATGAAGGTATCGCGGGCTACGGCAGCTCGCGTATCTTAGCTGTAGGTATACTTTTGGTTTGTTTACCTATATGTTTCTACTAGTTATAAGCATTATTTTTTGTCTCGTAGAAAAACTATTGTATACAATAGTGATATAATCAAGCTTTTCAATCTCGTACCTTAACTTAAGCGGGTTGGTCAACGACACCTCCTCGTAACTCATGAGGCCCTGGTACCTGCTCCGCGCTAAATTCAATTTTAACAGTTTTTTTCTCGATTTTGGTCACCGTAGCCTATGGAGACTAACAAGCAACGCTAAGCGGTTTTCGTAGGGTATGGATGTTGCTATATGAAGGGTGTCACATGCGCGTTTCTGACTTATGAAGTTGTTTCTACTACAACATAAAATAAAATGTTTTTGTTGGCCAACCGATCACAAAGCAGATGCGACGCAGCAGCGTGTTTAAGTAGGCTAATTTGCATTGAATCGAGTCTCCTTCAACAAGAAATATTTTATTGAAATGTAATAATAGTAGGAGATACGTCATATATGGTCGACCTTCACCGATACGTCTGACGGATGTTCCAGAACATAAATAAATAGGGTTGCCTAAAGAAATATGGTCAAGGATATTTTTAATCAATTTTTGAAAATATTTTTTTTTTCTTGAAATTTCACCGATTTGTCTGACGAACGAAATAAATTCCAATGGAAAGTATACAACTTGTACAATATGAATAAATTAGGTTGCCTATGTTTTTCCGGTCACTATTATGAGGTTGCCGTGTGAGTTTAAATCGATAATTGCACCCATCTGTGTCTGACGCTTGAATTATATATCAAAATAATGGTAATTTTATTGCGAATACAATGGTATAGGGTTGCCTGCAAAAATCCGGTCACAAATGAGGGTTGCCAGGCTTTTAAAGAAATGAAGAAAAGACTTTTACCGATAACTTTAACAATTATTTCACTATTTTTGTGATTTTTTTTATAATTTTTGGATGGATGGTTCAGAAGTTAGAAGGAAAAGCCCTTTTTTTTCTAAAGAATTATTTCCGAAATGATTCACTTTATCACAAGATGTTGTTTAAATACCCCTATTTATTTTGAAAGACCTATCCAACGACACCCCAGGGTTGAAACGTTAAAAAAAATGTCACACATATTTTGTTTCTTTTAAAGCGATTATTTTCGAAAATATTCACTTCATCAAAAAAAAAATTATAAAACCCCTACTTATTTTAAAAGACCTATCCAACGACATCCCACATCATAGGGTTACATACAACGAAACAAATAATCCTTACATACATTTTGTTTCTTTCCAGGCGATTATTTCCGATGTGTGTAACAATTTTTTTATCGTTTCAACCCTATAGTGTGGGGTGTCGTTGGATAGCTCTTTTAAAATAAATAGGGGTTTTAGAAAAACATTTTTTGATAAAGTGAATATTTTCTCTCTCATTCTCATTGCCTTTTTTACCAAAATATCACAAATTCATACAAAGATAAAGATCAATCTAGAAGTCTCTCAACATTCTAGAACTTCACAAGAGAGTCACACTACAAAGAACATTGTTGTTAACCCTTGGACTAGACTATCATTATTCATTATAATTTTCTATAGATAAATGTAATCGTTCGATTTGTAGCTGGCCCCAAACCGTCCGTTCCTTTGTCTATTGTTAAGTAACACCGCACATGCTTTTACCTGCATAAAAAGTGTCAGTCATTTTCTAATTGGCACCTGAGCGCGGGCTTTGTTACGCATCTTGATGACACATTTTACACTGGTTCTATAGCCTTCGACTTGTCGGCACTCAGTAACCGTAGGGACCACACAAGAAATCGCAAATTATTTTTCTTTGTTCATTTTTTTAGGGTTCCGTACCCAAAGGGTAAAAACGGGACCCTATTACTAAGACTCCGCTGTCCGTCTGTCCGTCCGTCTGTCCGTTTGTCTGTCTGTCTGTCACCAGGCTGTATCTCATGAACCGTGATAGCTAGCCAGTTGAAATTTTCACAGATGATGTATTTCTGTTGCCGCTATAACAACAAATACTAAAAACAGAATAATATAAATATTTAAATGGGGCTCCCATACAACAAACGTGATTTTTTTTCTGTTTTTTTTCCGTAATGGTACGGAACCCTTCGTGCGCGAATCCGACTCCCACTTGGCCGGTTTTTTTATTTATTTATTTAGAACACAAACAGTCACATAAACAAATGGATTTGTAGTACTATGTACTTAACATACTTAAGAAACAGACCCGGAGGTTTATTATTAAGTACATAATGTTAACATCCATATTATAAATGCGAAAGTCTGTCTGTCTGTCTGTCTGTGTGTTACCTCTTCACGATTAAACCCCTGAACCGAGTTATTTGAAATTTGGTATAGAGATAGTTTGAGTCCCGGGGAAGGGGTCCCCGCACGTGCTACTTACCTGCTTAAAAATGGTTGGGCCGTTTTAACCGGTTATTGAATTACCACTCTACGGAGATTGCAATAAGGTTCAAAATAAAAACAGACATGAATGTTAAACCTATTTACCAATCTTTTAATTACCCTCCATATCGTCGCTATACTTACTCAACCTCATATCTGCAACAATCATTTGATGGAAATGTCGCTTTTCTTTCATTCGGAATACGGGTGTTTTTGTCATCAAATGAGTGTTGCAGATACGAGGTTGAGTAAGTATAGCGGCGATATAGTTTCACACACTTATTATATACTAGCTTTTGCCCGCGACTTCGTCTGCGTGGAATTATTAATTAGGGTACCTTAATTTTTAAACAACTGCTTTTATAACCATCCTTTTTTTCACCCCCAAATTGCTCCACTCTATAAATATCCACCCCATTTTTACACCTTTAAGGGATGATTTCGGACATAAAAACTATTCTATATCCTTCCCCACAGCGCAAACTATCCCCATATCAACTTTTATATAAATCGGTTCAGCGGTTATCGATTCCCCATACAAATTTCCACCCCCCTTTTCACCCCCTTAAAGGATGATTTTTGGGATAATAACTACCCTCTATGTCCTTCCCCGGGACTCAAACTATCTCTATACCAAATTTCAACTAAACCAATTCAGCAGTTTAAGCGTGAAGAGAGCGAGAGACAGACACACTTTCGCATTTATAATATTAAATTGGATTAAATTTTTATTTATTTGGAGATCCAACAGCTGTGACAATTAACATAAAGTATAAATAACACATTAGAAGGCAGGTAGTGACATAATACTAAACTAATATATAATATTAGGTATAATACCTAATATTCATGTTGCAGCTACCGCCGCCCCCACAGCTGCAGCAGCGGCCGGCGCTGCAGCACCCGCTGGCCGCGGGCACCGAGATCGGCGAGATGACGGCGCCCTCTTCCGCCGGCCCGCTCACCGCCAAGCTTAACCAAAACTCTATCAAGGTAATGTATTTGTATGAGACTATTTGTTTCCTAAATATAAATTTAAAAAAAGAAATGGTTTGCACGCAGGGAGCCAGAGCTGTGCTGTAAACGCATGTGGCGCCAGTGTGTACGGCTTCAGTGGCGAAAGACCATCGATGCTTTTAGCACGACGTGTGGCGTCACGTCGAGCGTCTAAGGAATTTGATCAGCGTGCACCGTGCACTGAGGCTGCTTGCATGTATTTGCATTTGGTTAACACGGGCGCCCCGCCCGACGCCGCACTGGTTGCGAATAGAATAGTGCATTAACTCTGGTACCCTGTTTCAGCTAGCAGAGTTCTTCCGCCACCTGCTGGAGGAGTCGCTGGTTCAAGTGGAGGAGCCCACGGCCGAGACGGCGGCGCTGCGCCTGCAGCTGGAGCAGGAGCGCTGGCGCTACCAGCACGAGCTGGCCGAGCTGCGGCGCACTAACGGTAACACACACATCTGCTGCAGGACTCGCAAGTGCAGGGCCATAATAATGCAATCATCGAAAATCGAAGTTTCGTACGACATCTCCCTTTCCATCATCCGAATATGCTTGATCGACAGGTACTGCTAAATATTGTTAGTTTGATAATCTAAGTAAATGGTGCTGTACAGCGTTACAATAGGGAATATTACGCGAAACTCTGCGTAGGTGGCGCCACTACCACAATCTGAGGGTCAATCGCGAAACAGGAAAATCGAAATTTCGTTATCTCAACATCTCTGTCACTCTTGCATATTCGACTGATAAAGAGGCAGATTAGCGAAATTTCGGATTCGCGTTTCCCGGTAGGTCCTCTGTAAACAAACCGCCTTGATGCATCAATGTCATATTTTATTATCGTTGAAAACTTGTCAAAAACCTGTTAAAGGTACAGTATGTATAAGTTACTTTATGGTTTACTAAAAAGGCTAGTGCTAGTAGTGCTGCACTCTGGTGGCAGAACATTGCAGTAATATCTCGTATTTTTGACACCTTATGGAGTCATTCACAAACGTCTGTATTACTGCGCCATATAAATCAGCTCTCAAATTTGCTTTTATCTTCTTACGTGTTTTCGTATTTTATTCCTCTCATATTTTTTTGTCAGACCATCAGTCAGACCGTTACAGTAAAAAATTAACCTTAATACATTCTAATAAAGTTCACTATTGCGTGTTATATAAAGTAGTCGTGGCTGTCAAAAGGTTAAGATTTTTCAAGGAACCCAATCTTTCTTAGAGTGCCTGTTGATTGATTTTTCTTAAAAATGTATTACGATTTCAGAGGTGGCGCTAGTGGAGGTTCGAGCGGCGATGGATAAGGAGAAAACGCGCGCAGTGGCAGAGGCGCGCCGTTTCGCGCACCAGGAGCTCGAGGCCGCCGTTAAGAGTGCCAAGTCCAAGCAGTGGTGAGCTTGAGATCATGCTGGAGTTGACGTCGGTCGAGCGTACCGTTCGTTATTCGCGTATGTTGTATGTAAAACGGCCGTCGTGAGAACACTTTGTGTAACACTATGGTTTATCATTATCACACAGGTGTGCCAACTGCAGCCAGGAGGCGCAGTTCTATTGCTGCTGGAACACCTCGTACTGTGACTACCCGTGCCAGCGCGCGCACTGGGGCCAGCACTACGCGCACTGCACGCAGCAGCGGACGGTACGCATTTAAGCGAGTTCTACTGCTTATCTACCTACCCAGCCAATAGGCTGGGTGTACGATGGCAGCGCCGCCTAGCGTTCGCAAGGTTGTGGGCGCTGTCAAATAATGAGCGCAACAAAATAAAGATTATTCCTTAAAAATATTTACTATAATGCAGTTAACAATATACGGAATCTTTTCGTTTTTAATTTTGAACACACTTGGTTTTTGCTTTACTGAATATAGTAAGAATTGTCTGTGTATTTTATATTATTAGGTCAAATTTCGTCGTTGTTTCGTTACAAATTCGATGAAAAAATGTATGTTTCATTACGTTTTGACGGCTTACTTCCTGATCCTCTTCTGGGGATACGTAATATGCTTTCAAGTATAAAAACTTTGCCCTTCTTCACAGGTTTAAATCAACACGTTTTATGTTTTAAAAAAAAACTAGTGTAAAATTATGTTCACTCGCATCACAGTCTGTTGTGACAGAAGACAGACAGAACCCTACGTGCCAAAAGTATGCTTTTGACAAACGGAGTAGCCATTAACAGGCGTTCCCCTCTGTCGAAAATAGTCGGTCAATGGTCATACACAATATATAGACTGACGTTTATCTGACATGGCTATTTTTACGTTACGTATACATTTGACGTTCAATATAAATAATTATTAAATATTACAATCACCTAATGTTGGTACACTGTAATAGCCATACTCTTTTATTAACATTGAAAAACTGCGTTGAAAAAGACTATATAAAAGAGTGTCCAAAGCCTCTATAAAAACTAGATAAAAAAAAAAAAATTAGCTATTACGTTGTTAAGCCTTTAATAAATACTATATGATATAAAAGGCTAATTTCTAGCTCGGTGTTGAACATTTACTATTACTGTCATCTATCATCTAGTATTATTGCAGTTTACCACACAACAGCTATCGTGACCCATTTTTATCATAAATATGATTTTAAAGCAAAAAACGTGAACAAAATAACTGAGAAGTATGGGAATTGACAGATACACTGCTTGCAAATTTGTCATTTTTGGCCACATCAAGCGCTGCGATCGTTTCGGCTGCCCCCACCACCCGCTTTGCACGGAGCGAATAGTATCTTAAAGGCCAGTTTCAGTCAGTCAGGCCAGACCAACCACAATTAACAGACTGATCAACGTCAAGCAGCAGAGTACCATGAAACTTCCCATACAATAAAATTTAGCCAACGCTAAAACGGTGACAGACGGTTTGGTGCAACCCGACCTAAATCTGGATACATAATTGTCTTATCTTATTATATATGTTTTACGGTGGCTTGTGCAGTGCCTTTAATCTTCATATAAATGCAGATGCTGGTTATTATTTATATATAATATAATATACTATACACCGTTGACATTCCAGAATGCCTCCTCGCCGCCCACAGTGACCGCCAAAGTGACCTCGGCAACCACTCGGACGTTGAACTCTGAACAAGCACAGAACAAATCTCCTGTTGCCGGTAAGATATTGTTTATTAGCACTTGAGTACTGTAAGTAAAAGTTTTCAGTACCTCTCGCCCTCATCTCAGTGTTATCTCGGTTGCATCTTTAGTCCGCTTCGTAGGTAAGTAGTATTTCTGCCAGTTGAGTACTTTTAAGGGTATCCGGCAAGCTCAGTTCTCCATACAAACGTAGTTCCGCTCTCATTTTAAAACGAGTAGCTAGATTGCTCTGAAACTTTGTACTTATAATAGGATAAGGTATATCTATGTCTGTAATTAGTTTATGTAGCTTCAGATACCACAGTTAAAAACCGGCCAAGTGAGAGTCGGACTCGCGTTCTAAGGGTTCCGTACATTACACAATTTAAACAATGTATTTTTATGTGAATGTCTGTAAAAAACCCGTAGGAGTAGGATCAAAAACTAAGTAATTAAATCCGACTCACGCTTGACTGCACATTTCTAATAGGTTTTCCGGTGATCTATAGGTAAATATCTATTTTGTGTATTTTTTTTTAAAGTTTTGACCCAGTAGTTTCGGGGATAAAGGGGGGAATGGTCATTTTTGCCTATTTTCTTGAATAACTTCTAAACTGTTTATCTTAAAATTATTAAAAATATATATTTGAGATTTTCACAATGAGCTCTTTCATTTGATATATAGCACGATATAGTTTGACAAACTTTATTTTTTAATTTTCTCATTTACAAGTGGCCCCCGTGTTTAAAATTAATTTGTTTACGTTACATATCCATCTTTGGGTCACAAACTTACATATGTGTACCAAATTTCACCTTAATTGGTCCAGTAGTTTCGGAGAAAATAGGCTGTGACAGACGGACAGACAGGCAGACAGACAGACGCACGAGAAACCCTATAAGGGTTCCGTTTTTTCCTTTTGAGGTACGGAACCCTAAAAAATACAGCGTATTTAAGTTTTTGCTAAAAAAAATAAAAAATTTAAAATTTAAACTGTTTATTTCTATAAAAAAGCACATATAATATTAAACTTAACTACTAATCTTAAATTAAAAGGATTTTTTAAGTTAAGGAGTCTTATCTTATATTCAATATTTATACATATCATTTTTTCTAGGTACATAGGTAGGTCATATATTAAATTAAGCGATTTCGGTAGACTGGCCTCTTATTTTAATTAAGTATTTTTTAATAATATTTATTGCTTGTTTACTCGTTCGTCCTTCTATAAGTGTTAATAATTCCTCTAAAAATCTATTCAAGGTACTCGGTAAGATGTACTTCCACACTCTTTGCCCGTATACATTGTTTGTTTTTCAACTTCAAATGTCGGAAGGTTCGCTAAGTTACGTAATCGCGCGGGTCGTGTTTTTTTCCTTAATTCTGTTATATGATTATAGTATTGGGTTATTATAAGGGCTAAATCAACCTTTTCAAACACAGTTAGCACTTTGCAGTATTTGAATAGATTTTCATAGTTATTTTTGAATTTATATTTGATTTTTGTAGGTACAATCGTTTTAAGTAGACGTAATTGTATAATTATTATTGTTGGGGTGTTGTGGGCCTGTGAGTGTCACGTCGACCAAGCAGTGATCTTTTTTACGTAATTGTAAGTTGTAAATGTCGTTTAGATATGTTTTGTATGTTCTTCCATAACTTTCTAAACCGTAACTTATGAGGGAATCGGCCATTGACATGTACAAAAGTCTTAATGTAGTGTAGGGAACTTTGTTTTTAAGTATAAATAGTTTTGACAAAATAGCTCTAAGTTTGTTACAAACATGATTGATATGTGGATTCCAGTTGAATTTCTGGTCTATTTTTAGTCCAAGGTAGGTGTGTTCCTGTACAATCTCCAGGTGAGCACAGTTACAGGCCGCACGGGGCATGTGCATACATTTATGTTCGTGGGCCACGATTTTTGGCGTTATGGTTACATATAAGGTGAGTGTATATACATAAGTTTCGTTTTAGAGTAATTTAGCGATAAACCTAGATCGTGGGCCCATTTGCACAGTGCATCAAAGTCATTTTGCATCATGTCCTGTGCAGTCTCCAAGTCCTCGTGGGCTTCAATTATACATGTGTCGTCTGCGAATTGATATACGGATCCATGTTGGAATATATGATACATATCATTGACGTATAATAAATATTCCGTCGGAGCTACAATTGAGCCTTGTGCGGTGCCGCATAAGGTCGGAATTAGGTCGCTTTGTTCGCCTGCGATGCTAACCGCGTTGTGTCTGTTACTATGATAATTTTTTTGAGATCCAGCATGGGTCCTTGTATACCATTTTGTTTTAGTTTTTCATAAAGTGTACTGTGACATAAAGCAAATGCCTTAGAAAAGTCGATCATTATGGCGAGTACATGGTGTTTTTTATCTAGGTAGTCATATCTTTCTTATGTATGGGTCTTACAATTCCCACTTTTAATTTATCAGGATATGTAGATTTTGATATGCATAAATTAATTAAGTGAGTCAGAACAGGCGTCATTTGTCCGGAGATGTACTTTATGTCTTTAGCTCTTATCTTGTCATATCCTGGGCTTTTTTTGTCATCTATTTGTAATATGATTTATTGTAAAATTTCCTCATTGATTTTTTTTAATCGCATTGACACCAATGGAGAATTTATATAATTTTTCTCATCAAGTAACGGCGTATTACAGTTTATTTTAATGTTGTTGACATTACTATCGAAGTCGATAGCAAATTTGTTACATAATTGTGTTGCTCTTAATCTAAAGGACTTAAGTATCACATCATCGATAGCTTTAACAATTCTACCAGTCAATCTGTTTAATATTACATATTTCCTTCTTTATACAATTATTTTTGGCGTTACATATCACTCTATTCGTCCTGTTTCTATATTTTTTATATAAGTACTAACTCATTTTGTTTATTTGTAGTGTCCTTTAAATATATTTTTAACAGTTCTTTCTTTTTATCACACATGCTCAATAATTTATCAGTCATCCAGCTACTTTGTTGTCTTATATTAACATGTATTTTTGTCTTATAGGTACAGTTTTTATAAATTGTCTGGAATTTGCCAATAATAAAATCAATTATTTCATTCGGGTCGCTACAACGAAATGCCGGGCTCCAATCTATTTGACTTAATTCTAGTTTAAGTTTTTCATTATTTAACTTGTTTACAGTTTTATTGGTAATTACTCTGGCCTCGCTGATAAGAGCGAGTCCTATTATGTAATGGTCGGCCGGCGCCGGGCGCTTCTCGAACAACAGCTGAGCGCGCAGAATACCTAGATGCACCTCGCTTGCATGCGTCACGCTCACGAATGAACAAATGATCAATACATGATTTGGATGTTCCATTTATGTTCGACTCGACTCTCGTAAACTGTGATATACAACAATTAAATCCTAGTTCATTTAAGCTGTTTATGTACGACTTTACGAAATGTCAATGTTCATATCACCTATCAGTATACAGTCCGATTGACTAGGATATTTTGATAGCAAATGCGACAATTCACTAATAAAAGCAGACTTACTTAGATTCGGCGGTCTATAAATTGAACACAAGTTTATTTTATTGCCCTGAAATATTTCCACTTCGCCATATAAGCACTCGAAGAACATTGTCTTTACGGGGATCTTGATGAAAGAAATACTTTTATGCGCGTAGATAATAATGCCGCCTCCTTTTCGTTGGGTTCGCAGCTCTGTGTACATAACATAGTCGTCAATCGTAAACAAACTTGCAGTTGTTTCTGTGATGTTAGCTTCCGTTAATATTATTAAATGTATAACCCTGAAAAGCCTCTCTAAATTTTTTAGCTCATCTGCACTTAAAACAGTTTATTTTGCATATTTTGAAAGCCTAATGCGATATGGCCTTGAGGTCTGGGGTAACAGTGTCCATGTGAAACCTGTTTTGATTTTACAAAAAAAGGTTGTGAGATATGTTGATAAGGCGAAGCCACTTGAACATTGCCGTCCTCTATTTGTGAAGCATAAAATATTGACAGTGATATCGCTTTACATATACTTAGTCTGTATTTTTGTTTATAAAAATAAGACCCGACTTGCATGTAAAAACAAAAATAGACACCCTAGATTAAGACATAAATTTGACATACAATTACCAGAATCTAAAAATTATTCACATTTCAAAAGTAGTCTGGAATACATAGGAATTAAAATTTATAATTTTTTAAATGAAGACATTAGGCAATGTGATAATATTATTGACTTTTCCAAGAAATTAAAATCATTTCTACTAATAAGACCATTTTATAATCTGAATGAATATTTTGATAACCTGACATTTTAATTGTAATATTTAAGGAATTTTTATTGAAATACAATTTAAAATTAAATAAATAACTACCTAAACATAGAGTATAAAAATTAAACTAACCTAAAACATTGTAATTAGATTATTTAGATTATTATTTTAAGTTAGTCTAAGATTTTGCATGCCATATTGTGGTAGACCATACATGCATGTAACACTTAATAGCTACACTATGTACCTATAACATCCCAATGACATGTAACCATAACAACTGTGTATGTTCAAGCGAAATAAATAAATTGAATTGAATTGAATTAATCTTGGACTACTGGCGGCGATGTACTCTAGTTGAGAGTGGTTTTTAATTGTTGATCTTATGTTGACGTGCAATAAAATCAGTTTATTTTGCGCGTCTGATATGTTTTGCATAAAATCTGACCATGAGTCGTGAGATGTTTCTACTTTATTTAGGTCAACTGTATGCATTTTACGCACAATAATTAAATTTTAACAGGTTGACTTAAAAGGTTGAATAAGTACGAGATAATAATAGTAGAAGGCGCTTCGGTACGTACCTACGTTTTTTGCAATTCCTTACCCACTCGCTCGATGTCTTTTTCATTTCTGATGTAGTATATTTTATTGTCGCCGTCTTTTTTGCGCACCATTACCTGTCCGTGTTTCGATCCATCGCTTGGATGGTAGAATGTTGTTAGCTTCCAGAAATTCAGTCATCTGCTGGCACACTACTTTTTCAATTATTTTTGATAGGAAAGGCAAGATGCTTATAGGTCGGAGCTCAGTAATTTCTAAAGGATTAGTCTTTTTAGGGATTGGTTTTATCAGAGCTTCCTACCAGGCTTCAGGGAATACTCCTGACAATATTGATTGGTTCATTAAAGCCGTGATTAGCCCGAGGGTTCGTGGAAGCGTCAAAATGATCATATCACGCGTGATACCATCTATACCTTGAGCGTTAGATGAAATTTTTGTAATTATTTTACAGACTATATTCTGATCAACGGTTCTCAAGCTAAATGTTGCGGGACTGTAACGATTGTCTTCAAAGAAAGTAAGGCTTGATATTGTAACACTGGTTTTGGGAATATTTAAAATTTGTTTATTAATTAAATTTGGGTCATTGAAGTGACAAGGCAGACTGAATTCTTTACTATTAAAATCAGCTATATTATGTTTAATATTTTTCCATAATTTACGAGAGTCTTTAGGTAATATTGTATTAATCTTTTCGTTAAAATAAGCCTGCTTATCTGTAAACATGGCTTGGTTAACAATGCTTTCTAATTCCTTACAATATAATTTATGAGAATCCAGGCCCGTGGCGTGGCTCCTAGTATGCGCTTCGTCTCTTAACCTTATCATCTCTTTAACTGTAGGTGTTATCCAAGGATAACTCTGATTTTTTATGCGACCTTTCTTTTCTTTATTGAGGAGGAGGATTGTAGGTTTAATATGTATAACACATAAACAGACCTGTAACGATTGTTATTAACAAACTTTCATTTTCATTTTCATAATTCAAAAATATATAATATATAAGAATTAAACGATGCTAATGAGTCATTCATATTGTCGCACATAAGCCGTTCCCAACTGATGGGTCCAAAACAGACAGCGGATCGGGCTCTGGAACCTTCTCAGAAGACCTGAACATGTCAATCACCACTCCGCTAGGAGCCCATAACTCGGTATTCCAAGCTGAGTGCATGGGCATCATAAACGCGGCGGCTGCCATCACTGCAAGGAAGGTAGTAGGATCCTCCATCCGCATACTCTCCGACAGTAGAGCAGTCTTGATGGCTCTAAAAAGCCATATAGTCACATCCAAACTTATACACGAATGCCACGAACGACTAATGGAGGTATGTCATAACAATAAGATCACCCTACAATGGATCAAAGGACACAGCGGATCCCAGGGTAACGATGCTGCGGACGAGCTTGCCAGGCAAGGATCGAGTGCGGGAGCGATTGGCCCAGAACCGATCCTCCCGATACCGTTTAGCAAGGTACGCTCAATGCTGCTGGCACGTACAGGGAAACTACACACAGAACATTGGCTAAACCAGACTGGATGCAGACAGGCCAAACAAGCCATGCCTGGCATCAACGGAAAGCTCACAAGGGTGCTCCTTCAATTAGGAAAGACCCGACTGAGCATGGTAACCAGTGTCATAACAGGTCATGGACTATTTAACAAACATCTTTTTATAACAGGTGTCACAGACAGTCCCCTATGCAGAGGATGCAGGTAGACAGAAGAAACAGCCTCTCACGTGGTGCTGGAGTGCAGCGGAGTGGCCCCATACAGGGCAAAACATCTCGGATCCCCGAGAGACCTCCCAGAGGTCCTACTCAACATCAAAGGTTTGATAGGTTTCCTCGAGGAGCTGGGCTGGCAGGACTAGCCCACCCCCATGTCACGCAAAATAGGCGCCAGTCGTCGAGTTGCGGAAAATCGCCCGAACTACAATACAATACAAGCCGTTCCCAGGCAGTTGATTCAATAAGCTTGTTGAATTCAGTGAGAGGAATATCTTTGAATGGTCTATACTATAAGAGATACATATAGATTATAGGGCATGGCTTGGGTTTTATGATGTGTAAAGTACAAGAAATGAACGCGTGGCTACTAAGCTCAGGGATATAATCTATGTACACTTGAGATAGTTTAATATTACTGCAAATAAGATCTATAAGGGTTTCCGAGTGCTTAGTGAAATGAGTGGGTTGGTTAACATATTGGTCAAGATTCATACATCGGAGAAAGGCTAAGAGTGACGTCAAGTTCATATAAACAAAACGTACGTTCTAGGCGTTCCTTAGAAGCTTATTAAATAATTTGTTTATTTCGTATTATTAAATATGAATACCAAAGTGTTTAAATGTTGTGCAGTTCCTTAGTGTAATAATGCACCAGTTTTGTCTTTAATAGACAATGCCAAATTCTAATATTAACCTGGTATGCAATACACATAAAAAGCGATTTTACAGGATTTAGATTTTGTTAATTACTTAAATTAGTATGATTTTTATATAATTATAAATATTGTTTATTGTACTTACAAGGAACTTTTGACATTTCTAAATTCTGCTGAACAAAAGTCTTCGTTTGATTGTAAAAACTCTCCAAGCATCATCACATCGATTCTAGGCAAATTAGCACTGTTTGCCTTAGTAAATCCTTGTTCCAGGATTCAAGTTATTATTATTAGTTAATATTCGGTTTAAACTACTAAAATTGAATCCGTGAATCGTAAATAAAACAGCAGGAGAACCATAGGAGAACCAGTACTTTCAGTACTTTGGATATTTGTTGACATGAACGTGACGTCATTCGCTCTGATTGGTGTTCACCGAATCATGGCGGACTTGCGTATTTTGTAATTTTATTTTAACAAAACATTTACCAATCTTGCTAAATATTAAAAAATAAATGCGTTTTTCATATTCTACGACTTAAGTTTCATTAAATAAATATAATATTTTAGTGACTTTTAATTACTGTTTTTTAAAAACTGTAGAACAAATGAATACAGAATTTGTACATACTTCAAATTAATTAGGCGCTCTATAACTACTGTTAAGTGATGACTATTAACAAAAACATTAATTACTACAGGAACGGAGCAATTTTTAAAGCACCTGACAAACAAACATCGATTAATTTTTAGATATCGAATTACAACGAGTAACATTATTATAAATATTTTTTAGAGATAGAGCTACAAATAATAATATTATGTGTATCTGGATATTTTTTAAAATAAAATAGCAGTAAATAAGTCTATATAGTGACATTAAAAGCACTGAGGAAACGAACACAACTGTAATACTTAGGTCGTGATTAACACTTGTTACATAGTTTTTTGTAGTTGAAATTACGGTAACGATGAATTAAAACAGTAAAATGGCTGCAATGCTGTGTTTCGCGAACGGGTAAGTCGATTTCCAGATCAAACGACAGGAGCTGCAAAAATTTTCACCAGATCTTCATCAGAGCGAATCCTTTGTGCCGTCGTGTTAGATTGTCGCCTGGCGTAGATTCGTCCGTCGCGGGTCCAAATACACCGCCAGTTCAAGCGTAAACCTTCATGGCGTGTTTTATAAAACAGCTGACGGTTTGCGCGTGTAAGCCGCTCGTTCACGTAGAACTTGCGAGGTGGTCCGGGTAGGTCGAAGCCAGTGGTGTCTGCGTCGCGCGTACGTCGAGCGGATTCTCACTATTTTGTTCAGCGATACCACTTATTTCTACATCAGTGGACAACAATTCTTGGTCTCGTTTGTGAAGTTCCAGTTTTAGACGTTCCACCGTGTCCGTTAATTCCTTGACATCGCTCAGCTCGCTAGTCGGCGACGGGTCGGGGCGCTCCTCCAAAATCTGAACTCTCTGTTCTAGGCTGCCGATGCGATTTTCGAGCGCGTTAACTGCGAGAGCTTTCAAAATTAGAGTTAATATTAGTTAGCTCTAAGCGCATCGCTGCAAATTCCGCCCTAAATAATTGCATCTCTTTAAAGAGGCTGCTCTCGCCGTCACTTTATGTTTTATTTTTATTATACTCATATTCCCTAATACTATCCCTTTATTTTCCTATTTTTTTAAAGTAAAATGTATATTTATCATTTTTTGCCGAAAAAATAACAACCCATTATAACCGATTATCGGTTATTTTTAGGGTATAACCGGAATCGAAACAGGTAATTGCATTCCCTATTAGTATACTCTCTCCCATGCCTTTTATAGTCTGAATGACTTCTACAATATATAATTTAATTGACATCCAAAAAAAATATTTTAATGTAACAATACTAATTAATATGATAAGGCTCACAATTGTAAAATTAATTGACATATTTGTACCTACACTAAAATAATGTAATCTATCTAATGTATTTAAATATAATTAAATTAAATTTTGACGTGTAATATGTAACAATATTATTAATAAATGAGTATGAGTATACTTCTGGTCAAAAGTCTTTTGTGTTTATAGTTATATGAGATAATTGAAAGTTTGTATGGAACCCTCGGTGCGCGAGTTAAACGAACTCGCACTTGACCGGTTTTTATTGACGCGCCGACTCTGAGCAACTGCATTCTTTGAAATATGGGGGACAGATCAATTTGCCTTTGCACCTTATTATGTCCAGCATAGTGTAAGGCTTACAAGTTAACTTATGTTCGCAGTGAGTGTGGCGGACGAAGGCAACGGGCATGCGGCAGCGAAGAGCGCGGGCGCCTCGCCGCCGGCCGCGGCCCCGGCCCCGGCCCCGGCCCCGGCCCCGGCCCCGGCCCCGGCCTCGCTGCACGCCGCGCCGCTCTTAGCCAACAAGCAGGTATATAACTTTTCATTTCTCATGCTCTGAAAGAGGGTCATTGTTGTTCTAAAAGGTGTGCAGAAAGTGATACGTGTCTGCACTAGAGCATTTTACGTTCGAAGTGCGATTTTTTCTAATTTTTTTACAATAAGTAATTGAAATTTGAGTTAAAATGGATTTGTTATACAATTTCCATTCTGATATTTGACTCTCCATTCCATAAATAACAATACTTTTGCCTAAATTGTTAACTGAAAGTACCCTGAAGAAATACTATAATTTATACTTGGTCATGTTTAAAAAAACACATGCATTTTACTTTCCTCGTATTCGAAATGAAAAGTAGAGTGTTTAACTCGGGTGAAAGGCATCATTTCAGCCTCGGACTATTGGGGCTCTCACTGCGTTCGAGCGCCAAACTACCTCGGCAGGAATGAGTGCCTTTCATCCCTTGGTTAACAATCTACTATTTCACATCACCTATTCGAAAAGGGAACTTTTCTTCCCTGCTAGGAGGGATCAAAGTGGCACTTTTCTGTTCAAGGACATTTTGTTGCCAGTATGAAATATTGACACAAAGACATGAAATTAGTATGCATATAATCGATTACAATTTCTTTATTAATTTGTTGTAATTGTTTTTAAATTAATTAGTAGCATATTTAAATTAAGTAAATTAATTAATTAGCGTAATATTTACAAAGAAACGTAAAAAAACATTCGTTTAATAATTTGATTTTTATTTTGAAATTTTAGGTCTCCTTAAACGCAGCACGCAGCCATACTTGTCTATACAATTTAAAAAGTTTATATTTAAAATGTTTTGTAGAAATATTTCACAAAGCATTATGCGATTCTGTATTGTGTATAAATTTGTAAATACTTAGTTTAAATCAATAACTTTATAATAATAAATATAAGTGATATCAGTCTTCATAGTGTTCTTCCGAAGATTTGGTTCAAAGGGGTAAGAGCTAATTTGTTACCAGAAAAATCTACAAAAATAATGTACTTCATTTTCATTGTATCATTTTAGTTGTTTGCTGCTGTCTTTGAAAAGATATTAGGTACATAATTATGATCTGTTAACTTTTAATTTGTCAGTACAGTCACGTCTGAAAATATCGATACGGAATTACGGACAAAGTGCCAGAAGCATGTAGGTCCCTATACTAAGGTCGTGTATACATATTTTTGGCACTTTGTCCGTATCGATCTTTGCTTAAAATAATAATGTTTTGAAACCTAATATATGTATGTAATTTCCTCATAGGTGATGTTAAAAGCAGTATGTGTCACATGGTAGCAAAATTATTTTCACCTTGGGCGTTAACAGTTGAATCCCTCACTACGCTCAGGATTCTATGTTAGAATCCCTCGCTACGCTCAGGATTCTATTATAGAATCCTTCGCTTCGTTTAGGATTCAATTGTACGCCCTCGCCGTAAATATGTCATTTTGCTCCCTTGTGACACAATCTACTATTCACTACATACACAGTGCTTAAGCACTTTTCTACTTTTGCAAGCGAAACTCTTGGGATTCCGTGGCTAATTTCCTCTCTGATTTTAGTTCTACAGATTTAAAACTTTTTGTCCGAATTCGAACCGTCTTAAAGGTGTTGGATGTATTCATTTTAGTACACTGCTACGTCGCTCTTTTTAGTTGTTTACAGGTGATACTCGTATAGTAAATTTAGTATAGAAATATTGATCTTAGAACACATTATGTAGACGAGTGTATTATTTACAGTTGATGAATAACGATGAAAACGCGCCGAAGCGAGTGGTGACGTCGGGCGGGTTCCTGATCGTGGGCGCGGGCGCGGGCGCGGCGGGGGACGCGCGCCGCGCGCCGCCGCGCCGCGACTGAGCCACGCTCTCCGTCACCAGCATCTACCTCCTCGAACCCTGAACCCAGCCCGCGAGTAGATAATGGTGCGACCCGACCCACTTGAAACGTTTTATATTAAAATAGATATTCGATCTATTTCTGTCGATTCCAACTTGAAACTTCCTTATTGTTTAAGATAAACTGTACAGTGATTTACTAACATATTGATTTGGGAAATTACGTATAGACTAAGCGAACTCGACTGACATTGTGTAAAGATGGATTAGTGAATTGTGATGGCTCGACGGAGCCGCGGCAGGCGCCGCCGACGCTGGGAAAGGCCAAATGCTAAAGCGGGCCCTGAAGGAAAATTGGTTTGGTAGTGATTTGGTTTACATTTTTTTCTGTAAATTTACGTATTTTTCAAGAACGTAGTGATACCGTTCGGATAATACCTACATGATTTATCCTAAAAACACTAGATATAGGAGTATAAATTGTACCTATATTATAATTATGTTGAATCGAAAAGTTCAAAATATACTGAAGTATTTCCTAAAAAATTAATAATTTTGAATTTTTAATACGTGTATCACACTGGATTGTAATTATACTATACGATACTTTCATAGGTTTGTATATATAAAATTACCTTAATGTATAATGCTTCGTTAGAGCAAAACCAGTGTCCAACAAACAAGTTTGTGCATAAATGTACGGCGACATATATACCAATCCGGTAGTATCCGCCGCCGCCGCCGCCGCCGCCGCGCCGGGCGGGCGAAGGCATCGTGTCGAGTTAGTTGTTATTGGCGGTTTTTGTTTGTATGGGACGCGCCGTCCGCCGTCCGATACGGGCGCGGCGCGGGCGCCGGTGAGCCGACTCAAGCGGTAACGTGGACTAATACTTGGGTAGTGTGATTTCTGCCTGAGTTAGTTTACTATGAGGAACATGAGTAGTTCCTCGTAATTATGGCTACACGCTCGATACACTGTTCAGTGTTCTATTAAATATTATTAAGACTGCTAATTTTTAAGTTGACTCGAAATGCATAGAATATTTGTTGTATTGTTCAGCAATTCTTACTTATTGAATACTGTGGATTTTAATTTGAAAATGTTGATAGTCAAACAATAACACTTGGTCTCATCGCTTCACGTTTCCATGAAAAACAAATAGTTCATTGTTTTGTTCATTTATACTGTAGTTTTGACCAACGATTAAGAGCCCTTATTCCCTGGAGCGTTCATCGATTTCACGAAATAACACTCAATAGATGGCGTTGACGCGCGGTACGCGAGCGCCGGCAACTATAACGCGTTTTGAACGCAGAAAAGAATAATCTTGATCGTTGTCGATTTCAATAGCAAGTAACATTATTTTTATTGTTATAGCCACTCTTTTATTTTATTTTATATGCATGGTAGTAGTAATTTCAGTTTATTATGTTAATAAAATATACATACTTGTACCCAGAGATGACCAGGGTGCCTAGCCAAGATGCCAACCGTTTAGGTACTTATAGTTTACATTAAAACCAATTCTGCAGCTGGCCTCTGAAATGGGTAATAGAAACGCGATCCGTATGTCTTTCGCTTTCCAAATGACGAGGGTGCCTAGCCAAGATGCCAACCGTTTACGCTCCGTAGCAAACGAAACGTAACTGTCTCTGTCGCACTAATATTGAAGAGTGATAGAGAGAGATTACGCTATTGTTCGCTTCGGAACGAACGACTGGAATCTTGGCTAGGCACTCGGGTTTAGTACCTACAGTTTACGCTAAAACCACTTAAAACCAAATCTGTAGCTAGCCACTGAAATGGGTAATAGAAACGCGTTCCGTATGTTTTGCTTTCCAGATAATCAGAGTACGGAGCGTAAACAGTTGGCATCTTGGCTAGGCATCCTGGTCATCTGCAAAGCGAAACACATACGGAACGCGTTTCTATTACCCATTACAGTGGCCAGCTATAGATTTGGTTTTAATGTAAACTATAGGTACCTAAACCTGGGTGCCTAGCCGAGATGCCAGTCGTTCGTTTCGCAGCGAATGATAGGGTAATCTCTTTCTATCACTCTTACATATTAATGCGACAGAGACAGTTGCGTTTCGTTCGCTACGGAGCGTAAACGGTTGGCATCTTGGCTGGACACCCTGGCCCTCTAGAAAGGGAAAGACATACGGAACGCGTTTCTACTACCCATTCAGAGGCCAGCTACAGATTTGGTTTTAATGTAGACTATAGGTACCTAAACGGTTGTCATTTTGGCTAGGCACCCTGGTCATCTGGAAAGCGAAAGACATAAGGAACGCGTTTCTACTACCCATTTTAGAGGCCAGCTACAGATTTGGTTTTAATGTAAATTATATTATAGATACCTAAACGGTTGGCATCTTGGCTAGGCACCTTGGTCATCTGGAAAGGGAAAGACATACTGAACCCGTTTCTACTACCCATCTAGAGGCCAGCTACAGATTTGGTTTCAATGTAAACTATAGGTACCTAAACGGTTGGCATCTTGGCTAGGCACCCTGGTCATCTAGAAAGCGAAAGATACAAGGAACGCGTTTCTACGACCCATTTTAGAGGCCAGCTACAGATTTGGTTTTAATGTAAATGATATTCTAGGTAGCTAAACGGTTGGCATCTTGGCTAGGCACCTTGGTCATCTGGAAAGGGAAAGACATACGGAACCCGTTTCTACTACCCATTCAGAGGCCAGCTACAGATTTGGTTTTAATGTAAACTATAGGAACCTAAACGGTTGGCATCTTGGCTAGGCACCCTGGTCATCTAGAAAGCGAAATACACAAGGAACGCGTTTCTATGATCCATTTTACAGGCCAGCTACAGATTTGGTTTTAATGTAAATTATATTCTAGGTACCTAAACGGTTGGCATCTTGGCTAGGCACCTTGGTCATCTGGAAAGGGAAAGACATACGGAACCCGTTTCTACTACCCATTCAGAGGCCAGCTACAGATTTGGTTTTAATGTAAACTATAGGTACCTAAACGGTGGGCATCTTGGCTAGGCACCCTGAACAGACCCGATCACCTAGGCGAAAAAATTCAATATTTGTGCTGTAAAATGTACCTATGATTACATTGATCACCTAAGGATCAAGATTTTCTAATCGCAGTATACACCACTTCTCGGAACTAGCTCGTTGGTTACGAACAAAACAAACGCCTGACGATCGAGCACAGGTCCGTCCCCTAAGCGCTCTCGGCGGAGTGAGCGCGCAGTGTCGGTGCAGCCGTGCAGCGTGATTTATACGTCATTTAAAAATATTTATATTTACGGGAAAATAGGTCCTATAGTTATGATTCTTTTTTATAGGTTCACATGAAGTTAAAGTTTGCTATAATATTATTTTGAGGGCAAAATATAAGTACAATTTGCGATAAAAAAATATAATGCGACCCTGTTTTCACCGAAAAAATGAAGAAAACTCGGAAGGTATTTTATCAAGTATTTTAAATGAATCTTTGATTTTCAATCATTTCAGCCCCTCGTACAAGATATGGTGAATTGAATTGTTATCATTCATGTACCAAATGATTCTTGTTTACTGCAATATTGGCAACTGAAACGACACTTCTCACTGCAAATTTTGAAAAATACTCCCAGGAAAACTCATTTATTTTAGGTTTATAAAGAGAAAATGCAAACTTTAACTATTTCAGCCGCCAGTTTAGGAAATGATTATTTAAGAACGTTAACAGTTTTTGAATAAATACTAATAGTTACGTCGTAATGTTGAATGAAAAAGGAAGCATTTTGCAAAATACGCTCGTTTGTAGGAATAAGGCCTCTTAACTAGGTATTATATTACTTCGTGTATTTTACATTTTTATCAAATTGAATTATCCTGCATTACTTTTATATTTTATTTTTTATTTGAAATAATCATAAATTTCTTATCGTATCTACATGTGACTTTAATTTGGTTTCAATCAACTTTTTAAACAATAAATATCTTAAGCACATGTTTATAATATAACAGTTTACACTAGAAAATAGATGTGTCTTGTAATATATCACCACCCCAATCAAAATATCTTGTAGGCCGAGCACATGATTGACGCGACAGTATCTCGCCGCGAGATAGACTACCCTTCTTTTATTAACTGTATGAATTAAAGGGGGACGGGTAGTCTATATCGCGGCGAGATACTCTCACGCCAATCATGTGCTAGCCCGGCTGTGCAATAGTAAGTGATTAAATTGATCGAGTGTTTTTACAGGAGTCGCCTTGCTGTTTTATTCTGTAAATTATTTGTGTATACCAGCAAGGATTAGTATATCAAGTACTAATTAATGTGTATTTTTAATTTAATAAAATAAAGTAACAGACCGAGGAAAAAGTTTTTTATTACAATTAAAAATGTAGGTAGTTACTTCCCAGAAGTATCAGTCAGTAAGAAGAAGCTATATTTTATTTTATTTTATTTTTTATTTTATTTATTTGGAGATCCAACAGCTGTGACATTAACATAAAAATTATAGTAGATACAGGAAGCCAATAGGGTATTTGACAACATTAAAAATATATAACGAATTGCTGTCATCCTGAAAGATAATAAACTAATAAAGTATATTTCACTATATTTGAATGTAAATTATGTTTATTTTTTGGAAAATAAACGAAAGAAAATTTAATATTTTTTGAAATTTCATCAGGGACGTGAACGCTCTGTGATTGGTCAATGCTCGAATGACGTCACACGCGGGTGAATTTTTGATTGTCTTGAGTGTTTTAGCAGTTTTATTTGTATTTAGTTAATTTTAGTTATTGTTCCACAGTTTTCTGATATATTCCGATTTATCCGTTTGTCGGTTTATTCGTATATTTATCGTGTAGTGGCACAATATTCATAAGAATCTCAAAATGGAGCCGAAATATGTGAAAGCTGATAGCGGCAACCTACCAGACATAGACGCATCAATGGTTGCACTTTTCTTTAAAGATAATCCGGATTACTATGCTGCGGAACTTAGAAATGTAAAAACAGCTGTGTGGGTATACATAATAATTGTTTATTTACGAACATTTCGATGATACAAATACGACGACGATATATATAGAATACGATGACGAGAATAGTATCTCCATACTGCACTTTAGTTTGAAAGAAAAAGTATGCTACTAACTACCTACGAATGCTGAAAGAGCTATGTTATGAGGTTATGCGCTAAAATGCTCTTTGGGGTTTCTTCGCGCTAGTTTTAAACACATTTTTATTTTTTTGGGTTTCGTTGGAATGGAAACAAACGATTTGTCTGGATTTTTTATAGTCGTACTTGAACATTGCGGCACTATACACCATTTATATACCATTTTACAGTGAAATAATGAATTCAATGCACATAAACCATAAGATTAACTAAGGTCATTGACTGAGTCATGAATCTAGTATAACTAGATCGGTCATGAGGGGTGGGGGAAAATGACCGGACCGGATAGTCTTATGTATCTTTCAGTAGGAGTAGCAGAGAAAGCGCTGTTATTGTTTTTCCTTGTCATAGTTTCACTTTTCCACCGCTGCCACAACCGAGGTTGTGGCAAACAAATAAGTACGTGACATGTCATGTTTGTTCGTTGCTTGTTTAATTATCGTTGTTTTGTATGAAATTGTGTTTTCTCTTATGAAATATAGTGATGGTTAGCGTTTTGAATGCTTGAACTTTGATAAAATACTGGTGAATTATTCTGTAATCGGCTGTAATAGCCGCTCTGAGCAAAAATATGAGATCATAACCTTTCACACGTAAGTACGGTATTTTACACCTTCCTCTTAACGCAATATGTGAGAATAACATCGTAAAATTACGTTACACTCAAAGCAATGTAGAATCAAACGATTTCAATAAAAATATCACAATTACTTACGCAAATTAACAAAACATTATTTGTAAAATTATCCGCCCAAATTACGTAGGTAGGTAGGAGTCTGAGGTCAGCCATTTTTAAACTTCTTTTTAATTTAGCTGCATAACAATCATGTTAGGGATACCAGATGAAAATATCATAATTTTATGGGTAATTTTGACCTCGAAGTTTTTTCGTACTTCTAATTCCAAAAAATAAATAAACAAATGTTGTGAAGATTAAATGTGGTGTACATTAATTGGTGTAATTGCGATTTGTGATTTCTTTAAATTAAAACCCATAATACATTTTATTTTACGTTTTATTTACTAAACATGTTTAGTTTTGTACCACCTGCGCGAATTATAGGAGGTATTTCATTGTTTATACGCTTAAAAAGAACGGCCCATTGACATTTTATTTAACAATTTTTTAATACCGTCAAACAAGCTAACTTTGCCTCCAGGGTAATCGCCCCAACGTGATATCAAATATTGGGCTAATTTTTACCAATATGGTATCCCCACGTTTATGACGTCATCTATGTCTATCCCTTACGGGCGCACGCGTATAGCTGGTCTATGTAATGCTAGGTCTATGGACTGAGTTTACTTGCGCGTGACGTCACACGTGTCACGTGATTAGCCCCTTTGCGAAAACAGCGTTTAAGGCGCGTTCAAAATAAATAAACTTTAACATTGTTTTTTTTTTATATATTTAATACAGAAAATTTCACGGAAATATCAATGTAGTGTAATTATTAAGTCATAAACAATCATTTAAAACCATTTTCAAAAATTAGTCAAATAGCCTATTATAGGAACTCGCGTAATATATTATAAGTAGTGATGTACCGACTATTGATTTGGCCGACTAGCCGACTAATCGGCGCTCGGATGGCCGATTAGTCGGCCGACTAGTCGGCTAGTCGGCCAAATCCACAAATCATTTTCTCTCTTCAAAGTTTGCATTCGGATAGTCACTGCAGTAGCTTTGTCTAAGTTCGGATGCTTTGAAAACATTTGTTTTGCTCCTTGCGTCACTTTTCGCGCGCAAGTTTTGTACATTTGATTTAATAAATGAAATGCACAATATATGTAGCATGATATTACGGCAACAAATATCCAAATAAAAAATATTTCGTTCAAATACAGACTTCATGCATGAATCCTTTTGAGCATTTTGAGCACAATATAGACTTTCCTTAAGTGTCCCGCGTTTTGTGAGGATACTCATTTTGTAGTAACTTAATTACAGATGCTTGTTAAAATTGAAAAAAAAAAAAAACAAGGTGATGTACATAATAAAACGTTTGCAATTGTAACCAACTACATAATATTGTACGGACTGCGACGACATACATACTTTTCAGATACTTCGACAATACTTGGGTTTAATACATTGTTCATTTATTTATTAATATTTTTCTTTTAAATTTTTTACTTTATAAATTGTTGGTTTTGCTGTTTTATTTAATGAAAGCATTTTGTTTTATCATTTTGTACTATGTCTGTTTCTTTGAAACAAATGAATCTATCTATCTACTCCCTACAGACAAATTTAACCTTTTGACCGCCAAAGACGGTAAATCACGTCGTCGACATTTTGTGCCACTCACGCCGCCGACGTCATTTGCCGTCCAAACTTAATTTATCAAAGACTCTTTAATAAATAACTATATTTCTTTGTTTGTATTTGCATTATTTTATTTTGCCCTTCTACTTTATTACAATTCAACTATGAATAGAAGGTTAAATAGCATAGCTAGCCACGCCAAAAACGGCACTTGACGTCGCCTAGTGATGTGACCGAGTCATGGAGGAATAATATTATTATATGAAAGTAACAATCTCCTAATAGAAATCGTTTCGCGCAGTTCCGACAAACACGCTAGCGCCATCAATAATAGATATGGCTTAATCCCATACATTTTGTAATAGGAGTTGTTTTTGCTAAAATAACTGCTATTTGTGCTGTTACGGTACTTGTTTTCGTGCTTAATTTAAACAACTTGGTTTGAAATAGAGATGGGCATTAATCGATTAATCTTTTAGTTAACTAATCAATCGATTAAAAATATCAATCGTCATTTTTTAATCGCGATTAATTTAGTTGCGATTAAATTAGTTGTGAGAATGTTCGACTAACAACTAAATTAGTTTTAGTTTCAATCGACTAAATTTCACGATTAAACCTATATTAAAACTACGTAGTCGCCCGTTTTTGCATTTTTTATCTTGCAATATGTAACTACAAGTACGTATGTATGTAACATACGGATGTACTCGTATGTTGTAACTATGTTAGTTTGGGTAGAATTTTGCGACTTATTTTGAAGCAGATATCTTCATCCGATTGAGCTAAAATTATGTATACACGTTTAATTTGAAATGCTTGAACGACAATGCAAATAATGCCATAATATTATTATAACGATATATTGGTAATAACGACAAATAGCGAAAAACTGCATTGTTTACAAATCGCAAACAATAAAGTAGGTTGGTGCATTATTAATACTTTGAATTATACGATACTGAGTAAATCTTAGACATAGAAACTATTAATATTTTGCTGTCTCTGACAATAGTAAAACTCTTTTTAGTGTCACGCGGCGACAAAACAATGGGATAATCCTACTTACCTGGAACTGGAAGTTGTTTGTTGCATTTTGGTGCAAGTGCCGACGCATCTTCTAAAAATAACACGTTCTATTGAATGACACATCTGCATGTTGTTTATTATCTACGCGGTCTATTTTGTTTTCAACGTGTGGTCATTAAACTTACTTACTTTAGTAGCAAAATAATAGTGAGAACAGATCTCACTCCTTAGAAACGGTCAAAATATCGTAAGTAATACATGACTATTTTATTTTTAAACATCCGTTAAGATGTCCTAATCAGCCTGTCAACATAGCCATACCGAGGTATTCTATTCAATTTGCTTCTAACATTAGTCGCGAGAAAATAGTCTAACTAATTAGTCGATTACAAAATTTAGTTGTCCGAAATCAATCGGCAACTAATTTAGTTGCAACTAAATTAGTTGCACTCTATACAACTAAGATTGATCAATCGTCGTTTTCAATCGTCAGTCGCAATTAATTCTTGTAATCTTAATCGTTAATCGTTAGTCGATTACATTTTGCCCATCTCTACCAGTACCGTCTTTCAAACTTTGAAAGACGGTACTGACCTTTTGTGATAATGTAACCCCTTATGCATTTATTTTATTGTAACGATACTGCAGTTTGCTAATTAGTAGGTAATAATAATCGACAACGGGTTTGCACATCTCTGAGTAACGCGCGCTTATCAGTGTTCCGTGCGCCCATGACGGCACTTCACGTCCGATGCCTGACGTCACCACCAAGTAGTGATGTGGCATTATTGAGAGATTTGAGTGGAAGTTACAAGTACATTTTGATATTTAAATACGTTATTTAAAGGTTTTTAGTAGAGCTAAAAGCCAGAATTATCTAATATTATATTGTAAAACACCTGTGTAGTGGTTCTTCTAATCTAAGTATGTCATAAACGAAATCAGTGAAAATATCGATATCCTGTTTTGTAATCACTATTGTTCTCTAAGGTTTTATTTTGCTTCATTGCGGTGTCACGTCGAGTTACGTCAATGCTTGGCGTTCAAAAGGTTAATATAACAATATGAACAAAAATATTCGTATGCACCCTCAATAATATAAAGTCTAATTTTATTAATTTGAATAAACTGGGTATTAAACATTTGATCAATATTTGCTGTTTATTTCATTTATGTGCTATTTTTCTGTAATGTAATAAGTGGCCGACTAATCGGCCATTTTTGCCGACTAGTCGCCGACTAATCGCCGACTACAAATGTGGCCGGATAGTCGGCTTTCCCGACTAGTCGGCGACTAGTCGGTACATCCCTAATTATAAGTAAGAAGCTAATAGCCACGTCAAATTAAGCCGAATATTGGCAATCAGCGAAAATAATTCGTGTAGTTTTGAAAATTGGTATAGTACCTTGTGGTGTCCAGATAATTAAACTTTGTCCTCAAGGGTGGGGGGTGTGTTGAGGGTGTAAGGGGGGGGGGGGGGGGGTTGAAGGTACCTTTTTTCAGATTTTTGCTTATATCTCGAATATCTGTACAAATAGCATTATAGTTACTTCGGACAAAAGGTTTTACATAAAATTTTCTACAAATTAGGTCATATTCATTTTTACTCCACAATCAATACTTTAGGAGCAGAGATAAAAAATAGACGATATAAGAAATCGTCGTTTTTTCGTAGTTGTTCATCATAATCCCTCCCCCCCCCTACACCCTCAGCACAACCCCCACCCCGAGGACTTTTAGTATGTTCATTTGAATAATGATTTCTCTGCTAATCCTACTCAAAGATACCTTACTTAAAAGTCCCTTTTTAGGGTTCCGTAGTCAACTATTAGGAACCCTTATAGTTTCGCCATGTCCGTCCGTCTGTTTGTCTGTCTGTCCGAGGCTTTGCTCCGTCATCGTTAATGCTATAGCCTAGTTCATATAGAATTGGCACAAAATTAGTTGTTTTTTTTTCATGGCGGGAAAAAAATTGAGAATTACAGTTCAACCACCAACCTTCAAAGTATTCATGGTGAAAATATTACTTTGCTGGCTTTATGCATTTTGAAGTTTTCGACCATGGAAATTGAGAAAAAGAGATTGATCGTGCACAAATACCTAACAAATTCTTATCGGTCCGGGACGAAGACAGCAAAGTCGCTTAAGATGCTAAAAACTAGTGTTTGTAGGGTCATACAACGTTGCAAGGAGACTATCCGCCAACAGGAAGATACAAACTAATCGGAGGTGTCGGAGGTCTGGCACAAGTAATAAGATTTTGGAAAAAAAATCCTAAGGTCAGTCAAACAAAATCCATGATTACAATTTTATTTATCACGAAAATTCATAGAATGTCGTAGTACTGTAAAGATGATTCGCCTCAGAGGTGGCTAATCGAGATAGAGTAAATGTACCCGAAAAATATAAGTTCGTGAAACTTGACAAGATCGAAAAAAAAATGATATGGCAAGGAATTTGAAGTTGCGGCTTAAGACGAAAAGTTTTATTACATCGTTGACATGGAAGGATGGAACGCATCCTTAACGCCGGCCGGAGGTCTCCCGCGTTTTCCATCTGCCACTGTCATTATTGTCAATACATGCATGATGATGCAATGTACAATGTTCTTGTTAATAAATCTTATATATCTCAATAAAAGTATTATTTAATATTACATGGTGCCGAAACCAGGGAAAACCATCAAAATATGGTCGAAAACAAAACAGACGTCAACATAAAGCCGCCCAAACAATTCATAATAAACGCTAGTGAAGATGTAGCAAAGGCATGGAAGCTGTGGCTCCAACAATTCGAGTGGTATGCCATCGCTACAAACCTAGAAGAGAAAAAACCAGCGGTGCAAGTGGCGGTATTCATGGCATGTATCGGACCTGACGCGGTGGTTATATACAATAGGCTATTTGACTAATTTTTGAAAATGGTTTTAATTGATTGTTTATGACTTAATAATTACACCACATTGATATTTCCGTGAAATTTCCTGTATTAAATATAAAAAAAATCAATGTTAGTTTATTTATTTTGAACGCGCCTTAAACGCTGTTTTTGCAAAGGGGCTAATCACGTGACACGTGTGACGTCACACGCGAGTAAACTCAGTCAATGACCTTAGTAAATCTTATGGTTTATGTGCATTGAATTGATTATTTCACTGTAAAATGGTATATAAATGGTGTATAGTGCCGCAATGTTCAAGTACGACTATAAAAAATCCAGATAAATTGTTTGTTTCCGTTCCAACGAATCCCAAAAAAAGAAAAATGTGGTTAAAACTAGCGCGAAAAGACCCAAAGAGCATTTTAGCGCATACAAATGTTTTTATGTGTGAAGACCACTTCGATGTAAGTAATATTTAACTGTAAATAAATATGGTAGTTAAAGCAGCGGATTTTGTTGTATTTAACGAAACAAGATCTAGGTATTTAATGTATTACTACATAACCTCATAACATAGCTCTTTCAGCATTAGTAGGTAGTTAGTAGCATACTTTTTCTTTCAAACTAAAGTGCAGTATGGAGATACTATAGGATATTTGACTACATTAAAAATATATAACGAATTGCTGTCATCCTGAAAGATAATAAACTAATAAAGTATATTTCACTATATTTGAATGTAAATTATGTTTAGTTTTTGGAAAATAAACGAAAGAAAATTTAATATTTTTTGAAATTTCATCAGGGACGTGAACGCTCTGTGATTGGTCAACGCTCGGATGACGTCACACGCGCGTAAACATTCTTGATTGCCTTGAGTGTTTTAACTGTTTTATTTGTATTTAGTTAATTTTAGTTATTGTTCCACAGTTTTCTGATATATTCCGATTTATCCGTATATCTAGTAGCACAATATTTATAAGAATCTCAAAATGGAGCCGAAATATGTGAAAGCTGATAGCGGCAACCTACCAGACATAGACGCATTAAAGGTTGCACTTTTCTTTAAAGATAATCCGGATTACTATGCTGCGGAACTTAGAAATGTAAAAACAGCTGTGTGAGTATACGTAGAAATTGTTTATTTACGAACATTTCGATTTCGATGATACGAATACGACGACGATATATATATAGAATACGATGACGAGAATTGTGTCTCCATACTGCACTTTAGTTTGAAAGAAAAAGTATGCTACTAACTACCTACTAATGCTGAAAGAGCTATGTTATGAGGTTATGTAGTAATACATTAAATACCTAGATCTTGTTTCGTTAAATACAACAAAATCCGCTGCTTTAACTACCATATTTATTTACAGTTAAATATTACTTACATCGAAGTGGTCTTCACACATAAAAACATTTGTATGCGCTAAACTGCTCTTTGGGTCTCTTCGCGCTAGTTTTAACCACATTTTTCTTTTTTTGGGATTCGTTGGAACGGAAACAAACAATTTATCTGGATTTTTTATAGTAGTACTTGCACATTGCGGCACTATACACCATTTATATACCATTTTACAGTGAAATAATCAATTCAATGCACATTAACCATAAGATTTACTAAGGTCATTGACTGAGTTTACTCGCGTGTGATGACGTCACACGTGTCACGTGATTAGCCCCTTTGCAAAAACAGCGTTTAAGGCGCGTTCAAAATAAACAAACTTTAACATTGTGTTTTTTATATTTAATACAGGAAATTTCACGGAAATATCAATGTAGTGTAATTATTAAGTCATAAACAATCAATTAAAACCATTTTCAGAAATTAGTCAAATAGCTTATTCTCGTCATCGTATTCTATATATATATATCGTCGTCGTATTTGTATCATCGAAATCGAAATGTTCGCAAATAAACAATTTCTACGTATACTCGTATACTGTTTTTACATTTCTAAGTTCCGCAGCATAGTAATCCGGATTATCTTTAAAGTAAAGTGCAACCATTAATGCGTCTGTCTGGTGGGTTGCCGCTATCAGCTTTCACATATTTCGGTTCCATTTTGAGATTCTTATGAATATTGTGCTACTAGATATACGGATAAATCGGAATATATCAGAAAACTGTGTAACAATAACTAAAATGACCTAAATACAAATAAAACAGTTAAAACACTCAAGGCAATCAAGAATGTTTACGCGCGTGTGACGTCATCCGAGCGTTGACCAATCACAGAGCGTTCACGTCCCTGATGAAATTTCAAAAAATATTAAATTTTCTTTCGTTTATATTCCAATAACTAAACATAATTTACATTCAAATATAGTGAAATATACTTTATTAGATTATTATCTTTCAGGATGACAGCAATTCGTTATATATTTTTAATGTTGTCAAATACCCTATACGTTCAATCTTACTAGTGAAGAGCAGTTAAAATTACAAACTATTAAAGACAAATTTACAAATCACTTCACTCCAAAGATCAACGAATCATATGAAAGGTATATATTTAATACCACAATACAAAAAGAGGGCCAACCATTTGACGAATTTCTCAGAACTTAAAAGTAAAGTGAAAAACTGTGATTATGGTACCTTAGAGGACAGCCTCATTTGTGACAGAATTGTAGTAGGAGTAAGGAGCGACTCCCTTAGAGAGAAGTTGTTAGCTGAACAAGACCTTACACTGCAAAAAACGATTGATTTCAGCCGCTCAGCGGAGCAAGTTAAAATGCAAGTAAAAACTATGAAGCAGGCTCCTACTGTCGATGCGGTTACCTGGAACAGTAAAAACACAAATATTAAGAAAAAAGAAGAAAACGTCAATATGAATAATAAGAAAAAAGAAGATAAAAGTGAAGAGACATTTCATTGTCACATGTATACATGGCCGGAGAAATTGTCCTGCTGTTAAGAAAATATGCCTGAGATGTAACCGAAGAAACCATCTCACCAAATGTTGCAAAATAAAAACGGTGGATTCACTTCTCCAGAATGATGAATATGATAGTGAAGATGGATTTATGGTGTCATCAATAGATACTGATGATGATGTGGGTACAGAAGACTGGTATGAGCCATTAACCTTACCTAATGGAGTCACAGTGATGTTCAAACTTGATTCAGGCAGTCGGTGCAATGTTATTAACCGAGAAATAATGGATAGAACAAAATCACATGTCAGTCCATCAACAATCAGGTACCTAACATCCTATTCAAGGCATAAGATGCAAGTCTTAGGTGAAACCAAACTGATGACTATTAGTAAAGGACAGCAAAACCTGATTAAATACTATGTTGTTGATGAAAAAGTGACACCAATTCTTGGCAGGAAAACATGTGAAAAATTAAATTTAGTAAAGAGAATTGATGCTATTACAATAAATGATGACTTGTTTGAAGGAATTGGTTGCCTGAAACAGTACAAATATGATATTGATTTAGTAGACAATCCAAATTTACCAATATGCCCGGCACGTAAAATTCCCCACACCATAAGACAAAAAGTAAAAGCTGAGTTGGATAGCATGGTGGAACAGAAAATAATAAAACCAGTGACAAAGCCTACACCAGCTGTTTCACCGAGATGAATCCTCCGAATTGTCCCCATTCGTCAACATGGTTTTTGAAGAGACGGATGTGGTCTGTGCACTTGTCTTTAATTGAGAAGACGAGATAGTTTAGGTAGGTTTTCTCAGTGGCGGATTTGCAGTGTTGGCCGCCCTAGGCCCCAGACCTTGTAGTAACTACAAGCCGCCCCTTTCTCAACACTCATCTTGCTTGCTGCCGCCCGCGCCCCTAACGTCTTTCCCTAGGCCCGGGCCTAGTTGGCCTAGCCTCCTAAGACCCGGCCTTTTAAAATATTACTTGTTAGAAAAACCGAACTAGCTTTTAATAGAACAAAATGGCAACCATTGCTAAGTCCTGACGATTTGAAAATTACAGGTCTCGTTATGACCGAACTACCTATTAAAAGAACAAAATCAGTTTTTAAACTTTATTGCGATATTTTAGACCTAAACCCCATTATCTTAGTGTTTATATATTTGTCCCTGTTACACGCGTTGAATGAAACGAAACCAAGTCGCCATATTTACACTAACAAACAACAAAGAACAAATGTTCTTAGTGGCCAGCAAAAGGGGACAATAGCAGCATGTGGGAAACAACGTAAGTAAATCCATTAATACTTCATAGTAATATTGGTATTTCTTGCAATAAAATTGTGTTTTTTTCTAATGAATTTGTAATATTTAACTATAATGTATTATTTTTGACAAACATGTGACGTAAACGATGTTTTTGCAAGGTAATTTAATTTTTCTTTTAAAAGTGAGTTCGGTTAATAAATGGTATTTCATTCTAGTGCTACGCGACGTGGACATAGATCAGCTTTTCAATGAATCTGAAATAAAAGATGTTACGGTTGAAAATCGTAACTTGGGTTTTGGCTTATATAGGAATCAATCTCGTTTCGATACTCCTGGCGACATCTAGCAGCGATGTTAAAAGTAGTGTTGGGATGTTAAAACGATAGTCGGGTCGAAGGCGTTTAACGCCATCTGTCGAGGTCGGGTAATACCTTTTGGATAAAACCTGGTAACATTTATTGTAAGACGTGTTTTCAGATGTTTCGCTACATTATTTAAGGTTTTGTTCTGGAAGTATAATTGAAAATAATGCACACGGAATATTTTCCAATATATTCCATCGTCTTTCTCAAATTACTTAAGACTTATAGTTTGTCAAAGGACTGTCTCATTTCAAACATAGACAGAGAGAATCATACCATCTTTGTCTCACACTAGTACTAGCACCCAAAAGAAAGGAAAAAATATGAATTTCCTGGTTGTTACTCACTGACAAATTGGTTTGACCAACTATAAATATAATTTCGATGACTGAGTGAGAGTTTTTTTTTGTCCTCGGTTGATATGGCAACTTAATACGTGGGGACACTAAGCTTATTACAGCTTATAACCCGTAGCGAGGTAAGTTTCGTAGAGTAACATATATAACTGAGAGTAAGTTTCTTGATATTTGTCATCGTGAAGGCACAGCCCAATTTCTAGTGTTGATTTTTATTAATTTTTGTTTTTTTTTTGTTATAGGACATAACGTGGCAATGGCGTCCTTTTATTTTTGAATTCCTTGTGGGAATAATTTAATTTGGCTTCGGGTCAACATGAGAGAGGTGATACCAACAATTTCATCAAGAGTCCGGGTAAGGAACTGTGATTTAATATGGAAAAGTGTAGTTTTTTTTCTTTGTCTTTGTGCATACGTGGCAATAATGACCATGGGTCAAATTTAATAGTTTTCTCATGAGTAGTAGAGTAATGTAGGAGTTTTAATTATTGTCTGGTCTGTTTTCGTGGAAAATGAAATCGAGGTGCACATGGCCATGCAATCTTGCTAACATGTACTTAATGTGTAATTTTGTTTGTAGCTTGAAAGCCGGTCCTTCCTTCCCCACGGCATCCCTCCTTACGCCCCTGCACACCTGGCTTTGTCTTCTGGAACGTGCTAGCGCAGCCTGCTCTTGCGGTATCGTCCTTGTGACTCCGTGCTGTTCATCGCGGCTGTGGCGTACCAGTAGAACGGCTGGCTGGACACGCAACGACGGTCTCGCTGCGTATCGTCGCGACTCCTGCCGTCTGCTGCGCGCCACTGGGATGGCACGTGGCCACAGTTCTGCTGCCTCTCTAGCAACACGTGTCTCAGGTGTGGTCAACTCTAATTTCTCTTAGTGATCTTTTAAGACTTAATTAACCTAGCAAGGAACATATAATAGTGGCCTCTTAGATTTGATTTCAAGTGCGAAGTGTTAAGCGTAGAAACAGAACTTTATAGACTTTGTCACGTTTAACGTCTAATTATAGCATAGCTCACCGTAGCATAATTACCATAAGTATGTAAATTCTGTATCAGGCCTACTGCCCGTCATCTATTTATTTAAGGATTGTAATTAAATGTGTAACTGAGCTCAAACGATTTATTTCATCTCATATTAATCTTCCTTCTTTTGCACGCTTTATGTGTGCTGGCGCCCAATCTTTCTTTAACTTAATATACTTTATCTACTAGGAGACACCTTAGGAAACTGCCAGACGGGTATTGTGATAGCAGCGTCGAGGCCCACGGCTCTGAGAGAACCTACATATAGTCTTTAGCTTAATATACACGTTACAAAGACACTGAGGATGGCGAAGGTTCGACTTATCAAGACCCTGAAATAGACGTAGTTTCTGGTCAACGTAGCGATGACCATTATTGATGCGGACTCGTCTAGCTCAGAAAATAAATATTCTTCTGACTCGGAAAATGAGGCTGATTACCCTTCTACCAGCAACCGTCGGGCCAGGACTACTACGTAAGCGTGGTGAAGTTGTGATTTGGTCAAGAAAATAAAACCAAATAACCAATTACCCATGCTGTTTACCTATAATTATTACATTAACTACTACATACTAAGCACGAGAGTGAAGACTTTTCTTTGGTACTGAATAATATTTGTTCTAGCAAAAATCGTATAGTCGGGTTTGAAACAGATTAAATTGCTGCTATAAGTTCAGGACTCAATGACTATAATGCTTTGATTTTTTTAAAGGACATTCGGTTATAGTGACATCTTCTGCGTAGCAATACCTAGGACTCAATTATGAACGCCATTTTGTTCTTTTAGCAGGCACTTGGGACTTAGGAGGCTAGGGCAAATCCGCCACTGGGTTTTCTTTTTTTCATGCCATTCAGAGGCTAGATGCCAATAATTTCACGCAGTTTTAATCTAGTCGCCCAGTGCACTGTCTTAAACACATAAGTATTATTGGCAGATTGGCATTGGCACATTCTACATATCATATTTATAGTACTTGCCTCTATTCGCCTTAATTGGCCCAAGCGTTTTCGGCCAAGTTGAAACTAGGTATAATAAAAATAGAGGGAAGGCAAAGAAAATAACAACAGTACTTTTAATACGGTAATGTTTTTTATTAAGATACTTATTAATTAGGTCTGTCACCTTTTATAACACGTATTATCTATTACTAAGTCACCACCAATACTCGTAAAAAATTATTTACTCCTATTTATTTATCAGAACAGTCTACCGCAAGAGTGCGTGGGTCATGGCGGTCTCGGCGCACACCAACTATAACAACCATAGGTAATACTATTTTGACTCTAATCGATTCTCAATTATTAAAAAGGTAAGTTCAAAATGGGATAAATGGATAATCAAAACAAACACGAAACTCCTATAAATGAGCCTCATTGAAGTCTTCAACAAGATATTGTTTTGATGCGCGTTTCAGGGTTATCCAGGTTATCCTTCATTTGGATAGAAATAGAACAAGATAAATCTGCAGTGAACTTCTATGAAATTACGACGTATAAATAACACTTGCACACTGTGCTGTCAAAATTGTTGCAGAGTTATCTTGGTCTAACTAACTCTACCCATTCAATAGATGGAATATCCGGCTGTGGTTTACAGACGTAATAACTTATTGGGCCTATTACCTACATCCACACGAGCAACAGTATTTTTTCCGTTTCACAAATATCAGCACATCGTTACCTAACAATATTTGAAAAGTTGATATTTCGTGAAACGGAAAACGACTCTTGCTCGGGCCCGATAGCAAGTGTGGATCTAATTGGCCCTTAATAAAGCGTCCGTAGGTTGCTGTGATAAATTAACAAGTCTCTAGAACCCATATCACTTAGCCACTCCGGTAATCCGATATATTAAGAGCCCATCGACGTGCTCACTAGCGCCACTGCTAAATAATTGTGATTATTTACATTTTACAATAGGATATTTCAAAAGGGGGCCGCTACGTACTGTATTTTGTATTTAAGTACCTTTTGAATACATTATAATAGTTTTTACATTGCTGGATTCGTCAATCTATGCGGCCAAAGTAGGGATGTACCAACTAGTCGGGAAAGCCGGCTATCCGGCCACATTTGTAGTCGGCGATTAGTCGGCGACTAGTCTACAAAAAAGGACGGCTAGTCGGCCTATTAATAGTTACAGAAAAACGGGACATAAACGTTATACACAGCCAATATTTAGCATGTGTTTTATAATAATAAAACGGCCTCTACGTGTTGGATCTATATCCTCACGCACGCTTTATAAATGACCGGGCCTAAAAACCCGAGAGTTTGTTACGGAAATACAAATAATAATAATAATAAAATGCTTTATTGTGCACACTACATGAAAAAATTGTATTTTGCCTGTATATTTTATTATTTTGTAGTTAGTTACAATTACAGTCGTAATATTACAGAGGGTAATTTTATATTTATTTATATTGTTTGAGGTGTCTTTGATTAAGCTGCTAGTACCTCACACGGCATGGGTTTCTAAAGAAAAGTCTATGCTCATAGGGTTATAGAGAAATAAGTTGTGTTGCAGTTGCCTGCGAAAACGAATAAGAATGAGATAATCCGCAGGGGAATGATTAATGTTATGTGTAATTTCGGAGAACATTTTCGTAGAGCCCATGTTCACTGGGGAAAGGCTTTTCTGGCCACTACGTACGGGAAACTAACCCCTGGAAAGAGTCCCCAACAAGGTTTACTGCTAATTGGGTCAAGATCACTGAAAATAGTTGAATTGGGACTCTACACGACCAATCACTAGGTCTTTGAACTAGCAGGGAACATCTTTCAGTTAATATGACAAACAGCGCAACTAAAGGATCAAAACGATTGTTTGTGGCCGACTAGCCGATTAGACGGCCAAACCTATAGTCGGTACATCACTAGTCCAAAGTTAAAACGGCCGTTTTTGTTTTGAGTTCATAGATCGACGAATCCAGCAACATAAAAACTAGTTTGATGTATTCAAAAGGTAGGTATGATATAGTATTGTTTGCAGACGATACCTCACTTATTTTCAAAGTCAAACGACAGCAACAAGCTTACAATGATGTAAACGATGCTATTTCAGAAGTAGTAAATTGGTTCAATGTTAATAACTTATTGTTAAATGAGAAAAAGACTAAATGTATTAAGTTTTCACTAGTAGTAACGTAAGGCATGTGCAAACAAGTGTCATTGTGAAGGACGAGGAATTGGAATTGGTTGATAGTACAGTTCTTCTTGGTATAACTTTAGTTTCTAAACTCCAGTGGGGTCCCCATATTGATACTCTTTCGAATAGACTGAGTTCTGCAGCTTTTGCAGTGAGCAAAATCCGTCAGTTAGCTGATGTGAAAACAGCTCGATTAGTATATTTTAGTTACTTCCATAGCGTTATGTCATATGGTATTTTACTGTGGGGTGGTGCTTCAGAGATATATAATAGTTATTTGTTATACAAGGGTGCAAAGTTGTATTTTACCCGCGAGTGTTTCAACACACGAGAAGTAAAATACATTTGCACCCGTGTGTAACACAAAACTTTTTACCTCACTATAGCGAGGAAAGTGCAACATCCACAGGCGTTAGATCATCTTCATCGCTGGAATCACTAATTTTTTTAAGAAATTATAACTGAAAACTCTGGAAGTTGTGTATTTTTACGCGAGAAGTTTTTAAGTAAAAAATTTGTTGACAATGTTGACATTTCTGACGTATGAAATGTCAACGATGCGTTTTTAAATTGCATCGACTCAACTTGTGCGTTCAGAATAATATTTAACATCATTATAAAAAACAAACGTTTCTTATGGAATTTTAAGGTTTATGACTTAAAATCATTAAATAAAGCTAAATTTGGTATTTTTTATTCGATTCTCAAACCATTTATTTAATGATAATTAATATCGAACGAACCATTACCATGAGCGTTTTACGTTTTTTTATCTGTCAAGCTACTTAAACACGCTCCATCCAAGGTCAAATTACTTTCCCCACTAGTGGATAAAACGCGTTTTCCCCCGCTTGTTTGAAGGATAAAAGACAACTTTCCGAGCTAGTGAGGGGAAAATACCATTTTTGTTCTGCAGAAGAGGGCTATTCCAGCAATATATAAAATGAACCACAGAGACTCACTTAGATACATTTATGGCCCAGTCATTTTAAGCCTAAAAAGGGGGTCAACCTCGGAATGAGAGCTAATAAGCTGGAAACTCTTATACACCTTCGTTATGACGTATTAAAAGTTCTCTTAAAAATCGACGCATAGATCGTGTGCGCGTCAGAAGTTATTCAAGGTCAAATGTCATAGAAATCGGTTTTTCGCGGATATCAAAATTTCTAAAGCTCCAATGTTATTTACATGTAGGTAAGAGTTGTAGAGCATAAAGTTCGGTATCAAATATTATTTCATGAGATGAGCCGTTTTCAAGATATAGGGCACAGAAAGCGCAGTGATCAGACATGAGACAAGGTCAATCGTGAATATCGGTGAATAATACCTTCTATACAGTTATTTAATCATCCTTTATCTAAATATTATATAAAAGAAGAAACTGACTGACTGACTGACATATAAACACACAGCCCAAACCGCTGGTTCTAGAGATTCTAAATTTGGCACGCAGGTTTCTTATAAGGTCTAGGAGTGCACTAAGAAAGGATTTTTCAAAATTCACCTCCCAAGGGCGTAAAATGGGGGTCCAAAGTTTGTATGGGGAAACAAGATTAGTTAAGACTATTTTATTTGAAACTTCACAGGAGTATTCCTAACGATAAGTTAATAAGCACGTGTTTCAGGTTTTATTAAAAAATTCAACCCCTAAGAGGGGGAAATATGGTGACAGTCTGAAAATCAACATGGGTATCGTTTCTATGGTTTATCGGGTTGCTGATTACGAAAACAACAACGATTTTAAAATCCAACGTGGCGGACGTGAAAAACCATCTCCCCTGTTGCATAGGGGACATGCATCGATTTTGATGCGGTTTTCAGAAAAGTGTTTGTTATTGTTACATTCTGGAGAAGGTTTTAGTAACATTCATAAAACTACTACAAAAACTTTCCAATTTTGACCACCTAGCTCAAGTTTTTCTACAAGAAAACTGCTCAGTAGAGCAATTGTACGAAAACGGAATACGCATCTTATTGGCGATTTATAATGCTCCCAAATCTGAGAACAACATCGATCATCTTCGTTATACTCAGTTTGTTAAGTCTACAAAGCATAATAAACCTGTCCAGCTGTCAAATCTTCCACCGACAACTGCAGCGGCCCATCAGCATATAAACCGTACATATTACCAGGTACAAAAATGGTTAGGGAATGATTTAGAACCCCAAGAATGGGGTTGGGTGCTGCAAAACTAATTTCTGGAGTCAATAACAACAAAATTAGCGCCAGCTCCAGATGAGCTACTAAATACCATATTTTGCAATTGTAAAAAAGGGTGTGGTTCACGCTGCGGGTGCAGAAAATCGGGGTTGCAATGCTCTTTAGCTTGTGGCCAGTGCAATGGGCAAGCCTGTTTTAATGCAGCTTCATTGCAAAGCGACCCCGATGAAGAAAGTGCATTTGACCCAGATTTGACAACAGATGATAAAGAAGAAGATGAAAATGAAAATAAATAAATCGTAATTTGTTTTTTGTAATCTCGTTTTTTTTATCTCAAATGGTAGGGATATTGATCTTTGTTTCACGGCCATCGACTACTCTTCTAGACGATTGTAACAAATCTCAACTCCATGAGATAGAGTCATTTTATCACAGGAACATAGGAACTCTATGGCCATCTACGGTTCCCATCAACAGATCAGCTCGATGTCTTTACATTGTCGGTCTTTTATAATGTATGCCAAATTTTACCTCAATCTGAAACCACTAAGTAGCCGAGAAATGGTTGGCAAATAGGTATAGAAGCCAAGTTTCATAGTTACATACGAACAACGAACAGTTAAATAAAAGCTTGTGAAAACATTTTTTTTGTATTATTATTACTTAAAATCTACCTCTTTCCTGTAAATACCTAAAGTTAAACGCTATAAAGCTTATTTTCCTAATTAAACCTGTGTAAAGGGGTACCCTTTTTATATAAAACTATGCCATAAAATAATTACATATATGCACACAAGCTGTTAACTAATGTCCACAGGAGGGGCAACTTTGTTTTAAAATCTATGTGTGACCCACAAATGTCATTTTAACCTTTAAAAATACCTTTTAGAATGTATTATTCACAGATATTACCAGCTAACCTTGCGTCATAGTGCGTTTGGCTGGCCGCTGCGTCTTCTATGCCGTATATCTTGAAAACGGCTAATCGCATAAAAAAATGTTTCATACCGAACTTGTCGCAAATTATATGTTCAACAATGCTTACCTACATGTAAATTACATGGGAGCTATAGACATTTTGATATCCGCATTTTGACATTTGACCTTGAATAACTAATGACGCGCACATGATCTATGCGTCGATTTTTAAGAGAACCTTTAATACGTCATAACAAAGGTATATAGGGAGTTTCCAGCTTATTATCTCTCATTCCGAGGTGAAACCCTTAATTTCACTGGGCCATTAAGGAAATTGACATAATGACAGTGCACTGTCAATATATTTAAGAGAATATTCTGTATGTATATAAAAACATTGCCAGTTTTAAGAAAAACTGTGACATACATATGATTAATACTAGAAATAAACATAAGCTCGCAGTGCCCTTCACTCGGCTCCATAAAATTAAAAAATCATTCATGGGTAACTGTGTAGGTAAGATTTTATAATAAACTTCCAAATATCATCACTGAATTATCTGTTAATAATTTTAAAAATATGTAAAACGTAAACTTATCTTTAAAGCCTATTATAGCACACAAGACTACATGAATGATGAAACACCGTGGGATTGTGATTGAAAATAATTAATTATTTATTATTATGTTAATAATGATGAAATTGATAATTCAATGAATACCTATATTAGGTAATCCGTATTTTTATTAAGAATAATAATAACTGCATCAATAAATTGCTCTGATATTTAGATTAAGGTAATATTTGTAAAACTTGACAATTTAAAAGTGCTTGTTGCCAGTGTTGGCCGAACGTTAATTGCAATTAACCATTAACCACTACATATTGAACCGTAAGCCGTAACGGACGGTTACAGTTTACGGTTTAATTAGTACTGGTTAATGGTTAATTGCATTAACGTTTCGGCCAACACTGCTTGTTGCTAGGCCTATTTGAATAAAAAGTATTTTGACTTGACTTTGACTTGGTACTTTAATACAAAATACAGTACGTAGAACCCCCCTTTTTTAAAATATCTATCGTTAAATTTAAGTAATCACAATTATTAAGCAGTGGCGCTTGATGGGCTCTTAATTACACTGCCCAATTAAGACGGACGTTGCTGAAAGCGCATCAAAACACAGAAGGACGCCGTAAAAACAGGAAAATGAGGCTAGAGATGAGGACCGCTCAAGGTCGATCGGGTATAGATTGTTGTTTCACAAAAAATATAAGGTAGTACAGAACTATTTAATATCTAACATGTCACTTAATTTAGAAAAGTCCTTCTATTTATAAATAAACAGTGCTCATTTGCAAAGTTGTCATTTGAGAAAAACATAAAAATGCAACCATTTTTTTCTACACGAAACCATTTTACGTTGCAGGTAAGAATAATGTCCTAAATTACCTAAATAATTATAAATGTAATGTAATAATATGCCTACTGGTCATACCTATTTAAAATACAAACGGAGCTAGTAAATGATCGTTTGTTATTGTAAATATGCTAATATTATCTAATTCAAACATGGCACTATTTTTTTTTCTAAATGGCGAGGTGTCACCGACAATGTAACTACTGATTAGGAACGACCAATTTTTGATCGTAGGAGTGGCACTGACGAAACCGGTGCGTTTAATCAATGTTCATAGTGCTAATATATTAATGCTGTAATATTACCGGACTTGCAACTACAGTAGGTCTTGAAAGCTTTGGAATTAATTTTACGAACAAAATCTTGGTAATTATGTAATACGACTTTCAACTGACTCTAGTGCCCAGACCACAGTGCGTGCCATTCTACAGGGGTATCTAGAATTAGATAAGACTAAAGTAATGATTGAGTGTGTGGTTATGGTATAACTCTCATACTACTTGTATTTATGAATTAGAGTTTAGGTACTCTTATTGTATATTTCTACGCCTTCTCATTTGTAGGTTTAATGAAGCTCTGCCTGACTCTGTTCACTTTAATTCTAGATACCACCTTTATCGTTTACCAAGCGCGGACGACTTGAACGCTCGGGGGAACCATTGCTTATAAATTATTAATTAGTATTAGTATAGTCCTTTCCGATTATATTCCTATACACCTACGCATAGGCAGTTGTTACTGTAACAGATCTGTTGTTACAAGGTGCACACTGGTCCATCCAAGAACTTGTTTCACCCGCGCTCGCAAATCGAACAATGAGAAAACACTGTCATAGTAGTTGACGGCATACCGCGGACGAACTTTGAAAATCAAAATTCTGTATTATACACTTTACTCCATTAAGGCAAGAGAGTGCAGGATTCGATATTCGCGGCAGCACCTTTGGACATCCGACGCGCGTTTTGCGCATACAAAGATGCAGGGTACAAGGGAAGGCACAATCGAAATGGCTAAAGACGAAAAACCGATTCACCATGTTCTACTCCATAAAAACGTATCTACCTACTATGGAAGGTCGAGTGAGTGGTTCTAGTAACATTTTTACGTAGGTATATTTTTCATCTTTAGTCATTGCTACAGTACAGACTTCAGATAAAAAGTATAGGTAATAAGTATACAATTAAGAATTTCATTCATTATAAGTATAATAAGGCATTGACAAATAATAACGCAACTTCATAATAATGTCTTAAAAACGGTAACTAATATCTAAATAACTAGTTAAATGATTTAGTACATGTAAATCCTAAATTATCTAATTACAAAACGGGTCGGTAATTAAACATACCATAATTATTAACAAAATTAATCTAAGACACAACGTTTTAATAAAATTTGTTACAAAGGTGAACAATTGTTTTGGTTAATACTTGGCAATAGTGAATTAAATTGAAAAATAATTATATTATTTAGGCTTTGAAATGACTAGTCTTAACATTAGTAAAAGTGTAAACTTAAGCAGATCAGAATAAGGTTTATTGCGCGGGGCTTTGCTGCTAGCGCATAACGTCGCCTTCAGCGCCCCGTCCTGAACCTCATACCTTTAGTACCTTTACCTTTAACTTTTAACACAAACAGTAGTTGTATAATGATTAATGAGTAGAACAATTACAAACATTGCATGATACTCACTTGCTAGATGCATTGTTTTATAATGTAAATCGTATGCGGGGCTTGTGGGAGACAGTGACAGTGGTCCGTCGATTGTGGAAGACAGTGACATGGGATTGCTTCAAACACATAACAGGTCCAGTACAAATGCAAATGGATTAAATTCCTACAATAATACGTACTTGTTACTTTAAATTAACCTAATGTAGGAATTAATTTCATGAATACATTTATATTCGTGTACATTCAACAGGGTAAACATCATATTTCACAAATGGAATTTATCGCAAAATATTTCGTTGAGACAACCTTATGTTAAATTATATCGCACAACGAACTTTGGTTGGAGTTGGTCGTTTAGTATATAATATATATATATATATATATATATAAATATATATATATATGGTATATATGCACCCTTTGAAAGCCACGCCTATCCTACTCGTAACGAGTGCGGCGCGGCATTGTGAACCTTGTCGTAAGGCACGAAGGTTCATATTAGACTGTATAGCCACGGCGTCAGTTGACTTCTTTGGCGGTCAAAGGGTTAAATTTCAATTAACGAAGGAAACATTTTGGTTTCCACTGGTCATTACTACCGAAATTGCAGGTCACGTAATATGCCCGAAGCCTATAATAGTGCACTGCCTTATGGGAATATAGTTCAGATCCGGAAACCGCTTTTAAATTTTAGTATGTTGCTGGGCATGGTACTGGGTCTCCAAAACTGCCGGGAGACAGCGGCGCCGGCCATCTACTTCAGCGGAATGACGTTATCAAAATGGCTCCCGCCTCGGTGTGAATATTGCGTATTGCACCGAAACTATGCATTGCACATACACGTGTGGGATATTAAATAAAAGCCAATTAAATATTCTATATTACATTTCTACACTATGGACCAAAATATACAATAGTTTAAGAGCAATTTACAAAGAAATCAAAATGATGTAAAAAAATATTCGATTATTTGGGTTTTATAACCAAACGAAAAGTCGGACGTTAAAGCAATGTACTACAACATTAAAGATGATGTCTCAAGCCATATACTGACACTAACAAAATCAAAATCAGACCAAAAATTTGAAAATTATGCATCAAAATATAGGTATTTGCTAGAACAATTGAATTAAAGATAAAAAAATCGAAATTGGTCATTTTCAGGATAATCTGTATAAGCTTCTAGTATGTTATTAGCAATATAAAAAGTATCATATAACTGCTGGGAGACAATCTCTATAGTGCCTGAGTGACAAATAATGGCGTCATACATGTGACCACTACCGAAATTTGCAAAATCTAAATTATAACTACACCATGAGTCATACATACACGTGCGCTATATCAAACGAAAGGTTATTAAATATATTATGATTTGTTAATACATTATTTATAAAAACATTGTATAATTTAGGAGCTACAAACAAAGAAAAACCATTTTTTTTTGAAAAGTTCGTGTATATATTTTATAGTTCAACTAAAAACGTTATAACAATGTTGCGTCTAATATAAAAAAAAAACAGTTATTCAACTATACGTCACAGCTTAAATTTTTAATTTTCGTCAAAAACTGTGGAAGTTGTACAAAAAAACCTAAAGCGCGCCAACAATTCTACCTTAATGCGCTCATATTATGCAAATAATAGTCCTAATTATCGGGTATTAAATGAAATAACATTACATTTTTTTTTATGAAATAGGAGGCAATCGAGCAGACGGATCACCTGATGGTAAGCGATTACCGCCGCCCATGGACACCCGCAACACCAGAGGGGTTGTAAGTGCGTTGCCGGCCTTTAAGATGGGAATACGCTCTTTTCTTGAAGGTTTGAAGGTCATATCGGTCCGGAAATACCGCAGGCGACAGTTCATTCCACAGTTTAGCTGTGCGAGGCAGAATAAATAAAACACATGAAAACGATACTTTGGAGTGGAATTATAATTTATAAAATGAATTTGTTTGATAAATAAGCAAAACAACGGTTTCTTTTCGTACCTAATCTCCTCCTTTAAAAGTTGGTTAAAATTTAAGTTTTGTGCACCTGGACTACAAAGGCGAATAAATTGACGCCTCATTTATCAAAATCAGTTCAGTAGTTCCCATGTAAACAATACATCACACGTAGACAGCAAATTCTGCCTATTTCTATTGTCTGGGAGAGGACACTGACTTCTGTAACAGGTTTTTTTTACCTAGCTTAGAAGTCAGGAACTTCAACACCAATTTTGTACTTGCTTCTGTCAATATTTTTTTTTAATATTTTTTTCAAATTCATTTTATAAATTATGATTCCACTCCAAAATGTCGTTTTCATGTATTTTATGTAATGTTCTTTCATTTTATACCCCATAATTACGACTATTCTTTGCATAATATGAGCGCATTAAGGTAGAATTGTTGGCGCGCTTTAGTTTTTTTGGGGTTCAACTTCCACAGTTTTTATCGGAAATTTAAAATTTTAGCTGTGAGTTGTGACGTATAGTTGAACAACTGGTTTCTTTTATATTATACGCAACATTGTTATAACCTTTTTAGTTGAGTTATAAAATATATATACATGAACTTTTTTCATAAAAAGTGTTTTTTCTTTGTTTGTAACTCTTAAAATATACATTGTTTTTATAAATAATGTATTAACGAATCATAATATATTTAATAACCTTTCGTTTGATATAGCACACGTGTATATGACTCATGGTATAGTTATAATTTAGATTTTGCAAATTTCGGCAGCGGTCACATGTATGACGCCATTATTTGTCACTCAGGTACTATAGAGATTGTCTCCCAGCAGTTTTATGGTCCTTTTTATATTGCTAATAACATACTAGAAGCTTATGCGGATTATTCTAAAAATGACCAATTTCGTTTTTTTTTACTTTAATGCATTTGTTCTAGCAAATACCTACATTTTGATGCATAATTTTCACAGTTTTGGTCTGATTTTGATTATTTTGATATCAGTGTATGGCTTGAGACATGAGCTTTAATTTAGTAGTAGGTACATTGTTTTAATGTCCGACTTTTGGTTTGGTTGAAAGACCCAAATAATCGTTTTTTTTATCAATTTGATTTATTTTTAAATTTCTCTTAAACTATTGTATATTTTGGTATAAAGTGTATCAGTGAAGTATATAATATTTTATTGGCTTTCGTTTAATACCACACACGTGTATGTGCAATGCATAGTTTGTGTGCAAAATGCAATATTCGCAACGAGGCGGGAGTCATTTTGATAACGTCATTCCGCTGAAGTCCGTCATCCGGCGCCACTGTTTCCCGGTAGTTTTGGAGACCCAGTACCATGCCAAACAACATACTAAAATTTGGTAGCGGTTTCCGGATCTGAACTATCTCTACGACCGGTTCCCATAAGGCATAGTACTATAAAATGATAATGCAAATTCAATGTACCTAACTATGCATATATTATAATATCAAATTAAAAATAAACTAGTGTAACAGGTGGGCCATACCTACTCAGATTTATGTTCTAATTTGTCTTCTCTGTTTTCAAGTTTCATAAGAAAATTGGTGAAACAGATGCCCACAGTTTTGATACACAGTCACACACGGAGCAGTTAAGTTTAAGCAGATATTCTTCAGTTCAAGCAGATCAGATTAGGCAGTATCTTTAAAGGGAAAGTTTAGTGGTAATTTTTCCATAGGTATGTACAAACATTCTCGACATTTTCCTCTGGATTTTGGCCCTAGACCCTAGAGGAATAATTATTTGATATGTGTTCAATATGATCAGTATGTGTATGTGTGTCAGTACGTTTTGCTTTTTTATATTATTATTCTTGTTTTTATAAGAACTAGGTTACTTCAAACATTGCTAAAAACGGCAAAATAAATACGCCGTAAACAGACGCCTAGCATACAAAATTGGCAACAATAAACGCAAAAATCAAAATGGTCAGACACAGATAATTTCATTCCGTTTTCAATATTTCGTTACGATTGGTTAAGTTTTGGAGGAGGAAAATGTCGAGAACGAAACCTTGGTTTCTGAGACTTTTACGCAAGATTTTTCGCCTACGCTGCAATTGTCCTTATCGCTCTCATTTGAGGAGCCGCCCCCGTCAGCGCGACGGAGATATTTACCAAAAATTATCAAATCTGATGGCTCCTCTACACGATGGCCCAGCGTTGGACCAGCGAGATGGCCATGCGATGGTTATGGCTCATCTACACGAAGGCCCAGCGCTGGACCAGCGAGATGGCCGTGCGATGGTGATGGCTCCTCTACACGATGGCCCAGCGCTGGACCAGCAAGATGGCCATTCGATGGTTGAAAAAGCAACTACACGATATAGCTCTAAAAACTTCACTACTTCATGATGAGGCTACGTAATTTTCTTTTCAAGCAAAAAAATCGTAAATTGATACAAAGCACGAACGTCCACAGTCAATCGCGTTTGAGCACGCACTGTCGAATGGGCCACGTGTAGATGCGTAGGTACTGCCATCGCTGGCCCACTACCTTTGATGTGCTGGCGAAAAACCGACTCCGTGGCCATCCCGTTGCCACACCGACAACACTACCCTCTCTACACGCTGGCCCATCTTAGTGGGCCAGTATGATAGCTTGATAGCCCATCGTGTAGAGGAGCCATGAGAGCACGCACTATGGAATGGGCCACGTGTAGATGCGAACGCACCATCGCTGGCCCACTACCTTTGATGTACGGACGAAAAACCGACACCGCGGCCATCCCATTGCCACCCCGCCGCGCCTTAAGCCATCCGACACCACTACCCTCTCTATACGCTGGCCCATCTTAGTGGGCCAGTATGATGGCCAATCGTGTAGAGGAGCCATGAAAAGGGGCTCAGCGAATCTTAAGACGAAAGTGGAGGACCCGCGCGATGTCGCCGTTTTATACAAACGTAGTCCTTATTTTCCTCTCTGGATAATAACATTATTGAAAATATTTTGACACAATTTGTTGTATGTATATCACCCACAGCTATTTTTTTCGTATTTTTATAAATTATAAGAGAGGAGTATTAAAAATTTATATGTAATGTGTTTTACGCTCCTAATTTTTACAATAATCAAAAAATTGAAAAAAATCAAACGTAGGGGCATAGCTGTGGGTGACATACAACAAATTGTGTCAAAATATTTTCAATAATGTTAATATTGGCAAAGAGGATATATATATATATATAAAATAGAGGAGTACTGTCATAGTAAATTTTGTAGCTACAGTAAATTCACTGCCATCTATCGACATACGATTAAAACTAGAAATGAATATGGTTAAAAATACCATTTATATATGGAGAAATGATTGCATTTATTATATTTATATGATTTTGAATTTTGACCCATGTTCTTTCACTGATATGCGTTAAAATTGTTAAATAACAAACAAAACCGTCAACGCCATCTAGTCGAGAATAGACCAAAGGTGGTAAACGTGGTGGCACCATCTGTTCGAGAATCAAATTTTCTTGATTTCCAAGGCACGTTTTTTCCTTACAATGTATCCATCTTATACGGAGTTATATAAATGTTTGATATTGGTTAATATTCGTGGGCTATGACTAATATACATCAAATTATGTAAAAATATTTTCCATAATGTCAATATATTCAGAGAGGAAAATGGGGACTACGTTTGTATGAAGAAACGGCCGTCCCCTTTCCTCTTAATATTCGGGAATAGAAGACAGTTACTTGTTCTTCGCATATGACCTGGCGTGATATGAGTCAAGGATTTTGAAAATACTTATTATACTCGTAGCGTTTAGAACATATATATATGTATGTCTGAAGTTGAAGTGTTCTCTGTAGGTACAGATTATACTAAAATATTTTCGAGCGGGAGTACCTATTTCAATTAGGTAAGTAAGTACCGTTTCATGGTAAAGTATAACCGTAGGTATCTGAATCTAAAACCTACTTTTTGTAAACTAAATTTTCGATTATCGGTTCTTCTTGGTTCTACTCCGCCTGGTCAAGTTAGGTATATTTTCGTAAACAGTCAGGTAAAAAAAAATGTCTAAATGTTTTTCCAAACTTAAAGCCTCTTTAAATGCCATAATGACGAACGAAATTAGTCTACCTATGCCCCTTTCCCCACAGCGATCTCCGCACATTGCAATTACAGATATAAATATAAAACGGTGACGTACAGCTGTCGGTATAGTTAACGCTATCTCTACTGAGCTCGTTCACTTACCTGTACTAACAATGGCATTCTGTTAAACAAAAGCCATTATTTCTTTATTGTGAGCGCGTGGCCTTTGTGCCTGCGCGCGTGGCCAATTGTGTGTGAGCCTCAGGCACATAGGTCACGCGCTCACACAAAAGAAATAATGGCTTTTGTTTAATAGAATGCCATTGTTAGTAAAGGAACGAGCTCAGTAGAGATATCGTTAACTATAACAGAAACAAATCCCTTGCCTGTAGGTACATCTCTTTGCACTCACTACTTATTTATTTATTATAGGAGCATATAGTAAAGTAATTAGAGATGCGTTTACTCACAGACCTCACAGCTGTCTCAAGTTTAATTAATGCTTGTTGACCACATTAAGTGAATTATCTATTCAAAACATAATATCTGCTATCCTGTATTAAGCACCTGTACGAGTAGACTAGAGTAATGCAAGACCTACCTTATTTTCGCCGTGAGCGTAAATACATATTACAGCAGCTGGAGGCGCTGGAGCTGGACGAACGTACATGTAGGTAAGCTACACTACACTACACTATACGGGTAACGTAACGGAAACGGAATACGTGCGCAATGGCATGCGCATGGTGTGATGTGACCGCTTGGTTTAACAACATCAAGTCAATTATTTTATTGGTACAACACTACTACATTACCAAAATAATTAGTACGCGAAGCTTTCTTCTTCACCTCACCAACTCGAAGAGGCCACTCTTCAAGGGGCTACCCGAGGTTTTCATCGATTTTTGACAAGTTTTGAATCGTATCTCCTACTTTTGTACTACAGATATAATTATAAGACAAAACGGATATCGGTTCTTCAATCTTTTATCTCCATTTTTGTCTACCGGAGTTTGAAGGAGATGAATACTTATTTATTTATGTTTTTTTTTAAACATTGTCTTAAAAACACTTTTTTCGTATCTCTATTGCTGTGAAAGATCTTACATATACGAAATATATATATTTGGGTCCGTCTTTGACGTCTCTAAAAATTTGTCTAAGGTTTTAATTTTAAACTACCCAAAAATTATTGTTGGCCAGAAAACCAGTTTTTTGGCCTAAAATTGTTCAACTTTGATGCCAAATATCTCGAAAACAATGAACTTTGAAGTAAATATGGTATACTATATCGCTTAAAGCCGTTGCTGTTAATATGGTAAGCTACAAAAAACATTTGAAAATGTGCGGTTTTCTCCGTATTTGCGTCCGAAGCTGCGATGCGCGACGAATTGCGTTTATGAACAAAAATCTGTACGGTATTATACTATGGAGCTCGGTGTGGCATACTTAATACCCTGCGGCATGCACCGCATCTCCGCCCGAAAGAACGAATCGTCGTGCGATTCGCACCTTCACACGGACAAGCGGAGCGGAGCCAATGTGTTATACCATGCGGTTTCTGCATACAAATTGATTCAAAAACTTACTTACCCTAAAACAATTTTTTTGCAGTTTTTATTGTACCGTTCTGTTGCCATGCATGAATTGCATGATCATGTATCCGTGATAAATTGCAGCTTTCTAGCACTAATGATCACGGAGCAAAGCCGCGGACGGACAGACAGACGGAAATGGCGATACTATAAGGGTTTCTAGTTGACTACGGAACCCTAAAAAGTGTCATTTGATGAAATGGAACAGCTAATGAAGACCAAAACGAAACACCTCAACATCACGACAAATATTTTGCGTCTTGGGGTTAATTGTAATAGGGGTTATTCCTGCAATGTTCTGTCACCAGAGTGCAACACTAGCCTCTTTAGTAAACCATAGAGTAACTTATACATACTGTGCCTTTAACAGTTTTTTGACAAGTTTTCAGAGATAATAAAATATGACATTGATGCATCAAGGTGGTTTGTTTACAGAGGACCTACCGGGAAACGCGAATCCGAAATTTTGCTATCTGCCTCTTTATCGCTCGAATATGGCTCGAATATGCAAGAGTGACAGATGTTTGATAACGAAATTTCGATTTTCTTGTTTCGCGATAAACTAAGATTGTGGTAGTGGCGCCCCCAACGCAGTTTCGCGTAATATTCCCTATTGTTATGAAATGCACTAAGTACTTATAGTCGTAAATAATTTTAATGGCATTTCAAACTGATTTGTGGAGTCGGTTTTTTTTATAATTAAGATTATGGAGAAAACCCTCACAAAAACAAATAGGCCAATTGACATAGATTCATAAAAAGCGATTTGAGGAATGAATTCCTAAAAAGCTGGAAATTGTTTTAATACCTTAATTTGGTCCTGAATGCGTGTAATCTGAGTTTGCGCAATCAAAGATTCACTTTTCCTTGGATTGAAAACAACTCGATGTAGAAGGAACCCACCATCAATTACAATGGCACTACCAGCAAGGTTTAGTGGATCAGACACTGGTGAAAAGGCGTTTTAGGATTTAGTTCATCAGAATCAGAATCGGATAAATATTTATTGCCACAAAAATTAATACCTTAAGAACTAATTACAAATAATACCAAAAAGAAAGATTCAAAATGGCGGCAATTTTTTACAACTGACTACGAATTCACATTAAGGTACTTTTCGGATTCTCAGATAGGTATCAATTTTCATCATGATTAAAACAAGTTTTCGATCTACAAGCAAAAAACTGAGAGCAAAAATCACCTCCTGGAATTGCGCAAACTCGGATTACAGCTTTACGATTAAACTATTTACAGCTTGCTGGGAATTAATTATCGAAAAAGCCTAATTTGATTGACTTAAAGTGGCCTTCATCCCTTTTTTAAATTTATATTGTACACTACGAACACTTAATGAGAAATAAGAATAACCCCAATTCATTTAAAAGGCTCTATATACCTATTTTACGGTTTTGTTCATTACATAGTGAATTACCTACGTAAGCATTTTCGCTGTGGTGAGGTGAGAAATTCTGTGTTATTCGCGGCAGCAAATTATTAGTTTAGCGGCGGTGTTGGATAACGAAAAATGTAATAAGAACCTACACGGTCTTGTGAGACGTATGTCCTTGCATTAGCTCGTAATAAGAACCTACACGGTCTTGTGAGACGTATGTCCTTGCATTAGCTCGTAATAAGAACCTATACGGTCTTGTGAGACGTATGTCCTTGCATTAGCTCGTAAAGAGCAGTAAGTATCTACACCAGTTATAAAAATTTAAGGCGCCTATCAATCACTTCCTAGTAGTACTTAATCACTTGTTATAATGTATTACCTATCTAGTTTTTCTTAACTATTAGGTAGTATTGGTAGGTTTGTGTTCGTGTCAAAGGGGCATATAACGAACTTTTCTATTTTCCATTTTAAATAACTATTAAAAGTTACTCTGTATAATACTCAGTATTTCTCGGTGTGACGTTTTTTGATATTTGATGCATAATAATATTTCTAAATTATTTTATTCGTTTATTATCACGTCTACATTTAATTATTTAATTTGACACAGCTTTATACGTACTACTCATTATCATCATCGAGCCACGAAATGATACGTATACATATACTGTGTCATCTAGTCGTTATCAAAAATATTTGTTAATAAGTATGTCTTTAGTAAAGTAATAATATAATTCTGTGCGTGTTTATTGTACCTACTGGCTTAATGAGTCCACGTGGCGATGAGGTGAAATGGACGAACTTTTATTAGTGACTCCCTGTATCTCATGAAACAACATCGGATCTGTTTTGTCTTTACGCATTGAGCTCAAAGTAGGTAGTCGATATTGGGTCGCGTCGGCGTCGCGGGCCCAAACACGCTCGCTCACAGACAGACACATGCCCAGCAGTCGGGGCGTCGGGGTTCACTCTCGCAGAGATCGGTACCTACCCTATTCGCCATTATGAGGGGCGATTACGATAATGGATGGACCAATGATATGAGAAATTCTATACGATGACGGATACATTAGGTATGCATATACATTCAATCACTAAATTATTACAGTAATCTTAGTAATCTATCTACAAATAAATATGAAAATACAATGAAAACCATTAAAATAATTTGATATGCTTAGTTTGAGACGTAGATTAAATAATATATAAATATCTAGTTAAGTTAGTTAAAGAAACACTGGCAAAGTGTAGGTAAGTTGCTAAATATATATGACAACTCTATCTAAATAACATTAATAAAATGCGGAAACTAGTCTATACGATATTATTTTCAGCATGACTTTTTACACGCTTTTAATATACGATTAATATATTAATAAAAAGTTAATTGCACAGTTCTGTTGCATAGTTGCTAATGTCCCTAGAGCGCGCAGGCGCAGCGCAGGCCGTCTCGGTCCGTCTCCGTCCTTGGCCGACCACTCACTGGTGTACGCAGATGAGATGAAGCACAATATCTTCTAATCCGTAGTAAAAACGACTGACTCCAAGATCAAGAGGGGTGAGAGCATTCATCTGGACACGAGAAGACTTACCGGAATTTAGAACTATTAGTACAGTTTTAACGAATTTCACATTGTAATTAGTTTACGCGATCTTTGGTGTTCACTGTGGCAGTAATAGTTAAATATGAATGACCATTAACTACATAGAGGCGGTGCGCGTTGGATTAAATAGAACACTCGTCACTGTCCCTCGCGTAGTCGTCGTCGTCATCGGGTGCGCGCGCGCCGCGCCGCACCGAGCCCGCCACCACGCCCGTGTTCACCTGGCTGAACAGCGCGCTGCGGTTGAGGCGGCCCGGCTCGCGGTGCGGGCTGAGTCGCTCCGCAACCGCGCGCTCGTAGTTGTCCGATATTTTGTTGACGCCGTTCACGGGGCTCGTCGCCTTGTTGCCGCCCTTGCTCGGGGAAGCGGCGGCTTTCGCTGTGCTCGCCATATCGAACAGCGCTCCCCCTGTCGCAGCGCTGTACGGCGGCGGGTCTTTCGCGCGCGCTCCGCCCGAGCCTCCTAGTAAGTGCGAGTAGAGAAAACTGTTGTTGCCACCGAATCCGGAGTACCTGTTGTCCGTTTTTCCGTTTACCATCATTAAGCTTACGGGTTTTTCTGGGGGAACAGGTTTTTCTGGAAGGTGTCTGTCGGGTACACCATCTTTGGCTGTGGGTTGGTTGGGCCACCGGTCGGCCGCGCCGATAGTGTATATGGAGCTGAGGTTGACGTACCCGGGCGCGGCAGGCTGGCGCGGGCGCGCGCCGCTCGTCGCTGCGCCCGCGCCCGCGCTCACGCCGCCCGACTCGCTCGCCGTCAGCTCCTCCACGCTCGACTCCTCCACCGCGTCCGTGTTACTCAAGTCTTCTAGATTAGGCGATAAACAGTCTTCATCCGTCTCATCGTATGAGCTGCAATTAAATAAAATGTGTTGTTCACCAAATCGTGTCTATCAATAGTACCGTATGTGAGAATGGTTATTAAGTTTAAAATATGTTTCCTTTGTTAGTGTTGCTTCATGCCAATGAGTCTCATCATTATTTACAAACAAAAGCGTTCAATGTGTTTGTGTCAAAAGAAAGGCATACATTACATATTTACAAGGGTACTGTACTGTGTTTTCATCAGTAAGGTAGACAAAGAGCCTCAAGCGCAAAAGGAGCGAAACGCTAGATAGATCAATGGGCGGCGGAAGTCGCGTGCGCACAGTCGGGAACTCCTTGCATTCGTATTCAAGCTGACTGTAATAAGCGGTTGTGGTGTGGACTGTGGGCTTCAAGAGGAAATAGACTTGAAACTCAATGCAGTAAACGTACACAGACACTGCAATTCACCAACACTTTCTTACCCTAGCATAGCCAGTTCTGTCTTCCTCCCTGATGAAAGAAATTTCAATGTAATAATAAACAAGAATACATATTTTATGAAGAAATAATACCTGTATTAAAATGTATATACATAATAACATAAATAATGGAGATGAATATATCTGTGGAAAGTAGTTATGTATAAAATGAAAGGGTAGATGTATTAAATATATGATATTGGTACTGTGTTAAGTTAAATATAGATAGATGGTTGAAGGTAAAGTAGTCAAGTTGGAGGTAAGTATGGCGCTCGAACACAGTCGATCTCTACTCTACGCTTGTTGCATTCAGAAAATATCCCCGCCACATACAAACAATCCGAGGCCTCAGAAGGTGCCTATTCGTATGGACACAAGTGCGGAACGGACTCAAGATGCTTCAAAAATGCTTTAAAGTATTCTAGAAGTTCTATTGTGCATCATTACAAAGGGTTTCTATTCTAAAATGTCTACTTTACCACAGCGAACTGATATTTATTTGTAAAGCTCGAGTCCATTATGTCCTGTACTCTTGCACAACTCAAAGAAACGAGCCACACATTTCTTTCTCTCGGAATCTTTCATTATCCTATATAATTCCCTGTTTATAGTAAAAAAAGGAAGTGATTATTTCGTGTGTCATACGTAAATAATTAAAATCTCAATACTAAAGGTCATAAAATTCGCTTACATTTGATCCTGGGCATCACTGCCGCCTTCTTCTGCAACCAATAGTTCGTACTCCTCCGCGGCGAATCTATCCCACTCGGACATCTGGGAACATAACACGTAACATATCAGTAATTATGAGTACGTACGAGTAACTGAGTACAATAAAAGGAAAAGTATAAGCACACAAGGTGAGGCAATGACACTCACCTCGGAGTCTGCGTCGCGTTGCGTCGCGAACGGGTCGCGTTGCTCGTGGTCCAGGTACTTCTCTAGGTTGAAGAACGTGTCGAAGAATATTGGCGTCAGCTTACACCTCTTTAGATCTGACAATGTGATCTTTCCCTCTACAGTCGGGTGCACCATATCGAGCATCTGAAATTTTAAAATCATAATTGCATATGGTACCTACTGTTCGTTTTACCTCTACCTATTGGTTTTTAGTTTACCTACAGTAGAAATTGTAGAATCCGCATATAATGACATCGAAGGGAAGTGACGAACACGTCACAATAAGCGAATGTCATATAAAGCATAGTTGATTAATTCTTATTGTTACTTGTCCAAATTAATTTCAAATACCTCTGTCAGAGATGAATTTTATTAACCTTATACTAATTATCAACTCGTCACTGAGAAACAAAACTACAACACCGCATGCATCAAACGTCCTCGCAGGGGATGGCCACGAAAACCAGTGAATGTGTCAGTATTAGCGGACACGATTTGTCACTATAAGCGAAGTGATCTTATCCGACTTTGTCACAAAGAATTTTATATGAAAATCGAACTTCGCACAGTAATTACGTAATAGTAAGCGGTTGGTCCTATAAGCGGAGTTATAATAAACGGATTCCACTGTATTGCAATTCTGAGTATTTGAGATGTGTTTAAGTACTGTATTTAAATTCCGAGTATTTTACGTAGTATGGTGGAGACTATTAAATATATATGTATATTATAACTATGCCTCTATGCTTGTGACATCGAGAAAAAACACGACTATGAGGAATAGTATTACATGACAATAGTTGACTTCAAAGGGTCTGCTCAATAGACGGGTAGGTACGTACAGTCGCGGATTTTAATAGTTTAGCCATTTAGGGGTTTTCTTAGGTACATTGGAAATTTCATTTCATAATAATTTAACAACCAACAAAATTAGTTTAAACCCTTAAATGTTTCAACAATTAAAGATCGTGGCTGTATTATTAGTTGGCGCAGCGGAGCAGACCTGGCACAAGCAGTCGTTGAAGGGCAGCGTTTCGATCCCGATGGCTTCCATGCGCTGCATCTGTTCTTCGTAGAAGTACTCCAGCTCGTACATGGAGAGGTACCCGTCGCCATCCATGTCCATGCACCTGCAGTCGTGATAACTGGTTACTGCTGTACCTACTAGTTATAATTAGGTAAGCATTATAGGTACATGTAGGAGGAAATCAAGTAAGCTTGTGTGAATAGTTGTACGGAATGAAATACAGAGTGGGGTGACACTGGACCTTTCGGGCACTCTCGGCTCGGAGCAATTATTAGGGTTGGCAAAACTTCAAGTTCCTTTGTGTGCACAACCACAGATAAGATAATTAGAGTTAGACCAAGATAAGTCTGCAACAAACGATTATGATAGCACACGCAGTGCAAGTGTTATTTATACGTCATAATTTCATAGAAATTTGATAATTTCATTTAAATAATATGTACTTGATATAGACGGCCAAGGCAAGACAAGTGTGCTCTCCGCTAGATCACGGTCTTGTAAATAAATCATTTTCCAAGTAAGTAGGTACAGTTCTTCTTCTGATATACCGTTAGGAACAAATACCTAGTCTTCTCTCTCGTGCTTGTAGACAAGACAGACAGTTATACGTCTTTTCATTTAGCTGATATGGCTATACTATCTAAGTCACTAATCCTACCACAACCAGCCATATCTAACAAATACGAGATGACGGGACGTGGGATGCCCTTGTCTTTGTTGACAAGCGGGAACCACGTGCCGTAGCCTAGGACATGCGGTCAGGTCGGTTACCTAAACCAGTACTCGATGGCGGTTGGGTGCGTCTTGTCCTCCTCGGCGAGCAGGAACCACACGAACTCGGTGTAGGACATGCGTGGCTCGCCGTCGGGTGTGAGGCGGTTCTGGCTGCCGCGCGTCACGCAGCCCGAGAGTACCCGTTCGATCATACGACTTGACAGCGCTGGAACCCAATTACGAATTACAGAATAACTACAAAATGTTGGGGCTAGCATATTAATTTAATATATTAATTAAGGACCTGTTTTATGAAGACTTGTAGCGTGGGGTAGCAAGTTACAAGCGTAAACTCTTTCGAAGAGACTTCTGATATTACCTACATCTTATTTTTAGACAAACATACTACCTATTGTGTCAAAATTCAAATGTGTTATGCATACGCACTAAGTACCTAAATGCACACTTACCGTGGTCGTTGTGCCTCGCCAAGTCGTGTTTGTCTATGAAAAGATCGTGATCTCGGTCCAACTCCCAAAATTTGCAATAAATCACGTAGAAATGCTCGTAACTGAAATCATCAACAAACGCATTTTAATCTGTTTCTGCATAGGAAACACGTTAAGTGCAAAATGTTTACATGTAATAAGTATATTCAGGTAAAGGCGCCTATTACCGTGGGTGTCAAATTCGGCGCCTATCGCCGTGGTATTTTAAAGTACACATTTCATGAGCAAACCGATAACAAAATCTTTTACACAAACGAAGCACAATCGGATTAGGACTAACCTCGAAATCTCTGAAACAGTCCTAAGATTTTACAATACTCCAAGTTAAGCATTACCGATGGTATGATCACATAACCCTCGCTCATAGAATACATGGGAATCTATTAAGGTGGTTCGATTTTCATACAAAATTCAATCTGCTTTAATTAAGGCACTACACACTATTACTACACAAATATTTGCTCATTTATCTACTTTCGAATATTCGTTTGCGCTAAATTAATAGAAAAACTTTGTTTCATACAGAAATCATACATAAATCAACGTAATTTTTTCATCAATTTTACGTATGTGTGTGTCACAAATGTCGTGTACAAATACGTTGCGTGCGGCGTTGCCACTCTATGACGTTGGCGACGTTGCCTGGCCGACCTGGCAGGATTTGCAGTGCCGTCATGTTTAGTGCATTTTTATTTGACAGTGTTGACACTGACACATAGGGTCATGTTTATTGTGACATTAATTTGTTTGTATAAATTGAAAATGATAGCAACGTCTAAATCAAGTTACAAAAATCATCGGTGTTCTGGTCCGCGAAAATCCAGAAAAATTCAGACTCAATTGAAGCGGAATTCATGATGGTGAAGTTTCGTAAGGTAGGTACAGTTTCATTCCTTCATTGTACATTGTAATTTTCTCGTGTCGATCTTTTTAGAAAATAATTCTCACTTCTTCCGTAATATAAGCGTAGATATAAGCAGTGAACAATACCTATATAATGTAATAATTACTGTTTTGGTTGCCGAATAGTCAATGTGTCACTAACTCTAGGTTTTTTTAGGTATTGTGCAAAATGAAGAGGCATTCTTGGAAATAAAATGTTTTCCTTCATTAGCCAGAAAAAATCAGGACATCCTCACTGCAATAAAGTAAAATAAAACATTTCCTGGGGATGAAAATTATGGAATTTTGTCTATGAATGAAAAACACAATTATTACTCGGTAAGTAAATGATAACTTTATTAGAATCCATATTGTTGCATCATCTTTCTTCCTATAACATTAGAGGATTTTGTGCTATCATGATATTATTTTTCTTTTAGGTACAGGGACAACTACGGATAACAAATATGAAAAAATGTTATTTCATTTGTTGTGTGAATCCATCTACACCAACAAGACATCCACTGCTGGACATAGGCCTCCCCAGGGATCTCCACAACGACTGGTCTTGCAAGACCGGCCAAAATATCGAGAAATAAATAATATAAATAAACATGATAAATATCCCGTTTTCTATAATAGTTATAATTAGAAGGCCATGCAATGTTGTTACTCACTGTACCTACTTGAATCCAAAAAAAAATATAAAAAAAGTTTTAATTTTATTTTACAATTACTACTTTATTATTAGTACATTACGATACAAGTGCGAAAAGTAGGAAATTGGCAACGAGTGGCGTAAAATTGAAACACGACCGAAGGAAGTGTTTTAATCGACACGAGTTGCGAATTACCTTTTCGCACGTGTATTGTACAACGTTTTACAGTACATAATTATGGCCCTTTACATTTTCGACATATATTATGCATGTATTGTACTAATTACCGCACTAGGGCGGTAACGTATATGTAGCACCATATGTACTAAAAAGTATTTTACAGTACATATGGTGCAACTTTCTCGCCCTAGTGCGTAAAGAGCACTTTTCATGCATATGTCGAAAGTTTAAAGGGCCATATGTACTGTAAAACGTTGTACGATACACGTGCGAATAGATAATTCGCAACTCGTGTCGATTTAAAACACTCTCTGCGGTCGTGTTTTAATCTGTCGCCACTCGTTTCGAGTTTTCTCTTTTCCGCACTTGTATCGTAAATAACTATTTCAAACTGCAAGGGTACGATGATAGATCTCAATTCAATATAATTTTGCAACATTTGGCATTATTAGGTTATAAATTGTATGGAGATGAAATCTATCATCGTACCCTTCCAGTTTGAAAAATACTATAGAGGCTGGGCAGTAAGGGATTGCTTTACTTGTAGAACTATATTTAGCGCTTTAAAAAAAAACTGATACCTGACACTTACAAACCTGGACTTCCTTGGGCTAGTGCTACTAAGAATCGTCAGTATTCTCCATCCTTTCTGAGTTGGAAGAACCCAAAAAGGTGAGATTTGTGAAAGTCAGGTTTTCAATATATGTGGCGTTTTCAACCAAACGGGTACCTACTTATTGTTGTCATATTTCCATAAAGCTTCAAAATGAAATCGACAACCGACAATGTGGTACCTTTTAGTTCAAAACGTCACATATTTTTATAAAACGTTATAAACTAATTTATTAATAATACTGAATATCTGGGAGAAAAAGAAAACATAAGTAAAAACTCAAAAATGCTCGTTTTCCCAGAGATAAGACCTAGCTAGATCGAACCCCTTACAGCAAATTTCATCAAAATTGTTAGAGCCGTTTCCGATATCACTGAAATATATTTTGGTTATATCGGAATCGGACAAGAATTCGAAGAATAAAAGGTATAAGAAACATAAGATAACACAAAAAGGACAAAAAAAAGTACCCCTGACGTACCAGTCTCGAACCCGAATCCTCTTGCACGTATTTCCACGAACATACCGCAACGCCATTGCAGCATACTTACACTGCATGAAATTGTCTACTACAAGCATCACGGAAACACTGTTTGCATGTGTGAGTAATAGTAGGAAATAGCATGACAGAAACACTCTGTCGACTTTAAAAGTGTTTTTTGCACTAATGAAGTATTCAATGTTTATTATAATAGTTCAATATTTATGTAAAGAGTGCGCTAAACATACTTTTAAGTATACAGATACCAACACTATTCCACAAAAAAATAAAACCTGAAAATTTGCGAAAGTGACGCCATTTAGCGGGGTTTAAGCTTTGGGTAACCTAGTCGAACCACCTTAATGACCCATTAAATATTAGTTTGGGTCCGTGATAGGTTTTTAAATAAGTATCTATTACCGAGAGGTATTTTAATCACTTTTAATATAAATCACATTAAGGATACTGTAAATACAGATTTATTTCACCAAATCGAGACTTACTCATCGGTTGAAAGTCTTTCGCGCATTTATCAGTTTACAGCATTGTCACAAATTATACACAATGAAAAATATTATTTTGACATATTTCTTATGTTCATATGAATAGTGAAAAAAGAGATGAATAAATATTACAGCAAAATCTGTTATTCAAATTCAGATTTATAACATTTCGAACCTATGAACAACAGACAGGTATTACGAAAGACCTACAATAATTCATCAGCTGATGGGGTCAATGACCTATTATTATTATTTTTAACCCTCGGTTATTAGGTAATAGGTAAGTGCCAAATTGAGTCGGGTTCCTATTACCGATGGTAGAAAATGGCTACTTTTTATACCCTCGGTAATATAATCTCAATTGGCGGTAATAGAATCACAGCCTGTCATTACCATGGTAATAGAACACTCGCGAATTTGGTTCCAATAATTATTTACTTAAATATAATAAACTAAAATGAGTCTTAAAAGTTACGAAGGCGAAAGTTTAATAAACACTTCAATAAAAAATATTCTCGGTCGTGAAGAAGCTTGAATATCCTTAACTTCTTGGAACCATTCCATCAATTTCAAAATACCACGGTATTAGGCGCCTTTACCTTATCTTTATGTTTTTTATGTAGGTAAAAAATTTACCTAAAATATTGAGTAACTTGATTAATATCTTCCTCGTCTTCTAGTAAATGAATGACTTGAAGTAAATTAGATCGTTTCAATTCGGCGATTGTTATTTTACCGGACCACGATCGATTTACGCAATAAAATATCCTAGCGATCACCTGAAAATAAAAACAAGAGATATGTAATTCACATACTTAACACATAGTCAATTAAAGATAAATTAAAATGAGGTCATGAAGGCAGTTTCAGATCGGCTTTCGTTTCGGCCACGTCATATGTAGCAGAACCAAACGACTGCACGACACCCCCACGGCACGGACCGCACGGAGTCTTTATTTAGACCGTTAGTTATCTTTCGTTTTGGCCACGTCATATATATGTAGCAGAACCAAACGACTGCACGACACCCCCACGGCACGGACCGCACGGAGTCTTTATTTAGACCGTTAGTTATCTTTCGTTTCGGCCACGTCATATATATGTAGCAGAACCAAACGACTGCACGACACCCCCACGGCACGGACCGCACGGAGTCTTTATTTAGGCCGTTAGTTATCTTTCGTTTCGGCCACGTCATATGTAGCAGAATAATAATTTAAAAGTTATTTAAGAAAATAGCAAAAAATTACCATTCCCCCCCTTTGTCTCCGAAACTACTGGATCTAAAATTTTGATAAAAATACACAAAATAGTTTTTTACCTATAGATGACAGGAAAATCTATTAGAAATGTGCAGTCAAGCGTGAGTCGGACTTAATTACTTAGTTTTTGAACCGACCCCTACGGGTTTTTTAAAGACTCACGTTACACATAAAAAAATACATTGTTAAAAATTGTGTAATAGTACGCGACCCTTGGAACGCGAGTACAACTCGCACTTGGCCGGTTTTACTAAGTAAAAGTAAAATACATAATATCCGCGATTCTGGGCACGCACAGCCATCTCGGTCTCGCTTACCTACGCTCAATGAGTGAGAGAAGAACCTACGGGGCCTTAAATAGAACGAAGTTGAGTTAGTAAAACTTAGCCGTAGTTGGTGTTTAAAGTCCCACTCACAGTGTGTACGTATCTGGAGTGGAACTCCGTGGCCTCCTTGAGGAACGAGAGGCCGGGGTGCGTGTCCACGACGTCCTGCACCAGCGGCACGAAGTCCTCGGGCGCTAGCACGCTGCTCTTGCCCCGCGTGAGGATGTACACGAACCGCGACGCCACGTCGTGGCACTGCGACGTCATCCTGATGTGGAATATTTCGATTAGTGTCTTAATAAATATAAATATCAGCGCAAATATCTGTGGAACTGGATGAAAATCGACCATTTTGAGACAAACGTTTTTCGAAAATAAAAAGTATCTTATTTCTTTAATATCTTTAAGTACATTTTATTGACGGAAAACTGTAGATGTAGACACTTTTTAAACCAATAACACTCGTAATTTTGTATATAATAAACCAACATTTTTCATTTTTTCTCATCACCCGACGCTCTTTGGGAAATTAAATTGGAGTAGAATCGTCATTATATGAAGGTACGTACTCTCTCCAAAAGTTGATGAATTTGTGACCGTCGACAGGTGAATGCAGACTCTGCTGCGTGGTCAGGAAGAGAGGCATCTTCCAGTAGAGGGGACATTCGCAAGCCTTGACTATGTGCTTGAAGCTATCTCGCGGAACCTGTAACAAATAATCGCGAAATGTTTAAACTGTATGTTTATAAGTAGTATCCTGGAATTGATTGTTGGCAAGTTCTCTTTTGTCATTGAGCTTTGTACCTTATTACCTACCTAAGCTTGTATATTGTATTTCGTTTTGTACATTAGATAGTTTGGTCTATCATCTGCTTTTAATATACCTATTGACTAAAAGCAGAAGTACAACTTTGTGCTTTTACTCGGCGCCTAGGTCAACTTTTTTAATTGCACATGAGTGAATAGTCTGTACCTGTAGTACCTGAGAAAACGCCTCCTACCTATCAACCTGCTATAGCCCAATCCAATACCATATGTATCATGCGGGCAATGGCAAGTGTTATATTGTGATTTCCCGGTGGTTGTCTAAAATAGACAATCTATGGCACGGCGCGGCGCGGTCACGCGCGTCCCATCGGCCGGCGTCCCCGAACATACCTACTTCCGCTATTTTAGAAGCCCGCCAAGTGTGACACGGGTTGTACATATTAGGTCCATCATGTTGTTAGTTAAGTTTACATCGTATACATTTTAACGTTTTGTATTTAATCCATACTAATATTATAAATACATACCAATATTATAAATGCTAAAGTGTGTCTGTCTGTCTGTCTGTTACCTCTTCAAGCTTAAACCGCTGAACCGATTTAGTTGAAATTTGGTATAGAGATAGTTTGAGTCCCGGGGAAGGACATAGGGTAGTTTTTCTGAGCAATCATCCTTTAAGGGTGGGGAAAAGGGGGGTGGAAGTTTGTATGGAAAATCAATTAAAAGCAGATTAGATTAAAAATAAGATACCCAAATTACTAACTCCACGCAGACGAAGTCGCGGGAAAAAGCTAGTAATAAAATATAGTAGATGGAGATTCACTTATGCACATTGGGATACCACTGACGAGTGTGAGAGGTTATTACATATTATTTTCACTGCATAATCACAAAATAATACCTGAAATTATCCAGTTTTGCTAGATCAAGTAAACATTTTATGAGAATATGTTTTTCAGTCCCATGCTCAAATCATACTCAATAGCATAGTTATGTGCTTCATTTGTATGTCATAGTCATATCATTTATTGCATACATGTGTTTACATTAGGTCTTATTTATATCTTAGGTTATAACATGCACCCGTTAGGGCATAGCAACATAGTTACTTAAATAATACTTAGTCTAAATTATATCTTAACAGCTATACATTATTCACCAGCTTAAATTATATTAAATTATAATTTATCATAAAATTATCCCAATATTAATATTTTTACAATTACAAATTTTTACATTATTATTATGAAATCCAATTTATTCCAAATTATCATTTAAGAAATCATTTAAAGAATAATAGCATTTGTGTGACAAAAATTCCTTGATTGCCTTATAAAATAATTTATAATTATTGTGCGACTTGATTTTGTTTGTTAGTTTATTGTATACCCGGATTGCTGTATATTGTGGGCTATTGGATAGCATTTTTGTTTTGGAAGGGGGGATAACAAGCTGATATTTTCTCCGGACACTATTTGGTTCCTTAAATAAATATTTATATTTCCACGCATATATATATGGCTAATGATAGGATATACTGGCACGGCAATGGCAGTATCCCGTGTTCCTCAAAATAGGGTCTGCTGCTTTCAGGGCATTGAATGCCAACCATTATTCGGACGCATTTTTTTGTATGACAAATAAATCCTCGGAATCTGTGCTGTTGCCCCACAGCATGATTCCGTAACTTAACCGCGAGTGTGCTAATGCATGATAGGCCGATAGAGCAGTTTTTATTTATTTATTTATTTATTTAATCTTTATTGCACAAAAGAAAATACAATCGTACAAAAGGCGGACTTAATGCTATGAGGCACTCTCTACCAGTCAAAAGCAGATAATTTGTAGGCGGTGCAACATAGTGATTACATATATACAAGTATAGTTAAATAATGGATAGGCATAGACATACATACATATATCTGTATATATAATATTCATATAAATACATACAATATACATACATACAAATACATAAGATATCAGATGAAACTTTCAAAACAGAAACACTAAGAATTCATCGTTCTGCAAGCAAAGTACTCACGTAAGGATTTTTTAAATGCAAATATATTCGGACACTGTCTAATTTTAACAGGGAGACTATTCCAAAGGCGAGCTGCCTGAATAGAGAAAGAATAGGACATGAAACCTGTTCGGTGAGCTGGTATGGACAAAGAAAGGTTGCCAGTAGAGCGAAGTTGACGGACACGAGAAACACCATAGTAGTTGAAGAAAGATTTGAGATATTCGGGAGATTGGGGATCATTAATAACAGAAAAGAGGGTGCAAAGCATGCGAATATTTCGACGAACACGTATAGGAAACCAGCCGAGTTTAGAGCGGAAAGAGGAGACATGGTCGTATTTACGAAGACAGAAAATGAAACGAATGCAGTTATTTAGTAAACGATCTAACTTGTTCAAGAGCTCTTCATTTAAGTCTGGATAACACACATCACCGTAGTCAATTATGGGTAGGATTAATGTCTGTGCTAATATTTTTTTTGTTTTAACGGGTAAAAAGTGTTTAAGTCTGTTAAGGGCATGTAGAGCTCCAGTGACTTTTCGGCAAATTTCAGCTACCTGTATCTTCCAACTCAGGGTAGTTTTAAGTCTGTTGTCCTACGAAGGTGCATATAGGAAGCTTGAGATTTTGGTTTTAGTTATTTCTATATGTTTTTTTCAGTTTATGTTACTGTCAAGGGATATTCCTAACATGTTAAAAGTGTCCACTTCCTCAATTTTGATGTTATTTATTATTATATTAAGTTCTAATGGTTTGTTAAGTCCGTGATGGAATTGAATTAATTTAGTTTTGTTGAGATTGATTTCGAGATTTTGAACTTCTAGCCAGTTATTGACTTCGTCAAGACATTTTTTGATTGTATCGTTATGACTTTCGCCTTTATCAATTTCAAACAGTAACGAAATGTCATCTGCAAATAAGATGTTGTGTATATTAACAAAATTTGGAAGGCCGTTTATATATATTAAGAATAACACGCAACCTAAAACACTACCTTGTGGAATAGATCCTAGTAAATGTCGCTTTTCCGAACGTGTCTCGGTGATTTCATCGATATTTAATTTGCACATATTGAATACGGTTTTGCAGGTAGGATCTAAACCAATCGTGGACTACGCCTCTAATCCCTGAATTAAAAAGTTTTTTAAGTAGAATTTCGTGTGATACTCTATGTCGGGTAAATTGCGTTAAGATATAGATACCTTTATCTCTGTTTTTTTTTGTTGTTGTATGTATTGATTTACTCAAGTAGGCCAACATAACAAGTAGCTCGTAGGTATTCAAATGCAGGACTAAATGCATTCATGTCAGCTTGACTCCGGTGAAAGTTGTAGAGGGTCCCTGTCTCTGTCCCTACTTGATTCCACGGATTTTCGGGCGGCAGCCGCGCTCGAGGCGCGTAGCGCGTACAGATGGGTTAGGTTTTATGGCGTATTCTTATAATTCATATCGGGTAAGTCGGGCGGGGTCGACGCCCCGGGAAGTAGGTCACGTCGACTTGACGCGCCTATTAATAGCGATGGACTAGCTTCATTGACAACATGCTCGTAATACAGGAAGTTTCAGAACGGAATGTCCATTCAAACAAAATAGGTAGCGTAAGTAAGGCCGAAGTTTAGTTTATTATAACGACTTTGGCTTGGATTATTGTCAAGTATTTATTGATCAAGTAGGGTTGTTATCTTCATTGATCGGAATAGGCAGAGTATAAATACCTTAACTTGGTAGAACAAAGTCATAAAGTGGAGACTGCCTTGCGATAATATTATTTTCCCGAACTAAACTCCGGAAACGTAAGTAAGTTAATAAATAAATAATATTATTATAAATAGTTACGGTAAAAAACAATGCATTCCTCGTTTTTGTCCAATACAATCAATAGACGTAAAATAAAACAACCAATTTTTATTGTAACTTTCTCTATATATGTATTTCTTAATTCTAAATAATTATACAGGGTGTTTCTATAAACACGAGCAACAAATCAAACTGGAGATACCTTGGTGTGTCCAAAGTTACCACTAAGTGGTCCCGATGATTTAAGATTGTTTGTTTAGGAAATATTTGGATTAAAAACAAAGTTTTATAAGCAATGGATATTCACATTGCGATACTGTCGTTTAACTGTCGTTAGATGTCTTGGTACCGGGACGTCTTGGTACGTGCGTTTCAGTACAAATTATTTTAAAAATTAAAACAGAGAAAAGTAGTTCTTATGACTACGAAAGTAGAACTCATAAAGGCTGCATGACACGTTCGGTTTTGGTGACAATCTCAAAACTTATTTTTACTGCGGAATAGCATCAATTTTTAAAATAATATATTTTCGTAATAAAAACCTCCATAAAACACTTGTTCATTATTTGAAAAATGCTTTAAACGTAATGCCATCTTGACAACTGTCAGCCAAATCAACAGCGATAATTTATGTAATTCAATCAGATTTATCATGTGATATGATTTTGCTTTATAGTGAATCCAGTTCAAACCAAGCAGTATTTACGTACGGTTGTACCGCAAGCGCAAATGACTTCCCGATAGGAGGCACCCCGCCAGAGTGACGCTGTGAGTACTGGCCACGGGACTCTCGCCGCCGATCGACTCTTTGGATGTTCGGATGACTTGACATGTAACTTCAAATACATTTGTGTTGTCATTCGTAAAAAAGATTTCGTAAACATTTGTGCCTGTGCTCCGTGGTTTTATTCTGTTAACTCCAGCTGCCCTCTAATATTCCCTCACAAATGGTAGCAGAGCGTGGTTCCTGAAACTCCGCGCCTGGAAATAATCGAGATGGCATCGACGAGTTATAGAAATATTGAAACGTTGAACAAGTCAAATTATGACACATGGTGCATACAAGCGCAAGCCGTCCTGATAAAAAACGATTATTGGGATGTCGTCAGTGGCGAGAAAATATTGTTACGATGACGCTTAAAGAATAGCTGAAGTGTGCAGAAGAGAAGCCATTACGTATATGAACATACCATGAGTGTGAAAAGGCAGACTACAAATGAAAAAAACGTGACCATTTTTAGGGTTCCGTACCCAAAGGGTAAAAACGGGACCCTATCACTAAGACTCCGCTGTCCGTCTGTCAGTCTGTCTGTCATCAGTAACAGCTTTTATAACTACTAAATTAAGTAAGGTTTTGTGAAGCGTTTTACAGAGGAGAAAAAACTATATCCATTCTCTCTGACTTCCTATGCATGAATGAAAAAAGATCTTGGCCAAACTATACATTCCAACTTATCCTCATATCCCACATACATATGACTTATGGTCACCCTAATTAGAAAGAGATGCAACCGCCCACTTTGACTTCTCATGTGGACACACTTTTTGGCCCGTGTACTCCATTCGGTTTATTAAAATCTAAATCCGTGGTGAAGACCTGCACGTCATCAAAAGCCGTATAGGACAAATTAAAAGCGATTTATCAAAGCACCGGCCCCGCGAGGAAAGCAACCTTGCTAAAACAATTGGTTCTAAAACGGATGACCACAGAAGAAGATATCCGTGATCACTTAAATAATTTCATGGACATCAAGGACAAGCTAGCCGACATGGACATAAAAATACCGTCGGAATTGCTAAGCATAATGTTGCTCTACAGTCTGCCAACGACATATGAAAACTTTCGCATCGCGATTGAATCAAGAGACGCCCTGCCCGATCCTGACGACCTGAAGGTAAAGATTCTTGAAGAATATCAGGCCAGGAGTGGTAGTGAACAACCAGAGAGCTCCGAAGCGTATCATTTCAAGAAAAAGAACTCGAAACCGTACTGCAAGAGCTGCAAAAAGAAAGATCACACTACTAAGGCATGTTGGAGCAAGAGGAAGACTTCAAATGACAAGACGAACAGAAACCAGACTAGCAACTTGAACGTCTGTCTGAGTACCGTAAATTAAGCGCCAGAGAAGATACTTGGTGTTTAGATAGCGGCTGTTCTTCCCACATTTGCGGCGACAAATCTAAATTCTCCAAAATAAACTCAGAAAATGGCACGCTCAAGTTGGCATCAAAGAAACACACAAGTATCATTGAAGGAAAAGGAAGAGTAACAGTCAAGACAGAAAAAGGTGATGGTTACAACATAGATGACACCTTATTCGTTCCTGATATATCAGTAAACCTAATGTCTGTTGGAAAGATTACCGACAAAGGATTTAAGGTCATCTTCGACAAAAACAAAGCTCTTATCACACAGAAGAATGGCAAAATATTACTGACAGCACAGAGAAGAGATGAACTTAGCTTAATTTTTTTTTAATATTTATATATTTTAAGATGAAGTGTACTACCTTAAATTTTTTTTAAATATTTATATCAAGAAAGAAGTAACTGCAAACTACACACCCAAAGGGCATTGTGACATCATGGAGTGGCATTTAAAACTTGGCCACATAAATGAAAAGGATCTTAACAAGATGGCCGCAGACAACCTTATGTACGGATTGAACCTACGTAAAGAAAAATTAGATACCTGCGAGACCTGCATCAAAGGCAAGATGTCAAGATTACCTTTTACAAGACATGATGATCTCTACACGACGCAACCGCTAGAAATCATACACAGCGACGTTTGTGGACCCTTCGAATGTGAGTTACTGACAGGCTCAAGATATTACGTCACATTCATTGATGACTTTACCCGATACTGCTACGTATACTTCATCAAGAATAAAAGCGACGTATTCAAATGTTTCCAAACTTACAAAAATGAAGTTGAGACGCTCCATAACAAGAAGATTCGAGACCTGCAATCTGACAACGGGACAGAATACCGCAACAAGGAGATCGACAACCCTCTCGCTTTGCATGGCATTCAAAGAAGATTGACTACTGTTTACACGCCCCAGGTAAATGGGATAAGTGAAAGGAAAAATCGTTCCTTGTTAAATAAAGCCAGATGCCTGTTGATAGAAGCAAATGCTCCCCAAAAGCTCTGGGCAGAAGCGGTCTCTACGGCAAATTACCTTATAAACCGTAGCCCTTCGAAAACATTAAATGGCACCATACCGTTCACGAAATGGATGAACAAGACACCATCCGGAAACCATCTTCACGTTTTTGGCAGAAAGACCTTCGTATTGAAAAAGAACAGACGAGGTAAACTGACACAAAAAACCAAACAGGGTGCATTTGTAGGATACTCGTTGACCTCAAAAGGCTACAGAATCTACATACCGGAAGATGACGACGTGGTGATAAGCAGGGATATCAAGGTCAGGTCATAGAGAAAATTGCGACGGACAGGTAACTACGGAACCCTACACTGAGAATGGTCCGACATCCTCTGGGCCGGTTTTATTTATGAGAGATAAAACTTTCCGTTCAAAAATAGTTATTTGTTATACAAGGGTGCAAAGTTGTATTTTACCCGCGAGTGTTTCAACACACGAGAAGTAAAATACATTTGCACCCGTGGTGACCCGTGTGTAACACAAAACTTTTCCCCTCACTATAGCGAGGAAAGTGCAACATCCACAGGCGTTAGATCATCTTCATCACTGGAATCACTAATTTTTTTACGATAGTACGATATTTTTTATTAAATTCTCAAACCATTTATTTAATGATAATTAATATCGAACGAACCATTATTATGAGCGTTTTACGTTTTGTTATCTGTCAAAAGGTACTTAAACACGCTCCATCCAAGGTCAAATTACTTACCCCACTAGTGATACACTAGTGGATAAAATGCGTTTTTCCCCGCTTGTTTTAAAAGATACAAGACGGCTTTCCAAGCTAGTGAGGGGAAAAAACATTTTGTTTATTTGTAGTGAAATTGTCATGAGATTTCCGAAATCTTTTCCAACTTCTTAGAAATTTTCCGCAACTTGCACACTGATTGTGCACGGCTCTAAAGCGGCCAACCAACCAAATAGGTTGATCATTCTTTATTACTATTGAAGGTACTTAATCATAATCACTGAAAAGAATTATACATAGTACTTTTCAAACACAAGATACCTACAAAAACAACAGTTTGTTTACGACTACTTCCTGCAGATAGTGCGTCGCCTGTATTTCATAATTATTTATACAAAATGTATACGAAAAAGTTCGTAATTATCTCACACCTCCACAGACCATAAACCACGCGAACTTTTCAACAGCTATACCTACATAATATGACAGTTTACGTCAAGCTACTAAATTGAAGTACCTAATGCAAAATAATTTAAATGTAATCGAAGTAATGCCGACGCACATAATAGTTATTTGTTATACAAGGGTGCAAAGTTGTATTTTACCCGCGAGTGTTTTAACACACGAGAAGTAAAATACATTTGCACCCGTGTGTAACACAAAACTTTTCCCCTCACTATAGCGAGGAAAGTGCAACATCCACAGGCGTTATAGATCATCTTCATCACTGGATCACTCATTTTTTTACGATAATACGATATTATAACAAAACTCTGGAAGTTGTGTATTTTTTTACGTGTCTGAGAAGAAGTCGCGTTTTGAAATTGCATCGACTCACCTTGTGCGTTCAGAATTACATTCAACATCATTTAAAAAAACAAATGTTTCTTATGGAATTTAAGGTTTATGACTTAAAATCATTAAATAAAGCTAAATTTGGTATTTTTATTAAATTCTCAAACCATTTATTTAATGATAATTAATATCGAACGAACCATTATTTTGAGCGTTTTACGTTTTGTTATCTGTCAAAAGCTACTTAAACACGCTCCATCCAAGGTCAAATTACTTTCCCCACTAGTGGATAAAATGCGTTTTTCCCCGCTTGTTTTAAAGGATAAAAGACGGCTTTCCGAGCTAGTGAGGGGAAAAATATTTAACATGTTATGACCAAATAAGAGCAAATGTAAATGTAGCTTTGTGAATACCGCGAACTAGTATCCTCCGGTTTGATAATTGCCGCGTTATTGTCAACTCGGAGCAAAAAATGTGGGGTCACCAAATGTGTTCCTGATTGTGACCACGGGTGTGCAGGCGGATGCACTGAAATGATTTGCTAGGTTTAAGAAAGCCCTACACTTAATAGATAATACACATGTCGTGTCGGCGCGAAGACAAACGGAAGACAAGTGGCGTCATCGTAGTCGTGGTCGTGAAAACGAAACCACCTTACAAAAGTTAAAAAATAGTGCAAGTTCTCTTGTGAAGAGGTTACACGGTAAATGTGCATGATTGTTATCAGAGGGGTTTTATTATAGTGCAATGTTTATTTGTTGTTGTAATGTAACTGATAAATAAACAGTTTTAAAATTAGTGCAAGTTCTCTTGTGAAGAGGTTACACGGTAAATGTGCATGATTATTATCAGAGGGGTTTTATTATAGTGCAATGTTTATTTGTTGTTGTAATGTAACTGATAAATAAACAGTTTTAAAAATAGTGCAAGTTCTCTTGTGAAGAGGTTACACGGTAAATGTGCATGATTGTTATCAGAGGGGTTTTATTATAGTGCAATGTTTATTTGTTGTTGTAATGTAACTGATAAATAAACAGTTTTAAAATTAGTGCAAGTTCTCTTGTGAAGAGGTTACACGGTAAATGTGCATGATTGTTATCAGAGGGGTTTTATTATAGTGCAATGTTTATTTGTTGTTGTAATGTAACTGATAAATAAACAGTTTTAAAATTGCTATAGCTTTTTTCCTATTTGTTAATTGATAAGAAAACTGTTACGTAATATTGTAAGAAGGGACTATTTTACAATGAACTGCATACGTTTAGTCAATGTTATTGTAATACCCAATTATTAGATCTTATAAAGCTAATTGAAAACGATCGGAAATGTCAATGTCAAGAATTTCGACTGAACAAATACGTCTGCAGTACATTGCTGGCTCGATTTATTTTGTTAGAAAATGTCAGTATTTTTTTTGAATTTAATTAACTAAAACCATTTGGATTTAATTATACATTAGTTAACGAGTCTGTACTTTAATTTATTGCTCGTGTTACAATGTATATCGTCAATTATACAGTGTGGAAAAAATTAATGGGTCTTGGAGGGAAAGTGCCTTAAAACCTTAAGTTAGCTCATTTTACATACTTAAAGGAAACATTCTTTTATTTTTAAAAAGAAACATGATATAACTGCATTCAGTTTTATTTTAATTCGCTTAGTCTCGCCCGGGAATAGAACCGACTAGAAATTTAAAAAAAAAAACGCTATTTTATTCCACTAGTCGATACGATACAGTTCATGTTAATGTTAAAATTTCTCCAAGAAACATTAGCTAATACACTCGCCTATCGTACGAAATATCCATAAAAACCGAATATTCAGTATTCTTTAACCGACTTCTTTGCCCAGAAGGAGGAGGTTCTGTATTCGGTTGTGGCTAATTTTTTTATGTATGTTCACCGATTACTCCTAGACCCGTGGTCCGATTTGTTAGAAGATTGAAAGGAGCTACGTCTAAGTTGGTCCCATATTAATCTGGTTCTGATCTGATGATGGGTCCATGAGGAATTGAGGGAACTCCTCAATGTTTAAAGGCACGTGCATGGTGATTTGGCTGCTTTCATTGGCAACTCGAGCATTTTGTTTCGAAAACCATCAATTTGATGAACTGGACCTGATGATGATGATTGTTTTGATAATAATGATGATTCTTTTTTCGTTTAAAGAAATTACCTCCAAGTTGTTTCCATAATAATTTTGGTTCTGATCTGAGGATGAAATCCATGAGGAATTGAGGGAACTTCAATTTTTTAAGGCACGTGTATGGGGATTTCGGTGTTTTCTAAAGTAACTCAAGCATTTCCTTTCGAAAACCACTAATTTGATTTAGTGCAACTGTAGGCTTACCACGAGTTTGACACTACATATTTTCTAACGTTTTCGTAACTTACTTGTTATACATCTCGCTCGCACTATACCAGAAACTGTAATTGAAGATAAAAAAAACTACGACAGACACGTCACTATAAAACTGTCAATGTCACTTATATCACTGTCAAGTAAACATTTCAGGTTTCGCCAACCTTTGCTTATATTGGCATATGCTTGTTTATATTGGCCAACGTCATTTATAAAAAAAAAACCGGACAAGTGCTAGTCGGACTCGCCCACCGAGGGTTCCGTACTTTTTAGTATTTGTTGTTATAGCGACAACAGAAATACATCATCTGTGAAAATTTCAACTGTCTAGCTATCACGGTTGATGAGATACAGCCTGGTGACAGAAAGACAGACGGACAGACGGGCAGAGGAGTCTTATCTATAATAGGGTCCCATTTTTACCCTTTGGGTACGGAACCCTAAAAAAGAAAACCGACTTTAAAAGGATGAAATAAAATATAGGGGCTTTTTAGGGTTCCGTATTTAAACATATGCGTTATCAACTCATATGTTTGAAGTCGGTGCCAAGCTAATTAGTAACAATACCAGTCAAAAATAATCAGCTTTATAAATCCCATTACAACTGTACTAATATTATAAACGTGAAAATAATTCTGCCTCTTTGTCACCTTTTCATGGCTAAACAACTGAACCGCTTTAGCTGAAATTTGGCATGAAGGTAAATTCCTTGAATTGTTTTATATTTTGAAATGTAGTTCTCTGGATAAGGGACAGGAAATAACTCAGTCCCAATCGCACACTTGCGTGCTATGGACTGCTAAAAAATATGTAAAAATTGCTGTTTAAAAATACGACGGTAAATAAACGCATTGGATTTACAGACAGTAATGTGCCGACAAACATGGTAGGTACGGAATTCGCCAAGAAGGTTCGACCGTGTGTTCTGAGGTGTGTACTTAGGTACCTACTTCAGAAAGTTCGTTCATTATTGTCGTGTAAGGCAATCCAACGCACTTATATAGCCGCATCCTTATCGAATCGCACCAAAATCACTATGAATCTATAGTTCAAAATTTGGCTTGGCACCGACTTCAAACATATCAGTTGATAACGCATATACTTAAATACGGAACCCTCAAAAAGATAATATTTTTAGTTCATCCTTTTTGAAGTCGGTATTCTTTTTTTGTAAAAAGTTTTTACTGTACGTATAAATAAGGAGTCTCATCGAGTTTTAGACTATCGTCACTATTGAACCTACTTATTTAGGTATTGAAATATATCTAGATGTACTAAAAATTGGTAGTATTAATAGTCTGCATTTTCTCAAATGATTTTTACGTCTAAGACGGTAATTTTAAATTGTGTCTGACAATGGCACGCGCCGTAGAACGCGCTCAGACACAATGGCACACAATGGCCGACCGCTCGCGCAAAAGAAACAATGGCTTTTGTTTAACAGATTAGGGTCATAGACATAAAAATAATTTGAGAAGATTCATACTATAAGTACGTTTATTAACAGACAAACAAAACCAGAATTACAAACAGCGTGACCACAGTAACGAACGCAGCCTGAATGTTCGGCCTGTCAATGCAAAAACTAAACGTACGAGTAGTTCAGCTTTGCGCAGCGCGCCGCGATTGACCTACATCTGATGAATGGGGCAAAGAGCCGCGGCAGTGAAGTGCCGCGGACAAGCACCCTCGGACGCCGCCGTTGCTGTCACGGACCTCTAACGATAAATGTTGAATAGCCATATGTGCTAATGTTGCCTATAGGTTGACCTATTTACAAATGTTTTGCTATAGATGTACCTGAATTATTTAGACAAATTTTAAATCAAAACAAATAATGGGTACCTACTGTTAAGGCAGTATCTCTACCTACATACAATCTGATTTTCAAAACCCGAGGATTCAGTACTGTCTGCGCATGGGAACTCTTGAATTTGCAATTCTTTTATGGCGACCCAAATGAATATGCCAAATCAATCGATCTACTGCACTGATGAAAGTGAAGACATAAAAATAAATGATAACTAGTTAGGTAGCCAATCATAAGTATAAAACAGATTCCAATTATAGGAAACGCAAACGTTAACGAATAACTTAGGGCCTAGTACTGACATGATCGATCGTATATATAACGATTAGTTTGCCAGTTTGCCACAAAGGGAAAGGGCACGGACCGGACAGTCTTGGCACTCTTGGCGCCTACTATAGTGGCGACCCAAGCAGGTACTAGTAGTATAGTAATAGTATAAATAGTTGTGCCCATTCACTTTTGGGACCGTGGAGGCAACTCGTGGAGTGGAGCAATGATGGCGTAGATTATGGTACACACGCATCGTATCACCATATCAGAACATTCGCATTTATGTCACATTTTTGTAAATTCCATTTTTAGGTTTCCGTAAATCCGTACCCAAAGGGTAAAAACGGGACCCTATACTAAGACTCTGCTGTCCGTCTGTCTGTCTAAGATCTGTCTGTCTGTCTGTCCATCTGTCACCAGGCTGTATCTCACTGGTAAAACATTATTTTTGTATGGAAAAAAAATCCAAAACCTGTCGTGTGTGGTATCATACGAAAGGGCTTTTTGAGGCGATTCTAAAAATATATCACATCATTACATTCCGGCCATTTTTTTCTAAATTAAAACAAAAAGAATTTTCGAAACATACCAAGTTTGGGCTCCTCCAGATACGATACGGCTGATTTTTTTTGTACAATATACCACAAATGATACGTGATATCCTCATATCCAACCCCAAGAAACCAATTTTGAAAATAATATCATTAACAATTTTTATTAAATTCTTCAATTTTACAAACTGACACAGTTCTACTTCAATTTCGCTACGAAACAGTTGACAGGTAAACAAATCAAAATGTCATTACAGTCTGGTTATTACGACTTGGTTATTGTAGTGTTATGTTATACAAGCGAGGAAATAAATACAGTAACAAAAATGAGTTTGTTTGAAAAATATTTACTATGGGCTTTGGAGACGATCAATCTTGTTCATTGACAATGGTCCACAACCTAAGATGTAAGGTTACGGAATATACCTACCTTTTCTTTACCTACCTAGTAACATCATTATCATCGTCATCATCATGGTGGCCTTTTGGTGATCCAATCTTGGATGTAGGCAGATGCCTGAAGTGAAGACTCCACTGGATATAGTAACATGATAGACGAAATATTTTTTCTGCCATAGAGCTGAGCTGAGCTGATGGTGTGGCTAATAATATCTACACGATGAATAAAAGTGTGTAAGCCAAAATAACGAGTAGCCAATCCACATTGTTTAGACTATACTGAACTGTTGCCATATAAATGAGAATTGTAGCATCCTCTTGACAATGATCATATATTCCTGGTCAGGCTTTACAAGACATATACAATTATTGATATAATGACCAGGCCATATATGATCATGCGCCATGTTGCGAAATTTCATTGGAACTAATTTCTTACACTGGCAATAATTTTAATGATAGGTTATCACTGTTTTCAGTATCTTGTGGAGGTTTACTTAAATAATACGTGTGTTGATTATTAAATAATAAATGACAAAAAATGCTCAAAACTATACACAGGCCAGAGCCAAACATTGTTAATAATGTAAATAATATACTGCTGGAAAAGAACCGTTCGGAAAAATTAAACTATTTCGCTACGAAACATTTCCAAATTAACATCAGAGCTAACAGGTAAACAAATCAAAATGTCACTATAGTCTGGTTATTACAACTTGGTCATTGTAGTGTTATGAATGTTATAATATACAAGCGAGGAAATACAGTAACAATAAAAAAGTTTGTTTGAAAAATGTTTTACAAATGTTTGTCACACACATTGAATATACCTACCTAGTAACATGATCATCATCATCATCATCATGGTGGCCTTTTAGTGATCTAATCTTGGATGTACATGATAAACGAAATAATTTTTAGGGTTCCATACCCAAAGGGTAAAAACGGGATCCTATTACTAAGACTCCGCTGTCTGTCCGTATCAGGACACCAGGCTGTATCTCATGAACCGTGATAGCTAGACAGTTGAAATTTTCACAGATGATGTGTTTTTGTTGCCGCTATAACAACAAATACTTTAAAAAAACCGGCCAAGTGCGAGTCGGACTCGCGTTCCAAGGGTTCCGTACATTACACAATTTAAACAATGTATTTTTTATGTGAAACGTGAGTGAAATGTCTCTTTAAAAAACCTGTAGGGGGTCGGATCAAAAACTAAGTAATTAAGTCCGACTCACGCTTGACTGCACATTTCTTAGAGGTTTTCCTGTAATCTATAGGTTAAGATCTATGTTGTGTATGTTTTTCAACATTTTAGACCCAGTAGTTTCGGAGATAAAGGGGGGGGAATGGTAATTTTTTGCCTATTTTCTTGAATAACTTCTAAATTGTTTATCCTAAAATTATAAAAAAAATATATTTGAGATTCAAACAATGAGCTCTTTCATTTGATATGTAACACGATATAGTTTGAAAAACTTATTTTTTTAATTTTCTCATTTACCCCCCAAAAGTGCCCCCAATGTTTAAAATTCATTTGTTTACGTTACAGGTTCGTCTTTGGGTCACAAACTTACATATGTATACCAAATTTCAACTTAATTGGTCCAGTAGTTTCGGAGAATATAGGCTGTGACAGACGGACAGACAGACAGACAGACGCACGAGGGATCCTATAACTGTTCCGTTTTTCCTTTTGAGGTACGGAACCCTAAAAACAGAATTTAAAAAAAAACAGTGCGTGGAGTCCCTCCGCGCGGAAGAAGTGAAACTTCGTAATGTGGAAATGAAAATAGGAAGGGGTAGAAATTGATTTTTAGTGAACTCATATTGTTTTTTTTAAGACAAACTTTAGTAGCTTTTTTATTAGCTATATTTAATTTAACTTTCTAAGGGCCTGTTTCACAATGTCCAAGTAAAGTCCTGAATAAGCTACTTGCCACTTATCTGACGAATAAAGTCATCGTTGGCGTTTCACAATATCCAAATAAGCTTAACTGGTAGATAAAATGCTTTTTTTGTAGGAAATTTTATCTGGCAGTTAATTTTATTTGTTAATTAGCTAACCAATACTTTATTTGGACATTGTGAAACAGGCCCTAAACCTCTTTCAGACTTACCTTACGTATTGCGTTCGAGTCCGCTGAATGTGAATAACTTAAATACTCCTGGTATCAAAACCACTATAAAACTGCTAAAACCACAATTTCCATAATTAAATGAAAATGACACATTTTGACCCTTTGTAGCTTATGTCTTCCTGGCCTTCCTGGTATCAGAATCACTATGAAGCTTCGTGGTAGCCGCCGTAGCCGGTCTGTTTGTTTGGCACGTAAATGTAAGCGTCCCGGTCCTGGATACCAGGAAGACATAAGTTACACAAGGTCGAATGTCGAAACAGGCCGGCTATCGAGAAGATCGTAAATTTCGAATTTTCTATCTCCATCCCTTTTGCGTAAAGGAGACTTCCGACTATGCAAATTACGTCACCAGATGTCACTATAAAATTGATACAATTTAAAGGCATGAATACAACATTAAAAAGTTTGCATATACCTCGTACATCAAGACCTTTCTTTATTCATAATGTTGTTACCTAGCAACCGTTATTTATATATACTGTCAGAAAAAATTAATATCGTAAACAGAGATATTATGAGATTTATTTTCTATTAAAACAATAAAGTGAGCTAAAAACATAATGACCTAAACTAAAAACTTACAAATAAAAAATCTGACCTAGGTCTCGGTCATGTGGTAGGGTGCCCAAAAGGCTGGCCGCATTTCCGCGCTGTATAGCTATGCTGATGCGCTGCGCGAAATAGTGACCAGCCCTCTGGTCACCGGAAGAGATATTATTGATATGAACTTATTATCTTTAAAGTGAATAGCAGAGCAGAGTAAAATCGGAGCAAACAAATTATATACCTTATTAGAAACCCAATAGAATAACCCGAATCACGACATCAAACATTACATGTGTTTATTTTAAATAATATTTGGAGCAAACTGTGTACGGAGCTATAGAGCGTGGCGTGGCGATATAATTACCCGAAATTCCCCTGATGTGACAATTATTATTATGGATCAGTCGGAAGCTGCAAGCGGTGGATTCAACTTACTTGGTACTTACATATACACCTGCTCTTATTAGGTACTATCTTTGTATACCAAATTGAAAACAATAAAAATACTTACTTTACTATTATGGTTTTGTTATATTCATTCCACTCTTTAAAATCTTTTTTACATAATATTAGGATATCTTGCAATCAATAAAAGTTTTTTGTTACAAACAAAAAATGGACTTGTAAACTGGCCAAGTAGACCTAATATTATGTGGGACGAAAGTACACGTATGGATGCATATGTAGTTGTGCACGCACATATATATACTTAGTTTCAGAAAACAATTAAAGATGGCGCTTTCAAATCAGTTTCCATAAAATGCTTCAAGAGGGCTCTCTTTACCTATTATACTTACTTTACTCTTTGGTATAAATTATCTATTGGCATTTTTATCTGTCACCTCTCCAGTTATATAATTCTTAAACCTCCTTTATAGTTATGTTAGCCTGGTACATGTATGTATCAAACAAGTATACACAGAGAGAGAGAGAGGGAGATAAGAGACACCGTGCTGGTCGAGCGAAAGTTAACTTTAGTGAGTTAATAATAGAGTATACAATTAAATTATCTATGGTAGCGTTAAACGTTTAACGCTGTCAGTTGGAAGTGCCATAAGAAGTTTTACTTCAATAAATATTTAAGGGGGGCTCCCATACAACAAACGTGTTTTTGTGCCGTTTTTAGGGTTCCGTACCTCAAAAGGAAAAAACGGAACCCTTATAGGATCACTCGTGCGTCTGTCTGTCTGTCTGTCCGTCTGTCACAGCCTATTTTCTCCAAAACTACTGGACCAATTAAGTTAAAATTTGGTATACATATGTAAGTTTGTGACCCAAATACGAACCTGTAACGTAAACAAATGAATTTTAAACATGGGGGCCACTTTCGGGGAAAATTAAAAAATAAAGTTTTTCATACTATATCGTGTTACATATCAAATGAAAGAGCTCATTGTTTGAATCTCAAATATATCTTATTTATAATTTTAGGATAAACAATTTAGAAGTTATTCAAGAAAATAGGCAAAAAATGACCATTCCCCCTTTATCTCCGAAACTACTGGGTCTAAAATGTTGAAAAAAAATAATACACAACATAGATCTTAACCTATAGATTACAGGAAAACCTATTAGAAATGTGCAGTCAAGCGTGAGTCGGATATAATTACTTAGTTTTTGATCCGACCCCTACGGGTTTTTTAAAGAGACATTTCACTCACGTTTCACATGAAAAATACATTGTTTAAATTGAGTAATGTACGGAACCCTTGGAACGCGAGTCCGACTCGCACTTGGCCGGTTTTTTTGCATAATGGTACGGAAACCTTCATGCGCGAGTCCGACTCGCACTTGGCCGGTTTTTCACCTATAGCTGCCTGAGCTGAGCTGATGGTGTGGCAATTAGTAGTGGTTACGACTAAATTAAATATAAGTATCTGCAGTAATTATAGTCATTAACAAAATTTCTAGGTAAATCAGAGGCATCGATTACGCAGATTACGAGAGAAGGTCGGGTCGTTCCTCCTGAGGTTATAGGCTGCCAAAGAAAAGCAAACCAAAAATAAAAAGAAGATACAATTAGACGAATTTGGCCTATGTGTGATATGTAAAAAAATACATTAACTTTATACGTTAAAAAAGAAGTTACCGACAATAAAAAAAATTAGGACATCGCATATTTGGATACTAATTTTGATTACCTACGTAAATTGAAATATGTAAATAAGTCGAAGTAACGAGTTGCCAATCCATATTGGTCAGACTATACTGAACTGTTGACATATAAATGAGAATTATAGCGCCCTCTTGACAATGATCATATATTCCTAGTCAGGCTTTACCTATTTTGGTCTTATTTATTTATTGTAAAGTTTTAAGGTTTCATGAAAATATCCGTTATACTCGTATACTTATGTCAACGTCAAATGTCAAACAACAAACGTAAAGGACGCACTTATGCGGCAGGACATGGATGTATTTATGTTTGCATCATGTGTTGCCTGTTAAAGCTCATCAGTGGCGCCCTCAAAAAAATTCTACAATTTTATGTATACCACATAGAGTCGTACCTACACTGTTAGTTATTTACGCTTGTGTGTCCCAGCATAATGGCAGTTTGCGTGAGAAAAGTCTCACGACCTTCGTCGGCGTCATTGTATATAACAAAAGATTCCGTAATTCCATATTATCCATTTCCTGAATCCTACTTTAAGCTACCTAGTAGGTATATTTATTTTCAGCACACCAGCTGGTAAAGGCTCTCTTGATTGTTCAAGAACTGATGAGAAAGTTGCATTTTATCCACATGTGTGGCAAAGTAATCTAATGGACCTCAATAACTTAGTAAGGTATGTAACTTGCCAATTCTGCCATGAACCTCAAAATTTCATGGCGAATTTATGAAATTCATTGATAACGTGTCGATGCAATTATGCAGATAGGTTGCGTCAGAAGAGTCAGATGTCTCTACTATTTACTCGTAGGTACCTATTGTAGTAGTTGTAATAGTTGTAAATATTGTAGTTCGGGAGATTTTCCGCAACTCGACGACTGGCGCATGGGGCCCACTTATTATCAGTCCGCCGGACGATATCAGCCTGTCAATGTCAGTTCAGTTCAGTTTTTGGTTCTTATGGCATCTGTCCATTGGAACAATTTTGCCAGCATCAAGGTTGTGGGAGCAGAATTTCAGTATCAGAACTTGATCCAGTCCGTGTAGATGCTTGATCGGTTGAAGAATCTAAACTACTATAGGAATAAAAATAGAAAAAATGGACGACCAGAAAAACCAATAGAAACTATATTTGATACAGTTTTGATTTGATACAGGTAAAAACTGGTACCTATTCGGTGTAAATATAAATTTCGTCAGTGAAAATGTGTTCGGCTACAAATAAAGTGAACTAGATGTGTGAATATCAATAATATGTGCCAAGATAGGACCATTAAGTGAAGTGAACCCCCCAAAAGACGGACAATCTTGGGCAGTGTTATTTAACGCAGCATTAATAAGGAATTTTGAGCCTATTACTAAACGACGTGATATACCTACCGGCTGAACTGATACTGTGAAATAAGCCGATCTAGGGTACCATTAGTTCAAGTTGTTGAGCTTAGCACTGACGCACACAAGAAACTGCGTGAAATTGCTATTGAGAGGAGATAAAAGAATGCAGTAACGTCTAAAGATTATGTAGCTTCAGAAGCAATTTATCATAAATCTTGTTAACTCGCATACGCCACAACTATCAGGCAATGACCAGATAAAATAAAATAAAAATTGACGAGTATAGTACAGCAGAGAAGTTGTCATTTAACAAGCTTTACGACTTTACAAGAAGATGTATTCATAAATAAACCCAAGAGTAAAACCTCAAAGTTTTCTATTTACTTGCGAAACTTATTTCTTACTTATTTGATGTCGTCAGCGTAACTAACAGATTCTACAAAGAAAAAAATTCAATATAACTTAAGTAAAGAGTTTTCATCCGGTATATCACGTCGTTTAATAATGAATAATAGGCTCAAAATTCCTTATTAATGCAGCATTAAAATTAAATAATACTGCCCATGATTGTCCATCGTTTGGGGGGTGTACTTTACTTAATGGTCCTATCTCGTAACATATTATACACATATCTAGTTTACATTGTATATTTGCATCATCTTGATTTGTAGCCAAACACATTTTCACTAAAGAAATTACTATTTAAACCGAATACTAGTTTTTACCTGTAACATATCAACATTAATATTACTATTATACTACAATTATTCTAAATTATTGCTAAAATTATTAAAATATACTAAAAGCATAATTTTTGTACTATACAACTTCTATTTGAAGCTTTTTCTTCTGTACGAAGTTATTTAGTCAACGGTGAATTTCAACGGAAGTAAAATAAATTCATATTTCCATGTGTTTTCAGTGATCAGACCCATACAAACTATACGTCAAATTAAAGACAATTTAGTACACTATTTTGTCTCATTTAAAACTTTTTTGTAATGTTCAAGATATTTTGTAAAAACCAGATTAAAAAAAAAGTATCACAAAAAATGAAAAAAAAAAAATCAATATTTCTTTAATTACTTATTTACGTTTGACTTTATCGATCAAATATGTGAACAAAATTTCAAGCACACATATGGAGCTTTTGCTTAAAAAAAATAGTAATGAATTCGGACAAATATTTCTTTAGTTATGGTTGATTTTTTAAAACTCAATATCCGCCATCTTGGATTGGCGGCCATTTTGGTTAGCTACCATTTTGAGATGGCAATCATGGTTTTTGAACATCATAATAAGCCTATCTAACTGCTGTGAAAAGGAAATTTGGTACCCCCAAATTATACTATTTTCCAAAATTTGGCTAGCTGGCCCATGGACTAATAATTAAAACAAAAATTTGACAGTTCCGAACAACTGACAGGCCGATATCGTCCGGCGTATGTCCGGCGGACTGGTGATCAGTGGGCCCGTTAATAGTCCCGTTGTTTAATACCTAGCTATCTACACGAAATTTCTCTTTGCACCCTTTCTAGAAAAACATTCTATTAAGTCCCCATTTGTGCTATAAGTCCCCATTTGTGCAATTTTTTAACCTAATTCGACCCTATTTTTAATTTGTATGTATGTTACCTCAGAACTCCGTCATTTCTGAACCGATTTGTTTTTTTGTTTGCATGCATAGAACGATTTTAGTATTTTCATCAACAAACCATTTCAACAGTGCCATTTGATGAAGTGGAACTGCTGATGACGACCAGAACGGGAATCTTAAAAACGTATGTTTCACTTTTGGCGAGTTGTCCTCTTCGTTATGTTTGTTAAGCAAGTAAGTTCTGAAGGTACATTTGTGTTAAGGTCTAGTTCTGATGATGGGTTCCATGAGGTTCAACTCCTCAAATCTTGATGGCTTCAGATCCAGACCTTAAAACTTGGAACGTACCGCGAAAATGTTTAATGATATGACAGTTTGGCCAGACAGGAACGAGTCTTGCACTTGCAGAATGATGCATCATTCGTAGGTACTAAGGAAAACTAAAAATGGAAAAGTAAAATTAATCTTAAAAAAAAGGAAAACCGACTGCAAGAAGGATAAAATTAAATATCATCCCGTTTGATATGCGCTAGCAACTGATACGTTTGAAGTCGATACCAAGCCAAATAGTTACAATACTGGTTCTTTCTTTCTCATCGAACTACACCAGGGTTGGCATACTGGTTGACGGCGTGTTGACGCTTATAAAAATTTGTCTTGGCACCGACTTCTCAAACGTATCAGTTGCTAGCGCATATAAAACGGGATGATATTTTATTTATCCTTTTTGAAGTCGGTTTTACTTTTTTTAGGGTTCCGTACCTCAAAAGGAAAAAAAATGGAACCCTTATAGGACCACTCGTGCGTCTGTCTGTCTGTCTGTCCGTCTGTCACAGCCTATTTTCTCCGAAACTACTGGAACAATTAAGTTGTAATTTGGTATACATATATTATGTAAGTTTGCGACCCAAAGACGAACATGTAACGTAAACAAATGAATTTTAAACACGGGGACTACTTTTGGGGGTTAAATAATAAAATTAAAAAATAAAGTTTTTCAAACTATATCAAATGAAAGAGCTCATTGTGAGAATTTCAATTATATTTTTTTTATAATTTTAGGATAAACAGTAGAAGTTATTCAAGAAAATAGGCAAAAATGACCATTCCCCCCTTTATCTCCGAAACTACTGGGTCTAAAATTTTGAAAAAAATAAACAAAATAGATCTTTAGACAGGAAAACCTATTAGAAATGTGCAGTCAAGCGTGAGTCGGACTTATTTACTTAGTTTTTGATCCGACCCTTACGGGTTTTTTAAAGACATTTCACTCACGTTTCACATAAAAAATACATTGTTAAATTGTGTAATGCGGAACCCTTGGAACGCGAGTCCGACTCGCACTTGGCCGGTTTTTTAAGATTAATTTTATTAGGCAATAAAGTTGAAAACAAGTAATAGACTTCGACAAACGTTATTTCAAATATCATTCAAGTGATTGGTTTACTGCTTTTGAAGGGAGGTGCACTTTAATGTATGGTGCATTGAATGCGGTGTGGGTGCAGTGCAGTTCCCCTTCGAGGCGCGGCCGGGCCGCGGCTGGCCGAGGGCCAGCAGGGCCTGCGCGGTGCGCGGCAAGGCGCAGCCCGCGCTAGCCGCTCCTCTGTCAAGTATCAACAACTCGTGATTACCGAGCTCACCTTGGAGCTAGGCCTGCTACCACCGAAGATGCCGAGATGACCGATAACGAATGAAGTTTTTTTAACTTCATAAACTGACGACATTTAATGGATAAACAAATGTTTTCGCAGATGAATTTTTGTAATTTTTAGGGTTCCGTACCTGAAAAGGAAAATACGGAACCCTTAAAGGACTCGTCTAAAATAGAAGAAGATCCATTCCTTTATCTCCGAAACTATTAAATCTAAAGTTTCGACAAATACAGACATGACAAATAAAACCGTATCAATATTAGATATCTTTAATTTTTAATAAGTATAATGACTTGGGCATCGCCAGGCTACATAATGAATTAATGACATAAGGATCATCGTCAACTATATTTTAATTTTAATTGAACATAACGCTTGCGCTAATCACATGCAGTTTGAGCATTACAATTCACACATATTTAGGGGTACGGTACGAGTAAAGCATTACTTATGTGCGATTGCCAAGTCATTATATGTATTAAAAATTAAAAATATCTAATATTGATAAGGTTTTATTTTAACACCCCCTGGCACTGACTAAAATAACCGACTTGGTTTCACATTACATCTTAAAACTTTTTTTTAGTAGAAGAATTGCGTTGCGAGGCGAGTACTTGCGAGACTTCATCTTTTTACATGTACTTAATGTTTTTGATGGGATCTCATCTCTTTTTGATGATAAAGATAAAAATGGTAATCCTAATGTATAGGTATTAGCTATTACTTGTAATAAAATTTCTTTCGATATTCAATGGTGTTTTTGTCCAATTACATTGTTGTACACGTATCAGTGTGGGCTGACTGTAAATGCCTCACCTTGACTCTCAATGGCCGAAGCCCAGCGGTGTGCGAGATACACTAGACTAGAAGGCTATTAGTTGAGCAACCGTGGTGAAAGCTATACTGACGGTCGCTGATCAGATCGGATTTTTCTAGGTATCTCAGGAGCTTTGTGTTAATTATACGAACCAGCATGCCCTTAGACAGAAGGGAGGTAATAGCGATAGGCCTGTAATTCGATAGGTCTGATATATCGTCCTTTTTAGGCACAGGGTGCACAAGGGCTGTCTTCCACGAAGATGGAACATGCCATTTGTTGCTAGAGAGCGTCAAAAGGCGCTAACACGAGACACATCTCAGGAGCACAACTGCTGGTATGCCGTCTGGCCCGCTATACTTATGAACGTTCGAGGATAACAACTCCCGCCGAACATCTCTCTGCGTGATATAGATTTCTGGCATAGAGTATGCGCACCGCGAGATAGTCGGCGGTACGGCGCTACCGTCGTCGTTCAAGGTCGAGTTCGAGGCAAAAAGAGTACCTAATAAAAAATCGGCTTCCTCATTTGCGCTGTGGGCCAGATTACCATCAGCATTTCACAGTGGCGGTAAATATGACTGACAAAAGTTTCCCTCGTCAGCTTAGGCAAGCCGGCACGTGCCACCTATGCCCCCCCCCCTAGTTACGCCACTGGCTGGAGCCTAACCCTGGAAATTAGAACCTACAGGTAAATTACCAAACTGTTGAATGGAACGTGTTCTTACCTGGCTATTAGGAAAGGTAGCGAAGGCGGACTGCACTTTGTGCATAGCGTGGTCCTGCTGGTGCGCAGGCGGCGGCCGGCCCTTGGGGAAGTGGAATCGTGGGATAACGCGCGCACCCGTGCCGCTGCTCGCCGCCGCCGCGCGCACCGACCGCTGCAGCGTCGTGTGCGCCGGCGCCGATGACACCTTCGGAGGCGTCGATGCTGCATAACTCTGGAAACAGACACAGAAAATGTTACTGTCATAGTTCAAAATATTACATATTGAAACCAGTTTTAAGCCTCTACACAACAACCTATGTAATTACTGCAATTGCACCACAGAACTATACCAAAATAGAAGAAAAGAGTGTATGTACCTCGCGTGGCGAAACTAAGACCCGGTGGCTCAATTGCTCGCCGCGAACTTCAGTCTGCTCCCGATCGATGTCTGCTTGCAACGTCAGGTTTTAAAAACAAAATGGTTTCTTGCGCAATAATTAACTGTTCAAACACTACCAATAAAGTTGGAGCTGTTAATTGAATTTGTCCTTAAATATCTGTTATTGATTAAGAAACTATTTATTTTATAATTTTCATCAAAACAGTAGCGGGCGATTGTGTGCGCACGCCAACGCAACGCTAGCTTTCCATTGCGGCTTAAATTTGACGAGCCAGACTGGCGTGCGTTCAAAACCAGCGATGTAAAAATAAGCTATTCAAACTGTCGAGCACTGTCGAGTCACGTTCAAGGTCGATTTCTCATTTTTTCTGTCAAAAGTAAGAATAGTGCTGTACACTGCGATTTTCTTACTCGATTATTAAAATCGATTTTAAAAACAGACGAAATGATAATTACGTTCTTATATTATTATGCAGCTATATAATGTACGTAGTGCAAAGCAAATATTATTAACAAACAGGTTATGGTTACTTCTATATTGCAATTTTGTTTTAGTTTTCCGAATGATCCTAATATTAAAAATAAATGGATTGAAGTAACTGGTCGTAAAAAATGGTTTCCTACGCAAAATGTTACACGCTCGGTCTCTCTACAAATTGCTGAACTCTTTCCTTCTATCTTGATATAGTTCTGTGATTTTTATTTTAAAATTTAATTTAGGCAACAAGGCCCATATTACATATACCTTATAGACTAACATACATATAAATTTCATAAACTTAAAACTAAACACTATTTTGGCAATAGAACGTCGTGGCTCCGTTGAATCGTCAACGTGAATTATATTTCCTCTGTCGAAAATAATTATCATTTCTTCTGTCGGTTCTTATCGATATTTTAGAATCGATGCCTTGTTCTAATCTATCTGTGAATTGATGCTTTTGAATCGTTTCGCGCGGCTTATGTTTCTCATCACTAAATTACGCTCGTGACGTCAAAGTACCTACGCAAAATGTTACACGCTCGGTCTCCCTACAATTTGCCGAGCTCTTACTACTTCTATTTTGATATAGTTCTGTGACTTGCACATATATAAAGCTAAAGACAAAAGTACAAATTAGATTTTGGCAACTTGAGGAATAATGTTCGATACTGCCCCAAGAGGGGGTGGCTTTGAACTTACATGGGGCAGAATTGAAATACAACCCATATTTCAAATCTGCCTATGTCATTACTGCACGAGTACCGAGATATATATAAGTACCAAGACTCGGGACGAGTGAAGAATGACATTTCCGCACGTGTATCGAATCGACGTTTTTTAATACAGTTGCGAAAAAATAAGAAAAGCAACAAGTAAGGATCGAAATTCGAAACTTTTATATTATTAATTCTGTGACATCATTGACATTGACATTATGAAGAAGTGTTTTTCTAGCTTTTATTCGACTAGAATTGATTTTGTTATTGTTATTGAACCCACTTCAATGTTAGTTTTTTTTTTCAAATGCATGTTCTATAAGACAGAATTTTTTTTAAATATTAAAACATTGTACTATTATTACCTAAATATAGTTATTTATGATTATTTGTGTATCGTATATTTATAAAAACAATATCGAATGTTGCCTTTGGAAACTTAAAACATTCTTGCAGTAAGAAAATACGCCTCTTCTTTGACAGGCGTTCCGTTCCATTCAGACAACTTATTAAGAACGGTTTTTCAACATTAAGAAATAAACGTGTTATAATACTTATAATGATGAAGAGGTATTGTAGCAATTTTGGGAATAAATAAAAAATATAAATGCCACAAGATATATATATTGATATTTACAAGCCACGGAAATCAACCTTATTAAATAAAATGCCACGGAAATCAATTTTATAAAAATGCCACGGAAATCAATCTTATTAAATAAAAAATGGCTAAAGCCTACTGGTACCAGTGGGGATCAGCCAGGAGTGAAGGTTGCGAGTAATAAATATTTAACAGTGGTTTAAATTATAAAAGATATAAAAAGGAAGACGTTGAGTAGATTGCCTAAAATTGGTAGGTAGGAAATAGGTTGGTCACTTCCCTTGAGAGAGGAGAGTGAGCTGCTTGGAGAAACAGGCCCAGGCCTATACCGGTTCCGGTCAGGCGAATGTCGGAGCCGCAACCAGGGATCTATGCCGGACACTGTGGTATGGCGTGCGCCGTGATCCGTGTCCAGAAAAAGTAGGAGCAATATGTTCTCCAAATAAAATGAAAAACCGCGACAAAAAGCGGTTCTCCTTATTTCTAAAGGGTCGGCTATTCACGTTAAAAAAACTTCCGTGATCCTGGATAAACCCGGTACTTGTTATAGATGGGCAGAAATGGCAGAATTACTTTTTTTTTGTGAAAAGATCAATTACTTTTTCACCATCACATCTAATTCCTCGAATTTAAACTGTTGTGAGACATACTAATATTAAATCATTTTACGGTTTAGACTCACTTGTTTTAGTCACTCGCGCGACATGTTTCGGAGAGCCTAGGTCTCCTTTCTCAAGCACTAATAGTGCGAGCAGCGTCCACGACGACCGTGTATTGCGTACTGCCGCTGCCGCGCGCCGCGTCGCTCGCTGCGCGCGCGCCGAGAAAACCGGTTGGGGGAGGTCTTGCGCTATCGTTGTAGGCGGGCACAGTGGTGTGTTTGGGTTTGGGTCACCTAACACTTGTAGCGCCACACAGCACGAACTCACTATGTCCACTACACTGTCACAACACTCACCGGCATTCTGCTGAGGAATCACAGGCTTCCATGCTGGCGGCACAGCCCAGCCGCTATCCCGATTGAAATTAGGGCGCCGCCCAATCTCGATCGCTTCACGTATTTTACGTGGTACGTAGCATTTTTCTCGTACCAGTAATCTCGCCTTGTCAAACCGAAGATAGTGCGACGCGCCTGTATCTAGGGCGTGCTCTGCCACTGCGGACACTAACACTCTAACAGTCTAGTGGACACGTTGCGTCCGGTTTCTCCTATGTAGGATTTACCGCAGTCGCATGGTATCTCGTAGACGCCCGGGTTACCCAGCGGATCCTTGTCCTTTGGAGAGCGCAGCACATTTCTAATCTTTACATGAGGACGGAAAATTGTCCTAATGCTAAACCTCCGGCGTAATAGGCGTCCAATTTCGTCCGTCACTCCCTTGATGTACGGTAGGTACGCAGGTGCTCTCTCCGCTGTATGCTTCTTTCGCAACGCTGACGAACCTGCTGCACGCTGGCTCTGTCTCCAACCATACCCATTCCTCTCTATCACATGTCGTACATGTCGCAGCTCGCCTTGCAGATATTGCGGATCACAGAGACGCAAAGCTCTGTTAATCAGTGCACGTGGGACTGACGACAGGTGTGCGGGATGATGATGTGAGCCAGCCTGCAAGTATCTGTCTGTGTGTGTGGCTTTTCTATACACCTTATGCGACAGATGTCCGTTCTGATCCCGCATAACCAACACATCGAGGAAAGGAAGTGCTCCCTCGGATTCCTTCTCAATGGTGAACTTTATCTTGGGATGCAGCTCGTTCAGATACGCGAGTAGCGGGTTCACGTCGCTATCGGCCACCACAGCAAACACGTCATCTACATATCGCCACCAGCGTTTCGGTTTGTATGGACCATTCTCTAATGCCTTCCGCTCAAATTCTTCCATGAATATGTTAGCCACCACTGGTGCTATAGTAGACCCCATTGCGACACCTTCAATCTGCAGGTAGTAATCCCCCCGCCAGACAAAATAACCCGAAGTTAAGCAAAATTCAAAACATGTCGCGCGAGTGACTAAAACAAGTGAGTCTAAACCGTAAAATGATTTAACATCTAATTCCTTCTCACATTCACAGTTTTCACACCTTCATCTTTTTTTTATTCTTTTGGCAGTTGTCAAAGCAAATCAAAGAATTCACTTGTAAAGAAAAAAAGGTTTCTCCTAAAGCGTTATGCTGCAGACATCCTCTAACATACACAAAAAAAGGTGGTTGTTATGAAAGGTATCTCAACACAAATACCAAAAAAAAGAGCACCTCCAACAACTAAAAAGGTCAGACTGAAGTTCCTAGTATTACTTCATAGTCATGTTACAAATATAGGAAATGAACCCGCAAACAATTGATCCTTAACCAAGGTGTCCTTTCTTCGTAACTAATAAAAAAAACTTTAAACGCTAACAACAAATGATTGTTATGAAGATGCAACCAGGCGCAAATAAACGGTACCTTATGACACTCGCGAAACGAATTATGTAAGCAACAAAAAAAACTAAATTATCGCAACTTTCCCGAAAGCTACTTTAAGATGTCTTTGACGTGATAAAAACCAACGTGTGGTGAGCTTACGTCAGCCAGTTCATAAACTTGCGGCGAAATACGCCTGACTATGCGACACGAGACAAACCGCGGAGCGAACTTCCCGCCAGTTCCTTCTCCGACAGGGCAACGTTGAAAATTCTTCCGCCATACTATTTCACCTGGCTGAAACATAACAGCCTTCCTTTTCTCATTATAGGTGTTTGCGTTCCGTTGAAAAGCAAAAAACAAGGAATCAGCAACTTTTGCATAGATGTCTTGGAGTGCTACAAGACACAAGGCGCGATCACTCCGACTACGGACCAACTCTGGGCCTGGAGTCTGAGAATGGGCACGTTGTCGCGTAGTCTCCACCTCACGTCCATACATTAAAAAATTAGGGGTATATGAAGTTGCGAGGTTTACGCATGAATTTAAATATAATGCTACTTTTGGCAAATTCCTTGCCCAAGTGGGATTATCATTACCTGTCAGAATACTAAGAGTCGTGATTACGGTTTGATTGTAACGTTCAGCGACGTTGGCCTGAGGCGTGTAATAGGGCGTGTAACACGGACCGGGAATATCGTAGGACCTTAAAAAATCTACGAATGCTATGCTACGGAAAACAGTCGCGTTATCACAAAGAACGTTGAATGGCGTTCCATAGCGCAATATCACTTCCGACTCCAAAGCAACTGTGATAGATCTCGTATCAGCCTTCTTCAAAGGTACCAACCATACAAATTTTGTAAAAACGTCAACTATGGTTAAAATATATCTATATCCGTAATAGGCTATCGGAAGAGGACCCACCAAATCTATGGAAATTAAATCTAGTGGAGCGTATACAGGTCTTGGATAAAGCTGGTGCCCACGCGGTTGTGTGTTAGAAATCTTGTATGCTTTACAGACTTGGCACTCCCCAAGGTATTCGGTTACATCGCGATACATATTTGGCCAATAGTATAAACTTCTCAATTTCAAATAAGTTTTCATGACCCCAGGGTGAACATTCGGGAACCCGTTGTGAATCTCAGCGATAGCCTCTCTTATTTTATCTTTAGGCAAAACCATCCGCCAGGAGTTAGTCTCTAAAGGATTATTAACCGCCATCTTACGCATTAGAACCCCATCCCGTATTGCATACGCCGGAAATATTTGTGGCGATCTTGTTGTACCTGTAAACACCCTCTCGAACCAGGGGTCAGTCGTTATGCTGTCACCCCGTCTGAAGGAAATCAAACCAATCTGGGGACGAGAAAGAACGTCTGGGACAACGTTTAATGCGCCTTTTCGGTGCTCGATCTCAAAATCGTATTGGGATATTAGAGTAGCCCAACGAGCTAGTCGGCCACTTGGATTGTCTAGGGTAATGAGCCATTTTAGGGCAATGTGGTCTGTAATTATCTTGAACTTTATTCCATCGAGATAGCCGCGAAAGTGTTTAATAGATTCCAAAACCGAGAGCAGCTCCCGTTCTGTCGTTGAGTAATTGCGTTCCGCTTTTGAAAACAACCGTGAGTAATAGGCAATTGGATGCTCCTCTCCATTAATATTTTGGGCTAGAACCGAACCAAGACCAACCGAACTGGCATCACATTGCAACACGAAAGGCTTTGTAAAGTCTGGACATGCCATAACCGGAGAATCAATAAGGACCGTTTTTAATCGCTTAAACGCAGATTCAGACTCACTGGTCCAACTGATGGGATCTTTGCCTTTCTTTTTTCCGATAAGAGACGTTAAAGGCGCGATGATAGATGAGAAATTATCCACAAAACGTCTGTAGTATGAGCACATACCAATAAATGCCCGTAGAGATTTTGCCGTCGTAGGCGTCGGGAAATTACTAATCGCCTCTAACTTTTTTGGATCGGTCTGGAGCCCGCGTTCATTGACAATGTACCCCAAATATCTGAGTTCCGATTTGCAGAATTCACATTTTTTTAGATTGATAGATAGACCGGCCTCTCTTAAGCGATCGCGGACTTTGGTGACAAAAACTTGGACTTTGAAAAAGGTTTCTCCTAAAGCGTTATGCTGCAGTATGTATTAAAATATGAAATATGCATATTTTTCGTATTCTTACATTCACAGTAGATTTTTATGTTGATTACGACGTTTAAATGAAACTAATATTAACAGTCATCAATAAGTAGTCATGAATTGGAAAAGTAAAAAGCACTAGTTCGCGAAAACCAACTTTCCGCACGCTAAACAGCCACGAAAAGTAGCACTTTTTGAGCAACTGTATTAAAAAGATATTTTGTATTGTATTTTGTAATATTGTAAATACAGAATTCTAATAAATATTATTTATATTAAACAAGACTAAACGTAATAAGTACTGAACCACTTAGTTCAAGGAATATAGGTACTGGCATTATTAGAATTTACTAAAATAACTAAAATATAATTACTGCTTCAACTTACGTCCCTACGTGTCAGTTAATATCGGAGCAAATATGAACATTTCTTATAGTCTGATGCAGTTTTGTATCATAGTCTGATGAAGTTTTCTATCTAATTAATGTAGGTAATGTCACTAAAGCACGTTTCAGGGTACCGACTCAACTTCAACAGCTTGCCCAACATTCTCACAATCACACATGTGTACTGCCAGGGGACTGCAGTGTAAATGGACTTTCGAACTCGTAACGTAAATAATTGTTTTTGTTAGTAGGTATTTCATTCTTTCATTATTTAAGTCATTTTTCTTGCAATCCTCCTTCCTTAGTAAGGTTTCTTGGAATGGAACGCGATTCGTACCAATCCGATGAAGGCACGCACTCGTACGCGTGGACAAGACGCGGCCGATAGTCTTTATCTGTAATTGCATTTCGATTGGCTCAGTCCGTAATTCGCACGTAGGTACATCCAGTCACCGTACTCGTACGCGTGGACAAGACGCGGCCGATAGTCTGTATCTGTAATTGCATTCCGATTGGCTCAGTCCGTAATTCGCACGTAGGTACATCCAGTCACCGTATTGGCAACGGTGGTCATTTTGTTTCTGGACTCTCCTTGGCCCACAAATTTAAGCCTGTACGTCACAACGAGCGCTCTATTTCTGAAACGGCCACGTGTTCCTCGTTAGTTGATAACTTTTAATCATTCGGTTCAACGAACTATCTATAAGTAAGTAGGTTGTAAAATAATTATGTCTAGCCAAAGAATAATGCGTCGTATGTTTTGGTAGTAGCACGTAATCGTAGTAGTAGCTGAGTAGGGTGTTTGTTTACTTATAGGATGTGCTGCTGCCTAGAGTTCCGGGCACCGAAGCAGGCAACCGCAACCGGGATAAGCGTGAGAGAGAGGAGTTTAGTTAATTGCCTATTCGTGACGTGCAGTTGCCAATATCGATATATTCAGAACACAGCCAATATTCTTGGAAAATTTCTTGTGGTGTAAATCGGAATGTAATGTCTTAATTACAAAATTATGATTGATAGCAATGATAGCACGTTAACAAATGCTTAGTGATATCTATCTTGATAGTGAAGCTTTATTTAAAGTAGAGGGCGTTGTCGCTTTTTTTGCCATGCTAAATTGAACATTATCATCGAGCCAGAAAGGTGTTCGTACCAGACTAGAGAAAACGGTCCGCTTGAGATAGCAAAAGTGGAGCCCTGTGTCTCACTCGCACATGTTGCCAATGTTAAAAATATACTACTGAAATTAATTACCGTCTTAAATATACTAATTTAGTGCTATATTTAGATTAAAGTTTTGATTTTAAGTAATTTGTATGTATTTTAAGTAACTGTGGAATGAACTGTCGCCTGCGGTATTTCCGGACCGATATGACCTTCAAACCTTCAAGAAAAGAGCGTATTCCCATCTTAAAGGCCGGCAACGCACTTACAACCCCTCTGGTGTTGCGGGTGTCCATGGGCGGCGGTAATCGCTTACCATCAGGCGATCCGTCTGCTCGTTTGCCTCCTATTTCATAAAGAAAATTGTAAATAATTATGATGTTAATATTATTAACTGACTAAACTAAGCATGTGCACTGCAAAAAACCGGCCAAGTGTGAGTCGGACTCGCGTTCCAAGGGTTCCGTACATTACACAATTTAAACAAAGTATTTTTTATGTGAAACGTAAGTGAAATGTCTTTAAAAAACCCGTAGGGGTCGGATCAAAAACTAAGTAATTAAGTCCGACTCACGCTTGACTGCAATTTCTAATAGGTTTTTCTGTAATCTATAGGTAAAGATCTATTTTGTGTATTTTTTTCAAAATTTTAGAACCAGTAGTTTCGGAGATAAAGGGGGGAATGGTCATTTTTTGCCTATTTTCTTAAATAACTTCTAAATTGTTTATCCTAAAATTATAAAAAAATATATATTTGAGTTTCTCACAGCTCTTTCATTTGGTATAGTTGGGTAATTTTAATTTTTTAATTTTCTCATTTACCCCCCAAAAGTGGCCCCCATGTTTAAAATTAATTTGTTTACGTTACATGTCCGTCTTTGGGTCACAAACTTACATATAGAGTTTTGAATGATTCACGGTTAGTTTCACTAGACTTATATTGACCGGGAATTGCCCGGTCAATATAAGTCTAACTTACATATATGTACCAAATTTCAACTTAATTGGTCCAGTAGTTTCGGAGAAAATAGGCTGTGACAGACGGACAGACAGACGCACGAGTGATCCTATAAGGGTTCCGTTTTTTCCTTTTGAGGTACGGAACCCTAAAAAAAATAGTAAGATAGATATAACTCCGTAATAGATGGATACAGTCTAAAGACAAAACGTGCCAGAAAATCAAAAAAATTTGATTCTCGATCAGATGGCGCCACTACCTTTGGCCTACTCTCGGACAGATGGCGTTGACGGTTTCGTTTGTTTTTTAACAATTTTAATGCATATCAGTGAAAGGACATGGGTCAAAATCATATAAAAATAATTAACCCTTTACCTACGGGTGTCAACCAGAGTTGCCAGTAAGGCAACACCGCTGCAGTACGGGTGTCAACTATAGTTGATCGAAGCTATGTTCATGTTTAATATTTTTTTAAATCAAAACGAGACCTTGTGTCTTGGTAATAGCGGTCATATTATGCATTGGGATTAATATAGGTGCAAGGAAAAAAATATCATAATGTTTCGGTAGATGGCATTGACATAAACATATTTTTATAATTACCGGTTTTTTGCTGTCAACTGGGGTTGACACCCGTACTGCAGAAGCGCAAATAATTGAACTCAATATGGCGGTCCTAGTGTTGTTTTATATTTCATCGACTTGTTGTAGGAGTGAGACGTGTGGGTGTTTTGAATGTTATGTTTAGTTTTGACTTTTCTTGGTCCAAATAGTTACAAAACTGGAATATAATTTTTTTTTACTAAAAACATAACTTCTTGAGCTTCTATCCCGTACTTACAGAAATATCGACAGTTGTATCGATATGCGCACATCACTATTTTTTGTCAGTAGCAGAGATTTGTTTTCATGCCACATTTTAAGTGATTTATTTTTTGCAATATTTCAATAATTATCATCATTCAAGTAGTTAGTTGTGTTAGATATATAATAAACTAATATTTTAAAACTTAATTTTGAGAAATTCGCTAATAGTAACTTAACATTCTTCAATTTCTTAGTGATTAATATTAAGCGTGAAATAAGAAATATTAGTGAATATAAATACACTAAGTGATAAGTTATTAACTAAACATATTATACTTAATGTGTGTGTGAAATTTCAAGCACGTAGCTGTAGTACTTCAAAAGTTACAAGTAAGTGAAATTATGTCAAACCGCTGACTCTCGCCAATACATGCGCGTATTGAGCGGTGACTGGGTGTTCAAAGTCCCCGTAGGTAAAGGGTTAATGGAAATCAAAAAAATCCTTTATCCATAAATATTTAAATACATTTTATCGTATTTTTATAATAAAGATGGCAGTGAATTTACTGTGGTTATAAAATTTACTATGACAGTACCGCTCTATCCTATTATATCCTCTTTGCTGGTCCTATCCTATCCCCAACTTGATGACATGTTTTCAAAACACGTGAATGCAAAATTTCTTAAAAATGGTGAAGAAATGTTGTGTTAAAGGTTGAGGGAGTGAAAGCTTTGCTAATTGTGGAATATCGTTTAACAAGTAAGCCATAATTATTACATTTTACGATAAAAATACAAGACAATATTGTCAAACTCATTAGGGTGACCATGTCGGCACGTTGACACGTTGTGAATCGGTCTTACAGAATTCTTATTATTTACGTAGATAATGTAAAAGCAAAGATAGATATAACTCCGTAATAGATGGATACAGTCTAAGGAAAAAACGTGCCTCGAAAATCACGAAAATTTGATTCTCGATCAGATGGCGCCACTAGTTTTGGCCTACACTCGTATAGAGGGCGTTGACTGTTTCGTTTGTTATTTATAATTTTAACGCATACCAGTGAAAGAACATGGGTCAAAATCATATAAAAATAATTAATGCAAATAAAAAAATCATTTATCCATATTTAAATACATTTTATCGTATTTTTATAAATATTTATTTTTAGTTTTAAAGTGTGTCGACAGATGGCAGTGAATTTACTGGGGTTACAAAATTTACTATGACAGTACCGCTCTAGTATAAGTTACTCTATGGTAAAAGTAAGTTTGTCTAAATAGGTATATCTTTATTTCGGCATGTTTAATTTGAAATTATTCTATAATTGCGAAAATTTTAATCCAGTCCTTAAACATTACAGACTCACATTAGTATTGCTTAATATTTTGTTACGGGAACGGTGTGTCAAACTATTATATATATATATATATATATTATATATAAAGTGCAAGGTGCAAAGTTGTATTTTACCCGCGAGTGTGGAATTGAAACACGAGCAAGCGAAAGGATTCTATAGTTGAACCACGAGCGAAGCGAATAGTTCTAAAATAGAATCCTGAGCGTAGCGAGTGTTTTAACACACGAGAAGTAAAATACATTTGCACCCGTGTGTAACACAAAACTTTTCCCCTCACTATAGCGAGGAAAGTGCAACGTCCACAGGCGTTAGATCATCTTCATCACTGGAATCACTGATTTTTTTACGATTATACGATATTATAACAGAAAACTCTGAAAGTCGTGTATTTTTACGTGTCGGAGTCGGTGAGAAAAATTTTGTTGACAATGTTGACATTTCTGACGATGCGTTTTGAAATTGCATCGACTCAACTTGTGCGTTCAGAATTACATTCATCATTTAAAAAAAAAACCAAATGTTTCTTATAGAATTTAAGGTTTATGACAAAATCATTAAACAATGCTAAATTTGGTATTTTTTATTAAATTCTCAAACCATTTATTTAATGATAATTAATATCGAACGAACCATTATTATGAGCGTCTTACGTTTTGTTATCTGTCAAGCTACTTAAACACGCTCCAATCAAGGTCAAATTAATTTCCCCACTAGTGGATAAATTGCGTTTGCAATGACAGATCTACAATGACGATGACGCTTACACTTACAAAATGACTGGTGAGCAAAAGGAACCCCATCTTTATAAAAATACTATTAGTGAGTGCGAAAGAGGCAGACTACAAATGAAAAAACGTGACTACTTAAAATTTCAATTTATTTAGAAAATGATACACCCTACTAATATACTCCATGTTATCCTAATATTCCACATACAAATGATTTATGCTCACTAATTAGAACGAGATGCATCTCAATAGTTTGACTTCTCATGTGGTCACACTTTTTGGGCACTACATATATTATACATATAGTCTGTCAAACAACTTTGTAGTAGAAAAAGGCGCGAAATTAAAATTGTCTATGGGACGAAAACCTTTCGCGCCTACATTTATCAAATTTACTGTTATTTTCTACTGACGGCAATGGCTTGATATAGTCTATTAACCTTTTTTGGCAATAAGGCCAAGCAACAAGTAGGTATATAGGTACAGTCGAAGGCAAAAATATCGATTCAGACAAATGGCTCAAAAATATGTGAACACGACTTTATTGTCTCAGGTGTAAGAGCATACACATATTTTTGAAACTTTGGGAATGTATACACGGTGTTTCCTGTAACAGGAGCAATAAATTAAACTGGCTGTACGCCGTACTCCTCAAACTGACCAACATTTATGTTCAGCAACTTTTTAAAATTATGAAATTTTTAGATTTAACCTTTTTCATGCCAATTAAATATTATTTTCAATGTACGTTGCCATCTGTGTGTTTGACGTTGCTTGTCACCCTTTAAACATAACAAATTTTGCAATACATTGTGTCTTAGAATAAACTTTAAAGTGTAAAGAAAATCAAAACACGTTATTTTTAAAAGTTGCTGAACATGAACAAATAATGTTGGTCAGTTTGAGGAGTACAGCCTACAGCTTAATTTAATGCTCCTGTTACAGGAAACACCCGGTATAATTATATCAAAGATAGATGGATACACTAAGGAAAAACACGTGCCTCGAAAATCAAGAAAATTTGATTCTCGATCAGAGGGCGCTACTAGCTTTGGCATACTGTCGTATAGATGGCGTTGACGGTTTCGTTTGTTATTTAACAATTTTAACGCATATCAGTGAAAGAACATGGGTCAAAATCATAAAAATAATTAATGCAAATAAAAAAAAATCATTTATCCATATTTAAATACATTTTATCGTATTTTTTTATAAATCTTCATTTTTAGTTTTAAAGTGTGTCGATATATGGCAGTGAATTTACTGTGGTTACAAAATCTACTATGACAGTACCGCTCTATCTTATTATATCCTCTTTGATTATATTTATGCCCTTGGCTGTACGTCGTGAGCGGTCGCCGCGTACATGCTTCGCGCCAAAAACATCGTTTGTATAGAAATCTTATTAAGATGGCCGCTACAAAACATAAACCTTTAGTTTCGTATAAAATGGAATAATAATATATTGATATGATTTTGCTTCGTATATATTCTAGACTATTTCTTCTACAGTTTTCGTTATTTACTATTTTCTTTTATTTATTAAAATATGAGAAATTTTGCTGTTCAAGTTATGGTTTCAATATAGTGCGTATAAAACTATAAACCAATAGATGAAAGGTGATCAACTTTTAGGCGAGAACTTTTTTTCAAATGCCGTTATTAATTCTACGCAAAAAGGTACATAACATTTTTATGTCTCAAATGAATCATCCACTGATTGTTGATTTATTAACCAAAAAATGAACGTAACTTTTTATATCAAACACGGTTATTTTAATGTTTGATTTAGTTGGTTCATCTACGTCTATAGGTACTTATGCCCAAAACTTGAACGAAGAAAATTACTAGTTCAACTTTTAACTTTTATCCCTAAAACATGAACACTCAAAAATTCAGTTAGTTCATTTACCGAAATCATGACCAAAAGTTGAACCAACTGTTTTATTGATTTACTAGCTGTGCCCGCGGCTTCGCCTGTGTGGAATTCGGTCTGCGGCATGGCTTACCGTTTCAGCCGAAAGCGAAGCGACCTACCTGGCTAGAGCGCCACTGAGTCTCTTCACCGTGGTCTTTCTCAGACTCCTGAGACAGTGCCCCTTGTAGCCTCAATGCGTTGCGAGACTTTCGCGAGATTCGATTTTCTTCAGGAATGCATAGTAACGCGTATAAGTCCCAAATCGTTTTACAATTACTCCGCAAACGAGATAGAAAAATTTTTTTTTTTTTAAGTACCCTCCTTCGTGGCCATTATTAAAAGGAAAGGACACGGCCGCTTCTCCATACAAAAGCAGTCTCCATTTTCCTCTATCATTATGAAAATATTTTTAGGTACATAATTTGATGTATATTTACCATAGCTACGCTACGTTTTCTACGTTTGAATTTTTTGATTATTGTAAAAATTAGGAGCGAAAAACAGATTACATGCAAATTTTTATTGCTTCTAACTTTTATAATAAGTAATTAAAGATTCCAAAAACACAAACTTACACGGGACATAGCTGTGGTTGATACACAACTAATTGTGTCAAAATATTTTGAATAATGTTAATATCAAGAGAGGAAAATGAGGACTAACAGTTGTACGAAAAGGTGATTTCGCGCGGGTCCTCACTTTCGTATTAAGTGCTTAAAGGATGCGATACGTATGAATATGGATGCGATACAATAACAATTACGATTAGGTATAATTCATGATGGAGAAAATTAATAATTTTAAATAATTACCTATGCAATTAAACGCGTGTTGATATGCGTGTTGATTTTACCTCTATGTAACTATGAATACTTGATTACTTAATGTTTACTCTGTTCCCCAAAAGATGGCACTGTGCAATGTGTGGCAATTAATTTATTGTTCAATTAAAAAAATTCATTTGTTGATATTCGTACCCCCTCTTCTAAACTTAGAGTTAATTTGGAAAAATCCATCCTCGGTGGCGTACACCAGTACACAGTAAGTTGTGACACGAATAGTCACAATGTACTAATTTCAGCGCCATCTGTTAGTTTCGCAGGGTACTCGATAGTCGTAGCACATATTTGAAGAAAAAGTTTGCACCTCCTTCCTAAGTAGCGCTATAAGATTCAGGTGCAACCTAACTCAATTAGTCGAGTGTGCTCAAGCGATAAAAATGTCAAATACGGCGTTCTCTGAATAAAAGATTTTCTTTTGGCATAATTAATCTTGGTGTTCCTAAGACTTATTTAAGAAGTGGAGCTACCCAGACTTTGGGATGTTTTAAATTAGGTTCTAAGTCGTTTAGTATCATTTTCAACTAAATCAAAAGACGGATACGTAGATTTCATGTAAATCTGTTCAGGCGGTTATTGATTCCCCCTACAATATTACACCTTCCTTTTCAGTTTTAAGGATTTTTTTTTGGATAAAAAATATGTTGTTCTATAGGACTATACCAAATTTTATCTGAATCGATTCAGCGGGTATTGAATCCCATACGAATTTCCACCTCCCTTTTCACACCCTTAAGGGATGATGTTTGAGATTAAAACTTTCCTATGCTCTTTCCTAGAACTCAAACTATCTCTATACCAAATTTAAACTAAATTGGTTCAGCGGTTTAAGCGTGAAGAGGAATTTAAAAAAAGTATTATTTTTGATATCATAAATGAATTCGGCATACCCGATTTATACTAAAACGATACCTAACTTGGCCTAGTAGCTTAAATGATATAGTTATCAAGATAAAGTTTTTAACCCCTTTTTCACCACCTTGGGGGATGAATTTTAAAAACGTTGAAAGTAATTTTCTTGCTTTTTAATATAATACCTTTTTGCAAAGTTTCAACTTCCAAGCTTAAAATAAAATTTGCACCCCAAGACAAACTCTCATCCCCTTTTCAACCCCCTGAGGCGTTAAATTTCCAAAAACGAAATTACTTTTTTGTAATCGTCTATTATACCTTTCTAAGAAGTTTCAAAGCATTTGTAATGGATTCAAACTTTCAACCCCCTTTTAACCCCGTTAGGGGACGAATTATTGATAACGCCGAAATCACTTTTCCTGTATTATAATAATATGCCCATATATACAAAGTTTCAAGTAACGCACTCGAAAAAAAAATGATCTCCATACAAACTTTCAACCTCTTTTTCACCTCCTTAGGGGATGAATTTTCAAAAACGCAGAAATTAGTTTTCTTGTATTTCAATAATATATCTTTTTACGAAGTTTCAAATTGCTAGCTTAAAATAAATCTTGAACCCCATACAAACTTTCATCCCTTTTTTAACCCCCTGAGGGGTAAAATTTCTCAATTTTTTTATAGCCTATAATCTGGCCGTGATTTTTTTCGACAGATTAATAAAGTTTGCATTAAAATCCGTTCAGCCGTTTTCATTTGATGCGCGGTCAAATAAACAGACAAACAGACAAAAATTCTAAAAAAACTGTTGGAACGTGTTCTGTTATCGATTCTAAGTATCCCCAGCCAATTTTTTTCGAATATCTTCCATGTACAGACTTTCGACCCTCTTCCGCTTTATTATATGTATATAGATAATTTATTTATTTGTTACATTAATATACTGGAGGATATAATTTACGTTGGTTCAATATATGAACAAATTGTTCATAATTAGGGCACGTCGTTCATTTACTGCCCAAATAGGTATGTTGTGGCACTTATTTATTTTTATTAAAATACTGAATAATGATAAGAATGTTCGGAGTTGTTTAATCTCAACCTGATTAGGTATATTGTTGTATCGTAATAAAAAATTAAAATTACTGGAAACGTGTTCTAACATATAGAAAAAAAATCTAAAGTTGAGGTAGTCGCTTAAGTGTTCATCTTTTGGTGACTTTACCCTATATTGATATATTATGTAGGTTTCAAATGCGTTCCTAATATAACAAATGATAATTCAAGATAAGACAGACAGACGTACAAGTAATCACCCCATTTACTAAACTAACATACCCTATATGGGTACAGAAACTATAGGTGTGCCCGTGGTTTCGCGTGTTTCGGTCAATGCCACTTCATAGTGGTAGATATCGTCTTTGGTGGTAGCTAGAGATGCCGCGGACGTGGAGACGTATGTACTCGTAGTTTAATTTTCTTATCAACTAAATAATTAACGTAAAATACTAAGACGTAGCTTGCTCACATTGAAAAGATTTTCCTTAATTACGTTAAAAGTATCTGCCAAGACGGGGATAGTCCGCGTTTTGATCAATTGATTCATGCATTGTGCTCATCAATAATACTTTGGGCTCGTGGTAGTGGTAGGTAAACACGATTCGCCATCGCGATGGATTCCCGTGTTCTATATTTATATAGTTGAGCGGGATAGAGAAGGCGCAGGGAGGCGGCGCATGCGTCGACTTCGCCTTACCACGTGGTATAAATAGTCGCCCCGCCCGTACACCGTACACCGCACCACACCAAATTGGGAAACGGGAATGGCCGGCGGACATTGCGCCCCGGTGCCGTGCTAACAGGCGACGAAGCACTTATTGCTTATGATGACGGTGCATAATCTCCACATCAGGTATCTGGTAGGTAGTAGGTACATACTATAAGTATCTGCGAATCATACTAAAACCAAGTGCCAAGTGCGATATTATTGCAAAAATCTACATGTAACGAAAAAAATCGTAATGATTTTTGGACACCTTTACTTAAATTTTTACACTGTCTCAGGATGCCTAAGTAAAGTAGTAGTAGCTTAGTAGTCATCTACCCATATGTATACCTATCATGGTTATTATTATGGTGTTTATTCGTCTAAATATACTGCGCTTGTTGCTAAGATATAATAACTTGCAGAGTAGCTAGTTTTGTTGGTGCCCCCGCCACACTATGATCTGACGTAAGTAGGTAAGTATATATGTAGATACCTACTTATTCGTACGATCATCTTCAGGTAAGTACATATAGGTACCTACTCAAGGTCTTTGTACAAAATAAGGAAATTCGTCACACAGTGAATTGAAGAATTCATTTGTTTGAAGTAAGTACTTATCTGTTACAATTTTTTCAATTTCATTTTATTCAGAGACCAACTGATTATTGAGAGATCAAAGAAAGCCTAAATATATGGTAAGTATTATACACTATAAAACGAATGTCAATAAACTTAATAATAATTAAGAATAAATTAATTAATAGGGGGTATTACTGCAATGTTCTGCCACCATGAGTGCACCACTAGCCCGTTTAGTAAAACATAGAGTAACTTATACATACTGGGCCTTTAACAGTTTTTTGACATTGATGCATACAAGATACAAGGTGGTTTGTTTACAGAGAACCTACCGTGAAACGCGAATCCGAAATTTCGCTATCTGCCTCTTTATCACTCGAATATGCAAGAGTGACAGAGATGTTAAGATAACGTCATTTCGATTTTCTTGTTTTGCGATAGACCCTCAGTTTGTGGTAATGGCGTCTCCTGCGCAGAGTTTCGCGTAATATTCCCTATTGAAATTGAAAAAAAGTGATATTAAATTAAACAAAATACAATAAAACAAAATTCAATAAAAAAAGTGTGTGCGTGTAATCTTTACGCGCGATTGAAGTATAGTAAAACTTCTTTGACGTTTACGATACATATCACTGAAATGATTAAACTTCAGCTTAAGAGGCCGTAGTCGATTTTGAAGCAAAAATTTAAAATTGATAGATTTAGTCGTTGAAATTATACACGTTTTGTTACGTAATATCTAAATAACAAGTATTGGTTTCTATTAGCACGTCTTCTCATCTTGCCTTTTAATAATGAGGTCGCGAGCGTGCGTCACCGGTAATATATGAAAAGAAGGGGCAGTTTTTAAAAATTCATCAAAAATTTATGGTGGTAAATTATACAAATTGATGTATAAGAATAGTTTCAGCAAATGTTGTAGATTGTTTAAGTATCAAAACTACGTTGAAATTAAGTCGATTTTCAGAGAAATTGACACTTGTTTTGAAGTAATTTCTGGAGAAAATTGATTTCGTCTAACTTTCATTTACACTACTTCAAAGTCATAATAATAAAAATGTAGTCTGATAAACGTCAAGTACAGGATATGTGTAATACAAAATTACCATGTTTAGCCGTCCAAACTTTACAAAATTTACAAATAAGAGCGACAAAATCAGTACTTTACGCGCGTTTACCTAAACGTCCATCAGAAAAGCAAACATTACTAATTAAGTGAGTCTGTTTTCACAAAATTGATCTGATAAAAGGTAAGATAAGAAGACGTGCTAATAGAAACCAGTAGTTGTTATTTAAATTAGGTAACAAAAGGTGTACAATTTCACCGACTAAATCTATCAATTTTACATTTTTGCGACTAAAATCGACACCGGCCTCTTAAAATAAATATCATATTATAATTTTATTATATTTATTATTCATATACTTACTTTACAAAAAATTATATAATGTTATATTCATATTATATTATTCATTAGAAATAGGCATTTGTATGTCACCATAGTTTTTCATTACTCTTGATGAGTACCCATGAAAAGAGTAAAAAATCCCTAAAATATTTAGTACCCTTTTTTATTTATTTATTTGGGATTACCAACAGACAATATACATCATGAAAAAACAATCTGTAGCTTACATAACATTGAGGTTAGATGTTTGTCCAATTATAGGTAACCACAGCTTATACCAGTATCTTAGGACATACAATATACGAGTAGGTACAGTAGGACATTTAGACTTAAGATATTAATAAATAAAATTTTACAATTATTTAACTCCTTCTTCTTCTTCCTCCTTGACCTTTTTCCCATTTACCCGGGGTCGGCCTTTCTTGTCCTTTTCTTCCATAATACACGGTTTTTGGCTATTTCAGGTGGCAGGTGGTCTTCCACTTCCTCTCCTTTGTGTCGGCAAATTTAAGGCTAACTTGACCATATGATCTTCTGGGCGACGTAGGATATGCCCGTACCACCGGAGACGATTTTCTCGGATATAGGTGCGACTTTAAAACTTCCTCGTATATAGTCGTTGCGGATTTTATCCAACAGTGTGACTCCTCCCGCCCGACCAACGCAACATGCGCATTTCTGTGACATGCATTTTGTTTATGTGTTGTTTGCATGTTGCCCAACATTCCGAGCCGTACAAAAGAGCGGGTCTTATTGCACTTTTATAGATTTTCCCTTTAACTTTTATTGGCATTTTCTAATCGCATATTACGCCAGTCAGTTCTCTCCATTTTTGCCAACCTACTGTGGTCCTATGTGTGACATCCTTATCGATCTTGCCATCGTTACTGATAATAGATCCCAAGTATTTGAACTGGCACACAGTAGGAATTCTTGTTGCACCGATGTAGATCTCAAAGTTGTTGGCGTCGGAAATGCCATCAAACACACACGACATATGCTCAGTTTTCTTTTTGCTAATCTTGAGCCCATTTTTTTCAAGTGCATCTAATGTGTGTTGGAGGTCGTCTATGTCCTCTGAGATGAGTGCAACATCGTCCGCGTAAAGGATGCGATTTACAATTATTTAACAATTATTAAAATATTAAGAGAAAAAGAGCAATTTGCACTTTGCAATAGAAAAGTGATGATTACTTAATGAACATTAACATATTTTAAGAAGAGAGACAATATTATGAGGAAAACATGCAGGGACATGAAAATACAATATAAGTGTTAATGTTTCAGCCTAACCTAACATGCACATTACCGTCCCTCGGAGTCCTGGGAGCTGAAATACTTCAGCACTTTTCTTTCAAAGTCTATGAGGCTGTTACCAAGTATATCAGCCTCCAAGGAGTTCGGGAGAAGATTGTAAGTTTGATAAAACCTAGATAGCGGCGAGTTTCGCCCCAAGTTTGATTTTCTTAGCCTATCTTTGAACAGCCTGTAAACTCCAGGGCGCGGCAGTCTCGAGGGAAGGGCAAAGTTAACCTTTGCAAGCAGTTCTGGACAATCCACTCTATGGTTTATTAGTTTGTAAAAAAACGTTAGATCAAGCATTTTTTCCTACTATTTAGGGTTGAAACATGGAAGAATTTTAGACGCTGTTGATACGACCATAGTTTATGTCCATTACGCGATACAAACCCTAAGTGAGTCAAAAAGCGTCTTTGTATTTTTTCTATTCGGCTCTTATGGACTTCGTAGATGGGTGACCATATCTGTGAGCAGTACTCCAGAATGCTTCTCACCAAGGCAAAATAAAGTATTTACCTAGTACGAACGTGCTTGAAATGTTTTGAGTTTCTTATCAAAAAACCTAACATTCGAGACGATTTCTTTAACAGCAATAAAATAGCTGTATAAGTGTGTTCATAGTGGTGAATCATCTGAATAACACTTGTATAGAGGCTGTCAAACGCTTCTATACCGCTTTTAAACCAAAGTTATCCAGCTTTGTATACAATGAAACAGTTATTCACACGTTATTCAGCTTTTGGTTCATAAGTACATCTTTACAGAAAATATATTCAGATATTATCTCTAAAATACAGAAAATGTGTGTGATTAAATCAATGTTTTGCAGTGTATACTGCGTCTACCGGTACACGGTTATATGTGTTCAGCAAGCTTCTCAACAAAAGCTACCATGTTCGAGTTGGTCGATCTCGACTGAATAAAACCATGTTGCTTGTCGGTTAACTGTTGTTTAAAATGAGCATATAGGTTTGGGTAGACCAATGATTCAAATAGCTTTGGGATAATGAATAAGATGGCTATGGGTCTATAATTTTTAATATCAGTTTTTGGACCATCTTTATAAACGGGTACAATTTTGGTTTCCTTCCAAGTGGTTGGGAAAATTCCTGTTTCAAGAGATTTATTGAAGATGATTTTAAGTGGTAACAAAAGGGATTTTGCGCAATTTTTTATAAAAACTGGGGGAAGTTTATTAGGCCCTGGGCCTTTAGACAAGTTTAACATTTTGATTTTAGCGAGGATCGCATCTTCCATGATTAAAAAAAGACCTAATGAGTTTGTCAAAGTTGAATCCCTTTGAACGGTGTTTGCATTTGCCATATTGTCATCAGGTGTTTTGCAAATAGATGAGAAATTTTTAGCAAATTATTCACTGATACTGGCACTATCCATAGCGTGATCACTGCCTTGGAACATTTTAGATGGTATTGCACTTTTTATTAGGGTTCCGTACCTCAAAAGGAAAAAACGGAACCCTTATAGGATCACTCGTGCGTCTGTCTGTCTGTCTGTCCGTCTGTCCGTCTGTCACAGCCTATTTTCTCCGAAACTACTGGACCAATTAAGTTGAAACTTGATACACATATTATTATGTAAATTTGTGACCCAAAGATAGACATGTAACGTAAACATATTAATTTTAAACACGGGGGCCACTTTTGGGGGGTAAAAGGTTGTTTAAATTGTGTAATGTACGGAACCCTTGGAACGCGAGTCCGACTCGCACTTGGCCGGTTTTTTCTTTTCTGCTTTATATATGACCAAAAATATTTGGGACTGGGCTATTTTATTTTCAAGATTCTTGCAATAATCATTATAACAACTAATAATTCCGTCGTTACATCGTTTATTTAATAAATTGAGGCTAACCAAACCTAAGGTATTACGATATTTTTATACCGTTGACGAATTTTATACCTATACTTTTCCTTAATTGTTCTTATAAGACTTTTTGTAAACCACGGTGGGTATTTGTTTCCTTTTGGCTTAGTTAAAGGAACATACTTTTTGATAGCTAGCTGCAGCGTTTCGTAAAGATTTTGCACCATCTCGTTAACATCACAACAGGATTCCATTATCACGGGCCAGTCAAATTCGTTAAGGTATTTAATTATTTGTTCATAATTTGCTTTATAAAAGTTTGGCCTCGCGTGTGAACATAGTGACAAGGTACTTTCTTGATTAAAATTTATTATTATTTCTAGAGGTGGATGAAAACCGTCAACATTACTTAGTGGATCATCACATTCTTCCACTGAGACAAGTCTAGTAGACAATATGAGATCCAATATTCTGTTTTTGCAGTTCCTTACGTAATTATATGCCAGTTAGTTTGCCACTTTCCGCTAGATGACGTAGACTACGCTCCATTGTCCTTTAAAACTATTAGGACTTATGTTGTGTAACATTTAGCCTTCTCAATTCCCAATTTTTAATAAAACTCCAAATTCAAATTCAATACCGGGATCCCGGGGTTGATGAAGAGAGTTTTGATATTAATACCGGTATTCCGAGACGTCCGGTATTCGGAAGCCCTAAGCGCTCCGCTACAAAGTACAGTAGGGTCGGGTGTTCATCAGTTAGCCAGTTGTACACAAATAGCCAAGCGAATATCTGGCGAACGCGACGTTGCCGCTAGGTGAAACCAAGGGTATTAGATACATAAGCACTTGCCTGACCCACTCCCCAGGTAACAGCTCGCTCGCTCCATCTACGGACGAGTAAGGCAAGAATTTCAATATTTCGTAAAAACTTTTTGGGAAATAAAGGTAAAATTTTTTTCGCTTCATGCCTTTTTGTTAAGTTTTAGAAGAATCTTAATATTTTAACTGCTTAGATGTGTTCTTCATGCCTCTTTTGACCTAGGTATTATGTATCTTATACTGATAGTTTAAAATTCATCATCCATCGTTGTGTCGATCATTAAACCAAAATCTGATGTCGAACATTTAGCCATGGCTAGTCATATAAAAAGGTAATATAAATGTATTTAAAAAAAAATAAGTTTCAATCATAGCAAAACTTATACATATAAATATGGAAACTAGTTACAACAAATAATCAGATGATATTACCATGATAATTACATAGTTATTCGACTTATCATATGATAGAAACCTGTAATTTTTACGGTTAATCACAATGTTACAAAATGCTGATTTTTGAGGATAAAATATGAGTAAAAATATTTTCTTTTATTTTTGTTAGTATTATATCTTAGTAATTAATGGAAACTGCGTTCTTAAATTTGTGGGGCATATTATTTTTAAATAATTAAAAACATTTAAATTTGTGATTAAATGTGTGCAACTTGGTTAACTCTAGAACACCCCCCTAGTTAATACTGTCCTATAAATAATATGCGAGATATGACCGCTCCGTGCTTAATTATGGATTGCTACTTTGGGGTAACTACATTCGTAGATGCCGAAAGAGCTCTCCTGTTACAAAAGAAGTGCATCCGCGCAATAATGAGAGCTTGGGTACCCGACAGTTGCCAACCACTCTTTAAGGAATTAAACATACTACCATTACCTTGCATGTATATTTTAAAAGCGGTTCTATTTGTAAAGAACCGCCCAGACATATTTAAAATGAGATCTGAGTTCTTCTCAGGGACTCAGGGATCTCAATATCAAAATCTAATATATCAGTCAAGATGCAACACGGCTCTATAAAAAAATAACGATATCCTACTATACAACAGTATGCCTGTCAATATAAGATGTCTAAAAACAACTGAATTAAGGAAGAAAATGACAAGCTTTCTATAGTTTGTCAAGGGACTGTCTCATTTCGGGCGTAGACGGAGAGTCATACTGTCTTCGTCTTGCACTGGTGCTGGCGCCCAGAAGAAGGGGATGAGTGTAGTTTTTTTTGTTTCTATTTACTGACAATATTTGCTTGACCAACTATATTAGAACATTGTTTCTATAGTGTCAAGGAGTATATTGAGCACAATAATGCAAATAATTAATATAACATACTTATAACAATCTAATCCAATATAAATTATGTAACGTAATGATAATCAACCAATGTGATGTAATGTATTGATATGATACTAGTCCAAGTGAAATCTATTTATCGTTATTCTTATTGCATGCATTAAAATTAAATTCAATAGTATAATTATTTTTAGTCTAACACATGTGCTAGACTGATAATTATATTGTTAAGTTAGGTACTATAAAATTGGTGTTTAATCACGATAGAATAATGTTCAATATTCTACAAGAACATCCTGTAACTAAAGTATTCTTGCAAATAAATGATATTGCTTGATATTGATTGATTGATCGAAAAAAGGGTGGTTAACTTATGAACAACTCACCCTACTTATAAATATTCTCAGTATACGGTTTCCAAAATTTATACAAGTGCACTATGTTAAACAATTGAATAAACTGCTGTATGGAATATATAAATATACTAGCGACCCGCCCCGGTTTCGCACGGACGCAATGCGTAAGTATTATGTAATGTAATGTGTGGCCTGTAATAGGAGCAAAAATTAAACTGTAGGCTATGACCAACATTTGTTCAGCGACTTTTAAAAATAATAAAGAGTTTAGACTTCGTATTTTTCATACAAAATAAATATTATCTTCAATGTACGCCATTATCATTGTGATTGACGTTGCCTGTCACACCTTAAACATAACAAAATTCGCAATACATTGTGTCTTGGAAAAAACTTTAAAGTGTATTAAAAATCAAAACACAAGTTATTTTTAAAAGTCGCTGAACAAATGTTGGTCGGTATGAGGAGTACAGCCTACAGTTTAATTTTTTGCTCCTATTACAGAGCCACACATATATATAAAGTATATAAACCTATAAGCCTTCCTCTTGATATATATAGTAAAAGTTTCTCAGTATAATCCCAAAACCTCCCTGGAAACGGGAATGCACTTATTTTTTAGCCACCCTGTATATTTTATTTTAGCAATCTAGCAGTGTATAAATAGTTCGACTGAGTAAGGCCGAGTAATTAATTATCTATCCAACATTTTACACTCGAGATAAATATATCCGTTAATGGTAGTTCGTTAGCAGATTTGAAAACGCTGGTCTTGTCTCACATGTTACCTGAATAGTTTCAATGAGTGAGTATTAACCATTTTATTGATCAATATAATCAATATCTAAACTGCAGCTAAATACCTCGGTCAAATTTAATAATTCAGCTTAGTCACTTTCATGGATGTATGATGATTCTTGTAATGATGTACGCTTCTATCCTTTAGAATAATTTCCCGATGTCATGATTGGAGTCAAAGTACTGGCGACTAGCGCGCAACGGCGTCGCGGCCAACGGCCTTTATCAACACGTGCGCTTATCACTGTTGCCGCCCATTGAGCAATTAAGTAGATGAGATGACAGATAGTCAGGACTTGCATAACGTTATGTGCTGGTCGTGTTTCGTCACCACTTTGTGCCTGGGATGTTACGAAGTTCAAATTGTGTTTACTCTGTGCAATTTAACTTTCAGACTTAATACATTTATTGTATTTACCTAGCTGGGGCAGCTGGATTAGTGGGTACTACGCAGGTACTACGTAACCGTGGCACTGAAACCTATACGTACGAATATATGGAACGCCGGTAGTGGCGGTAAATAGTCCAGCTGTGAGCTGGGTCGACTTTCAAACTAAAGGTCGTGGTTTCAAACCCCGGCTCATACCAATGAGTTTGAACTCATATGAAATACCTACGAATTATATATTTGATATTTTGTTATCATTTTACGATCGTTATGAATCGGGCTAATCCCTACACATCTTGGTTTACATTCCGGCTTGTGAGGAGAGATGCAAGTCTCTTTCTTAATAATAATCGAATGGATTCCTGCTTGGAACAATTCTTAGAATTTGGTTCCAAACGAATCTAAGGTTCTTTAGTAAGTAGGTCTTCTTCCTCGCGTTATCCCGGCATTTTTGCCACGGCTCCTGGGAGCCTGGGGTCCGCTTGACAACTAATCCTAAGAATTGACGTAGGCACTAGTTTTTACGAAAGCGACTGCCATCTGACCTTCCAACCCAGAGGGTGAACTAGGCCTTGTTAGGATCAGTCCGGTTTCCTCACGATGTTTTCCTTCACCGAAAAGCGACTGGTAAATATCAAATGATATTTCGTACATAAGTTCCGAAAAACTCATTGGTACGAGCCGGGGTTTGAACCCGCGACCTCCGGATTAAAAGTCGCACGCTCTTACCGCTAGACCACCAGCGCTTCTTTAGTAACTAGGTATGGGCAATTATGGGCAATGGTAGCGACGACCGGTTTGGCCTAGTGGGTAGTGACGCCGATGGTCCTGGGTTCGAATCCCGGTAAGGGCCTTTATTTGTGTGATGAGCACAGATATTTGTTCCTGAGTCATGGGTGTTTTCTATGTATTTAAGTATTTATATATTGTATATATCGTTGCCTGAGTACCCATAACACAAGCCTCCTTAGGCTTACCGTGGGACTTAGTCAATCTGTCTCTGTCTTACTTAGTAAGACTAGGCGCCTTTGACCAGCTCTAAGGGCAAGCAGTGCGTGCTTGCACCTTGGCGTTAGCCGCGATAGCTAAAGACGCCGGTTCGAAGTTTTTAATTTATATATAGTAGTGTGACTACTTAAAAACACAAATCAAAATATTTAATAAAATAATTTGATTTGTTCCCAAACTTGTTTATGTAAATCTATACAATAGTGCAGTTGTTGGCAACCTCAACTGTCGAGTGTCAACAAATAACTATAAGTTTACGTTTGGGGGATATATTTGGAATCACGCCAGTAATAACGGAAGCACATTTCCGAGAGGTAACACTGTCTTTAGTTTTAAGGGGGGGCTGATATCAATCAGTCCGCCGGAACATTGCACCCATGACTCTGGCGGGTGCTGCCTCTGCGTGCGTCCCATGACACGGGCAAGGGTAGCATCCGCTCGGTGTACCCCTTACATTTCATTAAAGTGTCAAAAGGGCTCTACGTGTTAGCTTCGGCTCCGCACACGCCTCTCAAAGGTCCTAAACACCATTGTTCCGTGATGGGAAAGATGTACAATAGCATATATGAACATGGTGTAACATATCTTGTACTTAACATTTATTCCGTTAGGCCTGCATTAATTGCCTCACGGTTTGCACGACGGATCTGAAATGTACGGGAAGATCCGCGTATCTGGATCCAGATTCGGATAATTTCATACATTTCGGATCCGGATTGTAAACCCTGATTGCCTGAAATAATTTGAATTGGGAGCTAAATGTGTGACACTATTAAAAAAGATAAGTGACCACTACATAATAGTTATTGGTGTAATGAGTAAGTATTATGACAGGTAATGCAGTGCAGTCTAGAGTAGGTAAACTATAACCAGTACTTAGTAGATTTTTGAATAGGAAAGGAGAATCAATAAGTAGGTACCTATCTATTGCTAAATTAGCATTTTTATGTGATTTTAACCACATAAAATTAAAATTACATTAAACTTAAATCTAATTAAATTCCACAGCTCGCCACAAGCTGCCCTAATACGATGACTGATTGCACTGGTAAGTCTATTAAATTGAACAAGCAACAAACTCATGGTGGACCGCCTATATAAGGGCGACGATTGTGTTTTTAGATTTCCCAATGTCAACTTTACTGATTTTTTGGCTTATAAGGCGTTTCTTCGCAATAAATCTAAGTATGTCAAAAGTTCCATTTTCGTTCTACAATCTTCCAGAAAAGCAAACTCGTTAAAGCCTTAAAAGAGTAAAGTTAAACATACCTAACGGAGGTTTTCCCGAGGGACTACAGTACGGAGTTCTTCAAAAAAGGAGTGTACAGGTTTTTAAAGGGTCGGCAACGCGCATGTAATATCTCAGGCGTCCATAGGCTACGGTGACTGCTTACCATCAGGCGGGCCGTATGCTTGTTTGCCACCGTCGTGGTATAAAAAAAAACCTATACTGAACACTTAAGAGTTAGAGATTCTATCTAAAGAATCGTTATAGGTATCTATAAAAAATACGTGGAAATGCAAAACAACGACAACATTGTCAACGACCAATATAAATATGATTATACGAAGTCAGAACCTGAAGTAATGAATGGCATTTTCTTTGACAGTACATTTATGTATTTTAAAATATTAAGCGTCTGTTTGACCGTCTGTTAAATAATGCTTCTGGTGCTGATAGAGCCAGGTTGAACGCAGCTTCGGTGCCGGAATCTGGGGCTTGGTTGCACGCCCTCCCCTCCCCAAACTTTGGCACCCTGCTCGACAACGACTCGTTGCGGGTGGCCGTTACTCTTCGTTTGGGCTGCGATGTTTGTGAACCACATCTATGCATCTGCGGGTCTATGGTGGAGAGCAACGAGCACCATGCCTTGAGCTGTTGTCGGTGCGCGGGGAGGTTCCCACGGCACCACGCGTTAAATGATATTATTCGCAGGGCATTGGTGTCAGCCAATGTCCCGTGTGTGCTCGAGCCGCCGGGCCTTAGCCGGTCGGATGGCAAAAGGCCGGACGGTTTAACCCTGGTGCCGTGGGAGAGGGGTAAGTGCCTCTTGTGGGATGCCACCTGCGTCAGTACGTTCGCCGCCGCACTGTGCGATCGGCGGGAGCTGCCGCTGAGCAGGCGGCGTCCCTAAAGAGGGACAAGTACTCGGGGCTAACAAGCTACTTTGTTCCCCTTGCCGTGGAGACGCCTGGGTGCTGGTGCGCGGAGGCAAAATCTTTTCTCGGGGAACTGGGGCGTCGCCTGCAGGAGAGGGGTCACGACCCCCGCTCCGGGTCGTTCCTGGCGCAGAAGTTGTCCATTGCGGTTCAACGCGGAAACGCAGCGAGCGTGATGGGCACCTTTGCTTCGGGAACGATGCGGGGTGGGTTATTCGAGTAGTTTTTATAGGTTACTTTAGTTTTAATAATAGTTAAGGTTTTTTTTTATATATTATTATTTTTAGTTCTTAGGTATTTTTTAAGTATCGTATTTTTTTTGTGTGTAAAACTAAAACTTTAATTGTAGTACCTATTCTGAATAAAAGTTTTAAAATATAGAATCACTGACAACTTAGTTATGCGTCTCTCCTGTGGACATCATTAAATAAATCGACATCAAACCCTAATTTTCTTGCTGTACCCATAGGCATGTTTAAACTAAGGTACAATCATAGATACATATTTTCTTACTGTATTTGTTAATTAGAGCAAATACAAGAGAGCTATCACTATTAAAGATACATATACACACCTCAGGTGATTAGATAAGTAGATTTTTTTTTATCAAAATGGTGTAACCAAGAAGCAATATATAAAAACTCTTATTCACACTTGTTTATTTCATTATAATGCTTATTAATCTACAGTTAACTATTACTATTAATTAATTATGCATAATAGATGAGACTTAGGTACAGGTCGTAGTTAACTGTAGAGTAAATAAATATATCGCCTTTAAAATGAAATTTATACCTGTAGCGGCAACGATATGAAGGTATGACTATATGACCAATTGACCATCCTAGTCCTCGCCACCAGGAATAAGGGCGGCAACTGCTGCGGCGCCATGAACACCTAAATACATCCCAATACCCTATCCTATACCCACACATAAGTAATCCAATTATTGCATCCGAGATGTTCTGCCTGCCACGTCTGCGGCATAGAAGAGGAATCTGACGACGGGTCCAGCGGCTGCAAGGCTAGCAGCGAGGCTGAGGCATCGCGTCGCGTCGGCCGCTTCGCAGGTGGCGCAGGGGATAGGGGGGCACGACACGTCCTCCTCGTCCAGTCAGACCACACAACTCATTAACATCCACAATTGCGATTGCTACGAAGAAGACGACAATTAAAATTAATCCTAGTTATCTATTTGGATTAAACATTCATTTTGATAGTAAAAAACCCTGTGGGTTTCCCTGTTACTTATTATATTTAGGTATTTAAACTAGGTATTGCACAGTAAAAATAAGTACAAACGGTGGATTTAATACCTCAAGGCATTCTCTTCCAGTCAACCATAGGGCCAAACATAAATTTACTAAAGACAATGCATTACGAAAAGCAATAACTACTTATTACATTTTCCTAAAAAAAACAGGGCTTTACGCCATTGTTAGTTCTTACGTGCTATTAGGCGGTGCACTAGTTAAGAAAGCGGTTTTAAACTACACTATTTTTGACAGTACGAAACTGAAATAATTTTTATCAAAGGAAAATCTTAAGTTTCAATACACACATTGATACATGTTAACGGTGTCTCATTTATGAATAAAACATTTTTTTCACTTTCTTTTTTTTTAAATTTGTTATTGCTATTTCCTACAGTAATTCAATGATAGGTACCTGTTATTGGGCTGGAAATATATTGCCATACGACTCTTGCATTATGTTAATTATTGAGCGATTTCATAATGATTACATTCTTTCCTTGTCGCTTTGATACGTGACGGACAGATAGAATCAGAGCAGAGGAGATAATAAAGAATGATGTGAGGTGGTGTCAGATGTGCAGCTGCGATAGGTGAGCGACGCACGCGCATATAAAGTAACAGCGGCGGCCGCACCCGGCAGTCCGCAGAGCAGCCATGGCGCCACTCCGCCTGCTCGCCGCGCTGCTCGCCGTGCAGGTCCACGTGGGTCGTGTCTTCACCGCAACAATGCTACCGGTACCGGTACGTCCAGAATACGTTCCTAAATACCTACCAAGGAAATTCAGGACATAATGCCTTACGTATAGGTTTCGTATTTGTAATACAACAATCTATTTAGTTCGTGTTGAGAGGCATTCCGGACGTATACGGCTGGCCGAAATGGAACTCGAACTTACGTTTATTATAATTTGTTCACAGAAATATATAAAAGTCCGTCTAAGCTAACTTTGCACCGACTTTGCCATTGTAAACGTCATATTGTCATAGAAATTTGGCATTAATGGTGACATTAGCACCCTTTCTCATTGCAAATGCCATGCAGATTTAGCTTGGTGCGACTCTAAAACTGACTACGCTGGTGGCACTTTATGTATATATAAAAAATATACCATTAATCTGTCTTTGTTTATTTTCAGTTAAATTATGGACAGCAAATTAACCAAGGAAACAATTTGGTAGCCGTAGCGTCGCACAAGTTGGCAGCCATAAAACAACAATCTCAGAAACAAAATCTTACCCACTCGGATCAAACGACAGACTCCGAAGACAATTTAGAAGTGACGCCTGACAAAGATTTAGAACAAGTCAATTTAAACACCAGCGCTATATATCCTGGTAGCGGCACGATAACGAGCATTACGTTTGTGAGAAACCCGGCGTATGATGGACCGTTGCCTACATTTTCAATAATTAATAGTGCAAATGCATCTGATCCAATTGTTGGGACTCTCAGCCATGACACTGGGCTGTTTAACTTGACCAGTGCTTCACCAAACAATGACCTATCGTACACTGCTGTAAGTCAAGAGGCCAGCCAACAGACAGATGATAAAGTTGGGTTTATAGCAAAGTCACCCCTTTTTATAAGTTTTGCGCCACGGTGCTCCGGTGCCGTGTCTTCACAATCTCCATATGTTATTAATGCTTGTCCGCCGCAGTCCTTCTTAGCCACGCTGCAACCTTCCCCTCCGCCGAAGCAACAAGTGCCCCAAATATTATCTTCCGCTCAATTGCATCCACCGAGTGCACAAAATCCAACTAACATGAGGTTACGGTTCATTCCAGCTCCAGCTACAGTACAGGGTACAGGGCCAGTAAAGAGCACTGTGCCCGTGTCGCCTCAAGTACCAATACAGAGTACTATACCAATACAAAATACAATGCCGATGCAGAATACGGTACAGATGCAAAGAGCAGTCCCAATGCAGAGTACACTACCAATACAGAACGCAATACCGATACAAAGTACTATCCCAATACATAGTGATATATCAATACAGAGGACAGTATCAAATGCACCAAATCAAAACCCAATAGCTAATATCCTTCAAAATCCAAATTTAGGTCTCTTGCTGACACATATTTTACCACAAAATCCTGTCAAGCAAGAATATTCAACGCCCACAAATAATCTATATATGACCAAAGACCAAAAACCTACTAAACAAACTGCTGTCAAAACTTTGCTACCGCTTCTTGTACAGCTTCTAAGAGAAAAAAAAAAAAATTGTTGCGAATGTAAAAATAAAAAAGAAATATCTCATACGTACAGCAGGTATAAACCTGGATTCACAAAACGGTTTGACAAATTCGAGGCCGATTTTGGTCGGTCTGATGTAAATCACTATCATCGCGTTGAACAAAATAAGAGAATAAAAAAACCTTTCGATGATACTCTGGAAGAAGAAGACTACAGCGATGAAACTTCGGATTACACCGCCGAAGAATATGATGATGAAGACTGATTAGAAATAATTCCTATTTTATTGTAAATGTATTTTATACTTACATGACAAATAATGTTTTTTTATGGATACCTATCTTTTTCTGTCCAGATATAGCTAATAATTAGATAGGTAATAGGGTTGTTTCCACATGTTGAATTTTATAACTAAATCTAGTTAAATATATAGAAAATGAGCAATTTATCACAATAAATTGGAAACTTAAAAAATATATGGGAATACTAGACTTATATTGACCGGGATATAGACCGTGATTACCTTTTGTATTATTATTATTTGTATTATTTGTATATTCCGGTCAATATAAGTCTAGTGAAACTAACCGTGAATCATTCAAAACTCTATATGGGAATAATAAATAAATACTTGTTTCAAAAAAACTTCCAAATAGGAAGAAAAACTGGTAAGCACCATTCGATTCCCTAGATATTATTAAAAAAATATTGTATAGCAATAATATACATAAACGTAAATACTATTTCACCGACAAAATCGCAATTTCCTTGTTTTCCACGGCTTCTCAGCAATAGCGACGTTACATGCTGACGTCACGATGTAGTACACTTGACCATCATTTGTGACTTTTGTATTGCTTTAAGACAATGGGTCCCATACCGACATTTGATCCTCAAAACAAACCTGATCGACTAATACCATTCATTAAAATTTGTGAAATAAAGGGTATTCTAGCCTTTTACCTACTAATATATTTATTTTGGATCAACCACAAAAGAAACGTTTTTGTTGTAACATTCGAGTATGCATGACAATTGTTATGGTCGAGTATGTACTTCATACGTACCGTATATAGAAAGATAAACTAGGTAGTTGAAAAAGTTCTTCCACCAAAAACATAAATGTGATAGTATAAATAATAATAATACATATTTATTAGGGGTCATCTTACACAGATCGACCTAGCCCCAAACTAAGCAAAGCTTGTACTATGGGTGCAAGGCGACGATATAAATACTTATATAGATAAATACATACTTATATACATAGAAAACACCCATGACTCTGGAACAAATATTTGTGTTCATTTCATCACACAAATAAATGTCATTACCGGGATTCGAAGCCAGGGCCATCGGTTTCACAGGCAGGGCAGTATGCTACGAGTAATCGTATAGTTAGGTTCGTTAATAAGAGAATTGAGATCTAACTGGGATTCAAGTTGTTTCAAAGCCCTCGGCCACAGCTCCTGTCATGTATAATGCATGCCAAATCAAGGAGCAATCCAAATGATCTCACGGCAAGAACCATTTATACTCGCTACAGAAACTTTTACGTTGATTTAGTGTGAAAAGTCAAAACTTCATACGATTCCCAAACAGTAAGACAGCATAAAAATGATACTAAAAAGCTGTGGAACACTATGAGAAAAATCACTCACAATAACAAACCTAAAATAAAATGCACTGACCTTCTCAAAACAAAGAACACTGAACGTGAATCAATAGACAGTTGCAATGAGTACTTTACTAATGTAAGCCCAAGCTTGGCTAACAAAATTCTCTCTGAAATTAACTCGACCCAAACTGATCTTGCTAATAGTATAACACATATTCCATCTCCATCTGGTTCACTTTTTATGAATCCGACTTACGAAGCAGAAATTGAAAAAATGATTGTCGAACTTAAAACAAATAGTGCGCCGGGTCTCGATGGCTTAACTAACGTACTCTTGAAAAAAATTAAAAACCATATTGTCTTGCCTCTCACATTCATATGCAACCTGAGTCTTGCAGAGGGCACATTTCCCGACGCATGGAAAGCCGCAGCTGTCACACAGTGTACAAAAGCGGGGACAAAAGTAATTTTGGCAACTACAGACCCATTTCGCTTCTAGGAGCTTTTTCAAAAATCTTGGAGAGGGTGGTTAACAAGCGCGTAATCAATTTCCTAGAAAAAAATAATATATTATCGCAAAAGCAATTTGGATTCAGGAGAGGGAAATCTACCGAAGCTGCTATAACTCAATTGACAGATAAGATCGCTGAGCATTTGGATCAAGGAAGGACCTGTGTCGGAGTGTTCCTAGAACTAGCCAAGGCCTTCGATACAGTGTCGATCCCAATCTTGATTCGGAAATTGGAGATATCCGGGATACGAGGAACTCCGTTAAATTGGATGCATAGCTACTTGTCGGGTCGCACACAGTGTGTTAGGGTTAATGAACAAGTCAGTAATCTTGAACAAATAACTTTTGGCGTGCCTCAAGGCAGTATACTTGGGCCAACTTTGTTCCTGATCTACATTAATGATTTGACTTTCTTGAACTTGATCAATGCAGACATTGTGTGCTACGCAGATGACACGGCAATCCTGTTTCACGGGGCTTCGTGGGATGAAGCAATCACCTCTACAGAAAGCGGTCTAGCTTCGGTGACGAAATGGCTCCAAAACAATTTATTAACCCTGAATGAAGACAAAACAAAATATTTATGTTTTCACAAAACAGCTGCTTCCGCTCCGCATTCTCTAAGTGTCTTAAAAGCACACTCATGCACTGGTATTCAGACGTCATGTAACTGTAAATCTATAGCAAGAGCTTCATCTATAAAATACTTAGGTGTTATCCTGGATCACGCCCTCGCCAGACAAAGAATGAAAGACTGGAACAGGCTACCTGGTACCAAAGGAATTCAAAAAGCTACCCATAAGGTCCATCATCCGGCATATGGAGATGGTGGGGAAAGCTCTTGAGTAGCGGACGGATCTTTCCTAGGGGGTAACTGCACAAAAGATCCCTATGGGTCGAAGTGTATACGTAAGGGCCCCCGAAACTATAAGATAAGATAAGATAAGATAGGTGTTATTCTGGACGAGAAACTCAACTTTACAGAGCACATACAAACCACAGCGAATTTAAAACCTTTAAAAATCTTCGAGATGTCATGGATAAGCCACTGCTCAAATTGACCTACACTGCTCTAGCTCAATCCGTCATTACGTACTGCATCTCAGTGTGGGGTAGTGCAGCAAGCACTTATCTAATACTTCTAGAGAGAGCCCAACGATCGTTACTAAAGGTTATTTTTTCAAAACCGAGAAGATTCTCAACTCAATGCTTGTATACAGAAAGTGAGGTCCTCACTGTGCGCCAATTGTTCATTCTGCGTAGTTGTATCATAGCACATAAACATATACTTAATATGCCAAATTATGACCAATTACTAAAAAAACGCAACTTTGTCTTCCCTTTACCTGCACTTAACTCGCATTTTGCTAAAAGATTTGGTTTATACAAGCATTTAGCAGTATACAAGATAGTCAACAAAAATTGCGACATTAAAACTATTTAAAACCTGTTCGGTTAGAGGCTCAATATAAAATCTAAATATGGTTAAGCGCTTTGAATTATGGTGAAACAGAAAAAATATTAACATATTAATAGACACACACACACCCTTCGCTCACACACACACACACACACACACACACACACACACACACACACACACACACACACACACACACACACACACACACACACACACACACACACACACACCCACACCCACACCCACACCCACACCCACACACACACACACACACACACACACACACACACACACACACACACACACACACACACACACATTAGTTAGCTTTAAGTTTTAATTTTATTAGCGTTGGTGTCATAGTAGACACAAAAAAATGTAGTATACTTAGTAGTAGACTGTAGTGTAGCATGCATTTTGGTATTTTAGCTGATAGTAGTGTATTCTTTAGCGCCTAAGCAATAAAAAACTGGCAAACTAGGAAAAGTGCCATCCTGCGAGACAGGCACAGCCTAGTGCAGGTGTCACGGGCAATTTCTATATCTTGCAACAACATCTAGCAGTGTTTAACTAGAATAAATTTACTTAACCTTGTTTAAATCATATTCACTGTATCAATAAACTATTTTTTTTTAATTGCTTCAAATGATTCGTTATGTTAAGGCCAGTGCCGAAAAAAAATGCAAATGGCTGTAATTTGGTTTGTAAGCAAGATAACTACAGCTGGTGGTGGTCTGGCTGGCTGGTAATTCTGGTTTTACGCTATGCGACCTTACACCTGCGAATAGAAGATATCGCTGAAAATTGGTATTTACAAAATGGCAACGTATTTTCCAACGTCCTACATGCTTAATTTCGAAACACTTAAAATTACCTGGAAGTGTCGTGCATTTCATATAACTAATTTTGAGTTCCGATTTACCTATTCGCACGTGTATCGTACAATGTTTTACAGTACATATGGCCCTTTAAATTTTCGACATATGTACGTAAAGTGCTAATTACCGCACTAGTGCGGTAGAGTAGGCATATGTATTGTGTATCATAATAGTAAGTACGTTGGTCATTACACACGAGCGCAAAAGAAAGCCGATGTGTGTAATGACCAATGCACACGTGTTTCATACGACGTTTTTCAACACACTTGCGAGGAAAAAACCGAAATTTATATATTAATCAAATTTTAATTGTTAAAACAGTGAAAGCAAAAAATCTGCCATACTGCCTGCCGGCCCCTCGACCCTGCCGCTGGCGGCCCGGCCGCGCCCCCAAGTCCTCGTTGTAAAAGCTACTCGACCAATTTAAGAAGGCTCCGTCGCCATACATACATATAATTACCAGTTAGTTACAATCTTAACTCGATTAGATTATCATGCATTACCGCACAAGTGTGATAATATAACAAAAAAGCACGCGTGCGTAATATCTAGAGTTATGAGCCTGAAAGCGGTTCAATAAGTTCCACTTTACGAGCCAGTGTGTTGAAAAATAGCTTACTTAGTAATTCTTTGAGAAATGTAGGTATTTTTTATTATAACTATTGTCCCTTTTATCTATAATCGGTTTATGCAATGCCGATCGTGGGCTAAGAGTTTCACATGTTTTATTATTATGCGGCGGCCGGCATCGGCACTACGTTACGTGCTCGGAACGGGCCGAATACCTAACTCCGCCCCGCCCTGGGGTTCGCGCAACTCGATACTTACATCATACTTGACCATATGTAATATTTATTTGATAACGATAATATAATTTACAATAAAGTATAAAATGATAACTAGTTACGTGAGAACTAGTTATCATTTTATTGAACATGACGTCGAGAGATATGTGGCTTTTAATGTGAGCACATTAATATTAAATACAAAATGACGAATGAACTACCTACTATAGAATACCATATTATGTTCGTATTCCGATATTTCAAAACAATTTTATATTTCTAGACATTAGATTAGTATCTGTTGGACAAACAGAGCGATACGGTAGTCAATTAAAATACCCGGGATCTTAGACGTCCGTTCTTGGACGAAATTAAATATTTCATAAAATTGGTGCCTATGTTAGTTTTCGTCCACTATATTTCTCTAAGATTTTTTAAAAAAACTTCATAAAACTGATAATTTTTGATTTTTGTACTTATTTGGTTTATTTTACTTCTAAGTATACATACGCGCTAAAAATATTACTTAAAATTGCTAGAATAGTAATTAAACATTCCATGAACATTCCCAGACTGCACTTGTTTTTTCTTAGTTTTGACTGAAAGGCACGGATGCAATACTGAAACAAAATTTTATTTTTAATTCGCTACTTGCGAAATATATATCATTCTTATATATAGGTATAGACCTACTCGTATTGATTTAATATAGTTAGATTTGTTTAAGAGTATTACAGGGGTCTCCGCACTAGGCTTTGCCTGTATTGCAGTAAAATGAATAACATAATTAGTTACAAAATAAGTATTTATGGAAAATTATAAAAACTAAACTGAATTAAATTTAACTTGCAGGATCATACCCCTGCCGGGATAGCTGCAATTAGATAAAGGCTACTTAACACTCGATACAAGTAAACCATTTAAAAGCCGACACCAGCTACCCACCTACTTTTTTAGGGTTCCGTAATCGACTAAGAAATCTAGGAACCCTTATAGTTTCGCCGTGTCTGTATGTCTGTCTGTCCGCCCGCGGCCGTAGGCACAGTGGCATGAGTGTACAATTGTGCATGCTAATAACGCTGACAAAGTAGTCAAATAAAAATCATTTTTTAAGGTACATACCCCCCTACATGTAAATAATGCATATTTATTTTTCGCTGCATTTTTAGGGTTCCGTACCTCAAAAGGAAAAAACGGAACCCTTATAGGATCACGCGTGCGTCTGTCTGTCTGTCTGTCTGTCTGTCTCTCCGTCTGTCTGTCACAGCCTATTTTCTCCGAAACTACTGGACCAATTAAGTTGAAATTTGGTACACATATGTAAGTTTGTGACCCAAAGATGGACATGTAACGTAAACAAATTAATTTTAAACACGGGGGCCTTTTTTGCGGAATGAGATGTAAATTAAAAAATTAAAAAATAAAGTTTGTATAAGTATATCGTGTTACATATCTGATGAAAGAGCTCATTGTGAGAATCTCAAATATGTTTTTTTTTATAATTTCAAGATAAATAGTTTAGAAGTTATTCAAAAAAATTGGCAAAAAATATATACACAAAATAGATCTTTACCTATAGATCACCGGAAAACCTATTAGAAATGTGCAGTCAAGCGTGAGTCGGACTTAATTACTTAGTTTTTGATCCTATCCCCCGGGGTTTTTTAACGAAATTAACATAAAAAATACATTGTTTGAATTGTGTAATGTACGGAACCCTTGGAACGCGAGCAGGCCTATGGAACTCTCCGCGCGAGCTCGGATTTATACCTACGAATCGCCTCCCGTTCACGGTAGAAAAGCAAGCCAGTTGGTTGCCACACGCGCTCACGCACGCACGTCACCGCGCGCCGCACTTGCAATTTTTACGATAGTTACAAGCTACGTAGGTACTTACTATTGAATTTCTTTCATTAAACATGTAGTGTTTATTACGACAAATTTATAGTTACAAAGTAAAACAGTTGTAAATGAATGAATGACTAAAATACATAATTTAAGATTTAGATTTCATTTTATTTCACTCCGCTGTTAGAAATGATAAATACCTATTGGTATTTATAATTTCTAATGATTCTCATGATAAATACCTATTGGTGTTTATCATTTCTAAGCGTCGGCAACCCTAGCGTTGTGCCGGTGCGCGCGGTGCGGGGAGCGGACCGCCGAAGGTCACTCCATTGTATTTTTGTGTAGGTATGTATGTATATTGTTATATGAATAAATGACTATGACTATGACTAGGTATCAAAACGGTAGGTATTTGCGTTTTCTTTGAGAGATAAGTATCTGTTCGTAAGAACTATTATATAATCTGTGACGCGAGTCCGACTCGCACTTGTCCGGTTTTTTGGTAAAGTTTATATTCTCGGTTTGGTAAAGTTTATATTATCGTGTCCCTCTCTCTAACTTCTGCCCTGTATGAAAAAATCACGAAAGTAAAGCTCAATAACAATTATTTCGAATCGGCCTAACTGATGATCGGTCTTCTTAGAAAAAGAACGTAAAGACGCACAAATACTCCCTTTTGCTAGTTACGTCCATACAAAATACCCTTTTAAGTTTATATGGACATCTAATATCATCATAGAACTACAAAAATACCCGTTTAAGTTTGCTAGGGTTCATTCATCAATTACGCCACACGAAAGACATGACAAAGAAAGTTGGGTTTTATTCGCTGTAAACGTAAATAATTAGTTTTTGGATTGATAATCGTTTTTATCGTGTAATTTTTATTCCTAATCGGTTTAGTGTTATAAAAAAATATTTTGTATTAAATTAATAATTTGCCGATTTCACCCAGGCTAATACTATATAGCCGTTCCATTATTTGAAACGATTATGGGAATTAAATTTTAAGTGTTAACCTTAGTATAATAACATTAATAACCCATAGCAGCTGTCTGAAGTTGCAGGTTTGGATCGAGAGTTGTAGTAGGTGGCGATCACAATAGATCAGAGATGGTCGCAGTAATACATAGGCTCTGGAGCCTTACATAGCCCCTAGAAAAAGAAGAAGAAGAAGAAGAAGAACCCATAATAATATGTTATACGATTCAATAGATATTATTTCGAGTTATATAACTCACCTACGAGTATTGTACAGTCGTGTGATGAAGCAGGAGCAGGACTGTGCGTCGGAACGGAATGTCCTGCGCTTGCGCAAACATTAGCGTTGCTGGCACATATCCACATGCAATCATATCTTTCACAAAAACATTACGTGCTCGTACCCTCCCAAGACCTAGTTACAAAATTACTCAGTAACCGATTTTGCTTTTGAAATCACCTGTATATATACTAGTGTGAGGGCGTACTAGGCCAAACCCGATATCAAAATGGTGTCACTCAAAATACATTTATTAGCGACGATTATGTTAATATCTAAGGTAGCTAGTCGTTCATAATTAAATTACACTTTAAAGAATGCTTTACGGATGGGTACCTAATATTAATGATGTTAATTCCGATAATAAGAACTCACAGAGACATATGGTTAAGCATAAATATGATTAAACTTTCAGGCTTACAGTCAAGTTGCCACTGGTGGGGGAAGTCCACAGCGATACGGATCGGTGACGCCTTCCATCGTCCCCGGGGGCCAGTTCATCGTGCCCGCCATTATCAAACCCCTTCTGCCCTCGTGCCAAGCCGCCGCGCCTGCGCAGCCTGCGCCCTGCGCGCCTAAGAAGCAAGTGCCGGCAGCCCCTAGCGCGCCCTACGCCGACGAGGACGATGACAATGAACTGGACAAACTCCTATACCTCCTCATCAGTAACATAATCGAGAGCAAAAAAGGCTCAGGAAAAAAGCAGAGCAACCCCAGTAGCATATTTGAGAGCAGCGCATGCCCGAGCGACGGGTACGATGACTACGACTATTGCTCGTACTCCCCCTCCGTGCTCTACAGCTCGGCCAGCAACAGCGAAGGTAGCGATAGATCTTGTCCCGAGATACGTGTGTTTGTCAGACCGGTTCAATCAGCCAACGCTGATTGTTAAATAAGTTTCAAATACTAGAAAAAAATTAAATACATGTATTTTATTCATAAATCCAGCACATCTTTTAATTTACCACCTAATAATAAATTGAAATAAGTATATAAGTACCTATAACTAATAGTTTACTCTACTTACCTAGCTATATTGGTTAAAAGTCTAGAGTTTTGTAGGAACGAGAAGATAATTATGCATTGCATATTGCTAATAAATATAAAAACTTACTGGTACTGAAGATATCGGGAAAGTGGGGATTATATTTACAAAAGATTTGATAGAAAACCCCAATGGAAAATAAAATAAATAATGGATGGAAATTGTTACGTCACGTGTCTTTTCGTAGAACCTGTCATCCGGATACATTTGTTCTTTTCGTTAGGCGTTTGTCGATGTACGGTTGTCGTCTTGGCTAGGCCCCCAGGATTTAGTTTCGCAGCCCAAAGCATCACACACGTCTGGCATATAACTTTACTGTGAATTTTGTTAGCTGGCTGTTGGTTCGGAACAACTTTTAATTTTATACGTAGGTACGTCGCTCAGACACAGCCATGGAAGGACGAGCTTCGTTCCTTCTGCTCTACTGACTTTCTGTAAGTGGATTATAGGTACAAATACTAGAGTTAGAAGCGACGAAATAACATGTAGACGGTCTTCTGTAATGGACCGTTCACTGACGAAGTCGTTTTTAACTCAGTGACGCTGTTAACAGAAACAGCTGACATTTACAGACGTGTAAATTTATACATAATTTAGTTTCACGTATTTTTGATTTACTGTTTAACGCCCTGCCCGTTGAGCCAGGCATTGTCCGGCTTATATATCTTAGTAAAGTGTACCTATGTTATAGAAATGAATTTAACATGTAACACTACCGTTACCGTTACGTCAAATATTTATATTAGAAAGGGCAAATTGTTTTAGGTCGCGACCCGGTCGTCCAATGTTAGACTAAGATTGAATTAATCTATAAAATAATAAATTGTCGATAAAGGCATGAGTTACTTATACTATACCTACTGTACCGGTCAAAAGTTTGTTCACCCTTAGTTTTCGGTACAAATGAGTAGGTACTTTCGTGCGATAATTTTTTACAGTTCGGATGTCGAAATTTGTTTCCAACTGATTCGTTTTTGTTACCAGAGATGTGTTTGATTAGTCAGACACAATTTACGTACATTTCTAAACAACGAATTCCCTAAAATCTTATAGGCATGACGGGTTAGAATTAGAATCACAACGAATTGCGTCGGTGGGGACACCCGACGTGTCCGACGTGTGCGTATGACTCCATATTGTCTGCCTAAAGTTGTTTCAGTTTCTCAGTCCAAGGTAACCACATTGTACATTTAAAGTGGCAAGGCCATATGGCCCAGCATTTGCCGTCATTCCTATAAGATTTTAGGGAATAATTTGTTTAGAAATGTACGTAAATTGTGTCTGACTAATCAAACACATCTCTGGAAACAATAACGGATCTGTTGAAAACAAATTTCAACATCCGAACTGCAATAAAAATTCGCTCATTTGTACAGAAAGAGTTTCTTCCCAAAACGTGCTTTATTTTGTAGTCGACATCTAGCGTCAAGTAGCGGAACTCTCTGTACTGCTACTCGACACTAAAAGTCGAATGTGTCGCGACTGACGAAAAGTGTATTGCTCAACAATTTGTAACTAATATTAAAAGCAGAAGGAGTTAAAAATAGAGTTCCGGTTACTCTGATTATAATATTAGCTGAAAATCGTTGAGCATTAGATTTTGTTTGTCGCGACATCTATTGTCGAGTAGCAGTAGTTCCGCTACTTGACGCTAGATGTCGACTACAAAATAAAGCGCGAAAACTGATGTATGGTTACCACTTTTCCTTTACTTATATTTCTCTATGTTTATACTGAAAACAAAAGGTGAACGTACACTACGAACGTACTGTACATGTCAATTATGTTTCACAAACTTAAAAGAATGTCACTAAATTGCTTTAAATCACTTCTTCAATCACTACTTTGTAAGAGTCTCGTATGTAGATATCTATAATTCTTTGCTAGAAATTCACAAACAAGCGGACTCTCTTCTAAAATTATCGGATATACATTGTACACAATTATAACAAGCGATCCAGGCACAAATTGCTTCTACCAAAGGCACAGATTATATAATAGTTCTTACGAACAGATACTTATCTCTCAAAGAAAACGCAAATACCTACCGTTTTGATACCTACACAAAAATACAATGGAGTGTCCTTCGGCGGTCCGCTCCCCGCACCGCGCGCACCGGCACAACGCTAGGGTTGCCGACGCTTAGAAATGATAAACACCAATAGGTATTTATCATGAGAATCATTAGAAATGATAAATACCAATAGGTATTTATCATTTCTAACAGCGGAGTGAAATAAAATGAAATCTTAATCTTAAATTATGTATTTTAGTCATTCATTCATTTACACCTGTTTTACTTTGTAACTATAAATTTGTCGTAATAAACACTACATGTTTATTTAAGAAATTCAATAGTAAGTACCGACGTAGCTTGTAACTATCGTAAAAATTGCAAGTGCGGCGCGCGGTGACGTGCGTGCGTGAGCGCGTGTGGCAACCAACTGGCTTGCTTTTCTACCGTGAACGGGAGGCGATTCGTAGGTATAAATCCGAGCTCGCGCGGAGAGTTCCATAGGCCTGCCAAAAGGTGCGGCTTAAAAAATGTCAAAAACAGGGCGTTTACTTAAAGATCAAAATGTTCAATAAACTGCCATTGGAAATAACTAACCTGCCAATAAATAGCTTTAAAAATAAAATACATAATTATTTCAGGAAGCATGACTTCTACTTTGTGACCGAATATTTAAACTGTAATATTGACATGAATAACTTTGCATAATGTTACTCGTAAATAGGCCATTGAAGGGAAATTTTATAATTATTTTAATTGACAACAATTACTTGTAATGTATTGTACTTATTTTAAGTGTTTAATGATCTGACATACCATGTACATCATCATCATCATTATCACTTAAGAGCTTTGCTCTTGTCGGTGGAGTAATTGCCAGTCCTTTCATTCCTGAGCCAGTCTTTTGATTTGCTCGTACGATGCATTCTCTTTTACTTGGCTCAGATATGTGATTCTAGGCTTTCCACTGCCTCTCGTCTTTTCAATTTTTCCTTCCAGGATGTTAAGGAAAAAGTTGTCGTTTCGTATTAGGTGTCCTAACATCTTGCCTCTCCTATTCCTTATGGTATTCAATGAGCTTCGCCTTTCTCCTACCATATTCAAAACCTCTTCATTCGTCTTTCTTTCAGTCCAGCTAATCCTTTCCATCCTCCGCCAACACCACATTTCGAAAGCTTCCAACCTTTTTCTGTCTTTTTGTCTCAGTGTCCACGTCTCACTCGCATACAACGCAATGCTCCAGATAAACACTTTTATCAATCGTTTCTTGGCTTTTTTGGAAATGCGTGCCTTAAGTAGGTCTTTTTTGTTATTGAAGGCTCCTTTAGCCATAGCGATTCTCTGTCTTCGGTGCATCTAGAGTCATTGGTTATCACGCTTCCTAAATATTTGTACTGATTGACTTGTTCTATGGGTGTGTCCTGTAGTATGATGGGTTTGTAAACTTTTGGGCGGTTCGATGCTGTCAGAATGTTTTTTGCAACTGTAAGAGTTTTCGTTTTTTTGCAATTTATTTTAAGTCCGAATTGAATAAAAATTTCATCCATTTTGGAGACTAGTTGCTGTAATTGACTTCGGTTATTGGCAAATGCCGCGATATCGTACGCAAAACGTATGAAATGATTTTTGTTTCCGTTTACTTTAATTCCTCCTAAATCTGATTCTGTTATAATTTTTATGGCCTGTTCTATGAAAATATTAAAGATGAGTGGTGATAGTGGACACCCCTGTCTCACTCCTTGTCTGATTCTGGCTTTCCCTCTCTCTTCTCCTACTTCGATAATGGTCTCCTGGTTCTTATAAAGTTCATAAATGATCTTTCTATCCCTGTAGTCGACTCCAATACTTTTTCGAGATCAATAAAAGCTATATGAGTGTCTAGGTTTACCTCCAGTCGCCTGCCAACTATATTTCTAAGCGCCAAAATTGCCTCTCTGGTTCCTTTATTTTGCCTAAACCCATATTGATCTGGTCCTAAGTGTCGTTCAGCTATTGGCCGTAATCGGTTTTGGATAACTCTAAGTAAAATTTTGGATGCTTGTGAAATAAGGCTTAAGGTTCGATGTTCTTCGCATTTTAGTGTTTAGTTTTTTCGGAAGTGTAACGGTTTTACTAATTATGAAGTCTGATGGTAACTGTCCTGTAGCATACATTTTTTTCTATTAGTCTAAAAATCTCGTCTTTCATGGGTTCACATTCGGCATATTTTATCATTTCAATATATATTTCATCATCTCCTGCGGCTTTTCCACAGTGGATACATGACTAGGCTTTTTCAAACTTTTCCTTGAGAATAGCTGGACCCATATCATAATCCTCTACCAGTCTCTCATCTTCCATATCATCTTCATTCAATCCCTCTCCCTTATACATTTCTTCAATATATCTCTTCCATCTCTTTCACTATTATTTATTAATATGTTACCCTGTTCGTCCAACATTGTCGTACTTCTTGTTGTGTGTTTTTTGTGCACAGTTTTTATAGTATTGTAAGCCTTATCCATTTGACACCTTTGAATTAAATCCTCAACTTTTTGGCACATTTCTAAGGTATCTTTCTCTTTGCATTCTCTGCATTTTGTTGTAATTTTGTTAGTTAGTTCACATATTACTTTATATGTAATGTAATGCACATATGTATATGTAATGCATATGTATATGTAATGCACATATAACTTTATGGTGAATAAATGAAAATAGAAAATAGATACATTACCGATGAATACCTTGAATTTTAAAACATATATTCATTAAGTGTCGCAGAGCTCTAGAGTTTTTTTTTTAATACAACCCCAAGGGAGAAACAGGATAACGAATGAGGACGTGTTAAGAAGAGTGAGTGAAAGGAGAGAGCTATCCTGAACACTATTGGAAATAGACGCGAAACAATGATTGGACACTTAATACGACACAACCACTTCTTTAAAACTAGGTATACTGGAGCAGCTTTTTAGAGCAATAAGTGAAAGAAAAAGCAGGGGTCGTATCGTATCAAAAAGTCAAAGAGCTGGCGCAAGATAGGGGAAGCTGGAAGATACTCCACCGACAAGAAAATAACTTAAGTTAATGACGATGAAGGATAGGGTCTGAAAATAGGAATTGTAGCGATGCTACTTACATTGATACCCAAGAGAACCTACCATTAAACCTCCAAAACATCAATGTCGGATTTTCAACAAAATAACATGTTTTCCAGTATAACACTTATGTAAAACTAAAGCATACCTTCTCAGCTGTAGGTTGAGTAAGATATCCAGCCTCTTAATCAGCTAACTTCGAAGAACAGGTTAAGAAGAGCACATGATCTTGGCGAAACTTGACATCTAAATTACATCACAACCACTGTACAGAACTTGGCCAAAAGCATATCAAAATGTTCCTCGCAGTTCACTGAAGCTATTTAGATCGTTCACGTTTCGAGTTATTTAGTATTTTCAAAATCATATATGAAATCATTGTTTGATTTCTTCTTCTTCTTCTTTTAAAATTATGGCTTCAGCCCAGTGGGACTATTTCGCCAGTATCAAGGTATTAAGAGGTTTAAAAACGACAAAAATTGTACGGTTGTACAAGACAGTGTACGGTGATTTGTTAGCTCTTGTAAATCGATAGCTAGACTTTACAAGAAGCACGTGGACTACCGGCCGTTGACTCCAAGATGGTGGTTAAACGCGCTTCAAAATTAATTCTCCATTCACTGCACAATACCACATTAGTTTACTGTATAATAAGCTATCGATATTACACTTTAAACAATATTAATGAGCAAAAAACAAAGTAATTAATCACGATGCTAACTATCAAGATGGCGCTCGAACCGGAAGTCCCATTGTTTGATTTAAAAGTAAGAATTGTAGGTACATCAGGCAATGACGTTTATCTGTCAAAAATTGAAGTGACAATTCTCACGGCTCACGGTTTAGTTCTACGCACAGATAAACGACATTGTAAATAAAACGAAGTAAAGAATGGCATTAAGTATATAATTATTAGTAATAAACATTAGTCTTGTAAAATAGTATTAATGTTAACAAATATATATTTTATTTGAGCATTGTTCGAATTAGAAAGTAGTTCGAGGTGATTTGACGTTCGGAAGGCAAGGGCGTATTGAAACGATATCTGCGAAAAAAATATTTTTGCTTGGAGGAAAGACAGATGGGATACTGGGTGGGCCCGGGACGCAACGTTTTAGCGAAGCTCGGAGAACGGACAAACCATTGTCCCCTGCCGCCTGACTAGGCCGGGAGGAACCCCTTTCTTGTTAAGTGCGCGTGATTCCGCGTGTGATTTACTGTGGTGCGCGTGAGGTCGGAGTCGGACTCGTTATCGCCACCACCTCCCACGGCAGGATGGAATACCGCGCCCCTCAGCGCGCAGGTGCCCGCCGCCAGCTTTCCGGCGTGGCGCAGTGACGCCATAATCTACGCCGTAGGACGCAGTTCCGGCTCGCAGGCTGCGTGTCTCAGGACGATGCCATGGCGCTCTTAATGCGAGCCCCCACACAAAGGGCCAGCCCTTGCGGCCTGTCCTCAGCCCGGCTTTGCTAAGCCCGGCTTGACGGACGCCCGCACTTTTCGGCCGGCGCTCTGGTCGCCGCTACCGACATCGGGATTGCAACAATACACATTAGTTTCTCTATATTTATCTTCTCACCCAGTAAATGCTGCAAACCTCTTGAAATGACGTTTCATTTACACGGATGTATTAAAATGAGGTTTATCAACTTTTAGGGAATAGCCAGAGGGATCGCTATATGCTACGCTGGCCCACTCTGGCCCTGGGTCAGAGACTAGGTTAAATTTCTTAGCGCATGCACCTATGCAGGTTTCTTCACGGTGTTCTCCTTCATCACAAAGCGACTGGTAGGTAATATCAAATGATATTTAGTGCCTAATTTTGTAAGTTCCGGGAAACTAGTAAAATGTTACTAGCCAGGGGGTTCTTAGTTCTTACCTCTAGGCCTCACTCAAAATTTCATCGCATTAAATAAGTGGACTCCTGCCGTCATCTTGGTGGGAGTACATCGTTTTTTTAGGGTTCCGTACCCAAAGGGTAAAAACGGGACCCTATTACTAAGACTCCGCTGTCTGTCTGTCTGTGTCTTTCCGTCTGTCACCAGGCTGTATCTCACGATTCGTGATAGCTAGACAGTTGAAATTTTCACAGATGATGTATTTTTGTTGCCGCTATAACAACAAATACTAAAAACAGAATAAAATAAATATTTAAGTGGGACTCCCATACAACAAGCGTGATTTTTTTGCCGTTTTTTTGTGTAATGATACGGAACCCTTCGTGCGCGAGCCCGACTCGCACTTGGCCGGTTTTCTTGCCAATAGTATATAATTTTGTTGATATTCTCTACCACTAACTGACTCTGACAAAGACCCTAGAGGTTGCCAATATATGTAATAGTTCCTCTATCTGCGACCCTGACCACCGGCAGTTTGGGCCCTGTGTTTTTTATAATATGTTTATATGTATTTTGTTTTGTTTTTTATCCATTTTATATCCATAAATTATTAATCCCTAACCTAAGGCGAAAAATAAATAGAGTAACAATAGGTACATATAATAGGTACTTTAACGTAAGACAAATTGGACACATTATTTTTCCACTCATGTAACTTTTTTTGTTATGATATAGGAGGCAAACGATCAGACGAATCGTCTGATGGTAAGCAATTACCGTCGCCCTTCGACACCCTAAGTTAAAATTTCTTAGAAATTGCTCGACTCGTTTTTAGGATATTATTTATTTAAAAAATGTAGGTTCAAAGAAATTCCGAAGAATGATGAGTAAGTAAGTATTTGCCACTACTGTACAAGCATTATCCTCTTTTATAGTAAGGGGTTTAAGCACTGTTTAATCTTTTATTAGGTAATGGAGGAAACAGAAGGAATTTCAAAGATACGTGATTTTTAAAAGAATTTTATTGTAACACAATTTCGTGAAAATTGCATTGATAGCGACTGATATGTAGAAATATTTTGAATGATAAATATGTACAATTACCTACTCTATCAAATCTGTGACACAATAGTTTTAGCCAATAATCACTGGCAAAAGAACATTGGGTATAATAATCACGAACAGGTCTCACCCTATCCACAAACATACCAAACCTTAGCTGTACGTCATTTGCCATGAAGTCACAATTTAGTATCATTTTCATACCTATATTAAACGTAAGTGATTTTTAGTTATTTTTCCATGTTCTGACATCGAAAAAGAATATAACGTAATCTTTTTTTTTTATATTATAGGTGGTGTGCTGTTATCCTTCACCAAGTGAAAGTGGCCAATACGAAAAAATATTCTGTTCTAGTGAAAGTATAAGCGCTCCTGAAAGTATTCAGAAGAGCAATTTTCCTGAGGTTGAATACCCAACTAAGGTACTAGATACGATCGAACCATACTACTACCGCGAAGGCAACGATGACATTCTTGCTCCTTTTAGTAACGAAGTTAAGAACGCATACAATTCTCTAACTGTAGATAGAAAAGTCAAAGATACACAGTTCAAATTTCAAAAATCAAGTAATAAATCTAATGTCGAGAGACCCGAAAGTACCAACAGCGAAGCAAATGCAGAGGTACTAGAAGCACCCAGAAATACCAAAAACGAAGCAAATGTAGAATTGCCAGAAGTACCAGGTGGTACCAATAACGAAGAAAATGAAGACACACTAGTAGAATCCGAAGATGCCTACAACGAAGAAAATGAAGAAATACTAGCGGAACCCGAAGAGACCAACGGTGAAGAAAATGAAAAAATACTAGCGGCACTCGAAGATACCAACGATGAAAAAAATGAAGTAATACTAGAGGAACCTCAAAATACTAACGATGAAGAAAATGAAGAAATACTGGCGGAACCTCAAGATACTAACAATGAAGAAAATAAAGAAATACTAGCGGAACCCGAAGATACCAACGGTGAAGAAAATGAAGAAATACTAGAGGAACCTCAAAATACTAACAATGAAGAAAATGAAGAAATACTAAAGGAACCTGAGGATACTAACAATGAAGAAAATGAAGAAATACTAGCGGAACCTGAAGGTAACAACAACGAAGCAAATGAAGAAATACTAGCGGAATCTGAAGATACCAACAACGAAGCAAATGAAGCAAAATATACTAACAATGAAGGAAATGTAGACGGAGCCAAAGAAGCGATCAGTGAATTATGTGCAGAGGGAGTTGAAAATACCAACAGTTATTTAGGTATAGGTGTAGCAGGGTTGGAAGATAAAAAAGTAGATAAATCATTTAATCAACTTTGGGATATACCTGCAGATTATACTAATACTTCAGTCACTGGAGATCTTACTTCAGAAACATAATGATAAACAGTGCACCCTAATTCAGATATTGGAGACAAAAGGTCAGTTATACCTGATATCTGACAATAGAATCGAATATCCGACCACTAATAAGTGCCAACACTAAGTGAGTGCTATTCAGTTACTTAAGTGATATCACTGATATTATTCCCAATGTTTATTTATGAGTCAACACAAACATAAGGGAGTATATACCTACCTATAAAGGTATAAACCTACCTTCGCAGTGCTTTGTACGTCTTTTTAGAAGACTTTTTGCAATAACAAAAAAGTTTGGACCGAACATGTTCGCTATAGTTTTCATTAAAAGTATTTATTATAAATTATAAGCTTTTGTTTTTTTTTTTTCATATTTTTTGGAACTATGGTTTAAAAGTTAGAGTGAGAGGGCACATCTTTTTTCTTTCGGAGCGATTTTTTCCGAAAATATTCACAATCAAAAAATGGTTGTTGAAGGCCCTTATTCGTTTTTAAAGACCTATGCAACGATACTCCATACCATTGCATTAAAGCCAAGAAAAATAGAAAAATATAAATAGTTATTTTCGATACAAGTGCGGAAAATAGGAAATTGGAAACGAGTGGCGATAAATTAAAACACGACCGCAGGGAGTGTTTTTAATCGACACGAGTTGCGAATGGCCCTTTAAACTTTCGACATATGCACAAAAAGTGCACTTTACGCACTAGTGCGTAAAAGAGTACTTTTCGTGCACACGTCGAAAGTTTAAAGGGCCATAAGTACTGTAAAACGTTGTACGATACACGTGCGAATAGGTAATTTGCAACTCGTGTCGATTTAAAACACTCCCAGCGGTCGTGTTTTAATTTATCGCCACTCGTTTCGAATTTCCTCTTTTCCGCACTTGTATCGTAAATAACTATTTCAACACACTTGCTCGTAACGTGGAACTTATTGAACCGCTTTTAGGTTCATAACCCTAGCGTGCTTTTCTTATTATATTATAGCACTTGTAAGTAATGTATAATAACCGATCGAGTTAATAAATAATATCTATGGAGTGGGAGCCTTCTTAAATTGGTCGAATAGATTTTAGGCGAGGGGGCGCCGGCATGGCAGGCAGTATGACAGATTTTGGACTTACTGTTTTAAAAATTATATTTGATTAATATTTAAGTTTCGTTTTTTCCCCGCAAGTGTGTTGATAAACGTCGTATTAAAACAAATGGTCGCGCACAATATCGCTTACCACACCACACTTGTATCACAATATCGCTTACCACACCACACTTGTATCACAATCTACATTTTCATCACATTGGCTCAATAAATGTGGAATTGCACGCAGGCTTAGCGGGAACTATAGAAAAGCGTTTTCTCTACTAACTCACTAGGGAGTTATGAAGTTTCCAGTAGTAGTAGTAGTAGTAATCACTTTATTGTACACAACACAGGTTTACAAAAATAAATTACAGTTAATTATTAAATTAGTATTGTTTTTAACAGTTTTTTTGTCTTTATACTTCATTTCTGTATCGTAAGTGTGATGAAAAACATTGTATGTAACTCGGGGCGTAATAATATTGCAAATTCGAGTCTGTAAATCGCTCCAGCAAGCCGTCGCGATTTAAATATACTCTCGTTTGCAATATATAATTTACGCCCCATGTTGCACAATGTATTTATTATGAAATAGGAGGCAAACGAGCAGACGGATCACCTGATGGTAAGCGATTACCGCCACCCATGAACACCCGCAACACCAGAGGGGTTGTAAGTGCGTTGCCGGCCTTTAAGATGGGTGTGCGCTCTTTTCTTGAAGGTTTGAAGTTCATATCGGTCCGGAAATACCGCAGGCGACAGTTTACTCACAGTTTAGCTGTGCGAGGCAGGAAGTTTCTAGAGAAACGCACAGTTGAGGACTGCCAACCATCTAAGTGGTGAAGATGGTAATGTTGTCGCGTAGGGCGATGGCGAAAAGAAGCGACAGGGATTAATCCTAACAATTCCTCGGAGCACTCCCCGTTATACACGCGATAGAAAATGCAGAGCGAGGCCACATCTCTACGCAGCACCAAGGAGTCAAGCCGTTCCGAAATACGCTGGCAGTCGACAATTCGAGTCGCTCTTCGTTGGATGCGGTCCAGAGGGAGAAGCTGGTATTGGGGTGCCCCTGCACATAAATGAGAGCAGTATTCCATGTGTGCCTGCGGTTTATACAGCTGTAGGCGGTGGGCCGGCGTGAAATATTGTCTCGATCTGTTGAGCACACAGAGTTTTTTTGAGGCTAATTTGGCCTTAACCTCTAAATGGCCGCGGAACTGGACTTCACTCGGAATGTCGACGCCGAGGATTCCGATGCTGGCTGCGGTAGTCAAGGGAGTGCTCTCAAAACGAGGTGACACGACAAACTCTAACTTTTATGATTGATTGATGATTATATCTACTCGTACATCAATGCCATAAGCTCCCTATAATATGTATATTCAGAAACGCTAACGGCCTATACGTATTTACAAACCTGTATCTGTGGGTGTATCGTAATTTTAACTTTATCGATAACCTCTCTGAGAAAGAAAGAAGTTTGATTTGGCCTCTATTCTAATATCAGTCGAGATGACGTTTTATTCGAAATGAAGTGTCAGTTACAAACAATTTTGTCAAATTTCGCACTTTAAAAAAAAATGTGGCCTTCCCCTCCTGTATGTTCAGGAAGGATTTTGCCAATGACGACGTATTTTGATTTGGCAACAGGATTTATGCAAATGCTCATAGAGCGCAACGTTGTTCGGTAGTTTGAGTTCTTGTAAAGCGATAGCAGGACTATACAAGGGCTAAGTGGAGCTACTTGGCGTTGACGCCAGAACGGTGGATAAACTCGTATCTAGATTAATTCTTCATTATCCGCACACTTCCTCATTATTTTACTGCATATAGGCTATCAGTATTACACTTTAAACAACGTCAATGAGCAAAAACAAAAATATAATCACGACTCGATATCACCAAGATGGCGATCGACAAGCAACTCTCAATTTCGCATTTGATATCGAACCATATGGTAGTCGGCTCCCGACTCTAGTTTGTATCTGAATTGAAAAAAAAAAACCATGACACGCGAAAAAGTTTACATTACCGCCATTTGACGTTTAATTAGTTTGTAAGTATAAAATTACTTTGTTTTGTTAAAGCTTACAAATTTATGATATTGATGTAGATATAGCAGTGTTTGTAACTGTACATAATTAGGCATTAAAATACTCGTGTGATCCTATTATGAAACTCATTTCATTCGTTTCGTAAACCCACACTCGTATTTTAATGCCTTTCATTATGTAGCAGTCACATAAACTACTATAACTTATTTGGATTCGTTTCACGTGAAGAAGAAACACAACCGACTTCCCAGGCTTAATAATATTAGGCTGGGTTAAATTACAGTGCCGCTCAATATTAAAAAAACTGCAGATCTGAAGTCTCATTTTGGCAATGATATTGCGGACATATCTCAGCATATTTGTAAAATACAGTGTCAAAATTACCTCGAACAATACTAGTCTATGATTTTCAACACATGAAATGATAAAGTTATAAAAGATAATGTAACTATCATCACGTACTCATTACAAATTAGGTATTTAACACAAATGATATAATCGAGACAGCTAGACAATAATTAATTACGGCAGCATGGGGCTGAGATACAAAGTTGCCATAGTTGTGATCGTTTTTATTACATTACAGGTGAGAAATATACCGTTTTTATTCATTACTAAAATTACCTAGCTATTTAATTTAAAAAATAAACTTAGTAGTGTTGAATTATCCACGTGCTTTTACACAATAAATAATATATTGTCAAAAAACGTACAAGCTAATTTCAACTAAAGTTGGGCTGTTTCTAGAAAAATATATTAATTATGAAAGTAAGTGAACACATGTGGAGTGCTCGTTATGTACGGCGTGGCGCATGTGAACTTAAATACATGAAGACATCATAAACACAACATTCGCTTAGTCAAGTCAAGAGTCACAAGAACAAGGACCCAGCCGCCGCCATACAATCCTAGTTACAATCTCATCTTATTATGAGTAATGACATGCTCAAATAACATGAACATTAAAGTAATATCTCGGAGAAAACTTGTTTTACATATAAAACTTCTACTCGCTCTATTTTCTTTGTATAACAATTTTTAGCAATGAACAACAATCCCAGAGGTACATATACATATGTTACTTAAATGTTCATACCAAATTTGATGTAAGTAATTCCAGCATGTATTAAAATGAGAGCGTACTCTCATTTTAATATGAGGTATGGGATGGGGAATAGGAGCGGCTATTTGGCAGCGGGTTCCTGTGTATCTTAAAACAAGTAGGTAAATTAAAAAAAACTTAGTTACAATATAAAGTCGCTTTCGCATAAAGCAGCCAGGCTTAGTACACTGCAGAAGCAGAAGCGGCAGAAATGCATTCATGTCACTCGCAGTAGTCGCATATTGCTTTGCCAATAGCATTGCTTTTAAAAAATCGCATTAGCATAAAAACTAGCCAAGACGGGACTCGTATGCCGAGGGTTCCGTAGAATTACACAATTTTTGTTCTCTTAATGATAAAAATTACTCAAGTGTGGTTCAACTTGAGTAATTTTTATCATTCACTGTTGTGCAGTATATTTTTCCTCACTATCAGACCTAAATTTTACATATATAATTATGTATAAGGTTTATAGTATGTGCACAGGAAAAGGCTCAGAAATAGGACCTTGGTTGGCACCTTTTGGGGTAAGCAATCTTAAAACATAGCTACAGTCAGCCAGTTCTTACAATTTAACAAAAAGGGATATGTCTCTACATGCAGAAAAATAAAACAATAGTGTTGTATCTAAGTATAAGTTATTTAGTTGATTAGTAACTTATTATATAGGTATTTATATTTAGGTTGTTGTTTCTGCAAGTATCCCCGTTTGGGTGAAGGCCTCCTCCAAAGATGACCAGCCCATTTAATTCGGTCTTGTGCTTATGAAAATGAAATTCTTGTGTTCTTCTATTGACGTTCCTACTCTTCTCACTTCCGATATACCTATTATGTCATACTTGATTTCTGTTATTGATTCTACTAATTCTATTAATCGGTCATATGACGGTAGAAAAATTAGACTTTAATAAAGACTTTTGAACGCGAACTATAGAGATATACTTTTATATAGGGTCATCCCCGATGACGCGCAAATCTAGCCTTTAACGGTATGACAATACGAACAATACGAAAGCACGCGTCTTCGTGAATGAACCTATCTATATTAGGAGATCTATTTGGAAAATAATTCTAGGGTGGCAGATACTTTTGGTGCGTTATATCATCCGCTACTATCGATGCTGACTCGTGTTATGTCAGTGTATCATACAAACGCAAATTCCATAGCAATACCATTTTTTCCAGCACAATTTGAATGTGTACTAAGCATACATTTTATAACAAAGTAGTTTGTTTCTTGGTAATAAATAGTCCATTCGATTCAGCGAGCCATTGTAAATAAGTACCTACTTGGATACGTTATATTTATTTAAAGCAATCAAACATTTTTATCTACTTATTACACTTCTATACCTAGTAAAAGGTAATTATAAAATATATAGGTCCTATAGGCTATTTTCCTAACAGCCAAGTCAGCTGTATTCTTAAATAAATAAATAAATTCAGACCAAAAACGTACCCACATTTTGTTAGTTATTAGTAGTGTAGCCTTAATAACGGCAAAACATTTTTTTACAATGGAGCTAACTCCGAGTTAGCTCTTCTCTGTTATAATAATACAGTATGTTTATACTAATTTTTAGATAATTGAAAGCGTAATTAACCTTGTTTATTCATGTGTTTTATAAATTTAATCCATGCCTACTAAAAAATATAGTACTTTACGAGTACCGAGATATCTTGCCACTCGCCTACGGCTCGTGGCAAGACTCGGGACGAGTGAAGAATGACATTTCCGCACGTATATCAAACGACGTTTTTTAATACAGTTGCGAAAAAATAAAAAAGCAACAAGTAAGGAATGGAATTCGAAACTTTTATATTATTAATTCTGTGACATCATTGACCTTGACATCATGAAGAGGTGTTTTCTAGCTTTTATTCGACTAGAATAGATTTTGTTATTATTATTGAACCCATTTCAATGAAAGTTTTTTTTTTCAAATGCATGTTCTATAATTAGAGAGTTTCACTAGACTTATATTGACCGGGATATAGACCGTGATTACCTTTTGTATTATTTGTGAGCTCCCGATATTTCGACGCAGTTACATGCATCATGTTCACGGGTGACTGAAGATAGCGGGTGGGTGTCAAAGTTGTGTAGACAGCGCTCTGTCTACCCTCATTCTTGCGCGTCGGCTGCGTTCACTTTCAACGTTACCAACGGTCGCATTCACACATGTTGTGGCATGCTGGGACACTCAGTCTATAGGAAACCGACTCACGCGGACCTGTTTCTTGGAGAAATGTTATCATTAACAATAACTGTATTGACTAGTAGAATAAAATAGCAAATGTTTATTTTTTGGAATTTTTAGTTGGTTCGATTACCGGGCGAGACAAGCTAATAAAAAAATCTGAATGCAGTTTCGTTTCTTTTTAAAAATAAAAGAATGTTTCCTTTAAGTTAAATGAGCTAACACAAGGTTGTAAGGCACTTTCCCTCCAGGGCCCATTAATTTTTTCCATCCTGTATACTATATTGAATGTACGAAACTGATACAAATAAATGTTTTGTTCTGGTTTGTGTGCCTATAGGGTTCGTTATTTTGGACTATTAACGGCCAGCACCCATATTCAGACACTTCCTCTGTACCTATTTTTAAATAAACCAATTTACCTATCTATGTGTTATTTTGGGAAAGCAAGATATCATCTATCATAAATAAATTACTTTATTTAAAATTTTCATGCCATTCTTTTTTTCAGATACTGACTAATCATTGTATGCCGCGTCATACAAATCATTCTAAATTTCCACTGAGAAGTACTGCCAAGAATATTAAATCTTCACATACTAAAAGGATGAAAAAACAAGCAATAGGTCATAATTTTGTTGCTACTAATATTTCGAAATCCATTCGTTTTCCTAATGTCGAATATCCTTCCGACTCAGGACCCGAGGAGTACCATCGTTTCCTAAATGAGTATCCTATACAATTTAAATCTAATAATAGCATATGTAACTGTTCGTGTCAAGCACAGAAATGTAAAATGGAAACAAAATATAAACGTAAGTTAGTTATAGCCGCTAACGCTAAGTCCAAAACTAACGTAATTACATCCATCAAAAAATATGATCCTGAACCTCAGCCGTACTGTTTCAGGAGATCTGATTTCTTTCCTGAAGTGGAATATCCGCTCAGTACGAGAGACATGTGGATACCAAAGTATTGGAGCCGATTACAAGACGTAAAAAGTAACGATGACCCGGGTAACGCTACCTGTTCAAAAAAGCAGTTGCATTTTTCTAATTACGACTCAGATTCTGAAAATGTAGCTCTTAATGCCTTAATAAAAGCATTAAATACAAAGAAAGTTAAGTCACCTCCAACGAGCGATACTAATCTAGTACTCATTCCGAATGAAACAGTCAATAGTTTAGATGGAACCGATTTAAATAGTACTCATCCAATAAATAACAGTATAGAAAAAGATATCTATGGTAAAATTGAAGACACGTCAAAGACTACTAGCCAATCTCCATCTAAACTACTTACGACTAAGGAAGCTAATGAGAGAGACGATAGCGTGGATTCAACGACCAAAACCAAAAGTACCATAGCACCTTCTTTATCTCTTTCAAATAATTTAATACAAACTCAATCAACTATAAAACCGGATACTGAAAGACCTAACGAAAAAGACTCAGAAATGCAGATAATTTCATCTCATAATTTTTCCACGCCGATTAACAAAACATCAGCTGAATCTTTAGCCATGACAACTACAACTACGAGCCTAAGTACAAATATATTTACTCCGTTAGATTATTATGATTCTATCCACTCAATTTATTTTGGTACTACTGATATGACAACTGCTGTACCTTTTGAATATGTAACGTCTTCTATGTCCGCTTCAGATATAATAACTAATGACACAGTACTTAGCCAACCTGAACATGATATTTCATATCATGATGCCTTTGCAACTACTACTGCTATTTCTAAGACCACTCCAATACCTATTTTCACTTCTATTCCATCATCGTGCCTTAGCTCCTCTCCAAATGTATCAAATAATTGCTATGATTATTTGATAGTGGCTGATATATGTCCCAAAATTTTATCAGAAAGTGATCTGAGTAACCTTGCAAAAGATTGGGATTTAAATTCCAACGACTCGTATATAACATGCCAAATTCCTGATGATTGTGATGACTGGATAATATACGTCGACAAAGAAAACTTTACTGACAAAACATTAACTTCAGGCGAAACATCATCAGTTGGTGAAGTTGTAACGTCTAAGTTATTAACTACTCCCGTTCTTGCTGAAGAAAGAAACAGATCACAAGAAGAGCCTACAAATGTGCAAGACGCATACAATTTCCCTATGCCAAACACCACCACTGCTATGCCAACTACACCCGAAACCAGAAACCACGTTGATAATAATACGACACAAGTTGTGGCAGAAAATACCAATGGAGCCAACAATACTATAGATGAAACACAGTATGAATACGTTGACGATACAATGACATCATGTACCGAGATACCTTATGACTTAGTTTCGAATCACGAAAGCATTAATGGTTATTCCTTCATTGAGGATTCCTTGCTGACAGGAGTTGTCTGATCGTCGTTGAAACGGAAACGGCAAGTGGCACCAGAGAGAGTTTCATTTAAGGCCCAGTTAGTTCGTGTTCCTCTCTCACTCACTGAGCGTAAGCGTGAGCAAGATGGAAGAGCGCATGCCCGGGAGCGGGGACATCATGTTTAAATTTTTTTTTGTACGTTTAAATAAATAAAAAGGTGTTCGATACATTCCCTCAAACATGATATTGCAAATTTTTAGAAGCAATTTTTATATTTTTAGCTTTTGTGCATAATTTGTTACAAATTTTTAAAGTGAATTTTAGACCTATGTTCGTGATTTTTTTTCTATCGAGCGAAAGTCAAAAACTCAGGATTCGAATCGGTACAGTCCCTCGAGAAATGCTTCAAGATTGCTAATTTTATGGCAGCCGTATGGTGATCCAAAAAAGCGCTACCACTTTTAAAAAAGTCCGTTTTCTGAAGCTTCTGCCTTACGAGAACCTTAAGAGAACTGTACCCTGTAAGGCAAGCAAATCAGATACAGATTGTAGACTGGATACGCTTACTACTGCAACAACTTACTATTAACGATAACGGTTTATAAAAAGGCATTTTATCATTTATCGTATACCTATAGCCGATAATACCTGTGTTTATGTCATAATCATGTAACATTTTATCATTTATCGTATATAGCCGATAATACCTGTGTTTATGTCATAATCATGTAACATTTTATCATTTATCGTATATAGCCGATAATACCTGTGTTTATGTCATAATCATGTAACATTTTATCATTTATCGTATATAGCCGATAATACCTGTGTTTATGTCATAATCATGTAACATTTTATCATTTATCGTATATAGCCGATAATACCTGTGTTTATGTCATAATCATGTAACATTTTATCATTTATCGTATATAGCCGATAATACCTGTGTTTATGTCATAATCATGTAACATTTTATCATGATTCATAATATTACCTAAACCACATCTCATCATAAAATGTTAGCGCAAGGAATATTGAGCTAGTGCAACAAGTAGGTGTATGTGTACGTAGTTAACGAGGATTAAATTATACAGGTCCACGCTTACGCTAACTACGCTTAGGCAACTACTTTGCTTTGCTATTCACTCAGGGTTTACGGTGCGGGAATGTTTGACATTAGCCAAAGAGTAGGTATTGACTAAAATATAATGTACTAATCTAATAGCAGGTTTCTACTTAATGAATAATTATATAATAAAAAAACTACTCATTCTATAAGAAAATAGTTCGCATATCCCCATATCCGACGTCAAGATTTGAGATTTATTGTCCTACTATGTCTGCCTTATGTAGGTACTGCTTAGTAGTAAAGCTAAAGTATTACATATCATAAGTGTGCATACAATTCGCAGATGTAGTTATATAATATAACCTCTATTTAGTGTATGTGCGTACAGTTACTTAGAAATTAAGTTTTTTTTTTAACTTAATTGAACCATCCGCTGAACCATCCACACAAACCAGTGGTGTATGAGATCACTCAATCGTTCGGTGGCGCTCGGAGTAGTTAACAAAGCCGATTGTTTAAAATACGCGACGAAAGTTGCATGAGAAATAGTAACGAAATATAAGTTGTGTTTTTTATTTACCACCCAATGTATTTCTTACTACCTACCTATAATATAATGATTGCATCGAGTGATCCGGTCCGTGTGTGTGTCAAGATAAATTTATTATAAGAATATGATTAAAAATATAATTCGAAGGTGATTGATAGCAAGTAGAGCTCAATTCATTTATAAACAGGTGAGAGGAGACACCTAAAGCAGTAGTGCTTAAAGTACCTCGATTTGTTAAACATAGTTTAGGTAACTATAGGTACCTACCACGTACCTACCGAGCAGACTGAGGTCTTGAGGATCAACTAGCACCCCTAGTTGATCCTTATATGTATTTTACTACTTTTTATAATTTGTACTGAGTTTCATGGTAGTTAGCAATCTAAAACAAATATATTCATATGAAACTTGACAGAAACATATGTAACATCAATACAATTTGTAAGTTTTTATGAGAGAAGGATCGGCTTGGAAGTTAAGGAGTTACAGGGATCAAAATGTCTAAATGTAGGTATGATATTACCCTCGTGAAGTTGACCACCCCATTTCGTTTGCCCGCAAATGGCATATCTATATCGTTAGTTCATCGTTAGTTCACGTTTGTTCAGTAGGTAAAATCGTTAGGACCCGATTCCAAAGTCGATTTTTTTTTTAAAAAAAGGGGGTGGCTGTCTTCACGCTAGCCACCCCAAACCACTTTTTGTTAGTTTTTTTGGTCTAGATAGCAAGATATTCGTTAGTTCATGATTGTTCAGGCATTGGAATCGTTAGGACCCGATTCCTTCATTTTTTATTTTTTTTTAAAGTGGGGTGGCTGTCTTCACGCTAACCACCCCACCCAGAAATCAGTCAAACTAACCATGTGAATCCATCGGGCGACGTTAGTTCACGTTTGTTCAGGCATTAAAATCGTTAGGATCTCAATAGATTTGCTATAAAAAAATAAAATCAAAAAATTCATATTGGCCGGCCGAGATAGTTCAGCAGGGGGGGCGTAACAAGCAATCGACACAGATACTAACGATTCTATGCCCTAAATAAGCATCTATAGACGATATATAACCGATACAGTACGGTAACTTGCGGGTATTCAGAACAGATTAAAAGATTTTCGTGGTTTTATATTTTTTTTATTCTATGGTGGTGGCTGTCTTCACGCTAGCCACCCCAAACCACTTTTTGTTAGTTTTTTTGGTCTAGATAGCAAGATATTCGTTAGTTCATGATTGTTCAGGCATTGGTAGCGTTAGGACCCGATTCCTTCATTTTTTTTTTTTTTCAAAGTGGGGTGGCTGTCTTCACGTTAACCACCCCACCCAGAAATCAGTCAAACTAACCATGTGAATCCATCGGGCGACGTTAGTTCACGTTTGTTCAGGCATTAAAATCGTTAGGATCTCAATAGATTTGCTATAAAAAAATAAAATCAAAAAATTCATATTGGCCGGCCGAGATAGTTCAGCAGGGGGGGCGTAACAAGCAATCGACACAGATACTAACGATTCTATGCCCTAAATAAGCATCTATAGACGATATATAACCGATACAGTACGGTAACTTGCGGGTATTCAGAACAGATTAAAAGATTTTCGTGGTTTTATATTTTTTTTATTCTATGGTGGTGGCTGTCTTCACGCTAGCCACCCCAAACCACTTTTTGTTAGTTTTTTTGGTCTAGATAGCAAGATATTCGTTAGTTCATGATTGTTCAGGCATTGGTAGCGTTAGGACCCGATTCCTTCATTTTTTTTTTTTTTCAAAGTGGGGTGGCTGTCTTCACGTTAACCACCCCACCCAGAAATCAGTCAAACTAACCATGTGAATCCATCGGGCGACGTTAGCTCACGTTTGTTCAGGCATTAAAATCGTTAGGATCTCAATAGATTTGCTATAAAAAAATAAAATCAAAAAAATCATATTGGCCGGCCGAGATAGTTCAGCAGGGGGGGCGTAACAAGCAATCGACACAGATACTAACGATTCTATGCCCTAAATAAGCATCTATAGACGATATATAACCGATACAGTATGGTAACTTGCGGGTATTCAGAACAGATTAAAAGATTTTCGTGGTTTTATATTTTTTTTATTCTATGGCGGTGGCTGTCTTCACGCTAGCCACCCCAAACCACTTTTTGTTAGTTTTTTTGGTCTAGATAGCAAGATATTCGTTAGTTCATGATTGTTCAGGCATTGGTAGCGTTAGGACCCGATTCCTTCATTTTTTATTTTTTTTTAAAGTGGGGTGGCTGTCTTCACGCTAACCACCCCACCCAGAAATCAGTCAAACTAACCATGTGAATCCATCGGGCGACGTTAGTTCACGTTTGTTCAGGCATTAAAATCGTTAGGATCTCAATAGATTTGCTATAAAAAAATAAAATCAAAAAACTCATATTGGCCGGCCGAGATAGTTCAGCAGGGGGGGCGTAACAAGCAATCGACACAGATACTAACGATTCTATGCCCTAAATAAGCATCTATAGACGATATATAACCGATACAGTACGGTAACTTGCGGGTATTCAGAACAGATTAAAAGATTTTCGTGGTTTTATATTTTTTTTATTCTATGGTGGTGGCTGTCTTCACGCTAGCCACCCCAAACCACTTTTTGTTAGTTTTTTTGGTCTAGATAGCAAGATATTCGTTAGTTCATGATTGTTCAGGTATTGGTAGCGTTAGGACCCGATTCCTTCATTTTTTTTTTCAAAGTGGGGTGGCTGTCTTCACGTTAACCACCCCACCCAGAAATCAGTCAAACTAACCATGTGAATCCATCGGGCGACGTTAGTTCACGTTTGTTCAGGCATTAAAATCGTTAGGATCTCAATAGATTTGCTATAAAAAAATAAAATCAAAAAATTCATATTGGCCGGCCGAGATAGTTCAGCAGGGGGGGCGTAACAAGTAATCGACACAGATACTAACGATTCTATGCCCTAAATAAGCATCTATAGACGATATACAACCGATACAGTACGGTAACTTGCGGGTATTCAAAACAGATTAAAAGATTTTCGTGGTTTTATATAGGTATATTTTTTATTCTATGGTGGTGGCTGACTTCACGCTAGCCACCCCAAACCATTTATTGTTAGTTTTTTGGTCTAGATAGCAAGATAGCCACCCCTGTCTTCACGCTAACCACCCCACCCCGAAATCAGTCAAACTAACTATGTGAATCCATCGGGCGACGTTAGTTCACGTTTGTTCAGGCATTAAAATCGTTAGGATCTCAATATATTTGCTATAAAAAAATAAAATCGGAAAATTCATATTGGCCAGCCGAGATAGTTCAGCCGGCGGGCGTAACAAGCAATCGACACAGAAACTAATGATTCTATGCCCTAAATAAGCATCTATAGACGATATATATAACCGATACAGTGCGGTAACTTGCGGGTATTCGAAACAGATTAAAAGATTTTCGTGGTTTTATATTTTTTTTATTCTATGGTGGTGGCTGACTTCACGCTAGCCACCCCAAACCACTTATTGTTTGTGTTTTTGGTCTAGACAGCAAGATATTCGTTAGTTCATGATTGTTCAGGCATTGGAATCGTTAGGACCCGATTCCTTCATTTTTTTAAAAAAAGTGGGGTGGCTGTCTTCACGCTAACCACCCCACCCCGAAATCAGTCAAAATAACCATGTGAATCCATCGGGCGACGTTAGTTCACGTTTGTTCAGGCATTAAAATCGTTACGATCTCAATAGATAAAAAATTAAAATCGAAAAATTCATATTGGCCGGCCGAGATAGTTCAGTAGGGAGGGTGTAACAAGCAATCGACACAGATACTAACGATCTAAGCCCTACATAAGCATCTATAGACGATATAACACCGACACAGTACGGTAATTTGGCGGCATTAAATAAGGTTAGACAGGCAATAATAAAATGCAAAAACTTTCTTATGCTCCTAAGTCGACGGCTGAAAAAAATACTCAGAATCGAGTCCATACGATGCCACTTGCAGAATAATATCAGCCGACCATGCTGATTCAAGATAGGTAGGTCATTTGCGGGTGATCAAAGCAGATTTTGCGGAAAAAAATAAAACTTGAAAATTTGAATAACCCAACTTATGCTCCTAAGTCGACGGTTGAAAAAAATACTCGGAATCGGGTCCTTACGATGCCCCTTACAGAATAACATCAGCAGACCATGCTGATTCAAGATAGGTAGGTCATTTGCGGGCGATCAAAGCAGGTTTTGCGGAAAAAATAAAATTTGAAAATTATAATAACCCAACTTATGCTCCTAAGTCAACGGCTGAAAAAAATACTCAGAATCGGGTCCTTACGATGCCACTGGCAGAATAACATCAGCAGACCATGCTGATTCAAGATAGGTAGGTCATTTGCGGGCGATCAAAGCAGATTTTGCGCAAAAAAAAACTTGAACATTTGAATAACCCAACTTATGCTCCTAAGTCAACGGCTGAAAACAATACTCAGAATCGGGTCCTTACGATGCTACTTGCAGAATAACATCAGCCGACCATGCTGATTCAAGATAGGTAGGTCATTTGCGGGCGATCAAAGCAGATTTTGCGCAAAAAAAAACTTGAACATTTGAATAACCCAACTTATGCTCCTAAGTCAACGGCTGAAAAAAACACTCAGAATCGGGTCCTTACGATGCCACTTGCAGAATAACATCAGCCGACCATGCTGATTCAAGATAGGTAGGTCATTTGCGGGCGATCAAAGCATATTTTCCGGGAAAAAAAAAACTTAAATACTCGTATTTTAATAACCCAACTTATGCTCCTAAGTCGACGGCTGAAAAAAATACTCAGAATCGGGTCCTTACGATGCCACTTGCAGAATAACATCAGCAGACCATGCTGATTCAAGATAGGTATGTCATTTGCGGGCGATCAAAACAAATTTGCGGAAAAAAATAAAATTTGAAAATTTTAATAACCCAACTTATGCTCCTAAGTCGGCGGCCGAAAAAAATACTCAGAATCGGGTCCTTACGATGCCACTTGCAGAATAACATCAGCAGCCCATGCTCCTAAGGACTCTGTACATTATAAAACATATCGGCAATCTGATCTGGGGGCACGGCAGTGCCCCCGCCAAGTCGAGCAAAACAAAGAAGCACGGCCGTACCATCCTTTTCTCGAAGCCATTCAGGCCATTTTCAACGTCCTGTAATTTTGTGCTGGCTAAAGCTAGAGCCCTGAATTTTCAGTGACATATAGGGCATAATATGGCTTACATATATTCCCAAGAACATTCAATTTGAACTTGTTGTTTAAGAATTATTGCACGTCAAAGTTCCTTATTTTTGTCACTGACACACTCACTCACTGATCATCATAATTCTAAGGTACTTCTAGCCAACCAACACGCTTCAAATTTTAAACATAAGTAGTTTTTAGCTTAACAAGCCATAAAAAACCTAAGAATATAGCAATATCAGTCTCGTTTTAAATATTTAGGAACTGCATAAGTAAGTTTGTATTCCCATATGAACGCTTTAATTGGGGTCCTCACATTGATGCCTTGTGCGATAAATTGCGAGCAATCCTTTCTAAGTTCTCAGTCATTAGATATAAAGTACCATACAAAATACTAATTAACATGTACAATGCACTAGCTGAATCAATCATAGCGTATGGGCTTACAAGCTATGGCAGAACGTTCAAAAGCTACTTAGACAAAATATACAATCTTCAACTCAGATTACTAAAACTAATAGTTCCCAGAAAAATAAAAGATCAATTTAGAGACGACTATAGCAAACTGTTCAAATTTTGTAAAGTTATGCCTATTCAATGTAAAATAAAATACTTAATTTTAATGGAAAACATTCATAACGAACAAATAATGAAACCTATTCAATCAAAAATACATATAAGAAAGATTTCTCAAATGAAAGTTACAACTATCAACAGTAACAACAAATACGGAGAAAGAAAAACATCGTATATAGCACCTAGGTTATATAACGAACTACCCATAAATTTAAAAATTACTATAAACGAGAAAAATAAAAAGAATTTACTAAAAAAATACTATCTTGACGGCGTCTCAACATAACTTTACCTACATAAAGCATCCAATATATATGTGTATAATTACATATTATATAATCTGCTGGCCATATTAATATTAAATAAATAATGTTAAAACATAATAAATAACCCTAACAGTAAGTAACTAACTAATTAATATAATTATCAATGAATTAAATATTCTTAACGAAATAAATCATCCTGTATCCGCTACACGCCCCACTCGGTGCATACTCAAACTCGTTCGATCTATTGTAATTAATGCCTCACTAAACTAATGTCATACGCTTAGGAAAACCTGAGCCGCTTACGACCTTCTGGACACGTAAATCGCCCAGCGATAAGGAATTCACGGCACGGCCGGTTGTGTACTTGAGTGGGAGATATTTTGTTTTACCCGCCGATAACTCTTATTGTAATTAGGTAATCTCACTTTTAACTTTATATAATTTTTAATTTTTATTTTTCCTATGTACCACAACAATGTTTAAATGTAAAATGTATCCACGAATGCAGTGTCGATACAAACCCGATAGGGTTTCACGGCACTTTTCTGTCTGATGTAATGTAAGATTTTAATATAGAATAAATAATAATAATAATAATAAATATGAATATATTCTATTAAAAAGTTACTTTTGCAGTTCCAACAAATAGTAGGTAAAGGTCTAAGATGTACGATGTGTGTATAAAGATGTGTATAGTATGAGCAGGGGGGTGTCACTGCGCAGTTTAGGTATATTTGGCCGGCGCTCGGCTCGCACGATAATGGTGTCACGTGGCGCTCGCGCAAAATTGAAAATACGCAATGGCTTCGAAACCTAAATCGCGATCTAATCTGTATAAAAGATAATGTTCTGTTTACGGATGTCTGAATAAACGGAAGAACAAGGAAGCAGAAATTTTTTTTTTAATTCCGGACTATATTGACCGACATATTTTCAAAGGAATAAGTACTTCTGTGGCATACCTACTTCCGTGAGAATCAGACATACTATCTCCGGCTAAAAATTGTATGTTTACAGAATCTACGTTTGTAATTCCTACATATTTATCTTAAAAATAATAAATCAGTAGGTATAGGTGCAGAAACTTGTCAAGTGACAACCCCGTGCCGACACTCGCAGCTCGGTCATAAAACTGCGGCGCGCAAAGAATATTCACGGTTCGTGCGCGGTTATAAGTTTCAATTTTGCTTGCAGGCGGCGAGTGTAGGTATAATTTTATACCTAAATCTGGCTTTTGTGAAGAAGTGAATTTTCTGTATGGTAGTACTATTAGTTATTCTGTGGTATGAGTATGGTATGGCTATGAGTATGGTAAGAATATGAATATGGTATAGGTTCATACCATACATATGGCACTAGTGTGCGGGTATGGTGTGGGATGGGGACTTGGGTATGAGTATTGGATGAATACAAGTATAGCTTGGTATGACCATGAGTATTGTACAGGTATGAGTACGAGTACGAGTAACAGTATGAGCTTTCAGAAAAGTGGTAGCTGACGTACAAGAAGTAGTACCCGAAAAGACGGACTGCCTACAAAAAGAGATGAGATCCCAAAACTTCTACAACAAAAAAGTTTAGAGATGTAATATGATACCAAGTCTGTTATTTTAGTCAGTGCCGGGGGGTGTTAAAACCGCATCAACATTAGATAACTTTAATTTTTAATACATATAATGACTTGGCAATCGCACAATATAATGCTTTACTCGTACCGTACTCCTATAGTATTTTATACAATCGTGATATAATAGAGAGCTTTTCAGTCGAGTACCGTGTTTAAGCAACGAAGCTTGCTGAGTTGCTTAAGGTACGAGATTGAAAAGCTTGATTATATCACTATTGTATACAATACTTTTTTCTACGAGACAAAAAAATAATACTTACATCGATTAAGCCCGCACACGTTTCGCAAAATTTTCCGTACGGAATCACATGTACAAGCGAGACAGCACTATGCATTTGTTTCCACCTGTCATTCGGTTTCCGTATGGACTGACAGGTGCAAGCGAGACAGCGCTTTGCATTTGTAGAGCGTCGTCTCGTTCCCACCTGTCATTCCGTATGGAAACCGAATGAAAATTCCGAACGTCTGCGGTAAGGCTGGCCTCAGACGTTCGGTTTCCTGATCAGGAATCCGAATGAGGGCTATCGTTTTTTTTCACCAGTTGGCGCCTCTGTTGATGGTGGTCCAAAAGACTAAAGAACAGCTGTAAGTCATAAATAAATAAATAAATATTATAGGACATTCTTACACAGATTGACTAAAGTCCCACGGTAAGCCCAAGGAGGCTTGTGTTATGGGTACTCAGACAACGATATATATAATATATAAATACTTAAATACATAGAAAACACCTATGACTCAGGAACAAATATCTGTGCTCATCACACAAATAAATGCCATTACCGGGATTCGAACCCAGGACCATCGGCTTCACAGGCAGGGTCACTACCCACTAGGCCAGACCGGTCGTCAAAACGGGTGTCATTGAAGTGACAAGTGACATTTGACATTTCGAACTTGGCGAAGACCACCATCCACACTAGCGCCCCTAGCGGCGAATTCATACGCGTTAGCCCTCATTGGGAATACAGATTCGGAATTTTGTAACCATAGCGCACACATTCGATTATTTGCGTTAGGTCTCATTCTCACGAGCGCTTTTTCAACGCGCGTTAAAAAAGCGTTTGAATGACACTAATGGAAACATGTGTATTTATTCACACGATAGCGGTAGCGCGTTTTATGAAGCGTTGTTGGATTTCAACTTTAAGCCTTGGTAGTTAAATCGAATTTAGCGTGCGGGCAATTTCAAGCGTTTGTTTAACGCGCGTTGAAAAAGCCCTCGTGTGATGGGGCCTTAGGCCAGGATTACACTTGTAAGTTTTACTTACGTAAGTAGGGACAAAGCTATTTGCTAGAATGAGATAACGATATTCATATCTCATTCTGTAGTATAGCTGTGCCCCTACTTACGTAAGTAAAACTTACAAGTGTAATCCTGGCCTCAGGGCAAACATACGGAATTTTCGATCGGTTTCCGTACGGAATGACAGTTGCAAGCCATTATGCATGTGTATAGCGACGTCCCGTTCACACCTGTCATTCCGTACGGAAACCGAATATTCTGTCCGTGTGCGGCGAGTCAAATAAAATATACGTAGGCACTAGCTGTATTCGGGATGACGTCATTCGGTTTTTACCCGACTGCCAAAGGAGGAGGGTAATGTTTTTCGAGTGTATGTAAGTATGTATGTATGTATGCCTGTTTCTTAGTGGCCTCCTATAGCCTAAACGGCTTGATGGATTTTGATGTATGAGGTATCGTTAGATTCGTCTTGATCACGGGAGTGTCATAGGATACATTTTATCCCGAAAGTCCTACTAGTAGGAGATACGGCTTATATGGTCGACCTTCACCCATACGTCTGACGGATGAAACTTATATTTTATGAAAGAAAATATGTTCCTGAACATAAATAAATAGGGTTGCCTAAAGAAATATGGTCAAGGCTATTTTAAATAAATTTTTGAAAATATATTTTTTTCTTTAAATTTCACCGATTTGTCTGACGAACAAAATAAGTTCCAATGGAAAGTATACAACTTGTACAACATGAATAAATTAGGTTGCCTATGTTTTTCCGGTCACTATTATGAGGTTGCCGTGTTTAAACGGGTGAGTTAAAATCGATAATTGCACCCATCTGTCTGACGCTTGAATTGTATATCAAAATAATGGTAATTTTATTGCGAATACAATGGTATAGGGTTGCCTGCAAAAATCCGGTCACAAATAAGGGTTGCCAGGCTTTAAAAGAAAATAAGAAGGTTATAAGTTGCTGATTAGCGAACTAGACTCCACACTCGCGTTCGCGGCTTCGCGCCCCGATTCCCGCACGAGTGTGGAGGGGGCTTAGTATATAAGTGGATCAGTCATGGATTCTCTTTGCTCGTACAAGACAGTCTTAAGCCACTCGTGTGTGGAGGGGGCTTTATACATGTGCGGTGGGGGGAATGGACCGAACGGGACAGTCTTATACTAGAAGACGCTTTCTCTGCTACACCTACTGAAAGATACTTGAAGATACATGTATATTTCAGTAGGAGTATGGTGCACATAGTATGGTTTATGGTGGGTAACAAATAAAGCCCATCACAGATACGGCATCTGCCGATATCTTTTAAGATCCCTCCACACTCGTGGGCGAATCGCGGAGCGAAGCCACGAACGCGAGAGTGGAGTCGAGTTCGCTGATCTGCGAAATCGACCACACTCGCGTTCGCGGCTTCGCTCCGCGAGGCATCTGCAGATGAATTGCGATGTATCGGTCTGTATATTTCGTTTCTCTCACAATTTGCAGTGTTGCTTCCCAGCGAGATCTTGGTGTCGTTATAGCTGATAACTTAACATTGGGAGGAACACATTTTGGGTTTTACCAAAAAGGCTAACTCTGTTTTATATATGATTAAGAAAGCTTTCCGTTATATGGATATAGTTATTTGTTATACAAGGGTGCAAAGTTGTATTTTACCCGCGAGTGTGGAATTGATACACGAGCAAGCGAAATGATTCTATAGTTGAACCACGAGCGTAGCGAGTGGTTCTAAAATAGAATCCTGAGCGTAGCGAGTGTTTCAACACACGAGAAGTAAAATACATTTGCACCCGTGTGTAACACAAAACTTTTCCCCTCACCATAGCGAGGAAAGTACAACATCCACAGGCGTTAGATCATCTTCGTCACTGGAATCACTATTTTTTTTACGATATTATAACAAAAAACTGGAAATTCTGTATTTTACGTGAGAAGTTTGTAAGTAAAAAGTTTGTTGACAATGTTGACATTCTGACGTATGAAATGTCAATGATGCGTTTTGAAATTGCATTGACTCAACTTGTGCGTTCAGAATTATATTTAACATCATTATTAAAAAACAAACGTTTCTTATGGAACTTTAAGGTCTATGACATAAAATCATTAAATAAAGCTAAATTTGGTATTTTTTATTAGATTCTCAAACCATTTGTTTAATGATAATTAATATCAAACGAATCATTATTATGAGCGTTTTACGTTTTGTTATCTGTCAAGCTACTTAAACACGCTCCATCCAAGGTCAAATTACTTTCCCCACTAGTGGATAAAATGCGTTTTTCCCCGCTAGTTTTAAAGGATAAAAGACAACTTTCCGAGCAAGTGAGGGGAAAAGAATATTTTAATTAAACTCTATAAAACATACGTAAGATCCTTATTGGAATATGCGTTCCAAATTTGGAATCCATATTTCCGAAAGGACATCAACCTTATTGAAAGAGTCCAAAGAAGAGCAACAAAATTGGCGCCATCTCTTCGCAACCGATCTTACGAAGATAGGTTAAAGGAATTGGGCCTGACAACAGTGACAACCTTGGAGCAGCGAAGGCAACGTGGTGACTTAATAGAAACATACAAAATACTCACAGGACACTACAACGTACCCGGGTTAAGTGACATTTTCACTCGGAATATGAATGACAGACTGAGAGGACATTCTCTGAAGCTGGCACGGACGCAGAGTAGTAGCAACCCAAGACGACACTTCCTGTCTAACCGTGTAGTGAAAGTGTGGAACAGTTTGCCCGAATCCGTAATCAGTGCGCCTTCAGTGAACTCCTTTAAAAACAGACTCTACAAACATTTTACGAATGGACAAAACACAAGTGCAGGACATTGATATGCACGTATCAGCTATTTTAAGCTGCCTGTGCATTCGTATATAATAATAATAATAATGTAGGTGCTAAACAGAGAGCGATATATATTTTGGTACAATTTCCAATTTTAACATATAGTTGTTCAAGCAAATCTTGTCAGTAGAAAAAGGCGCGAAATTCAAATTTTCTTTGGTACGATATCAATTTGCGCCTACATTTTTAAAATTTGCCGCCTTTTTCTACTGACAAGATTTGCTTGCAAGATTTAATTTACTTAAAGTGACAAGTGTTTATTATTCTATAATTTTATTGTAGTACTAAAAAAAATATCTAATTATGACAATAGAACATAATTAGTTATTTACCTATTTTGTTTCACTTTATTTATCATTCAATACATTTAATTTTTTTATGCCTTTAGTCCTAATCATCTGCACTTTCAATCCGGAGGTCGCGGGTTCAAACCCCGGCTCGTACCAATGAGTTTTTCAGAACTTATGTACGAAATATCATTTGATATTTACCAGTCGCTTTTCGCTGAAGGAACACATCGGGAGGAAACCGGACTAATCCTAACAAGGCCTAGTTCCCCCTCTGGGTTGGAAGGTCAGATGGCAGTCGCTTTCGTAAAAACTAGTGCCTACGTCAATTCTTAGGATTAGTTGTCAAGCGGACCCCAGGCTCCCATGAGCCGTGGCAAAATGGCGGGATAACGCGAGGAAGATGATAAGTTCTAATCATCTGCGCACCACAGTTTGCTCCTCTCTCCAATTCCCTGAAATGTTGGTGCCTTCTATACATAAAGCCCCAAGCAACTACTTTATTTGATCACTGGTTTATCCGGCACTGATAGCATACCTTTTAGATAACAACCCTCCTGCCTACTGACAACAGGAGGATATAGAATTATAAATATAGCGAAACATATAGATTTATTTATAGGTACTGAATTTACTGATCATATACACTGTCAACATAGGTTAAAAAATACAATGTACAATTTAAGATCAAAATGAACTACAACTAGTGCCAAATATGTGCGATATTACATTGACTTTTTTTTTATACTACGTCGGTGGCAAACAAGCATACGGCCCGCCTGATGTTAAGCAGTCTCCATAGCCTATGTACGCCTGCAACTCCAGAGGAGTTACATGCGCGTTGCCGACCCTAACACTCCTCTCCCTCGAGCTCTGGCAACCTTACTCACCGGCAGGAACACAACACTATTAGTAGGGTCTAGTGTTATTTGGCTGCGGTTTTCTGTAAGGTGGAGGTACCTCCCCAGTTGGGCTCTGCTCTAGATCTGGAATGACATCCGCTGTCCTGTGCCCTACCACACAAAGCGAGATGTTATTCACAGTGCCCATAACTCTCTTTTGGACGTAGTTTAAGGACATACCCGGGTCGGAAATACTTTTGTTATGTTATAATAATTATTATAAATTGCCTATCATACTACTTAATGTCTCAATATATTTTGATAATAATCAGTACAAAATGCGTAGTGACAAGTTTTGGTGTTATTTTTTTATACTACGTCGGTGGCAAACAAGCATACGGCCCGCCTGATGGCAAGCAGTCACCGTAGCCTATGGACGCCTGCAACCTGTTTATTTCAAGACTTGGCATAGTATAGTAAAGAACAAAGAAGTTTTAACGGAAACAGCCCTTTCTTGTCACTAACAATTTTTGATTGGTGGCATAGGAAGATCAATCAGTGATGGGGTTTCAAATGATTATTCCCACTAGGTACCACCAAATTGGTAACAGTGGTAACAACAGATTTTTTTTCACCTATACCCAGTGGAGGCAACCATGAAAAATAATTTCCAGAAAAAAGCGCACTGATAATAATCATCTTGCTGGTCAGTTGCTGATAATGCAGCTTAAGATATCATGCTTAGTACAAAATACAACTACTCCGTAAGAAAACTATTTATAAGTCAAAGTCGCCTGCAGCAATACATTTAATCAGATGATGGACTGGGCTCTGGGCATGATGTATTTGACGCTATTTTTATTTTTTTATTTGAAATCATTATACAGCGTGGAAAGATAAGTCGGGCCCTGGAGGGAAACTACCTTAAATCCTTAAGCTGGCTCATTTTACTTAAAGGAGACATTCCTTTATTTTTAAAAAGAAACAAAACTGCATTCAAAGATTTTTTTAAACTCGCTTGCCTCGCACGGGACTCGAACCAACTAAAATAAAAAAAAAAAACACTCCCTATTTTATTATACTAATCGATAGTATTATTATTCAGGATAAAATTTCTCTAACCAACATTTGGTCTTAAAAATAAAAATGATCGTTAAATCTAACATTAATTTTATTTTACTATCAATTTGTTACACTTAAATTATTTAACTGATAAATTGTTTGAAATGAGCCCCCTCGTTCCGGCTACACAAAATTAGTCGCCGTTGAAATTCATTTCTTGTACCCTTCAGCAAAGTTGTAGCGGAGTTTTACTCCAAGGGGGATGTAATGATAACCTCGCTACATGGATCTCTATGTATACAAAGCACAGTATAAAATAGCTATTGCACTGACCAGGAATCAACACTCGAAGGGCGCACAATTCCATCTGCTCTCAATCTCATACCTCTATTCTCTTGTTATGAATGTAACCTCAACACTCTCAGGGAGATTAGAAGGGCCCCAAGTCCCGTGGCTTGTATCAGTGGATGCACGGCACAACTGAATCTCGACAAGAGAACTCATCGTGCATCCCGCATCTCATAGGTATACTCTTCTCAACCTCATCCGATGAGTACTGAGGTGGGAACCATGTGGTCCCCGACGAGCCTCCACAACAACCCCTACAGCTCATCCATCAGCCTCCATAAGAAACCTCCAGTAACTCAAACCGATAAACTCCAGCCAATTTTTTTCAGCCGTCTACTTAGGAGCATAAGTTGGGTTATTCAAATTTTCAAGTTTTATTTTTTTCCGCAAAATCTGCTTTGAGCGCCCGCAAATGACCTACCTATCTTGAATCAGTATGGTCGGCTGATGTTATACTGCAAGTGGCATCGTAAGGACCCGATTCTGAGTATTTTTTTCAACCGTCGACTTAAAAGCTTAAGTTGGGTTATTTAAATTTTCAAGTTTTATTTTTTTCCGGAAAATGTGTTTTGATCGCCCGCAAATGACCTACCTATCTTGAATCAGCATGGTCTGCTGATGTTATTCTGCAAGTGGCATCGTAAGGACCCGATTCTGAGTATTTTTTTCAGCCGTCGACTTAGGAGCATAAGTTGGGTTATTCAAATACGAGTATTTGTTTTATTTTTTTCCGCAAAATCTGCATTGATCGCCCGCAAATGACCTACCTTTCTTAATTCAGCATGGTCGGCTGATATTATTCTGCAAGTGGCATCGTAAGGACCCGATTCTGAGTATTTTTTTCAGCCGTCTACTTAGGAGCATAAGTTGGGTTATTCAAATTTACAAGTTTTATTTTTTCCGCAAAATCTGCTTTGATTGCCCGCAAATGACCTACTTATCTTGAATCAGTATGGTCGGCTGATGTTATTCTGCAAGTGGCATCGTAAGGACCCGATTCTGAGTATTTTTTTCAACCGTCGACTTAAAAGCTTAATTTGGGTTATTTAAATTTTCAAGTTTTATTTTTTTCCGGAAAATGTGTTTTGATCGCCCGCAAATGACCTACCTATCTTGAATCAGCATGGTCTGCTGATGTTATTCTGCAAGTGGCATCGTAAGGACCCGATTCTGAGTATTTTTTTCAGTCGTCGACTTAGGAGCATAAGTTGGGTTATTCAAATACGAGTATTTGTTTTATTTTTTTCCGCAAAATCTGCATTGATCGCCCGCAAATGACCTACCTTTCTTAATTCAGCATGGTCGGCTGATGTTATTCTGCAAGTGGCATCGTAAAGACCCGATTCTGAGTATTTTTTTCAGCCGTCTACTTAGGAGCATAAGTTGGGTTATTCAAATTTAAAAGTTTTATTTTTTCCGCAAAATATGCTTTGATTGCCCGCAAATGACCTACCTATCTTGAATCAGCATGGTCGGCTGATGTTATTCTGCAAGTGGCATCGTAAGGACCCGATTCTGAGTATTTTTTCAGCCGTCTACGTAGGAGCATAAGTTGGGTTATTAAAATACGAGTATTTAAGTTTTATTTTTTTCCGCAAAATCTGCATTGATCGCCCGCAAATGACCTACCTATCTTGAATCAGCATGATCTGCTCATGTTATTCTGCAAGTGGCAACGTAAGGACCCGATTCTGAGTATTTTTTTTCCGCCGTCGACTTAAGAGCATAAGTTGGGTTATTCAAATTTTTAAGTTTTATTTTTTTCCGCAAAATCTGCTTTGATCGCCCGCAAATGACCTACCTATCTTGAATCAGCATGGTCGGCTGATGTTATTTTGCAAGTGGCTTCGTAAGGACCCGATTCTGAGTATTTTTTTCAGCCGTTGACTTAGGAGCATAAGTTGGGTTATTCAAATTTTCAAGTTTTATTTTTTTCCGCAAAATCTGCATTGATCGCCCGCAAATGACCTACCTATCTTGAATCAGCATGGTCTGGTCATGTTATTCTGCAAGTGGCATCGTAAGGACCCGATTCTGAGTATTTTTTTCAGCCGTCGACTTAGGAGCATAAGTTGGGTTATTCAAATTTTCAAGTTTTATTTTTTTCCGCAAAATCTGCTATGATCGCCCGCAAATGACCTACCTATCTTGAATCAGCATGGTCGGTTGATGTTATTCTGCAAGTGGCATCGTAAGGACCCGATTCTTTGTATTTTTTTCAGCCGTTGACTTAGGAGCTTAAGTTGGGTTATTAAAATTTTCAATTTTTTTTTCCGCAAAATCTGCTATGATCGCCCGCAAATGACCTACCTATCTTGAATCAGCATGGTCGGTTGATGTTATTCTGCAAGTGGCATCGTAAGGACCCGATTCTGAGTATTTTTTTCAGCCGTTGACTTAGGAGCTTAAGTTGGGTTATTAAAATTTTCAATTTTTTTTCCGCAAAACCTGCTTTGATCGCCCGCAAATGGCCTACCTATCTTGAATCAGCATGGTCGGCTGATGTTATTCTGCAAGTGGCATCGTAAGGACCCGATTCTGAGTATTTTTTCAGCCGTCGACTTAGGAGCATAAGTTGAGTTATTCAAATTTTCAAGTTTTATTTTTTTCCGCAAAATCTACTATGATCGCCCGCAAATGACCTACCTATCTTGAATCAGCATGGTCGGCTGATGTTATTCTGCAAGTGGCATCGTAAGGACCCGATTCTGAGTATTTTTTTCAGCCGTTGAATTAGGAGCATAAGTTAGGTTATTAAAATTTTCAAATTTTATTTTTTTCCGCAAAACCTGCTTTGATCGCCCGCAAATGACCTACCTATCTTGAATCAGCATGGTCGGCTGATGTTATTCTGCAAGTGACATCGTAAGGACCCGATTCTGAGTATTTTTTTCAGCCGTCGACTTAGGAGCATAAGTTGGGTTATTAAAATTTTCAAGTTTTTTTTTTTCGGCAAATTTGTTTTGATCGCCCGCAAATGACCTACCTATCGTGAATTAGCATAGTCTGATGATGTTATTCTGCAAGTGGCATCGTAAGGACCCGATTCTGAGTATTTTTTTCAGCCGTCGACTTAGGAGCATAAGTTAAAGTTTTTGCATTTTATTATTGCCTGTCTAACCTTATTTAATGCCGCCAAATTACTGTACTGTGTCGGTGTTATATCGGGCTTATGTAGGGCTTAGAATCGTTAGTATCTGTGTCGATTGCTTGTTACACCCTCCCTACTGAACTATCTCGGCCGGGAAATATGAATTTCTTGATTTTATGTTTTTATCTATTGAGATCCTAACGATTTTAATGTCTGAACAAACGTGAACTAACGTCGCCCGATGGATTCACATAGTTAGTTTGACTGATTTCGGGGTGGGGTGGTTAGCGTGAAGACAGCCACCCCACTTTAAAAAAAAATGAAGGAATCGGGTCCTAACGATTTCAATGCTTGAACAATCATGAACTAACGAATATCTTGCTATCTAGACCAAAAAAACTAACAATAAATGGTTTGGGGTGGCTAGCGTGAAGTCAGCCACCACCATAGAATAAAAAATGTATAAAACCACGAAAATCTTTTAATCTGTTTTGAATACCCGCAAGTTACCATACTGTATCGGTTGTATATCGTCTATAGATGCTTATTTAGGGCATAGAATCGTTAGTATGTGTCGATTGCTTGTTACGCCCCCCCTGCTGAACTATCTCGGCCGGCCAATATGAATTTTTTGATTTTATTTTTTTATAGCAAATCTATTGAGATCCTAACGATTTTAATGCCTGAACAAACGTGAACTAACGTCGCCCGATGGATTCACATGGTTAGTTTGACTGATTTCTGGGTGGGGTGGTTAGCGTGAAGACAGCCACCCCACTTTAAAAAAAACAAAAAAAATGAAGGAATCGGGTCCTAACGATTCCAATGCCTGAACAATCATGAACTAACGAATATCTTGCTATCTAGACCAAAAAAACTAACAAAAAGTGGTTTGGGGTGGCTAGCGTGAAGACAGCCACCACCATAGAATTAAAAAAATATAAAACCACGAAAATCTTTTAATCTGTTCTGAATACCCGCAAGTTACCGTACTGTATCGGTTATATATCGTCTATAGATGCTTATTTAGGGCATAGAATCGTTAGTATCTGTGTCGATTGCTTGTTACGCCCCCCCTGCTGAACTATCTCGGCCGGCCAATATGAATTTTTTTTTTTTTTTTTTTTTATAGCAAATCAATTGAGATCCTAACGATTTTAATGCCTGAACAAACGTGAACTAACGTCGCCCGATGGATTCACATGGTTAGTTTGACTGATTTCTGGGTGGGGTGGTTAGCGTGAAGACAGCCACCCCACTTTAAAAAAAAAAAAAAAATGAAGGAATCGGGTCCTAACGATTCCAATGCCTGAACAATCATGAACTAACGAATATCTTGCTATCTAGACCAAAAAAACTAACAAAAAGTGGTTTGGGGTGGCTAGCGTGAAGACAGCCACCCCCTTTTATTTTTTTAAAAAATCGATTTTGGAATCGGGTCCTAACGATTTTACCTACTGAACAAACGTGAACTAACGATGAACTAACGATATAGATATGCCATTTGCGGGCAAACGAAATGGGGTGGTCAACTTCACGAGCATTATGATATTTATAAAAAGATACTTTTTAAACAAAAATCACTCTTTAAGACGAATCCTTGCAGTCGGACACCGTTCAATGAAACTACGCAGAAAAATGTCGGAGTATACATAAGAGAACCGGTTCCGCTGACAAACTATGCAATAAAGAGCCGACCTTGCGCGCGGCGACAGGTTACATCACTGCACGAGGTGCGGCGCCGGCGCAGGCCGCGGCGCTCTGGGCTCGGCTACCGCATCACTGTCATCTTCATACAACGCGGACGCTGAGATTTATACATATAGGGTGACATTTTGTTGAGTGCAAAAATTATAAAGATTTAGGCAAGGCAATATACTGAATTTAAGAAATTGTATTTTTACAACTTTTGCTTTTGATGATGTTACTAATGTTTAAGTGACACGTAAGAAAATAAAACCTCTGAAATATTAATTTTATTATAATCTATTTATTTACTCTATTAATTATAAAGAGCCGAACTTTTACGTAAAATTTCATACAGCATTGTTTCCTATTGCTATTCGAAGTTGAATTGAAACTAGGTACGTACTCGTAGTCAGAGCTATGTAGATACCTAGATACTGGCGAGACAAAGTGACTCTTGCTGGTTTCACTAGTGATTTCGTCATGTCTTCCAGACAATGCCGATAGCAAAAACCGCAAAAATCATTATCATTAAATAGAAATATTCAATCCCTTTAAAATTATATTTAATCCCTTTAATTTATCTAATAATTCCAGATTGCATTTAAACAACATTATTTTAATTGGCATAGTGATTTATTTACGTACAGTCGTCGTCAAGGATATGTTTACCCTTTTGCACCTTATTCCTTTGTAATACGACAAAAAATGTACACATCTTTGACGTCGACTCTTGTATAGAGAATATGCCGTGGCAGCTAAATAACCATAAAAATGGATAAAAACTATCCTATCGTCAGCACTCTTCCAATGACACCTTCAAAACGAGTATTGTTAAGAAGGGCGTTCGATAAGTTCTGAGAATGGATATGATCTAGCTATACCATAATTGATGTGGTCATATTATGTCGCTTTATATTATTATTTACTTGTTTTTATGTAACTGATAAAATAAGACAGCCAGTGTAAGAGATATCGAACGTTCAGTAAAATTCGCGCATGTTCTGATGATTGTCCGGAACGATATTCATACGATAGTTAAGTAATAAAACTGTCTCAAATAATAGAAACTTACGTTTATTATATGATTGTTTAGAAAGTGATCTATTTTTCAAGACACAACTTTTTAATTAAATCGCAAGATGGCGGAAATAACTTCGGCTTTAATATTCATTCATTTAATACCCCTCGTATTTAAAGGCTTATTTTTTTATTATTGCCGAATGATAACTACATCAAGTGGACGGGTGTGACTACTAGGAAAAATCCTCTTTCTTTATATTTATTAAAATATAGATCAAAAACTTATTATATTTTAGGTATATTATATTTTACTATCTAATAAACTTTATTGAATTCGTGACTGGAATTGATTCATTTAAATTGTTCAAAGGCCGTTCATGTCTTCCCACTAATGCCATTACCATTAGGTACATACATTTATATTTAATAGTTAAAGTAACAAAATGATATTATACATTACAAAGAAATAGCTGTAAATAAATTATAAAGTCACTTTGTTTGTGTTATGTTATACTTAGAAATAGTTTAATAAATATTTTATTATGTCTAGTTTACATTTTGCTACACTATCGCATTGGGCAACTGTTATGATAGTTACATAGTTAGCTGTATCGTTATTATCAATAACTAAATAAAATAATAAATATCTACTACTATTATATGACTAGAAGTCTTAAGTACATACAACTGTTCAAATTGTTGACCTTAGACCGTACTATAAAAATAGTTCATTCAAATGTATGCTTACTCGCTAAACGACATTAGGTAGGTAGGTATCCACTGCTTAGAAAGTTGGAAAGTGAATCATTCAACGTGATATCGCTATCTAGCGATTATGTGTATTGCATAGCATGGTTCCGCCCGCGGCTAGCTCGTTTCTTTTTTCTGTCTTGCCAGCTATCTTCAGTTCATCGATAATCTACCGTGCCACCGCCAAGTCGAGCAAAACAAAGAGGCACGGCCTTACCATCCTTTTTTCGAAGCCATGCAGGCCATTTTCAATGTCCTGTAATTTTGTGCTGGCTAAAGCTAGAGGCCTGAATTTTCAGTGACATATAGGGCAGAATATGGCTTACATATATTCCCAAGAACATTCAATTTGAACTTGTAGTTTGAGAATTATTGCACGTCAAAGTTCCTTACTTTTGTCACAAACACACTCACTCACCGATCATCATAATTCTAAGGTACTTCTAGCCAACCAACAAGTCTAATTTTAAACATAAGTAGTTTTTAGCTTAACAAGCCATTAAAAACCTGAAAATATTGCAATACTTATCAGTCACGTTTTAAAGATTTAGGAACTGCATAAGTAAGTTTGTAGTCCCATAAGAATATATGCTATTACAAAGTTGCTTTTTCAGTTTCAACAAATAGTAGGTAAAGGTCTAAGATGTACGATGTGAGTATAAAGATGTGTACAGTATGAGTATGGTATGGCTATGAGTATGGTAAGAATATGAATACGGTATAGGTTCATACCATACATATATGGCACTCATGTGCGGGTATGGTGTGGGATGGGGACTTGGGTATGAGTATTGGATGAATACAAGTATAGCTTGGTATGACCATGAGTATTGTACAGGTATGAGTACGAGTATAGTGTGGGACGGGTTTGACGAGTATGAGCTTTGAGAAAAGTGGTAGCTGACGTTCAAGACATACTACCCGAAAAGAAGGACTGCCTACAAAAAGAGATGAGATCCCATCAAAAACATTACATGTAAAAAGATGCCCGTCTCGCAACGCAATACTTCTACTACAAAAAAGTTTAGAGATGTAATATTAGACCAAGTCGGTTATTTTAGTTAGTGCCAGGGGGGTTAAATAAAACCTCATCAATATTAGATATCTTTAATTTTTAATGCTTATGTCATTATGCAGCCGTGCGATGGCCAAGTCATTATACGTAGACTTATATTGACCGGAATATAGACCGTGATTACCTTTTGTATTATTTGTGAGCTCTGGCCTATATCCCGGTCAATATAAGTCTAGTGAAAGTAACCGTGAATCATTCAAAACTCTCATTATACGTATTCAAAATTAAAGATATCTAATATTGATGCGGTTTTAACACCCCCTGTCATTAACTAAAATAACCGACTTGGTATCATATTACATCTCTAAACTTTGTTGTAGTAGAAGTATTGCGTTGCGAGACGGGCATCTTTTTACATGTAATGGATTTAATGGGATTTTTATTTTACTGTACCGGAATAAATATATTGGTCAACAAAGCGCAAAAAAATATATGACGCTCTAATAAATCTTATGTTGTGACTACATTATATGATTTTGTCAGATATTGTTGAGCAAGTCGTCGTGTAATGTAATACCTACACTACACTACACTATCGCAGATGTGATCACTGTATTTGATCATTTTGTTGAAATTAAAGTTGTAGGTACTTTTCCCTTCCAATCTTGCATCCCACCGCGTTTATGACTCTAAACTTGATAAAGTAAAGAAAATATAAATGTGGCCCAGCGCCCTATCTATTTATAGGTATTATTCACTAAAGAAATACGCTATTACTACTTAACGCTAACCTTTTAATTATAGTTAAGTACCTACATACCTGTCACTTGGACGTTTAATTAATCGAAAATAAATTCAGTTATAAAGTTTAATGCGTTTTCCGTCGTTTTTGTCTTTTGAGTTCCAGACAAGTGTCGCAAACACAAAACCGACACCTTCCTGCCTACGCGACGCGCGCGACCACGTCTGTTTATTAGGAATGAAATGAAATTATTGTTTTATATTTCCAACGGTCTGGACATTATTAAACAATTCGATGATAATATATATATTGCTAAAGTTTCCCAAGATGGACAATCTAGTTCCTACGCAGTGAACAAGTGAAATAGATTGGGTAAGAAAGGAAGTATTTAACCACGACCAATACTTAAATTTTAGAGTTATGGTTAACATGTTAATTACAGAGGTAACTTACGTTTTAACCAACCAAATAGTTGTCCAACTCTATTCGTTAGGTAGGAGTGTTCAGGTCCAGGATAGGGTAATTTAAAGCCATCTAATAAATCCTCATTCCTCATTAGAGCCCGCACAATATACTATTATCGCTCCCTGTATTGGCCGTCGCTAGACAACTGCCACTTTGTTCTATAGTTCGTTTCACCCACGCTGACGATATTAACGTTATGTAAATAAAACAAATATCGTTGAGTAACGATGTAGGTACCTAAGAACGTAACTACAATCCTAATAATTAAATGAACATTATCTAGAACAGTTTTCTACAATAATGAAATTGGTACGTGGAAAACTGCTTGGACTAATTTTATGTAGTTTCACAATTACAACTACAACAGTGTTCCTTACACCTGGACGTCTTGCGATTTTCCGAGTATGATGACACTATCCATTAAGCGGAAGAACGGAAAGCATTTTGACGTACATATGTAAATTGGCTTTAATTGTGAAGGTAGTGAGGGTCATCATGAGCATTTGCTACGCTGTTGTACCAAAGTTATTTATCCTTCAGAAGCAATGATGCAAGTCGGCGGGGGTGGGCGGCGCGCGGCTCGCGGCGGCCGCCGCGTGGGCGCGAGGTCGCTTGCACAACGCTGCAGTGAACCTTACGCGGAGGGTCGAGTAGCTGCCGGCGCGGCACCAAACTACCATGCATTTACAATCATTATATTTGCTTTCAATTTTGTGTCATTACGATTAAAGATAAAACAAGTGTTGATAATTTTTAAGAAAAAAAAAACCGACTTCAATGGGGGATGCCGTTGAAAGCTAGGTTACTTATTGTTGATGGTGCACTCCCGACAATGAAATGAAAAAGACAGGATCTTTTGTCTCACTAAAAGGAGGTAAAACCACCTACTTTTCTAGTAGCATTTCGTTTCTGTAAGGGTCACAGTTCTAACCTAACCTAACCCAATGTTCTGAGAGCATTTCGTTTCTGTATGGGTCACAGTTCTAACATAGGTTACCCACTTTTCTGATAGCAGTTCGGTTCTGCGAGGATCGCAGTCAAAAATTAAGTCCAGGTCCAAGTTTGGGTCTGGGTCCATAATGAAGAGAATAAATCGCTAAACGTGAACTATATGTTGTTGAAGAGTTCCACTCTGATCATCATCGGCAGTTCCACTTCATCAAATGTCACTTTTTTATGTATGCTGGATTTGTCGATGAAAATACAAAAATCACTATATGTATGCCTTTCACATTTGAGGAGTTCCCTCGGTTCCTTATGGATCCCATCATCAGAACTCGAGCTTGACAAAAATGTGTCTTGAAAACTTAACTTACTCAACAAACATAAAAAAAAGACAAATCGCCAAACGTGAACTATGCGTCATCAAAGAGTTCCATTCTGATATTTCTGATCATCATCAGCAGCTCCACTTCATCAAATGCCACTTTTTTAAATGGAAATGCTGGATTTGTTGATAAAAATACAAAAATCACTATATGTATGCCTTTCACATTTGAGGAGTTCCCTTGATTCCTCATGGATCCCATCATCAGAACTCGACCTTGACAAAAATGTGTCTTGAAAACCTAACTTGCTTAACAAACATAACGAAGAGGACAAATCGCCAAAAGTGAACTATGCGTCATTGAAGAGTTTCGTTCTGATCATCATCAGCAGTTCCACTTCATCAAATGTCACTTTTTTAAATGTAAATGCTTGATTTGCTGATGAAAATACTAAAATCACTATATATATGCCTTTAACATTTGAGGAGTTCCCTCGATTCATCATGGATCCCATCATCAGAACTGCGTTTTGACAAAAACAGGACCAATCTGTATGTATATACTTACAATCAAAAAAATAATTTTCAAAATCGGTTCAGAAATGAAGGAGTTATGGAGTAACAAACATTAAAAAAAACATACAACCGAATTGAGAACCTCCTCCTTTTAAAATCTTTGAAGTCGGTTAAAAATAAGGAAAATGATATCCTCACGATTCTGTTCTCATCCACCTTGAACATTCAACAAATACGAAATCCACACACTAGCGAAATTTGAATAGTAATAGGAACTCTTATTTTGAAATTTCTGTACATAAAAATGTAGATTAGAAAACAAATATGAAAGTTTAATAATAATATTTATATAAGTCAATTAGTTTTCGGATTGTATTGATATGTAGATAATAAGAATATACGTAACTTAATTTTTAACAAGCAGAAACGTCTGCGATCGATGCTATTAAGCTTAAAATAAATTTAAAAGTGGAAAAATTACTGCCTTGGGTGAGACTTGTTCCAGAGGCTGTGAGTTCAAGTCTCACCCAAGGCAGTAATTTTTCCACTTTTAAATTTATTCTAAGCTTAATATACGTAACGTCAAGGTGATTTATGTATTTATAAACAGCTAATACTTACTTTTAGTACTTTCGCGAGTTCTGTGGGTATCTGAATGAGATCATGGCAACACATCATGCAGAATTAAATTAGATCGTCCTTATTGCCTATGTTAATGCATAAAGACAATGACCACGTACCGTACGTATTCGATACCTTTTACGTTATTAGAGACTGGGTTAGGTGGCCGCAATTAGACTATCATATACCTTAAATATGAACATAGATATAGGGGTCATTAAGATATAAAGAACCTATGATGGTGTAATAACATAAATTAATAGTAGATTGTTTACCAAGGGATGAAAGGCACTCAATCCTGATGAGGTATTTTGGCGCTCGAACGCAGTGAGAGCGCCAATAGTCCGAGGCTGAAATGATGCCTTTCACTCGAGTTAAACACTACTTTTAATTTCGAATACGACGAAAGTAAAATGCATGTATTTTTAAAAACATGACAGTATACATTTTACAGTATTTCTTGAAGGTACTTTAATTTAACAATTTAGACAAAAGTATCGTTATTTTTGGAATGGGGAGTCAAATATCAGAATGGATAATGTATTACAAATCCATTTAAACTCAAAATTTAATTGTTTATCGTAAAAAATCGTACTTCAAACGTAAAATGCTCTAGTGCAGACACGTATCATTTTCTGCACACCTTTTAGAACAACAATGACCCTCTTTCAGAGCATGAGAAATGAAAAACAAATTTGCGTATATCATCATAATTGTAGGATTACAGTCAAATAAGATCCCAAATGATCATTTCTATGATAATCTAATTGCGGCCTTAAGCTGGTCCAATTTTTTAGGATAGGTAACCAGCGATTTCTATTAAACGTCACGCGTAGGCTGATACCTGGTTCTCTTAGAGGTAATCGCGAATCTCGCCTTGCCGGCGCACGGCGCACGCGCATCGCATGAATGAGCCTCGGCGTGGGCTTCACGGTCAATCGACGCTGCGTCCGCCACAAGCTGCATACACAATCAACTGGCTCTCACGACTCGACGCCGCCGCCGCCGCCACCGCTCCGGACTCTCCGTCCGTTGTGGCCTTTATACAGTATGTGTCGCTAGAGTCGGAGGTAGATCTGCAGTGCTGTTCTAAGGCATAAACCACAAAACCACAAAGGACCAAGGAATTAATAAAAGCAATAGGTATGTGTTAGTATGCGATGAAAATATTAGGTGACGTCATAAGTTGCCAGCTGTACAACTAAGTACCTGTTTAATAAATGTAAACTCGAGAAACAATAAAGGTATCTGAGTTGGGAAACGCTGTACCTATACTCATTAATACAGTAACTTTGTCGCCTGAAAGTACGGGGTTCGTTTGCGTCAAATCCGGTAGTTCTGATTTTTTGCAGACTTGTTTATGATGTTGGCCTTATGAATAATCCAAGTTTGTGACCTCTAGCACCGAACGCAACTTCAATAATCGATAAAGCCGCAAATTTTTCAGTTTATTTTTTTATTTTTGGGCGAATATAATATAACCCTAAAGGACTTTGATAGTTTTTTTTTTTTTTTTTTATTATAAACTGATCGGCGATTGGCCCTAGTCACACCTGATGGAAAGTGAAGACAGGGCCTAAGATGGAGCTCACCGGTTCAGTAACAGCCTATTCACTCTTGTTTTAAAGAGACCGAGGTCATATTGATCAGGGAATACAGATGGCGGGAGCGCATTCCATTCCTTAGCCGTCCGTACCAAAAAGGAGGAGGCAAAACGTTTCGTCCGAACGAATGGAATGTGGACCACGAACGGGTGCATACGCTCCCCGCGCCTGGATGTCCGATGATGGAAAGGGGAAGGTGGGATCAGGTCGTGCAGTTCCTGTGCGCACTCCCCGAAATGTATCCGATAGAACACCGATAGGCAAGCGACTCGACGGCGATGCTCAAGGCTCTGTATCCTTGACTTGACCGATGGATCATCACCAAAGAGTACCTTCTTAGCGCGTTTTTAAAGTATACTAACTTTTGCTACAATACGAGACTAGACTTGTCTCTGTAGATCTAATAGTTTCCGAGATAAAGCCTTTCAAAATTTATAATTAACAGTGAGTTAAGACAAAACATGCAGTTTTGTCTCAGGCGATGGCGCTTGGCAACGATTGTTCCTAAGATCAAACAAAGCTTATTTGGCCCGTTAGCCACGAGATCGTACCGTGCCTACCCTCCAAAATGCGGGGGGAGGGTCGGCTCCCCAGGTCCAATCTATGTTATATTTCTCCAGGAAATGAATGCCCAAAAAAAGTTATAGAGGGAAATGCTTGGAACACAATTTTTGACTTCGTAGCTTTGTTTAGACTAGTTAGGAGGAGGCTTACTTTTCTCAAACATGCAATGAAATAAATAAAGAAATCTCCACGAAATTAGTTTTATTTCTAAAGAAACTAAAAGTAAACGAGGCACAAGATATAACTACTACATATACGTATCTTTATCACACGTGTCGTATATTTTACACATGTAGTTTATCAATTTATTACACAAATTTTCAAGATATATTTATGTATCTTTGATTTTTTCGCCTTGCATCCGTCTGACTGTAGTTTTAGCCACATAACTAAGATTACATAGTTTTTTATGTTGATATTATGCTTCACATACATCGTTGCCTTAAACATGAAATAATTAATATTTTCGTCGAAACTCATATTAAATAACACAATCAACAACGCACAATAAATCCAATAAAATAGAATTACTATAATAGAAACTTATCTTGGTCTGACTAGGTACTAAAAACGGACGAGTGTCATTCATAGCCATTTGTCTTAAAACATCCTTACAGGAAATGGTACATCTTTTAAGAAAATCATATCTGGGGGCACGGCAGTGCCCCCGCCAAGTCGAGCAAAACAAAGAGGCACGACCGTACCATCCTTTTCTCGAAGCCATTCAGGCCATTTTCGACGTCCTGTAATTTTGTGTTGGCTAAAGCTAGAGCCCTGAATTTTTAGTGACATATAGGGCATGATATGGCTTACATATATTCCCAAGAACATTCAATAAGTTTCTTACTTTTGTCACTGACACACTCACTCACTCACCGATCATCATAATTCTAAGGTACTTCTAGCCAACGAACAAGCTTCAAATTTTAAACATAAGTAGTGTTTAGCTTAACAAGCCATTAAAAACCTAAAATTATTGCAATATCATTCACGTTTTAAAGATTTAGGAACTGCATAAGTAAGTTTGTAGTCCCATATGAATATATGCTAGTACAAACTACAAAGTTACTTTTGCAGTTCCAACAAATAGTAGGTAAAGTAAAGGTCTAAGATGTACGGTATGGCTATGAGTATGGTAAGGATATGAATATGGTATAGGTTCATACCATACATATATGGTATGGTGTGGGATGGGGACTTGGGTATGAGTATTGTATGAATACAAGTACCTATAGCTTGGTATGGCCTAGAGTATTGTACAGGTATGAGTACATGTAAAAAACCTGCGAAAGTGCTAAGTGCGAGTCGGACTCGCCCACCGAAGGTTCCGTCCTTTTTAGTATTTGTTGTTATACGGAAACAGAAATACATCATCTGTGAAATTTTTTGGAGAGTCGAAGTGCAGAAAGACCTCAGCGAACTCGGCGCCGTCGACTGGACAGAAACGGCTTTGGACAGAGTAGCATGGCGATCTTTGGTGTCGGAGGCCAAGATCCACTTCGGGTCGTCGCGCCACAGCAGTAAGTAAGTAAGTGAAAATTTAAACTGTCTAGCTATCACGGTTCATGAGATACAGCCTGGTGACAGACAGACGGACAGCGGAGTCTTAGTAATAGGGTCCCGTTTTTACCCTTTGGGTACGGAACCCTAAAAAGATGCCAGTCTCGCAACGCAATACTTCTACTACAAAAAAGTTTAGAGATGTAATGTGATACCAATTCGGTTATTAAGTCATTGCCAGGGGGTGTTAAAACCGCATCAATATTAGATATCTTTAATTTTTAATACATATAATGACTTCGCAATCGCACATAATGCTTACCGTACCGTACTCCTAAATATGTGTAATGCTCAAGCTGCATGTGATTAGCGCTAGTGTTATGTTCAATTAGAATTATTTTTAATAGTCGACGATGATCTTAGGCCGTGCGATGGCCAAGTCATTATACGTATTAAAAATTAGATATCTAATATTGATGCGGCAACGGAATGGAAGGATCGAAAAATGTATGGAAATTTTGATACACATATTCTTCTATTTGGGTCGAAAGAGCTGAGTAATGTGAGTAAAAAGTAAAAATACTCAAAAATTCACACATTTAAGAAAAAATGGGTACAACTTTTTAAATAAAATGCCCAGTTGTAATGTTAGGTTTTGTCATGACAAGGTGGATAATGGAAGTAAGTATGCTTTAAATAAATGCTTGACAGAGTACCTACCTTGCCAGGCATACCTATTACTCGTACCATTTACATTTGGAAGTGAAACTAGTGTTACCATGTCCTTCAGGAATAAGTTCTGTTGGTCCCCGCGACGGTTTCGCTCCCCTAGTTGTTTATTACTGCGTCACGGATGCTCATTTTAGCCGTCATTAGCAGCTTCTAATGATATCAAATTGGCTACGTAAACATACGTACATACGTATGTATGTATCTCGGGACTTATACCTCTAGGTACTTGATAAAACCATGCCACGAGATAAACAGTTACATAACGTTATTATACAAATATACACCCTCACAATGGTTATATCCTGGTGGTTTCAATTAACTTGATTAGATTGCCTTAAAAAAATATAATAACAGGGTGACCTTAGCCATTGGACAAACCCTGAAACGTGGGCGTAGGGTAACTTCTCAGGAATGCTCTAAAGCTAATATTTTTTTAATTAGAATAAAAGGTAAAAATAATAATTTTTAAACAAAAAGTAATTTCAATGATCGACAACAAAAAAAGATATACTGTATATATCATTGGCAGTGTTTTTGACAATTTGTACGAAAATGTGCGGCAATGATGACGTTTGTCAAAAGTCATAATCTTATTAATGTCATAAATAAATAAAAATCAATAAGGTCGAAGAAGGGTTCATACTTTTTATTAGCTCAGGAGCTATTAACACATACAGACTGCTCCAAAGTAAAAAATCGTAATTTCTTCGTACCCGCTACACCGATTGTTATGATACTTTGTATACTGATTCTAAATACCCTAATGCAAATGTACATTTCGGCTTTGTCCAATGGCTAAGGACACCCGTATATTAATAGTTACTCGTACCTGTCCTCAAGCAAAGTGGAATTAAACGATAGTTTCATCATAGTGATCCGGAAGTTTCATTATTTAAAACGGTTAAACTGTCGGTCAACATCCATATCGTGACCGAAATCATTCATATCAATATTTCTAATTGGGTGTTTGATGTTATGCAAGAGATCCGTAGAAAATTAGAAATGCAATGGAACTAGCCATCTAAACGTGTGCTGTACAAGCTTCTATGCAGCGAAAGCTCGTCTGACAGCAATGTTTAATTTGACTAATTGAATATTAATGCTTTGTACCTATAAGAAGAAGCAGAAAAGCCACATTTACTTACCTATTTAGAAAAGTAGGTAACCCTTCCAAGGTAAAACAAATCAAGAAAATTAACTTTTACAGGGGCTGTTACTTCCAAAGCGAAATCTGAGTAATGAAGGTTGGATAGTCGTAAAAGTGGCCAGGAGCAAGGTCGACGAGCCGCTCGCATGTCAGCAGTGTCAGCACTCAGCACGCAACCCGCGGCGCGCAACGCAACAATAACCTGCTGACTGTTGCTCTCGCGTCTTACTAATACCGATACCGCCAGCACTGTGACTAACACAATACTTCATTTGAGGACGAGGCGTCTCTTTATACATATTTTCAAATTCTATGGCGAAAATAAGGTTGATATTTGTTCGTTAGCTAACTTATGCTAGGCTAGGGTGAAGGCGCCTCGTCTCATTGTTATCGTAGCTGTCTTTGCGGGTAATAAAGTTACATAAGTACATTGGTGTTGTCTCGCATATTAGGTAACTCAGGCATATTTTCTTTTCCTAAGGTCAATCGGAGTAAAAGAGATCGGCGGGACACTTCGCTATAATTATCTAACTCTTTAAACTCTCCGACAGTCATTTCGCGAGTGTGATTGTGTCCGTGATACAAATCAAAGGGCTAAAACGGTTAAAACACACCCAAGTTACACTATCCACTTTGAACTCGGTTGACCTTTCTGCGTTAAGTACCTGCCTAAATAGAAATAGAAAGGCATGCTCTTTAAGAAATTGGCAATTTGTCGCGTTGTATTTGCAGTGGCAACGTATGCATATATAGGTATACCTATTCTGTTTTTATTTTATTTATTTCTACCTACCTCCAAATAGAGCAGACCATCTATTGTCGAAATGTATATATGTTATGCTTTAAGCAACCGTTATTTTAAAAGTTTTGACTGCTTTTACATCAACTTTCACTTTCTCACGATAACATGAATTTGCAAAAGTCGTTTTGAGAGAAGAGACGTGTGTTCTGAACTGGTCGGATATGATCTTGAATTTTGTTGCATTACTTACATAACTAAGTACATATTACGACTACTCCCATCAACATAATTATTTCTGTAATGATTTGTCGAATATCATATCAGTAACTACGTAACAGTGGCTGGACATATGTATTACATCTTCATATACCGTACCATAATTTATCGCAATATTTAGTTTTTAACATGAGTCACCATATACAGGGTGTCCGTAGCCATTGGACAAAGCCGAAATGTACATTTGCATTAGGGTATTTAGAACCAGTATACAAAGTATCATAACAACCAGTGTAGCGGTTAAGAAGAAATTAACAATTTACGATTTTTTTACTTTGGAGCAGCCTGTATGTGTTAGTAGCTCCTGAGGTCATAAATAGTATGAAACCTTCTTCGATTATCTTTTTTATTTATGACACTAATAAGATTCTGACTTTTGACGAATGTCATCATTGCCGCATATTTTCGAACAAGTTGCCAATGTTTAATATATTTAGTATGTTTCTTTATGTTGTCGATTATTGAAAATAACTTTTGTTAGAAAAAATATTTACTTATCTTTTGTTCTTATTAAAATTGTACATTTCGATGCTAGTGCGGAAAGTATGTCATTACTTCACGAGTACCGAGATACACACGGCAAGACTCGGGACGAGTGAAGAATGACATTTTCGCACGTGTATCGAACGACGTTTTTTAATACAGTTGCGAAAAAATAAGAAAAACAACAAGTAAGGAATTCAAAACTTTTATATTATTAATTCTGTGACATCATTGACATTATGAAGAGGTGTTTTTTTAGGTGGGTGTTATTATTATTGAAACCACTTCAATGAAAGTTTTTTTTTTAAATGCATGTTCTATAAGACAGAAACAATTGTGAATATAAAACATTGTACTATTATTACCCAAATATCGTTAATTACGATTATTTGTGTATCGTACACTTATAAAATAAATATCGAATGTTGCCTTAAGCAGAAAGAAAAAACGCCACTTCTTTGACAGGCGTTCCGTTGCATTCAGACAACTTATTAAGAACGGTTTTTCAATATTCAATATAAAAAAAATAGACGTGTTATAATGATGAAGAGGTAAGTAATAAAATATAAAATATATATATATATTTCGTATTCTTACGTTAATAGTAGGTTTTTATGTTGATTACGACGTTTAAAGGAAACTAATATTAATACATCAATAAGTAAAGTAGTCATGAATTGGAACAAGAATAAATTTAAAAAAATTGGAAAAGTAAAAAGCACTAGTTCGCGTAAACCAACTTTCCGCACGCTAAACAGCTACGTAAAGTAGCACTTTTTGAGCAACTGTATTAAAAAAATATTAACGTTAGAGCATTCCTGAGAAGTAACCCTACGTGGGATTTCAGGGTTTGTCCAATGGCTAAAGTCACCCTGTATAAACACATCAATTTGGGCGTAAACGGGCCAATACGGGTATTTTAGGTAAATATTAGGTGGGTTTTTACTAACTACCCACTTCTAGTTGCGGTCAACTGCTGCTTAGAAAGCGTCATTCCACTGTTCCACTAAAATAAGTGGCTCTGAGGACTGGAATGGAATCCACAGGTCCGCCTTTTAAAATCCTGAATCCCCGTACACGCAAATTTACGTGTTTACGTTTACGCGGCACTTACGTCCTTTTATGAAGAGTTTTTAAAATAAAACTGAAAAATGACCCAACCTTATTTTATATTATATTATATATTATATTATATATTATATTATATTATATATTTATTATATATTTTATATAGTTTGTCAATATTGTCAATATTCAAACATAGACAGAGAGAATCATACTATCTTTTTCTTACACTAGTACTAGCATCCAAAAGAAAGGGATGAGTATAATTTTCCTGGTTGTTACTGACTGACAAATTGGTTTGACCAACTATAGTATTTTTTCTCAAAGTATTTTCTAGGCTATTCTCCCGATATTTTTTGATATTTTATTGAACTTTGTTCCGAAAGTTATACGAGGGATTAACATTATTTTGGTCTTTGGAAACGGTTTTTTCCCAAAAGTATTAAATTTATCAAAAAAAGTGCCTATAACACTAAAGTTATTTATAAAGATCAATTTAATGATATGACACACATTGGTGGTTTCAGATTTTTTTAATTGTGACTATTGTGTATGGAATGGAACGCCCCTCTTAAAAATATATTTCTTACTAATTGGACTATTAAATCCAGTACAAAATTTACATTTTCTTCAAATTTCTATACCCTGTCAGCAGTGTCAGCACTCTAAATAGTTTATACCCACCAAATTGGGAGTAACTAACTTTAAATACTCCGACCCGAAATCGACGTGTTCACTCCGACGATTGAGTGAACTTCAGTGAAATTGAATCCACGATGTCTAAACTAAACCACGGTCGCCGTGCGGTTGCGGTTTTCCAGCCAATTTATGATTAAACGGTAACAAACTTAAGTAGTTTAAGTGGAACTGTACATAACATCTTTTTTAATACAGTTGCTCAAAAAGTTTTACTTTACGTAAAGTCGTCGTCAATAGAACTTGCAAACAATGTAAACAATCCGTTTTACCTTCATTACTTCGTAATCTCGCTCTTTAAAAGGACAACCATGACCTTATCAACAATCTATATACTTAAATATTTTATTTATACAATTTTTTAGTTAAATTAAATGTTAATTATTAATATATCAGCGAAAATACCCTTCGTAAATATGCTAGGTTATGTGTCAAACGCTAACAAAATCTGTCATATTTGTTAACATTGTTTGCAAGTTCTATTGACGACGACTTTAGCTGTTTAGCGTTCGCAAAGTTGTTTTTTGCGAGTTAGTGCTTTTTACTTTTCTAACTTTTTTCAATTTAATTCCGACCGTAATCTATACGTCCACACGTCCACACCAAAGAGTATGAATGTTCAAAAACTTTAGAGTCTTCGGAAAGAGAAGAGTCGTGGAATGTATTGGGCCCCATACATTCCACAACTCTTCTCTTTCCGCACAGACAATATTTTGACACGGTCTCTTTTACGATTTTATTGAGAACAGGGGCTGCAGTATTTAAATATTTTGGAAGTAATTACAGCAGAATACTTCTTTTAACATGCCAAAACATAAAGCATATTTGGAAAGATTTCAAGTAAGCTCTTGCGGCTGTACTTAAGAAGGGTAAGTAGCAAGCTGAGGTTTCGCGGACTTTTGGTGTATCACTGCATCTGATTACTGTCTGGAATAAGCAGTTCAAGGCTCGAAACTGCATGACATATAAACCTAGAAGCGGTTCTTCAAAAAACTACTTCTACAACTGATCGTATAATAAAAGGGATTTCAGTAGAAAACCTATGGATAAGTACAGCAACAGTTAAAAATTAACTAAAAAAAACTATAACATCAATGTTGATGTTTTTAGGGTTCCGTACCTCAAAAGGAAAAAACGGAACCCTTATAGGATCACTCGTGCGTCTGTCCGTCTGTCACAGGCTATTTTCTCCGAAACTACTGGACTAATTAAGTTGAAATTTGGTATACATATGTAAGTTTGTGACCCAAAGACGGACATGTAACGTAAACAAATGAATTTTAAACACGTAAATAAGAAAAATAAAAAATAAAGTTTTTCAAACTATATTGTGTTACATATAAAATGAAAGAGCTCATTGTGAGAATCTTAAATATATATTTTTTTATAATTTTAGGATAAACAGTTTATAAGTTATTTAAGAAAATAGGCAAAAATTGACCATTCCCCCCCCTAAATTAACAAAAAAAAATACACAAAATAGATCTTTACCTATAGATCACAGGCAAACCTATTAGAAATGTGCAGTCAAGCGTGAGTCGGACTTAATTACTAGTTTTTGATCCGACCCCTACGGGTACTTTAAAGACATTTCATTCACGTTTTAACTAAAAATACATTGTTTAAATTGTGTGATGTACGGAACCCTTGGAACGCGAGTTCGACTCGCTCTTGGCCGGTTTTTTACTATTAAACTACGCTTATTAGAGTCAGAATTACATGGTCGACGCCCATTGAAAAAATATACATATTTTAGCAAAGAATAAGGCATCCCAATTAGCATTCGCGATTCGTCACAAGTCGTGGACAAGTGCCGATTGGTCAAAAATATTATATATTGACGAGAGCAAGTTTAATTTAATGTCGTCGAATAGTATCAAGTATGTGCGTCGTTCTAATAATAAAAGACACGATGTGCGATATCAGGTACCCACAGTTCAGCATGGTGGACGCGACGTACTGTCTTGGCGATATTTTTCTCGCCATGGAGTCAGGCCTCTCGTACCATAGAGTAACTTATACTAGAGCGGTACTGTCATAGTAAATTTTGTAACCCCAGTAAATTTACTGCCATCTGTCGACACACTTTAAAACTAATAATGAAGATTTATAAAAATACGATAAAATGTATTTAAATATGGATAAATGATTTTTTTTATTTGCATTAATTATTTTTATGATTTTGACCTATGTTCTTTCACTGATATGTGTTAAAATTGTTAAATAACAAACGAAACCGTCAACGCCATCTATACGACAGTTGGCCAAAGCTAGTAGCGCCCTCTGAACGAGAATCAAATTTTCTTGATTTTCGAAGCACGTTTGTTTCCTTAGACTGTATCCATCTATTACGGAGTTATATCTATCTTTGCTCGTACGAATTGATGGGATAATGGATGGATATGTACATATATGAAAATATACTCTACACACAAATGATACCCTATAACTAAACCCGTAGGGGTCGGATCAAAAACTAAGTAATTAAGTCCGAGTCACGCTTGACTGTACATTCCTAATAGGTTTTTCTATGATCTATAGGTAAAGATCTATTTTGTGTATTTTTTTCAAAATTTTAGACGCAGTAGCACAGATTATATAATAGTGCCAGTAGTTTCGGAGAAAAAGGGGGAATAGTAATTTTTTGCCTATTTACTTGAATAACTTCTAAACTGTTTATCATAAAATTATAAAAAAAATATATTTGAGATTCTCACAATGAGCTCTTTCATTTGATATGTAACACGATATAGTTTAAAAAACCTTATTTTTTAATTTTCTCATTTACCCCCCAAAAGTGGCCCCCGTGTTTAAAATTCATTTGTTTACATTACATATCCGTCTTTGGGTCACAAACTTACATACGAATACCAAAAATCAACTTAATTGGTCCAGTAGTTTCGGAGAAAATAGGCTGTGACAGACGGACAGACAGACAGACAGACAGACGCACGAGTGATCCTATAAGGGTTCCGTTTTTTCCTTATGAGGTACGGAACCCTAAAAAAGAGCCACTTCCGGGCCTAGCCGCGCCTGAGACGTGATACTTCCCAGCCTAATATGAAGAACTGTCAATATTTTATTGCATGTTTTGAAAAAATTCCATTATTTTACCTTTTTCCGAGGTTTCAACTAGGTTGCACTAGCTGTGGTCACGGAAGACTCAAACCCCGCTAACGGAAAACTTGGAAGGCGGTGTGGAGCTAGTGCAACCTAGTTGAAACGTCGGAAAAAGGGTAAAATAATGAAATTTAATCGCTCAAACAACAACTTCACAAGGGCGTTCGCTATCTAGTGCGGGTGCACGGAGCAGTTAAGCGAGCTAACAAAATAGCAGGTACCTGCCTACGTGCAACGCTAACTGGCGCGGACGCGTGCGAAGAAGTTTACCTACAATGGCACCCGCGTGCTTATAGGAAACTTTTAGTATTGCCTTAGTAAAAGTACCTAACTTAGACACATGCCGTTGCAGTAGTCCCAACGTGAAAGATTCGCCTATATTTGCTATTGCCCAGTTCTCGACGAGAATTCGCTATCACGAAATGTTAGGAAATCTTTGGTTTGATATGACAGGAGACGTGTTAATACCTACGTTAAAATCACTTTTCTCAACTTTAATAGGTATTTGAATTCCGTTTATTAGAATTCAAATACCTATTAAAGTTGAGAAAAGTGATTTTTCACTTCATAGGTACCTACTATACTAATTAAAACTATACTTGCAGTGCAATGAGGTACTTAAACTTTAGTCGGCGCTGAATGCAGTAATGTTTACAGGAGTCATGCTGCTGCAGTTGGTGATGTCATCCATCAAAAAATGGTAGAGGCGGTGCGGCTTTTCACTTTCGCAACGCGAGAGCGCGATCCATTCCACTTAGATTCAACGAAAAGCTAATTGGCAATTTGACAAAAATGCACCCGAGGCCGAGCACAATATGACTTCATATCTATTACCACTTAGAATACTTAGATATGTCAAAGCGACGGAAATTAACATTTAATAAGTATACAAAATAACGAGATAGAAGCTATGTACCTAATACAATACCCAATAGTTTAACAGTGGTTAGGAGAAATATGTTGCAAATTTAGTTACAACTTTGACAGTGTACTATTTAGTTAGCTCAGTTTTAGCACTTTTAACGTCTTTAACCACGTCTAGTCTGTATCTATCCTCAACTATTGGTACGGATTCTTTTTTTTTTATGTAATAGTCAGCAAACGAGCAGACGAGCCGCCTGATGGGAAGCAGTCATCGTCGCCCATGGACATAAGCAACATCACAGGAGCCACTTAAGCATTGCCGACCCTTGAGAACCCTAAATACCCGCTTCTTGAAGAATCCCATGTCGTAGCACAAAGGAAATACCTCAGGAGGCAACTCATTCCACATTCTGCACGTTCTGGGAAGAAACGAGCGAGATGCCCGCTTATCCTTGATGTGCCATGTGTCTAAGAAGTGAGGATGAGCTTTGCTCCTTTGGCGGGAGGTGCGGTGATAGAAACGAGACGATAGCACCAGATCAAAAAGTTCTTCGAAACATTCCCCATTGTACAGACGGTAGAACAACCAAAGAGAGCCAACGTCTCTCCGAAGACTAAGAGGTTCTAAGCCGTCAGTAAGTTCGGGATTGCCGACAATACGAACTGCCCGCCGTTGGATGGAGTCAAGGGGAAGGAGCTGGTATTGTGGAGCGCCAGACCAGAGATGAGAACAGTACTCCATATGGGATCGAACCTGCGCTTTATATAACAAAAATCGGAGACCCGGTGTGAAGTACTATTTGGCTCTGTTAAGCACCCCAAGCTTTTTGGAGGCCAGTTTGGCTTTTTGTTCCAGATGACTACGAAACTGGACTTCGTTCGTAATGTCGACACCAAGTATCCCGATTCTTTTGGCGGTGGTAAGGGGAATGCCCTGAAACTTTGGCGCCGTGACAAATGGGGTTTTAACGCTATGCTTTTAACGTCTTTAACCACGTCTAGTCTGTGTCTATCCTCAGCTATTGGTACGGATTCTATGCTTTTAACGTCTTTAACCACGTCTAGTCTGTGTCTATCCTCAGCTATTGGTACGGATTCTATGCTTTTAACGTCTTTAACCACGTCTAGTCTGTGTCTATCCACAGCTATTGGTACAGATTCTGTGATTTTAACGTCTTTAACCACGTCTAGTCTGTGTCTATCCTCAGCTATTGGTACGGATTCTATGATTTTAACGTCTTTAACCACGTCTAGTCTGTGTCTATCCTGAGCTATTGGAACGGATTCTATGCTGTTAACGTATTTAACCACGTCTAGTCTATGTCTATCCTCAGCTATTGGAACGGATTCTATGCTGTTAACGTATTTAACCACGTCTAGTCTGTGTCTATCCTCAGCTATTGGTACGGATTCTATGCTTTTAACGTGTTTAACCACGTCTAGTCTATGTCTATCCTCAGCTATTGGTACGGATTCTATGCTTTTAACGTCTTTAACCACGTCTAGTCTGTGTCTATCCTCAGCTATTGGTACGGATTCTATGCTTTTAACGTATTTAACCACGCCTAGTCTGTGTCTATCCTCAGCTTTTGGAACAGATTCTATGCTTTTAATGTATTTAACCACGTCTAGCCTGTGTCTATCCTCAGCTATTGGTAAGGATTCTATGATTTTAACGTCTTTAACCACGTCTGGTCTAAGTCTATCCTCAGCTACTGCTATAATATACGGATTCTCTGCTTTTCAGGCACTCCTAGTAAGGAATTAAGGATGTTATTGGAATTTCAAAAAAAAAACAACTTTTCAAGGCATCCAATACAGTAAAAAACAACAACACTTATTTTTTACTTTAGGTAGGTATAGGTAGACCTGAAGAACAGCACTGAAAGAGGCTGTCTTTTTTACAATACTTTTTGTACAGTTATTGTATTCATTTTACTGAATTTCTTAAACTTGAATTGAAAATTGAAAATTGAAAATTGAAAATGCAAGCCACGACAACGCAAGGCGTGTGAGAAATGTGAACTTGCATGGGACAACATTTTCGTACTAGATTACTAGATATTTGGCAGCTCAGGCAGCTGTCAATATTAGGCGCGTAAAACGTGCACGTGAGGAGCTCCTACAGTAGAGGAGCTCAAGACGTATAGCAGGCACTCACATATGAATTACTCGTACGCATACGTAAACTCACAGGACTACACTTGCGAATAATTATGCGAATCACTGATTTAAATTTTCATGATTTTTACTCATACTTCCATTTCCATTCCATTCATTCATTCATTTCAATTTTTTCGATTTCTACTTTAGCCAGTCTTCTCCGAGACCACAGGGACAACGCTGTCCTCGAAACGTCGGAGGATTTTTTTAACTTATCTTACGCGATTAAGTCCCGTCGTTGTGGATAATAATGATTATGCGAATGTTTTATGAAATTCCTGTTTTATAAAATAAAAGTCCTTAAATTGCGACTGCTGGCTACCGCTTACACGAGAGCAAACTGTTCCACAATTTGTTATGTAGGTATTGAGTTTAACGAGTAGGTAAATTGATCTTATGTAAAAAAAAATTTTTTTATAAAACACTTAATTCATTGCCGAATGTACATAACGCCCCAACTTGTATGGACTTATCATAATGAATCACATGAGGCCAATCTCGCCAAAAACGCACTCGAAGAAAAGAGTTCTACTCAGAGGGTTTCCATTTTGCTGTGATAATGATCAAACGAAGTAAGTATTTTCTTTTAAATTTTTTAAGCTAATCGCGAGCTCCACTGCTCACAAAGCCACTAATAATTACTAGGGTGGTATGGTATTATATTACTAACGTGGTGGTTTATTCATATCTTCACACTTGTTCACGTCCTTCAATAAATTGTCAGCGAACCACTTGAACAAACACACTACACAATAGTTGTCCCCTTTAACTAAGCTACTCTGTCGAAAACAGAATAGTTACTTGCCGATCTACATAATTTCAACAAAAAGCTTTTTTGCTATTGGCAGTATTTTTATGGTAGGTATTTTGCTTGGCCCCATTTCATGGATATGCGCCTAACCTAGGCCTAGTCTATTCCGCCCATTTAACTACCTACACATACATTCCAGTTATAAGAACGAAAGTTCTATATGATACCTACTCGTATTAACAATAATAATCAGCTTACCGTTGCTGACCTGGTCAGGTAAGGTACCTACCTACTTACTTACATACATAGGAACTATACAGATGTGAATGGAGCATATTGCAGAAAGATTCAAAAAAGTTGGATTAATTCTCGAAAACTTCTACTTTTTTCGAGTAGTAAAGAAATAGAAATTTAAGTTCATATGTAGGTACAATCAGAATTTTTTCCTCGTGGAAATTCTCGAAGTTTTGAAAACTTTCCGGCAGCTCTTCAGTAGAGAGAACAAGCGAAGTATAGTAGAAAGAAACTATAATTTCGTTAGCATTTAAATTGGTAGAATACTGTTGTGTAGATAGGTATCAGGAACAACTGGTGAAATAAGTATCAGTCCATTGGTCGCATTGGCAGTAGGTAAATAATTCGCTATACACGATATAGAATTATCCTTGTTACATTACACGTAATATGTACAGTTATTGCAGACAAGATTGTCTAATAGCTAATAATAATGTAAAGTAAGTATAGACTATAGAATATACACTATCTGTATAGTACGGTGGTTTTTGGTCTAGAAGTCTTCAGGAATTGCTATTTATGCAACAAGTGCGGAAAGTGTATGATCTCCGACGAGTGGAATTTTATTCACGAGTGCTCATGAGCAAAGCGAGCGAGTGTATAAAGGAATACGAGTCGGAAATCATCTTTACGCACGTGTATCATACATATCATGGCAAATAAGTTTAATTATTAAAAGGAGTGTTTTAAATCGACACGAGTTGCGAATTACCTATTCGCACGTGTATCGTACAACGTTTTACAGTACATATGGCCCTTTAAACTTTCGACATATGCACGAAAAGTGCTCTTTTCCGCACTAATGCGAGAAAGTAGCACCATATGTACTGTAAAAAAAAATTGAAAACAAAAAGCACTAGTGCGGAAAAGTAGTACTTTCCGCATGATATGGCTCCGTAGGAAACGCACTTTTTGAGCACATGCATTGTAAATCGATTTTCGCTCATGTCGTCGCAAATATGGACATATTTGGTATCAGTGCATTCAGTGTGATGCCCGGAACTGATATATGAGATGACAAGCGCGAAAGTGGTGGGGGTAGTTGCTGTGAAGTCAAAAAGTCGGCAGTACAAAGTGTTTTCCTTTTTTTACATACCATGTGGGGTATCAAATGAAAGGCCTTTGTGAGTAGATCACAAATATATAACATACTGTAACATGTTCACTACTTCGTCTAACAAATTATTAAAAAACGTTCAAAAATTTCACAATCTACAGTTGACTTTGAACTGCTCTAAATTATAAATGACTGAATGGATCATTCCAAAGTACATACTAAGTGAAATGGTCTTTTCACTAGCTTCCATTTGGTACCCATATTGCTATAGAAAGAAAGAAAAAACAAACCCCCCCCTCCCTTTTTCATTAGCGGGCGCCATTTTCAAAATTTATATAGCCTATGTCACTAACACAATTCTGACGAATTCAACCACATCTCATATGGGCTATATAAATTTTTAAACTGGCGCCTGCTAATGAAAAAAGGGAGGGGGGGATTGTTTTTTTTTTCTTACTATAGCAAGATGGGTATCAAATGAAAGCTAGTCAAAAGACTATTTTAAAAATATATGTAAATAGTCTGGTTTTTTGTTTGTTTTAATAATAGTTGCAGTTTAATGTAACAGAAAATTATACTTTTTTAAACTTAGTGTACTTTTCTTATTTTTGGTTATATCTGGTTAATTATTTTTTAACGTTCTATAGAGGATATTCACAGTCACTTGGTATGTATTTTGGAATGATCCATTCAGTCATTTTCAATTTAGAGTACTTCTAAGTCAACTGTGGATTGTGAAATTTTTGAACGTTTTCTAATATTTTTCCCCTCACTAGCTCGGAAAACCGTCTTTTATCCTTTAAAACTAACGGGGAAAAACGCATTTTATCCACTAGTGGGGAAAGTAATTTGACCTTGGATGGAGCGTGTTTAAGTAGCTTTTGACAGATAACAAAACGTAAAACGCTCATAATATTGTTTCGTTCGATATTAATTATTATAAATAAATATAAATGAGAATTTAATAAAAAATACCAAAAGCTTTATTTAATGATTTTAAGTAATAAACCTTAAATTCCATAAGAAACGTTTGTTTTTTTAAATGATGTTGAATGTAATTCTGAACGCACAAGTTGAGTCGATGCAATTTTAAAACGCATCGTCAGAAATGTCAACATTGTCAACAAAAATATTCTCACCGACTCTGATACGTAAAAATACACAACTTCCAGTTTCTGTTATAATATCGTATTCTTGTAAAAAAATTAGTGATTCCAGTGATGAAGATGATCTAACGCCTGTGGATGTTGCACTTTCCTCGCTATAGTGAGGGGAAAAGTTTTGTGTTACACACGGGTGCATATGTTTTTTACTTCTCGTGTGTTGAAACACTCGCGGGTAAAATACAACTTTGCACCCTTGTATAACAAATAACTATTGTTAGACGAAGTAGTGAAAATGTTACAGTATGTTATGGAAAAGTGAAAATGTTACAGTTCTGGAAGGATACAAAAAATCTTAATCCTAAAACTAGTGTTCCAGTCAGTATCCAAGGCGTACATGATGCAAAGGATATTGCCGAGTTGTTCTCACATCATTTCAGTGTCAAGCCACTCCCTGCCAGTGCTGCGTCCCGCTTGCCCATCGAGCCTCTGACGCAGGGTACATGCTCAGAGACCGCAAACTACAGTAACTTCATGGCTGATGATGTAGCCAGGGTCGTCAGACAAATAAAGCGAGGTAAGTCTCCTGGTTTTGATGGGCTGAGTGTGGAGCATGTACTTTACGCTGGTGACAGAGTATTTGGTTTATTAGCTACTTTGTATAATCAATGTCTTAACTTTGGGTACCTACCCGAGAAACTTGTAAAGACCGTGGTAGTTCCTGTGCCAAAAAATAAAACGGGTGATCTTTCAAGTATCAAAAATTACAGACCGATTTCCTTAGGTACAATTCTAGGTAAAATACTTGAAAGGTTAATACACCCAGAATTGCAGCGCAATATGTGTGTAGATGATGGCCAGTTTGGTTTTCGTCCCGGCCTCTCAACAGATTCTGCGATTTTCAGTCTTAAAAGCACGGTTAATTACTATCTGGCGCGCGAAAGCTCAGTGTATGCCTGTTTTCTAGATCTTAGTAGAGCTTTTGACCTAGTTAACTTGAAGTTGCTATGGGAGAAAGTTTCTAAATCTAATGTGCCTCCAAAGATCGTGAATCTGTTGAGGTACTGGTACGAGAACCAATCAAACTGTGTAAGATGGGGCGACACAACCTCTAATGAATATAAATTAGAGTGTGGAGTGCGCCAGGGAGGCCTGACTTCGCCGGACCTCTTCAGTCTATACGTGAACGACCTGATTGTTGAGCTGAGAGGAACCAGAGTGGGCTGCCATATAGGCACTACATGTACAAATAATTTTAGCTATGCCGATGACATGGTGCTTCTCAGCCCATCAATCAGGGGCCTAAGAAGACTTCTGATGGTGTGTGAGCAATATGCTCAAGCCCATAGTCTGAAGTACAATGTACTAAAGACAAAAATTATGGTTTTCAAGTCAGGGAGAGGTCCGACGAATGTCCCGCCTGTGTATTTGGATGGAGCACAAGTGGAAAGAGTGACAGGGTTCAAGTACCTCGGACATATGCTCACGGAGGGTATGCTTGATGATGAAGACATTGAGCGGGAGCGCAGGGCTTTGGCCGTGCGGTGCAACATGCTTGCGCGTAGATTCGCGTGTTGTAGTGATGAAGTGAAGGTGACATTGTTTAGGGCATATTGTTTATGCTTCTATACATGTCAGCTCTGGAGCAGATTCACAAGACGCGCGATGAATAAAATTAGAGTTCAGTATAATGACGCATACCGCATTCTAATGAAACTGCCAAGATACTGCAGCGCGTCGACCATGTTTGCTGAGGCCGAAGTCCCTGACTTTTTTGCCATCATTCGCTCCCGCGTCGCTACCTTCTGGAGTCGCCTAAGAACGTCTGACAACAGTATTCTCCGTGAGCTGTCCGGGTATCTGGACAATCCTGTATATAAATATTGGGTTTCCGTGCACCGTGAGAGGAACAAGAAGTGACGATCCCAACTGTGACTACCTAATTTTTATTAATTTTAGGTATTTTTATTTTTACTTTTAATTGTATTTTATTTTTGTATTTTTACACTGTACATGTATTTGAATTGGGTGTCAGGTAAACTCCCAATTCAAATACATGTATGTAAATAAAGAACTATTATTATTATTATTATTATTTATTTGTTTCAATTTGTTTTTCTCTCCGGTTGGAGGTGATTTTACTTCCATATTCGCGAGCTTTTGGCCAAACGAATATAGAAGGATATGTAATACCCTAATTTTCTAAAGCTAAGAATTTGCGTACTATCCTACATGTTGATTATAACAGCTTTCTGAAGAAGAATGTAGGTGAGTGGATGTATATCGAGGGTTTTGAGGCTGGTATGCAGAGTACGAGGGATAAAACCGGTAGATGAAATTATTATTGGGATAGTCTTTACGGTATTCACCCGCCATTGGGTTTTTATCTCTATTGATAAGTCTGCGTATTTACTTATCTTTTCAGTGTGAGTTGAAGTGAGGTTATGTGTGTTGGGTATGGCTACGTCAATGAGATACACAGTTTTTGCAACTTTATCGTGGAGGGTAAGGTCAGGCCTAGTGTAATGTATCGTTTTGTCGGTGATGATAGTTCTGTCCCAGTAAAGTTTGTAGTCGGTAGACTCTAAAATAATTTGTGGGATGTATTTATAGTAAGGGGATCTGTTATTAATGAGGTGGTATTTAAATGCAAGATATTGGTGAATGATAGCTGCAACTTGGTCATGGCGGTGTTTGTAATCGGTCTGGGCTATGGATCGGCATGCTCCTGTTATGTGTTGTATTGTCTCGGACGCAGCATGGCAGCGTCGGCACAAGTCGGTTTGTAAATTACTGTCGCGGATTATATATTTTCTGTTATTATTATATATTTGTGATCTACTCACAAAGCGCTTTCATTTGATACCCCACACTTTATGATTTAAAAAAAAGTAAAAAACTTTGTACTGCCGACTTTTTGACGTCACAGTAACTACCCCCACCACTTTCGCGCTTGTCATCTCATATATTAGTTCCGGGCATCACACTGAATGCACTGATACCAAATATGTCCATATTTGCGACGACATGAGCGAAAATCGATTTACAATGCATGTGCTCGAAAAGTGCGTTTCCTACGGAGCCATATCATGCGGAAAGTACTACTTTTCCGCACTAGTGCTTTTTGTTTTCAATTTTTTTTTACAGTACATATGGTGCTACTTTCTCGCATTAGTGAAGAGTAACCTAAAGCCTGTTTCGCCAAGCCACTAGTATAGCCACTACATACGCCGTGTATATTCTTCGGTCTATACTTTACAAATGAATCAACAGTTCCTTTTTTGTCAAAGGTGTGGCTGATATTCAGGGATGATGTTTGTTTGTATTTGCACCTTTTCAGAACTCGACCTGTTCGCTTGTCTTGTTTCTGTACTCGTTACTTGTAATCAAGGTAAAACGTAGTAAGTAATGTCATCCTACCTGTGCTCTGTTGATGACATCGTGAGGTCCTCGCCATGTAGTAGCTGCCGGTGATTTTCGCTTGGCTAATTCTAGTGTGGCTTCGCTGGGACAGCGTTCAAACATAAGCACTCGTTCGGCCACAGAGCCTCGCGTCAGGAAGGGGCGAACGGGCGTCGTGCCGCCTGCAGCTGAGGCCGGCTCGGCAGCACCGGCGCTGGACGCGCGCCGCGCTCGTGCTTCAAACTTCGAGCGCGCCTCGGTCACGTGCGAGCCCAGCGACGCGCGCCGCTCTCCGCTCGCACCGGCCGCTGGCTTGCGGGCGCCGGTCTCTAGACGGTCCTGGTAGCGACTTTTCGCATAGTCCACTAGGGACACAGGTGGCACTACGTCAGGCCGCTCAGCCGAGCGCTCCGCTACGACGCCACCGGTGCGTAACGCGCGCAGCAAGCGCTCTTCCTCGCGCGCCACCTCCAGCCGCATGGCGGCGGGGTCGGCACGCCGGGCGCCGGCACCCACGCCGCAGGGCCCGTTACGTTCCGGCACTAAGTCCGGAGGTAAGGTTACTTCTATGGTCTCATTATCCGGTTCGGATCTCTGTTCAATATAGGGATCCGGTCGCTGCTCTCTCCGACCGTCAGGTCTAGTCGCCTCTGGCCGGTCGCGTCTAAGTTCGGGCCGCTGCTTGATTTCAGGTTTAGGTTCAGTTCTAGGCTTAGTTCTAATGCTATCTGTAAGCTTAAGTCCAGGCGTGGGCCTGCATGACAATATTTCAGTGGGCGCGAGACCTCGCGCTTTCCAGGTTTGGTATATGGCCTCGGCGTGGTCTGAAATCTGTTTCGCGATAGCTGCGATATCCTCCTCCCCGGTGTCAATTTCGCGGCGGGCCGTAGCCGCCATGGTCGAGCCGCTCGCCGCCGAGGCGCGCGCACCGCACCGATCGCTTCAGGGGCCTGCCGAGCGCCCCATCTACACACCGTAAATACACGTCTGGAAACACAGATCTCTTTGCACTGCTAACTTAAATCACCTTAAAGTGTCGTCCCGTAACAAGTTAATAGGTTGAGGTAACCAGGTAATGTTAGAAACAGCTGTAGCTCGAGCGCGCGTTTGACAATAAACAAAGGTTCGGATCGCGTGTATCGGGATGCGGCTCGGGCTGCGGCGGCGGCGGCAGACGACGGGCCGACGGCGGCTGCTCGCGTGGACTGCGGGCCGGGTGGCGGGCGGCGCGCGGCGCGCGGCGCGGCGCCGACAGGACCCCGCCCGCGCACCGTCGCTCCGCACCGCTGCTCCTCTCCCTCCCGATTCCTCCATACTCTATACGAGTACTCATCTAATCCCGACTCACGTGCAATAATATGTCATTACCACCTCAACAATGTCTAATAGCTGGATAAAGACAAAGCTAACATACTGATTTACAACTGGAAGGATATTATAATACTTCCTTAGTTAGTTCACAAAGAGTATATTCCAAAATAATGAAATTATCCCATTCATGACAAAAAAATTGTACGCCTTACGGCACAACTGACATGTACTTATGTACAGTCGGTGCGCTATCAATGCTATCATAAAATATCCACCTTTCTAAATATACAACTATTATGGCGACGTGTGGGTACATACGTTGGAGCACTTACTGAACTATTTATACCCGTGTTGGACAAATACACGGTTTATGATTTTGTTTTGATTAGAATTATAAACAGAATGACTGGGTAACCGGAAGATGCGAGTAGAATAGTAATATAAAGTCGTCATCAAAATACATATATCTGTGCGTGCTTAAACCGATGCTATTAATACTATTTCTTATTCTGTGGCTATAGTGCAAGTGCTCCAACCTGTCTGTCTAGTCTAAAGATGCACTCTATGATCGGGAGGTAAATGAAGTCGTGTTCCGATATTAGTGAGCACCTTCAAGTGCTCCAACCTGTCTGTCTAGTCTAACCATGCACTCTATGATCGGGAGGTAAATGAAGTCGTGTTCCGATATTAGTGAGCACCTTATTTCGATGTAGGTACCTACCGATACTCTTCTTATTTTTGAATCCGATGGCGACTGTGACTGTATTATTTATAACTTCTGTGACTCCCAAAAATACAAGACTTATTCAAATTTATTTATTTCGACAGCCTGAAATAAATTTTAAAAACAATTTAATAAACATAGTATGATCTAAAATGTAATGTTAATTTAATTTAAAAATTAGAAATTCAATATAAATCTAACCTCTTATTACGTAACTAAAATAAATTAAAAGTAATTGTCAACAATGTGCCACATTAGAAAAAAGTTAATTTTTATATATTATTACTTAACACTTTGACCTGCTTGTTTGTTTAAATAAAATAAATATGTACCTAGTTAATTCCTACACGAACTATTTTTATTATTAGGTATTAGAGTGGGTAGAGCCATCAAAACTTAAATTAATTTCTTCTTACGTACCTAAATACCTACTTGTCTAATTAAAGTTAAAATTATCTGACACTAGCTTTTGCCCGCGACTTTGTCTGCCTGGAATCAGTAACAGCAGCTAGAGTAAGTATAGCGCCTGGATAAAGTGTAATAGCAATCATTCAATTTGAGCATAAGCTTAATTGCTTGTCATCAATTATCAGGCAATTCATTAAATCTCTCAATTTCACCCCCCTTTTCACTCACTCTCTTTAGGCACTCAAACTATCTCTATGCCAATTTTCAACTAAATCGATTCAGCGGTTTAAGCTTGAAGAGGTAACACACAGTCAGACAGACAGACTTTCGCATTTATAATATTAGTATGGAAATGGACCGGAACAACGTACGGGCCACGGGGGTACCCCCGGCCCCCGGCACTGTTAGCCCAGAGCCAGACCTCCCCTGATACCCCCGTTTAATACCTAACTCTTATTTGAAGTCGTACATTAGTTTTGACGATAGGTAGCTTTTATCTTATTTTAAGCAGAGTTATAAATGATTTGATATTAAAATATGATGAAATATTTCAGTGCACTTTGCCCTACATGTCTGCCACATAGGTTTCTTACTACCTAAAGTTATTTATATTTTAATATAATATATGTACTTTATTAGTAAGTCGTACTTCTATATAAAAGTTTGTAAAATATCTTAATCCATAAGAAACAAACATGTACATCATTTTTTTTTTCTAAATAAGTATTAATACCTTATTAGGTTTCCTTCCTGATGACTTACTTAATTACAATGATTAAATTTAAAAGTGAATCTAAACTAGACTTTACTGAATTGGCCACTTTGTAATGTAAAGCATCTGCCGGCATTTCAAAGCGATCATTTTCAAAGACTTCAAATTAAGGAGACGCTGTTATTTATATCCATTTTTCCCGTATACCTATATTCTTAGATTGAAACACAGCGTGTTGGGTGCAGACGCAGACGGTAAGTAGTACCTACCTACGCAAACGCTATTTTAAGTGTTTACTCGGAATTTACTAGTAAATAAAGTAGTACATTCAATCAATTAAATTACTTTACTACATAATCAGACCTGTTTTCTACAAATACAAATATGATGATAATGAAATCCTAGCCGAATTCGGTTCGGCCACGGCGACTGTGTGAACTGGACTATATACAAAAAATAAAACTAAAAAAACGTAATAAAAATAAATAGATACCTACTTACATAGTACATTATATTAGAGTGTACCTAGTTGCTCCACTCTCCAGTGCGTCCTTATGTAGCTTGAGTACCCAATTTTGTAATTTAAAAAAACAATGGTATAAGAGTTAATTAATAAAACTGTATTTACTTCATTGTAATGAATCAATGTGTTATTTTGCGTAGGGATGTAAAGGAGAGGATAGATTGTTAGCATGGAGTGTTTGTCATAATGGAGTTTAGTTACAATTGTGGCTGTGACGTCTGGGTCGGGGCGCGGGCGCGCGGCGCGCACGCGCGTCGGCGCGGGCGCCACAAATAGCACGCGCCGTGTATTTATTTACACGCTCCCCTACTTCTTCCTCTTATCTGCCCGCAGGACCATGCCATGCGGTCAGCAGCCCGAGTCGCGCGGAACACCTCACTTCAATATTTTATTTCCAAATCTACACAAGTAAAGTGGTATTCTACTTCAAAAGTCGTGCCCGAGCAAAGGCAAACACGCCTATGTGCAACATAGCAGTTTTATATGCCTATGTAAAAAAATACAATTGTTCGTAAGGGATTCCCAATGTTATTAATTTCTACCTATAAGGGCCACTTGCACCATCTCACTAACCCGGGGTTAACCAGTTAAACCGTTAACCCAGTGTCAAATTGTACTGGTAACCATGGTAACTCCAGGTATAACAGGTGCAAGAGGTCCTAAATCTTTTAACAAAATAAATTCGCGCTAACCTAATTGTGTACTGGTTGATTGTATCGTCAATACTAGGCTAGAAGGGCACAGACCGTCACTATAGGTAGTTACACTATACTACAACGAGACCTAATTAAAGTAAAGTCGTGTCGGAGATTTTAATTTCGAAAGTGAATATTAGTAAACACCCGTATGATGGGACTGCCACCAGTAATGGGATGGTATAGCTATAGACAAATCCTGTAAAATAGGTATTTAGGGGAAATGTGTGTAAAATGATCAGGGAAACACTTTACCGTGTTCAAAGTTTAAGAGAAAAACACTTAGATATTTATGAATAGTCCATTTAATTAACTAAGCATTAACTAAGCAACTGCATATTATACTCATGTCTCAGGTTTGCAAGTAGTTTATTAATTATGTTATGTTTCGTAAAAGTCTAGTAATGGATCTTTTTATACCTATGTATGGATAAAACGATCCCTAGGGTAGGGTTAAAATGATCACAGATGATTAATTTGTGATATCAGGATTACTTTCGTCTAAATCATTTAAGCCAGTCGATTCCAGTGTTTCTCTATTTTTAGAAGATATTGATTTTTTTTCGCTTATACTTTGCCTTCTTTTTAATGCCATCAGAGGCAGTCTGCTTGCTATTTTAAAAGGCGATCCATAATTTAACCGCATTAAGAGCCCTTAGCATTTCTTCCTAAGGTAATTTTTTTAGCTTAGCTTTAAGGTACAGAAAAAAAAATCATCTGGAATACCTGCTTCTAGGTAAGATTGTCAGGTTTTTTGGTCCCCTTATTTTATAGCAACATTATTGGAATATTTTTTAATGACTCGAAACGTTAAAATGAAAAAAAAAAACACACACTGGTAATTAAAACACAGAACCGGAAAAACCGGAATGGAATCTTCAGTACCGGTTCTTTCGATACTATAAGTAAAACTAAACCTCGGTTCTGAATTTCCCAGGAGCATGCTCTAATTACGATACGATACGAGTGTTGACTGTTGAGGTGAAAGTAGTACAAGCAAGCAGCTACACTGCCACGCTGTAGATCGGTGAACGTTATTACAGAAGGCATAAGGTCCATGCACCGATCGATGTACAGTTAACAGTGGGGCGGTGGTACATATTTGAGACGTTACTGTCACAGGGATGCGTATTTTTTGCCTGTATGTTACATATCACATGTGTAGGTACGCCATGTTAGGACGAGCTGTCAAAACAAGTCGAATCAGACTGCTTGATTTGATTTGCCTCGCGGGCAGTGACGGCCCCACTGAGGCGCGCTAGAAATCGAAAGCTAGACATTGCTGCTAAAATGGCGAGAGAAAAGTGAAAACAGGAATGTAAATGAACAAGTCATGGCCCAAACGATGCATAAACTCTTGGTTATCGTGACAAATGTATTACGTTAGCTTAACAATATAGTCAGGTCATATTTTTCACAAAATTGATTTCGACTGGCAAATCATGTTACTTTTTGGCAACCGGGTTTTTTAACCTAATTTGAATCCGAATTTGCCGGTTGCTCGATCGAAATCTTGACCGGAAGTGAAATATTCAAAATGGCGGCCATTATTACCGACCCTAATGAGTTCCTTGTATGGAGACCCATATTTTTTAAAACATTTTTTTTTATAATATTAGTTTTTGGAACACGTGCTGGTAAAGAGCTTCGGCGATAGCGGATCTCCTTGTTTAACTCCTCTTTGTACATCGAAGGACGGGCCAGAAGACTGAAGTTTTATGGCGGCTGTGCTGTTGGAGTAAATGGTTTTTAAAAGTTTTATGTAGTTCGGTGCTATTTCTTGGTGTTGTAGAGCTTCAAATATGGAATGATGCGATATACTATCGAATGCCTTCGAGTAGTCGATGAAGGCGAGGTAAAGGGGGAGATTGTGCTCTGTGCATTTTTCGATCACTTGATTTAGTGCATGCAGATGGTCAGTGGTAGACAAGCCGGGGCGGAATCCAGCTTGCTCGGGGGGTTGATGGAGATCAAGCTGTCCTGAGATGCGGTTCTCTATGATTTTTATAAAAGTTTTGTAGAGATGGGATACAAGGCTGATAGGGCGGTAGTTACCTATATTAGCCTTGTCTCTCTTGGGAGATAGGGGCTTGATTGTCGGGGAAAGGAGGCTGACCAACCTTCGCTTCGCCGACGACATAGTCTTGTTTTCCTTAACTTCATCCGAGTTAAGTCACATGCTAGAAGACCTTAGCAACGCAAGCCTCGAGGTTGGACTGAAGATGAATATGTCGAAAACCAAGGTCATGACTAACAGCACAAAACGTAGGATTGAGATAAACGGAGAACACATCGCATATGTCCAAGAATACCTTTATCTTGGCCAAATAGTCTCTTTCCAGGCGCGACAGGACAAAGAAGTCCAAAGACGCACCGAAAACGCCTGGAAGAGCTATTGGTCAATGAAACACCTGATGAAGGGAGACCTACCTCTGTCACTCAAGCGTAGGCTTATGGACATGTGCGTACTTCTAGTTCTCACCTACGGTGCTCAGACCTGGTCCTTGACGGAAGCTCAGAAGTCCAAACTCGGGGTTTGCCAGAGAGCTATGGAGCGCAGCATATTAGGTGTAAAATTAAGAGATCGAGTCCGAAACACCACGCTGCGCTCTAAGACTCAAATAATAGACGTAGCTCGGAAAGCGGCCAAGTTGAAATGGGACTGGGCTGGTCATGTCTGCCGAATGCAGGATGACTTGTGGGCCAAGTTAACCACGGAGTGGGAGCCCCACGAGTCTAACCGGGGATCCGGCAGACCTCGTCGGCGATGGCGGGATAACTTGGACTCCTTGACAGGCTGGCCAGATATAGCATTAAACAGAGACGACTGGAAAAAGAGGGGGGAGGCCTTTGCCCAGCAGTGGGACACAGTGCCCAAGTAACACAGATAGCTGTATAGCAGCCGAATAATGGAGTACGAATACGCTTGAAGCTGAGTATAAAAGCTGTATAAGAGCAGAATCAGCGAGTTTTCAGCATTTATAACTCTTAAATGGGCACAAATTTAGGCAGCTTTAAGTTCACATAGCTGCTTAAGAGCGTAGTAGCAGCAATTTAACGGAGTTATAAGGGGTAACAGGAGTTATAAGAGCTGCATTTTAACTGGGTAAGAGACCACCAGTTACCCGTTATTCAGCAAATATTTCACATGTACGCCCTAATACCGGGAAAAGTTGACGTTGGGCTTAATAAAAGAGAATTAATGTCAAATAAATACAAAGGCAGCTCTCTGTTAGTATAAAGTTTAAAGTGAATGCAGGTAACATAAGCAAACGGCCGCCATCACAATACTAAATTCTGAATAAATAATAATAATAATAATAAATAAATATTATTATTATTGCAGAAAATAGCAGTAATAATAACACGTATTTTCTGAAAGTTTGGAGTACCCATCTACTATTGTTCCAAATATACAGCCCTTTAAAGATTAAACAAAAGCTTTTTTTAGGTTTTCTTAAATAACTCTTAAACGATGGCGCATAGCAAAAACTGTTCTCCTACATAAGTAATCTGCATAAAATTGCCTACAAGAAAGATTCCGTACAATTTTTCGATAGGATCAATTAACGCGGGAAAGTTAATTATAATAAATTCTAAGATCCTTTTTTAGGTTTTCGTAAATAACTCGTAAACTGTGGCGCATAGAAAAAATGTTCTTCTACACAAGTAATCTGCATAAAATTTCCTACAAGAAAGATTCCGTACAATTTTTCGATTGAATCAATATTCAAAGAGATATTAACGAGGGAAAGTTAATTATAATCAATTCTAAGCTTCCTTTTTTTAAGTTTACGTAAATAACTCGTAAACGGCGGCGAATAGCAATAAATGTTGTGTAATTTAAATAATCTACACAAATTTTTCTACAAAAAAGATTTATTACACTTTTCACTGGGATCAGTATTTAAAACGATATTAAAGGAAGACAGTTAATTACATAATTAATGTCATTAACGGGTCTAACGCGATTAAATTTCATTATTTTATTTATTTATTTTCATGTATTTTATGTAATGTTCTTTCATTTAATACCCGATAATTAAGACTATTATTTGCATAATATGAGCGCATTAAGGTGGAATTGTTGGAGCGGTTTAGTTTTTTTGGTACAACTTCCACAGTTTTGATCAGAAATTAAAAATTTAAGCTATGACGTATAGTTCTTTTCTATTATACGCAACATTGTTATAACGTTTTTAGTTGAGTTATAAAATATATATACTCGAACTTTTTTCATAAAAAAGTGTTTTTTCTTTGTTTGTAGCTCTTAAAATATACATTGTTTTTATAAATAGTGTATTAACAAATCATAATATATTTAATAACCTTTCGTTTGATATAGCACACGTGTATGTATGACTCATGGTATAGTTATAATTTAGATTTTGCAAATTTGGGTAGTGGTCACATGTATGACGCCATTATTTGTCACTCAGGCACTATAGAGATTGTCTCCCAGCAGTTTTATGATTCTTTTTATATTGCTAATAACATACTAGAAGCTTATGCGGATTATCCTGAAAATGCCCATTTTCGTTTTTTTTTTACTTTAATGCATTTGTTCTAGCAAATACCTACATTTTCATGCATAATTTTCACATTCTTGGTCTGATTTTGATTTTTTTGATATCAGTGCATGGCTTGAGACATCAGCTTAAATGTTGTAGTAATGGCTTTAACGTGCGACTTTAGGTTTGGTTGTAAAACCCAAATAATCGAATTTTATTTCATCATTTTGATTTCTTTTTAAATTTCTCTTAAACTATTGTATATTTTGGTACATAGTGTGGAAATGAGATATAGAATATTTAATTGGCTTTCGTTTAATACCCCACACGTGTATGTGCAATGCATAGTTTGGGTGCAATATGCAATATTCGCAACGAGGCGGGAGTAATTTTGATGACGTCATTCCGCTGAAGTAGATTGCCGGCGCCGCTGTCTCCCAGCAGTTTTGGAGATCCAATACCATGCCCAATACTAAAATTTGGTTTCGGTTTCCGGATCTGAACTATCTCTTCGGCCGTTTCCCATAAGGCATAGTACTATGCTGTGTTGAGTCAACTGGGCCTTGGTGTTCCGAGGCGAAGGGTTTTGTGAGGGATCTGGGTAGGCGCTTGCGGGATAGGGGTTGTGATAATAGGTCTGGTGCGTACCTGGTCCAACGTATAATCTTTGGCAGTTCAAAGTGGGAACGCCGCTGATATTATGGGGACGTTTTGGCCGGGTACTTACCGGATTAGGGTATAGGTTTCCTCTTTTAAGTTATTATTATTGTACTCATTTTTTTTCTTTTTTAGGGTTCCGTACCCAAAGGGTAAAAACGGGACCCTATTACTAAGACTCCGATGTCCGTCTGTCCGTCTGTCTGTCACCAGGCTGTATCTCATGAACCGTGATAGCTAGACAGTTGAAATTTTCACAGATGATGTATTTCTGTTGCCGCTATAACAACAATTACTAAAAAGTACGGAACCCTCGGTGCGCGAGTCAGACTCGCACTTGGCCGGGTTTTTTTAAATTAATATCGACGATGCGTGTTGCAGATACGTGCTTACGTGTAAACGAACGTTCTGTTTTGACGAAATCTGAGGTGGATGAGCTTTTTGTAATGTGACAAAGCCTGCGCTGTGGATCTGATGGTATGCCTTTTTTTAGTTAATAAAATTTTGTTTCACGTTATATGTATATCTAGTGGATTCATAGATACCTATTTAATTTTCGTCGTGAATGAATAAGAAATTCAATAATTCAAGGTGAATATTTTATTTTATTTCGCCTAGGTACCTTACGGATTTATATAAAAGATCTATTTGGTTCCTCAGGTATCAATTTGCATTTTATGATCAAATCAAAATAATATTAAGGGGCATTTCGCATCCTCAGATATCAATTCTCATTATGAACACACTAAAAATGAAGAAATTGAAGATGGCGGCCGATTCTTATAATTTGGACTAGGTACGGATTCATAATAAGTGGTCTTTCGGATCCTCAAGTTTCAACATGATCAGTTTAATGATAATAATAATGAGATTCGAGAATGCGGTTGTGATAATATTGACGACGGATTCATATTAAGCGGCCTGTCGGGTCCTGACTTACAAATTTTTGTTATGATCACATATATGTATATATATACCAATTGTGTGGAAATACGAGACAGTGAATTTAGTACATTGTTGATCCCAGTTTTTTATTAAAAGTCCTCCTGCACGCCCTCAGATCCCGATTTCCAACTCACTCGGAACAGTATAGTACATAACTACAAATGTTTGATATGCCACCCAGTTTTCCGCGTACCCACTACACCACCATTGAGCAGATAACGGTCCACCTATCCTACTTATAGACCTACGCAAACGAGTTGACCACAGCATAGACCCCACATCAAATTGCATTTTGCCTTCTAGCTCCAAAATAACCCAATCAAGTAATCAATAAAACAAACCGAAAACCCAAAACTTTCCAAAAAATCGCTTAATAAATACCTAACAAATAAATATTTTTAAACGCTTCAGGAATTATATGATGAGGTATCATATCATTAGAAATATCTATATCTGTACTTAAACAACTTTGTTTTATTTCATGTTAATGTTATTAATATTATGCTTAAAGTAAGCAAAGTAGCACTTAAGATGCAACTACTCAACGTGATCTCATATTATACGTAATTCCGAAGAAATGATTGTAGTAGTTCGCTATATTTATAAGATTGCTGCGCCCTTGCAGGGTCCATATTATGTACTTAACTAATATTATGTAATATAAACGAAATAAATATAACACAACAACACACGAAAAACACAAGTTAAAATATTTTCATAAGAAAGTAATTTAATTTGTTCTGACAGTATTATGTAATAAATATGTTTGCAATAAATAAATAATAAATAAATCTTATAGGACATCCTTACAAAGATTGACTAAGTCCCACAGTAAGCTCAAGAAGGATTGTCTTCTGGGTACTCAGGCAACAATATACATAATATACAAATACATAAATACTTAGAAAACACCCAAGACTCAGGAACAAATATCTGTGCTCATCACACAAATAAATGCCCTTACCGGGATTCGAACCCGGGACCATCGGCTTCACAGGTAGGGTCAAAAAATAAATAAAGTTTTTGACTTTTGCACCCTCTTAATCGTCTATACTCATCTCTCTCTACGATTTTACCTAATTTCATTTAAAACATCAAAATGCCGGGAGGTGAATGGACTTTACGAAGAAAAAAGATTTCACCGTTGATGCTGTAACTGCATGCACTAAACGGAGCTGTTCAACTGCTTACCTGAAAAGAATTCACCGTTTATGCTGTAACTGCATGCACTAAAGGGAGCTGTTCAACTGCTTACCTGAAAAGATTTCACCGTTTATGCTGTAACTGCATGCAATAAAGGGAGCTGTTCAACTGCTTACCTGAAAAGATTTCACCGTTTATGCTGTAACTGCATGCAATAAAGGGAGCTGTTCAACTGCTTACCTGAAAAGATTTCACCGTTTATGCTGTAACTGCATGCAATAAAGGGAGCTGTTCAACTGCTTACCTGAAAAGATTTCACCGTTTATGCTGTAACTGCATGCACTAAAGGGAGCTGTTCAACTGCTTACCTGAAAAGATTTCACCGTTTATGCTGTAACTGCATGCAATAAAGGGAGCTGTTCAACTGCTTACCTGAAAAGATTTCACCGTTTATGCTGTAACTGCATGCAATAAAGGGAGCTGTTCAACTGCTTACCTGAAAAGATTTCACCGTTTATGCTGTAACTGCATGCAATAAAGGGAGCTGTTCAACTGCTTACCTGAAAAGATTTCACCATTTATGCTGTAACTGCATGCAATAAAGGGAGCTGTTCAACTGCTTACCTGAAAAGATTTCACCGTTTATGCTGTAACTGCATGCAATAAAGGGAGCTGTTCAACTGCTTACCTGAAAAGATTTCACCGTTGATGCTGTAACTGCATGCACTAAAGGGAGCTGTTCAATTGCTTACCTGAAAAGCCAAAAAGTTAATGTAATATAGTATTATATTTCTTCTCGAAGAACCAATTTATTAATCCTACTTAATAATTCGATGAACATTATAATCCGCAATGCAACAGTTTCATTCATAACATTAAAAGACCTGCAATCCAAACCGGAAGGAGGACATTAGAGGTAAATCATGAAGTATATTTAGAAATATATTGTAGTCAAATTGGCACAAAAATCCTGAAGAAACTAAGTAGGTTTAAACGACTAGAAGGCATAGAAGTTACTTATTATCAAACCATACGACAATAGGTTAGTGCTGTATTATGTACATAATATCTATTTCCCATTTCGGGATCCATTGCATTTAAACCCATACGTGAAGTCCGTTTTTTTATTGAAGATTATAAGTACAGCACTAACCTATTGTACAGAAGAAGCCGTGTTCTATGATAATCAGAGAGAATACTTAACAAAAATTCTACTCTCCGTTAGACTCAACATTTCGGCACACAACATTTGTATCTGATCCAAATAAATCAAACAGTAAACAGATCAAAAAGAGAAAATAATGTATAGGAATCATTTTATTCAAAATACACACCGGCGCCGATAACCAACGATTATTATTAATTGAGCAATGAACTTTACAAAGAGAAAATAAATTAAATATCCTTCATACGAACTAATACGAACCATTGACATTTTATAATGATGACATCTTGTATATACTATGTACCTCTACATTCCATAATACTATGTCTATGGATGACATTGATGACAAAGGGCAAAGAACAAAGCAGGGGGAGGGGGGGACACTAGAAATGTAGTTAACGTCGGTAGATGCAGGCGATTTCTATATCTTGATCCCAGACAACCTACTTTTGCGTAAAGTCGACTTCCGATGCTTTCGATTTTGCAAACTACGTCACCAGATGTCACTATAAAATTGATACAATTTTAAGGCATGAATACAACATTGAGAAGGTTGCATATACCTAGCTTGTCAAGACCTTTCTTTATTTATAATGCTGTTACTTGGCAACGGTTGTTTACATGCAACATGTCAGACAAAAATAAATGTCGTAAACAGAAACAAGCTTATTTTTAGTAGTAGAGGTACCTGCTTAAACAAGAGATAATACCTATGGATGGATCCGAATTATGACATCGTTACTCATGTGATAATTTTGAACAATATCTGGAGCAAACTGTGTACGGAGCTACAGTGTGGCGTGGCGTAGGTATTACCCCAAATTCTCCTAATGTGACAATTATTGCAAAGAAAATGGATATGTGTAGAGTCAGAAGCTGCAAGTGATGGATTCAACCTACTTGATACCAACTTGGTACTTACACCTGCTTTTATTAGGTACTATCTTTGTATGCCAAATTGAAAGCAATAAAAATACTTACTTTACTTTATGTATTTGTTAAATTAATTCCACTCTTTAAAACCATTTCTGCATAATGTTGGCCTTACAGAGTTCTTATTACCTACGTACTTACTTAATGTAAAAATAAGTTTACCTAAATAAGTATATCTTTATTTCGGCATGTTTAATTATTTGGTTGATAGAATGATTTATTTGTGCACGTAATGAGAGCTATATAATTGCCAGAATTTAAATCCAAAATCCTTAAATATTACAGACACATTTATACATAATATTCTATATAAGTTGAACACACATTTCCGTCAGTACACGAAGGCGGCAAATAAAAAAAAATGGTGCAATTAACTACGATGACGCTTAAAGAATAGCTGAAGTGTGCAAAAGAGAAGCCATTACGTATATGAACATACCATGAGTGCGAAAGAGGCAGACTACAAATGAAAAAAAGTGACCATTTTTAGGGTTCCGTACCCAAAGGGTAAAAACGGGACCCTATCACTAAGACTCTGCTGTCCGTCTGTCTGTCATCAGTAACAGCTTTTATAACGACTAAATTAAGTAAGGTTTTGAGAAGCGTTTTACAGAGGAGAAAAAAACTATATCCATTTAATCCATTCTCTCTGACTTCCTATGCATGAATGAAAAAAGATCTTGGCCAAACTATACATTCCAACTTATCCTAATATAATAGATAGATAGATAAATGATTTATTTGTGCACGTAACGACTAAACTAAGTAAGGTTTTGTGAAGCGTTTTACAGAGGAGAAAAAAACTATATCCATTCTCTGACTTCCTATGCATGAATGAAAAAAGATCTTGGCCAAACTATACATTCCAACTTATCCTAATATCCCACATACATATGACTTATGGTCACCTTAATTAGCGATAGCGATGAGCGACTCGCGATGAGCAAGTGTTTCTTTACTGGCATAAGTCTCTGAAAATGATGTAACAGGCAGTGCTAGCCATCAACAAGACGCCGATATTGTACATCTAAAATTCTAAATGTACCTACATTCAATTATACGCTAGAAAAGAAGTGGTACCTATTTACTTTCTCGTGGTCGGTCGAACACAACTTTTTACGTCTTCTTGTCCGTATTCTTGACTGTTTTATTCGCAGTGACTTTTTTTAACTTTTAGACCGCTAGCAACACGACAGCAACCGCTATACACTACAACACTTACAATAATGTTTAAAATTTATCTTCTATCATTTTGATAAGCTTTACTTAGTTATCCGAGGTCAATAACATTATACTATTTCTCTACACAATAATTAACGAGTCACCGCAGTCGATGTAGACTGTAGACATCTTAAATACCTCTTAAATAGTCGCGGCAACTATCATCTGTAAAGATGCTGTGGCCAATGATGATGGTGAAATCTGGCTGTACAATTCTGGTGTTGATTCTCATCTGTGATTGCGCGAAAACTCTGGGATACTTTATCTTCTGGGATTTTCCCAAACCTATTGACTAGAATTGCTAGATCGATTGACCGAACAGCTTTTGATTTCAGGCACAATATAGAACTCTACACTACAGATGGTAATAAAATAGGAGCAGCTCAAGAATTAGGCAACGGAGCGGCCTACGTAGCAGTGGAGCCTCCGCAGACGTTCATCTCGTCCGGCTACAACAACTACCTTATGAAAGCATCAAGGCATGTGTCTAGTTCAGAAGATTCGCGTTTTAACTAATAATATAAAACTGTTCCTGATAAGTACTGGGCACACAGTCAGACTACGTCCCAACTTTAGTATGTAAGCACGGCAAGTTAGGTTACCAAAGGATTATACTTTGAACATAATGTGTGTTCGGAACTTCGGAGCATCATGAAACTCATTGCACGAAATAGTAAAACTGCACTTTCGGTCTAAAAATATTCGAAATATGAGTTTACTAAATGTACGAGTAGATTCAACATTGACAGTTTTGACTGCACAAGTGCACATCCTAGCCACTATTGTGTAACGGGTTGATACGGGAACTTGATACTGTTTATAGACTTGGCCGACTAGCTGACTCGGGACTCGGGAGCCGATTAGTCAGCTAGTCGGCCAAGTCCATCATCGGCACATCACTATAAAAATTACTCTCGAATATCCAGAGCCACTGAAGTATAAGTAATAGCTTTATTAAATCACATTTACAAACGGGTCTATCACGAATTTATTTTGTTACCTTTATTTACCGACGTTTCGACACAGGTTTCACTGGTCGTGGTCGCGGCTAACTGACGTCCCAGCAAAATGTCAAAACAGAGATTTCAGATTTTCAGATTTCAGATTTCAGATGATTTATTGATAAATGTACATCTCATTTCCATGTCAAACAAAAATACAAAATATTCAAAGATAATATAAACATTAAATTATAAGTTACATAATATTAAATTGCACATTACATTATTTTTATTTACAGGGTTTGATTGTAGTGTTAGGATCAATGATCCTTTTCCAGAAATTCGTTTACACTGTAGCACGCAAGGTCAATAAGGAGTGCTTTAAGTTTTTTTGTAAATGAGGCATTACTATCCTGTTTTTTTATGTGTTCAGGAACACAGTTATACAAATGGATCCCCGCAACGCTGAGAGCCGCGCGAGCCTTAGCTAGACGTGTGCGCGGGGGCATCAACAGGTGCCGATTGCGTGTAGGTCTTTGGGTAGATTGCCCGTATGTTTTATAGTTATGTAGGTTGCCTCGAATGTACGTACAAGCAGTCATTATGTAAGCACTTGATAAGGTAAGGATTTTGTGATGTCTGAATATGTCTTTAGCGGGATGGTCTACCGGTTTTCGGTCTATGATGCGCAAAGCTCGCTTTTGCATTTTAAAAACCCTGTCACGATTTGCAGTCGTTGCCCATAAATCAACCCCCTGAGTCAAAATTGAGTGAAAGTAACCGAAGTATGCTTTCCTCAAGTTGCCAGGAGATAAGGTGGGTGCGAGTCTAGACAGTGCATAGCAAGCGGCGGACAGTTTGTCGCATATATAGTCAATGTGTGATGACCATGTCAGTCCTGAATCAATTACGAAGCCCAGGTACCTAGCAGAATCTACCTGAGGTACTGCAGTGGTGTTATTGGTGGTTATATTTAGAGGGCTATATTTCTTTTTTAAACTAAAATGTATAATGTTTGTTTTATCTACATTTAGTAACATGCCATTGGAGGTGAACCACCGAGACATGTTTTCCATGACTTTAGTTTTAATTTCAAGGCTTCCACTTCATCAGCATGAACTATGATGCACGTATCGTCTGCAAAGATCACATATTCCGGCTCATTACAGGCAGTCGTAATGTCATTTATTAAAATCAAAACAGGTTATTTCCCATAACCGATCCTTGAGGCACGGCGCAGTCCCCAATCGGTTCCAGATCTGATCCCGTATTGAGGACGTAGGTGCGCTGTTTTCGATTTCCCAGGAACGACGCAATTGCACTGTGGAAACTACCTGTGAAGCCGTAATATGAGAGCTTGGCGAGAAGAAGCGAATGGTCGATCATCTCGAAGGCACGCGACAAGTCGCAGAATACCGCTGCGACATGCCGCCCGCCCTCCAGATGCGCTGTCACTCGATCCACTACTTCACGCGCCGCGTCTGTGGTAGACCGTCCCGGCTGGTACGCAAATTGCTGGCGGTTTAAAAGATTGTTTGTCATGATATGTTTCATCATTCTATCACTAATTAAGCGTTCAAAAATTTTTGAGAATATAGGTATTAATGATATTGGCCTATAATTTTTTGGCAAGTGCATTTCCCCCTTTTTTTTATAAACAGGCTGAACTTTAATTAGTTTTAATACGTCAGGATAAATTCCGGCATGTATGCAATTATTGAACAATAAAAGTAACAGTGAAATAACGGTAGGGGGCAGGTAATCTATGGTCCGAGTTGACATGTCGTTGACTAACTGTGTGACTAACTGTGTCTGTTTTGACATTTTGCTGGGACGTCGGTTAGCCGCGACAACGACCAGTGAAACCTGTGTCGAAACGTCGGCAAATAAAGGTAACAAAATAAATTCGCGATAGACCCGTTTGTAAATGTGATTTAATATGTGTTCAAACCGCGAAAGTTTGAAATGTTATAAGTAATAGCTTTGTCTAAGTTCGGATGCATTTGAAAAACCATCGTTTTGTTTCTAGCGTGCGCATTTTCGCCCATCGCCAGAGCCATCGGCTCTACGAGCAATGCTCCACCATCACACATAATTAGGAAAAAGCCAAGCCATTTATTGGGTTCCATCATCATCAATCATCCATCACTCGAAAAATTTTAATAACCCCAAAACAGTTCACCTATTACATATTGCATAAGTTAGGAGTAAAATAGAATCGGGCTCTATAATCTGGACCCCTCATGAAAAGTCCGACACCTTGCTCTTAGAAACGGTGCAGAAATCTTTTCTCAGCTTCCTGTATTAAAAAAAAAACCGGCCAAGTGCGAGTCGGACTCGCGTTCCAAGGGTTCCGTACATTACATAATTTAAGGAATGTATTTCTTATGTGAAATGTGAGTGAAATGTCTTTAAAAACCCGTAGGGGTCGGATCAAAAACTAAGTAATTAAGTCCGCCTCACTCTTGACTGCAATTTCTAATAGGTTTTCCTGTAATCTATAGGTAAAGATCTATTTTGTGTATTTTTTTCAAAATTTTAGACCCAGTAGTTTCGGAGATAAAGGGGGGGATGGTAGTTTTTTGCCTATTTTCTTTAATAACTTCTAAATTGTTTATCCAAAAATTATAAAAAAAATATATTTGAGATTCTTACAATGAGCTTTGAAACGATATACTTTGAAAATTTTTATTTTTTAATTTTCTCATTTACCCCCCAAAAGTGGCCCCCATGTCTAAAATTAATTTTTTTACGTTACATGTCCGTCGTTGGGTCACAAAGTTACATATGTGTACCAAATTTCAACTTAATTGGTCCAGTAGTTTCGGAGAAAATAGGCTGTGACAGACGGACAGACAGACACGCACGAGTGATCCTATAAGGGTTCCGTTTTTTCCTTTTGAAGTACGGAACCCTAAAAACATACGGATATTACCCCTTTTTATACCCAACCAAGTTTTTACTGAGCATGCTAGGCTTTAACTCCCTAGAGATAAGGCGTAATGTCAACTTAAGGTCTGCTGCATATCAAATATTAAGAGAAGAGTCTGACTGCTTGGACTTGATGACGAAGATGACTATTATACCTTATTTGTTCCCGACAACTACTTTTTAAGGTTCCGTACCTCAAAAGGAAAAAACGGAACCCTTATAGGATCACTCGTGCGTCTGTCTGTGTCTGTCTGTCCGTCTGTCACAGCCTATTTTCTCCGAAACTACTGGACCAATTAAGTTGACATTTGATACGCATATGTAAGTTTGTGACCCAAAGATGGACATGTAACGTAAACAAATTAATATTAAACACGAGGGCCACTTTGGGGGGGGGGGGGTAAATGAGAAAATTAAAAAATAAAGTTTGTCAAACTATATCGTGTTACATATCAAATGAAAGAACTCATTGTGAGAATCTCAAATATGCCGACAAATATCATAAACTTCATAAATATTTTGTACGTTTTTGTGAATCAACATAGCATAATTTTGTTACTGTAGCTTTTACTATTACATATTTAATTTTAGAGCGCATTGGCGTTCTTAGCTGTAATCCTGTAGCTGTAATACCTGATTAAATATCAGTATCAATTATAACCTGTGAAACTCCAAGCACAACTCTCTTTTTCTCTATTGCCGTTTGAGCGGCATAGACTTTCATTAAGAGTCCCCGGCAAGCTCGGTTCTCCATACCAACGTAGTTATTACGCTCTCATTTTAAAACGACTAGCTAGATTGCTCTGAAATTTTGTACTTACAATAGGATAAGTATATCTAGGTCTGTAATTAGTTTATGTAGGTTCAGATACAATAGTTATAAAAATACAGCGAATTTAAGTTTTTCATACTAGACTGTTTTTTGCTCTATTTGGTTTGTTTTATATACTAGAGCTATATAAACTAATTAATAAATAAAAAACAGAACTATAGACCGCGGGCCAGGAACAGATTTCCACGACCAATCGACTATGTATAATGAACCCTCGTGAACGTCAGCTGTCGCTCCGTTGGTGGGTTGAGGAATGGCAGCAAATAAAGTCTATAAATTTTTTTTGTCGTCGCCTCCCGCTTCATACTTCGTCAGATGATAGTTTAGATGCTTTGTGAATAAACAAAATCGTCGGCCGATTGTATCGCTGTGGAAAGACCGTCAGCTGGTCACATGAACATGTAAGAAAGAAAATTCTTTTAAAATTCATCGCCTCCCGTTTGATACTTTGTCAGATGATAGTTTAGATGCTATTGTTAATAAAACAAATCGTCAACCGGTTGTATCGCGGTGGAAAGACCGTGTTACGCGTTTCGGTGTCTGCCATTCCTCAACCCATCCACGGAGCGGCAGCTGACGTTCACGAGGGTTCATCATACATAGCCGTTAACCGCTATACGAGTTTTCGCCCGGAAGGCGATGACTGACGAAATTTGCGCCTGGCTCGCGGTCTACTAGATATACCTCATGTCATTGTATGTGAAAAGTTTCATTACAATCTAACACGTAGTTTTAAAATGAGAACGGAACTCCGTTTTGTATGGAAAGGTGAAATTCGGCCGAGTTTGCCGGGGACTCTTAAGAGTAAGAGACCAGTGTTTTGTGAGGTTTACATCTTAGTAGCTTAATTAATGACCCCTAATAATACAAATAATATTTAAAAAAAATGGTACCTTATGTAATATTACGATTGTAATTGTAACCAACTATAATATATTATACGACTGCACAACACGTTGTGTGGCAAAGTAATATTATTTTTGAATTGTTTAAAGCCAATTCTAACAGCCAACATTAACATGTTGGCTGATAGTATTGGCTTTTGTGATGATTTTGAATTATAAATATTTAATAACGTTAATTTGAACTTGATTGGAATGTTTTACAGTTACTATTTTCCATGCGTTGGTGTAGTAAATTTTTTTGTGAGCAAAATTTGTTAAAGGCCCCGTGGGTTCAGGTTCTTCTCTCATTTTCACTGTGCGTAAGTGTGAGCGAGATGGTTGTGCGTGCCGGGGATTTATGAAATTTAATTCTTTGTAAGTTTTAACAAAAAAAAGAGTAAACGATGAAACGGGGGATTTGAAGGTACCGTTTTTCGATTTTTCACTTATATTTTGGAAACATTGCGTCTTAGCGACATGACTACTTAAAGAAAACGAAAGCTGCTCAAATTTGCTACAATCAAATTTCAATAAAATTTTTCGATATCTTGAATAGTTTTCAAGATATTCTCTATTGAAAATTTATTTGGGGCTCTCAATTTTATCTAGCTACTAGGCCTTGTTTGGTATCGTTTTCGTATAAATCGGGAGTACCAAATTCATTTATGTATCACATTGACACCATTCCGAAGTAAAAACATAATAATAGGTATAAACTTTAAACAAATATCTTTTTTTTAACTCCTCTTCACGCCTAAACCGCTTAACCGATTTAGTTGAAATTTGGTATAGAGATGTTTTCAATCCCGAGACAGAACATAAGATAGCTTTTATCTCAAAAATTATACTTTGAAGGTGTGTTAATTTGGTGTGAGGGGAATTTAGCTTCTTCGCCAAAGTTGAATTCCTGAGGTTTAAGTCAAGCTTTGAAGTCATGTTTGGTATCATTTTCAACTAAATCAAACCTGTAGACCATCCCAAATATTATTAAAATCGGTTCAGCGGTTATTGATTCCCCATACAAACTTCCACCCCACTTTTTAAACCCTCAAAAGTTGATTTTGGTTATAAAAAAATTCCTATGTACTGTCCCGGGACTCAAACCATCTCTATACCAAATTTCAACGAAATCGGATCAGCGGTTTAAGCGAGAAGAGGAGTTTAAAAAAAAGTATTTTATTTTATTTTGTTTTTTTCTATTTTTTTTACAGACTGATGCCATCGTACTACTTGGTTAGGTTCTAATATTACAAAATTAAAAACTAAAGTTATACCTAGAAAAAAAATAAAAACAAACTATAAAATATACTTACCTAGTTTTTAGGGTTCCGTACCCAAAGGGTAAAAACGGGACCCTATTCCTATTACTAAGACTCCGCTGTCCGTCTGTCCGTCTGTCCGTCTGTCTGTCTGTCACCAGGCTGTATCTCATGAACCATGATAGCTAGACAGTTGAAATTTTCACAGATGATGTTTCTGTTGCCGCTATAACAACAAATACTAAAAAGTACGGAACCCTCGGTGCGCGAGTCCGACTCTCACGTGGCCGGTTTTTACTTAGTAATGGTGTCAATGTTGATACCATAAATTTATACTTTTATACAATTTATACAAATTTATACAAAAATGATCCCAAACCCGACCTAGTAGCTACTCTGATGCAGACAATCAAGATAAAAATGAGAGCCCTGAATAAACCTTCAAGAGCGGATAGCTCAAAAACTATACAAGATAACGAAAAACTTGACTGAATAAAACATACATACATACATACATTAAATTTTTGACGACCGTACTGTGATTTAAAAAACGCTACAATTTTTCAAAAAGTCTGCTGGCTGAACCTACTGCACTTAACCCTTCGTGCCTTGAAACCCTCGCAACCCTCAAGATTCCACTTTTCGAACCACTAGCTAGGCTCATCGTTCAATTTCAGAATCTTTCGCTTGATCGGTTATCAATATTAGCACGAGCGATAAAACAACAACTTGGGCCCCTTGTAAAACAAATAACTATTTAAGTACTCTTTTAAGGGTGCTATTGGGGTCATGGGATGCTATATTAATAGGCATTTATTGTTCTAGATCAAGAGAAAAACGTCAGGAGAAATTACCTGAGAAAGACTCAATAAAGCCAGGTGATTTGTAAAACTAGGGACAGATAGGTGACTATTTAATATTATACTTCACCTAAACCTATCTTATTTCTAGATAAAACGAATTCTAAACATGAAAAGGAAGAACAAATGAAAGATGGCACAATTATAAAGATAATTCAAGATATAATAATACGGCCCGTAAGTATCAACCTATTGATTTTAAAAAGTACCTACATGCTAAAGTGACAGTCATCATAAAGTGATTAGTGTAGTAACTATACATTGTTCAATCACATTATGTTTATAGACCAGCAAGACAGCTGTTAAAGAAGAAGACGCCCCTACAGAAAAAAACAAATCAGAGACTGCGAAAACAGCTAAACCAATAGGACGAATACATAATAAGCAAGCTCAGAAAAAAAATAGTTCACTTCGTCAGCCGAACCCGAATATTTTTAGAAAGAACACAAATAATGTTACACCTCCCGTTAAAAGAAAAATTAATACCAAAATAGACGCAATAAACAAAAAAGTGGAACCGTCTTCCTTGCCAAGTACAAAAACTAACCCAATTACAAAAATAATGGAAAGTAAGCCTGATTCTGCTGAAGCATATGATTTATTGAAAAATATTGATAGAGCTGGTGGGCCTTATAACAGATCAACAAAACAATTATTAGCCATTGATTCTATGATTGTACAGAGAAATATACTACTTCCCATTTCTCAGGAAAAAAACCTGCCTACACCCGAGTATACAATGCCAGTTAAGATTCATTCTAAAATAAATTTGTTATCAAACAGTGTACCTGATCAAGATGTAAAACTTGTCCCCGAATTGCTTACCAGTCCACCCTTGCGCGAGAGTCCGTTGACTGATTATTCTGCAGAAACCGATAGAACTCAGATCAAAACGACTGAACTAACTGAAGTGTCGAATGGCTCTCAAAAAAATACTATAATTTTCGGTAGTCAAACCGGCGACCATAACTTCACAATATACGTAAAACAGAGCGATGTGAGAAATTTAAAGCTTAACATAGAAGTCAAAAATGTATATGGCTCTATGATTGAAGCAAATCATAATCATTATGTAAAATCAACGACATCGGTCGTAAATACTCCCGAGTACGACTTCCAGGACTCCTCTAAGAACCGAGCTGAAACCAAAAACTATCACGAAGTACTAACTCTCACCGAGCCATGGCGTCCACAAATCTCCTATGAGCAATTACAACCAAAAGCCAACGGCCAAGTAGGAGTTTGTCGAAGTAATTGCTGCCCGTGTTCCAAAACAGAAGGTGCAGCACCCATTTATGTTGACAATAATAACTACTTTATATTGGTGCCCCCAGAAGATATGAACAAGCAATTATTAAGGTACCAGTATATTTACATCTATTATTAGGGTTCCGTAGCCAAATGGCAAAAAATGTCATGTCTGTCTGTCTGTCTGTCCGTCCGTATGTATGTCACAGCCACTTTTATCCGAAACTATAAGAACTATACTGTTGAAACTTTGTAAGTAGATGTATTTTGTGAACCGCATTAAGATTTTCACACAAAAATAGAAAAGAAAAAACAATACATTTTGGGGGCTCCCCATACTTGGAACTGAAACTTAAAAAAAAAATTTTCATCAAACCCACACGTGTGGGGTATCTATGGATAGGTCTTCAAAAATGATAATGAGGTTTCTAATAAAAAAAAAATCTAAACTGAATAGTTTGCGCGAGAGACACTTCCAAAGTGGTAAAATGTGTGTGTGTCCCCCCCCCCCCCCCCCCCCCCCCCATGTAACTTTAACATAAGAGAATGATAAAACTGAAGAAAATATATGATGTACATTACTATGCCAACTTCCACCGAAAATTGGTTTGAACGAGATCTGGTAAGTAGTTTTCTTTTAATACGTCATAAATCTTAAACCGCAATTTGCCATTCACTCACGTTTCACATAAAAAATACATTAGATTTATATTGACCGGGATATAGACCGTGATTATTATTATTATTATTTAATTTTGTATTATTTGTGAGCTCCCGATATTTCGATGCAGTTACATGCATCATGTTCACGGGTGACTGAAGATAGCGGGTGGGTGTCAAAGTTGTGTAGACAGCGCTCTGTCTACCCTCATTCTTGCGCGTCGGCTGCGTTCACTTTCAACGTTACCAACGGTCGCATTCACACTTGTTGGTCCGGTCGCGTTCACACTCGTTGGTCTGTCCAAACACACTACACTCACGGTGTCACTACGCGTGTTTGATTCGGATATCACTGGTTTTTTACACAAACAAATCACAGGATTCCACACATTTGACAATTTAAACCCATCTTCACGATTGAAATTTTTGTATTTGTGAATTTCAACGGCTTCTCTTACCAATCTTGGCATATAGTGGCGTTCTGTCGAAATGACCTTGGGACTATGCAACTCGATCCAGTGATTTGTACCCGACTCAAGGAGATGCTGAGCAATAGCTGACTAGCGAACGTCATTGTTCTTGACCGCAGCAATGTGTTCTTTAATTCTGCAGGCAATAGTGCGTTTGGTCTGCCCAATGTACGAACTACCACAGCTGCACTCAACTTTGTATACACCAGGTTTTTCCAGGGGAAAATTGTCTTTAGGCGACCGCAGAAACTGTGCAATTTTCCTGTGCGGGGTGAAGATAGTTTTTTTGATATCTTGTCTGTCACACCCTTGACGTACGGCATAAACGCTGGCTGTCTCTCAACGCGATGAGTGAGGCGCTTGGTTTTTGTGTCCCGCTTGTCAATGTTAACTCTGTAGCCATTCATCCTCAGGACACTCGGAACATGGTTCAGCTCCTGGTTTAGATGTAGCGAGTCACACAGAGCGTGTGCTCGATTAGTCAGTGATGCCACAACCGAGTTTAACTGTCTGGGATGATGGTAGGAGCTCGCGTATAAATAGCGGTCCGTGTGAGTCGGTTTCCTATAGACTGAGTGTCCCAGCATGCCACAACCTGTCACATTCAGTCTCACATCCAGAAACGCAATACTCCTTTCTTGTTCCATTTCCAATGTAAACGACATGGATCGGTGCATGCTATTAAGGTGTCCTAGCATCAGTTCAGCTTCCTGTTTACCACCCTTAATTATGCAGAACACATCATCCACGTAACTCTTCCAAATTTTAACGGGAACTGGGGGCGCAGAAAGGGCTAGGTGCTCAAAGTGTTCCATCCAAATGTTAGCCACCACTGGAGCCACCGGACTGCCCATCGCTACTCCCTCTGCCTGTATATAATATTGCCCGCGAAACAGAAAATAATTTGTAGTGAGGCAGTGTTCAAGGAGCCTTACGTATTCTATTGGCATGCCGTTCTCCTGGATCTTGTTTCTTACTACCTCAATGCTATCAATTACAGGTACGTTAGTGAACAATGAGTCTACGTCAAAACTGACCATCACTTATCAGGTTCAATCCTAACGTCCTGTACGATCTCAATAAAATGGCGAGAGTCCTTCACGTACAATAATACGTAATATCTTGATATCTAACCCCAAGACAGCAATTTTGAAAATAATATCTTTAAGATTTTTTTTTGAAATATTCTTCATGTGTATAAATTTTCAATATTGCGAAATTTAAAAAAAAATCTAAATGAAATTATTTTCAAAATTGCTTTCTTGGGGTTAGATAATAAGATATTACGTATCATTTGTGGTATATTGTACAAAGAAAAATCGATAGGGTATATCGTATCTGAAGGATACAATCTCGATATTTTGTGTCAAAAACTAAACAAACTATACCAACTGATGAAAGGCGCAGTTAAAGGGTTAAAGAGGTATTTCCCATTCGATATATGGATATTACGTATCATTTTATGATTAATATGTACCGTATCTGCAGTATAGTTCCATAAGTCTCGTGAAATAGGTATTGAAGTAGAACTGTGTCACTTTGTAAAATTGAAAAATTAAAAAAAAATTGTTAATGATATTATTTTCAAAATTGCTTTCTTGGAGTTAGACATGAGGATATCACGTATCATTTGTGGTATATTGTATAAAAAAAATCAGCCATATCGTGTCTGGAGGAGCCCAAACTTGGTATGTTTCGAAAATTCTTTTTGTTTTAATTTAAAAAGAAATGCCCGAAATGTAATATTGTGATATATTTTTAGAATCGCCTCAAAAAGCCCTTTCGTATGATACCATATACCATAGGTTTCGGAAAAAAAATTTTTTCTTTCCATACAAAAAAAATAATGTTTTACCACGAAATTTTTTTAGGAACTGCGGGTCAAAAATTTTGTTTTGGCCTCTAATATGTGTGTGCCAAACGGCTAACCTGTACATAGATTTGCGGTATTTTTATACGAACGGGCTAGACTTATGGTGCGACTCTGTCCGTCTGTCTGTCTGTCACATTGCTATATATCTCGAGAACTACTTAAGCTATCGATTTGAAATTTGGAACAGTCATGAATAACGCTAACCCAAACACATAGAAAGTATAATTTTTAATATTTTTTTATTAATTATGGAAAATGTCCAATATAAAGAGGGGGCAAAATTTCAAAGTCTAGTTGCTAGGTCGAGTGGGATATCATTTGAAAGAGCTCGAACTGAATTTTACAAAATATTTTTTATTTTTCTTTTCATAGAAAAAAATTTACTTATTAAGGAACATCGCAAACAAAACCATCCCCCCCCCCCTTATCTCCAAAGTTTACCAACAAAAAATTATGAAATTTTTACACAATAATAACATTATCATAAATATTACAGGAAAAATATAATTACACCTCTATCTTGAATACTTTTTTTTATTATCAAAAAACATTTTGTAATTTAATTTGCAATATAAGCCCATTTGGGACTTTTTATTATACTTGAAATATCTATGAGATTAAACTAAAACCACCTTCTTTAAAATAAAATAAAAATTGTTGAAATCGTTTCACATGATACAGAATTATCTCAGAAAAATCAACATACAGTCAAAGATAGATATAACTGTAATAGATGGATACAGTCTAAGGAAAAATGTGCCTTGAAAATCAAGAAAATTTGATTCTCGATCAGAGGGCGCTACTAGCTTTGGCCTACTGTCGTATAGATGGCGTTGACGGTTTCGTTTGTTATTTAACAATTTTAACGCATATCAGTGAAAGAACCCATGTTCTGACCCATGTCAAAATCATAAAAATAATTAATGCAAATAAAAAAAATCATGTATCCATATTTAAATACATTTTATCGTATTTTGATAACTCTTCATTTTTAGTTTTAAGGTGTGTCGATAGCTGGCAGTGAATTTACTGGGGTTACAAAATTTACTACGACAGTACCGCTCTATCTTATTATATCCTTTTTGATACAGTATACAGGTCGCGCAAATTAGTAAGCCAATTTGCCGATAGATGGAGCTTTACACAATTACGCTTATTACTTATGATTCTGGTCAAAAGTCTATTTCTGTGTTTATAGTTACATGCGAAAATTTAAAGTTTGTAGGAGTAGTTTTCATTTGGTATAGTAAGAAAAAAACCCTCCCCCTCCCTTTTTAGTGTTCCGTGCAAAACTTTGTTTTGACAAACGGAACACTTATGGGATCACTTCTGTCTTGCAAATCAGTTAAATTTGTTTTTCTCAGAGGCGGTTTGACGTAGATACCTAAAATTTGAAATAGTTATAGCAATTACCACCACTAATATTGTAAATAAGTCAAAACCGCTTATTTCTTATTTTAGGGGGAAGTTTAGGGGGTTGAGAGGGTTAATCAGATTTTTTATTTCATTTGTAAGAATCGTGTGGGGTACCATTAGAAAGCTTGCAAAAAATTGAGTCGATGGACTGATTTTGACTTCATTTTAGACTGCAGTAGTTTCGATAAAAAATGCATTTAAAGTTGCAAGTTTTCATACAAAAATATTCGCCTCTGTCCTGGGGATTTTCGCAAAAACTATAGCTAACAGGCAGCTAACCAGACAATAACCAACTAAAACGAGCATGAAGACGGCGGGAAAATTATCAGGATAACGTAACCTTTACTAGTTTTTTGACTGCAGCCTGATCTTGGGTTACTTAGGGAATCAGTACTTGGTAATTCTGTACTTTACAATGGTTGACCTATAACCTTAAAAAAACAACCTTATTCGAATAGAAATAAGTTTAAATTTGGAACGGGATTTTTCACATATTTAAGTCATTTAGTAAATTTGTTTGTGGAATTTATATGTGCATAGAGTTACTAAATCGTAGATAGCTAGATAAATTAATTTAATATTTATTTAATAGTGTTGATGATTTCAAATGTTGACTATGACTGACAGTTCAGTATCTGATTAGTCAAATTATACTGTCGAGTTAAGTAAACCTGGATAAGGGTTGTGTGATGGAGAGATATGATTTAGGAACCTAATACATATACAAATTAATGGTCATTTATATAGGTACAATATGGTACAACACAGGTTCATGGCAATAATGTATGTAAATAAATAAATAATTATTTCAAATTGATTGCAGTTAAAACTAGTTTTGACTTTTCGGGAAAACGCATTTTCACTAGGTGAAACTAGTTTTCACTGTGGGTATTCTGCCAGAGTTAAAGGATAGGTGCGACGATGAGCAAAGCGAGAAGGAGTATGTTAGGCTAACCGTGACTAAACAACGCGAATTCGAGAGAATGACGATAAATTAAACGTCACATAATTTAATACTGAAAGGGGATTTAATAGAATGCACTTACTTTTATCATTTTGGCCTGACGTTTTGAACGTCACATTACGTCCGCGGCTACAGGCAAACTCAAATCAATATAGATAAAATGTATTTTTTGTTTTTGTTACTTTCTTATACCTGTTATTAAAAATTTCGGTAAAGGGGTATTTGTAATAAACGAACTTAAGAGACAAAAACTGACTTTTCATCTTGAGTCGTGTCCAGTCTATAAGTTTCACATAACTACAACAATCATAGGTTAATAACATGAGGTTTTATACCTACTTACTGTTTTTGACGTATTTAGTTTTGACATACGAAGTTGTGATTTTTATTGTCAATTTTGACGTATATTGTGTTTATTTTGGTGTTTGGTAAATGAAGATATTAAAGAGAGATTTTATGCTACTGGACGTGAGATATAAAGAGGGACAGTCGGTGTCTACGACACGGATATCAAATCATCCATCCGCGGCAGCAGAGATCGCCGCGAAGTCCACCGTCGCCTTCGGTGATGATGGGTTCTTTGACCACGTTCCCCCAGATTATTTTATATTACTTATTATAAGAGTTAGGGGCGAAAACCAGGTTTCATACAATTTTTAAAAAACTATATGTCGAGCATAGCTATGATTAAAATATATTGTGTAAAAATATTTTACATTATGTCAATATCTAGGGAGGAAAGTGAGGACTAAGTTTGTACGGAGAATCGATAGTCCCCTATGACAAGGTACCAAATGGGTCATAAATTAAACCTGTTCAAAATACCTTAAGCAATGATAAAAGCTTTATCTAATAAGCGTTATCATTTCATAGTGTTTGAGACATGCCTAAACTTTAATGCGTCATAACGATGCGTACAGTCACCTGCAATAATACGTTACCTCACACCTCTTCAAATGCCGCAAATATATGAGACACGCTCAGGCTCTACAAATAAGACCATGTCAGATATTTTTGCGGCCTTCGAAGAGTAACATATTATTGTAGATGACTGTACGATAGTAGATAGACTCACGGAACACTTTGCTGCCGCAGTTGCGACTGCGGGCTTGGCCAAATTATTTCGTTAGCGGGAGCCAATTTCAAAATGTAAGTATATAGCCTTTGTCACTACCATAATTCTGACGAATTCAACCACATCTCATATGTCAATAAAAACCGGCCAAGTGCGAGTTGGACTCGCGCACCGAGGGTTGCGTAATTTTTAGTATTTGTTGTTATAGCGGCAACAGAAATACATCCTTCTTCCTCGCGTTATCCCGGCATTTTACCACGGCTCCTGGGAGCCTGGGGTCCGCTTGACAACTAATCCTAAGAATCGACGTAGGCACTATAGTTTTTACGAAAGCGACTGCCATCTGACCTTTCAACCCAGAGGGGGAACTAACTAGGCCTTGTTAGGATCAGTCCGGTTTCCTCACGATGTTTTCCTTCACCGAAAAGCGACTGGTAAATATCAAATGATATTTCGTACATAAGTTCCGAAAAACTCATTGGTACAAGCCGGGGTTTGAACCCGCGACCTCCGGATTGAAAGTCGCACGCTCTTACCGCTAGGCCACCAGCGCTTCTTGCGTGGCAACAGAAATACATCATCTGTTAAAATTTCAACTGTCTAGCTATCAAGGTTCATGAGATACAGCCTGGTGATAGACAGACACACGGACAGACGGACAGCGGAGTCTTAGGAATAGGGTCCCGTTTTTACCCTTTGGGTACAGAACCCTAAAAACCGTCCAGCCGTTTGGGCTGTAGGGCGTGCCAAATATATACATACCCACGCTCGAAATACATTAGTCATTACCCTCCTTCTGATGCAGTCGGATAAAACCATACTATTTTATAGTATTTTTTTACAGGAATTGTATTTTTACCTTAAAATTAAAATTAAATTAAATTAAATAATCATTTATTGCAGATCATAACAATCCATAGATTTAGTTAGTTTGTCTTAAGCTAAGTACCTAATAACTAGTGTTAGTATTTACTAAGTTAACCTACAACTAAAAAACCGGGCAAGTGCGAGTCGGACTCGCGTTCCAAGGGTTCCGTACATTACACAATTTAAACAATGTATTTTTTATGTAAAACTTGAGTGAAATGTCTTTTTAAAAATCCGTAGGGGTCGGATCAAAAACTAAGTAATTAAGCCCGACTCACGCTTGACTGCACATTTCTAATAGGTTTTCCTGTAATTTATAGGTAAAGATCTATTTTGTGTATTTTTTTCAAAATTTTGACCCAGTAGTTTCGATGATAAAGGGGGAATGGTCATTTTTTGCCTATTTTCTTTTATAACCTCTAAATTGTTTATCCTAAAATTATAAAAAACATATTTGAGATTCTCACAATGAGCTTTTTCGTTTGATATGTAACGCGATATAGTTTGAAAAAGTTTATTTTTTAATTTTCACGTTTACCCCTCCAAAAGTGGCCCCCATGTTTAATATTCATTTGTTTACGTTACATGTTCATCTTTGGGTCACAAACTTACATATGTGTACTAAATTTCAACTTAATTGGTCCAGTAGTTTCGGAGCAAATAGGCTGTGACAGACGGACAGACAGACAGACGCACGAGTGATCCTATAAGGGTTCCGTTATTTCCTTTTGAGGTACGGAACCCTAAAAAGAACTTAACACCATACAGGTCAACATACAGGTCGCCCAGTTAAAACCACCAGGTGCCTCCGTATTCTACAGTCGTATCTATCGGATAATACTTTCAGAAAGCTGTTGGGACTGCTTCTTGCTCGTTGCATTAAGGAGGCTAAGCGCTTACGCAAGATAGCATGGAATCCGTCTGTGCGCGCCTCTGCAAACAACGTCGAGGCGCTGCAGAACCTTGACAGCCCCATCAGCATTCTGAAAGCATTATTATACTGAACTCGGAGAGCGTAAGCTATTATAACGCTAAAGCTAAAGCGTTAAAGCTTATTATATATTTTTTTTACAATCCATAACTCACGCGGGAACAATATAGGCCTTTGTCCTTCAGTACACCTGCATGAAATAAGATTTTTTTCGAGCAAGTGTGATGAAAAATAAATTACACTGTAGGCTGTACTCAGTGTACCCCTCACATGGACACAATTTGTTTAGCGACTTTTAAAAAATAACTTGTTTTTTTACGAATTTTGTTATGTCACAGAATAAGTAATAGTACTACCGTACACAAAGGAAACTTCCTACAAAACCGAAGCGAAGTTTGACAGCGGTTCAGTGTCGAACCATTGAGGTGTGCGTAGTAATATAAGATATAGATAGAAGTTGTCGATGTACGTTGGGTTAGTTACATTATAGACGCTCACGAGCAAACACGTGTGTTTCTATTCTCCTCAGTCCCATACTTACCACATGGCGACCGTGACCTCGAGCGCGGGCTCCGCCGGGCCGCATGATGTTAGTGTCAGCGTTTTCGCCGTGTGAGCGTGTTTATTATGATATGGACTGCGTAAGCGACAGTACTACAGACGATTAATACAGTTACGGGCAATTTTCGTGTAGAAGAAATACAGTAACTCAGGAGTGATGGGACAAGGATACAGCAAACAGGAGGAGAAGGAAGTTGTGATCACCTAGAATGCGGTTGGATCGAATGATGCGACAGACAGGACAGGAGCGAGCATCACACAATAGTCAATAACATCCTTGTAAGCGTTCTTCTCGTCGTACTCGCTTGCATCGGTTGCTGCGTCCTGTACAAGTTCTTCAAGAAGGCACAGCAAAAATACATACACAAAGAAGTCAGAAGAGAAGTTTGGGCACGAGTGCAAGCAAGGCTGTCCACGAGGAAGGCAGTTCCGGCTAAGGACGAGGAGGAAGGCGCATAAGCGGAGGATGAAAAGCGCGACGTTTTACATATAGTATGTGTGTGAAGTGAAAAGTGTTGGAAGTGGAAAGCGTCGGAGATGTTAAGGGTATGGATTTAGAATTACAGACTATATAAAATAAGTTAGAAAATATACGCGTATATCTACGGAAATTAGGCGAGGCTAGAAGGCAACTAAAACCCGGCCAGGAAAAAATTGACAATGCGCAGTTACTGTGTTGTAGTCTACAATCGCACCATAAGTTCGCATGAAATCTAAACCAAGAACCCCGTCCGCATGACACGGCATATCTTGATCTTGCAAAACGTGAAACCTATGCCTGAGTTGTATCGTATTTCCGTTATGCAAAGTTACGTCCGCCACTTGTTTACTAGTAATAATATCTGCGATTCTGTGGGAACGTTACTTTGTTGCAAAATTGATATACTATATTTAATGAACAACTCCTCTATTTTATCGCCCCATTGTCTATCATAAGAATAAGATTTTTTCCACCTACAGTAAAATTTACATAATCTAAACCGTCGCATATAGTTAAAACCTTATGCTCGAAAAAACTGAAGTCGGTCTTTCCCGTCACTTGACGAACTGTGGGGAGTCTGCGGCTCGTGAGTATAGGTATATATGTTTCCGCGGCGTCCACGACTCCTGCGAGTACTGGGATGTCCGCTAAAATTCGTACGTTGCCCACGGCCCCTGTGAAAATTATTGCTAGGTACAGTACCTCTATTAGTGGGGTAGCGTGGTGGCCAATGAACAACTCCTCTATTTTATCGCCATATTGAGTAATAGACATATCGCGCTGTGTTATGGTATTTAATTGTTCAAGTAATGAGATTGCGGATTTCTTCGGCAGCAAATATTTTTGTAGATCAGACACTAATTCGATAACTGTTTCATAAATCGATTTAAGTTTTAGTTGAGTAATCTTATTAATTCGTGTTTTAAGGACAAATGAAATTACAAATTTTTTCTCGCTACTTTCGTTCAATATACTGTCTAACATTTCGATATCGGAGATCATTCTTTCCACGGTCTCCTCCTTGCCGTCCAAAATAGATATTAAGCTGTTCGCTTTTTTTTATTTCGAATTTTTTCTCCATTTTAATTGGTTTTTCGGTTACACGCTCGGATACTTTGTATGTTAAGATTTTACTATAAGCCTTATCAATTTTTTCACACAACAACTCTAAAATTTAACACTCCTCTGACTCAGATAGATCATCTAAATTAACAGAATTGATTAAAGATCGATAGTCGATCGATGTCCCTTTCTAATATATGGCACTATCCCTTTCGGCTATTTAGGGTTGTCAAAATTTAGGTCAATGTCTTGTCTGTGGTCGTGCACAGCTGTACGCAAAGGGACGTCAAGTTGTGCCAACCCTAATAATTGCTCGGATTTGCTCGTGTTACAGGGCCCACCCGGTATAATTAACTTATATACCTACTATATACCTACATACTTCACTTGCAGCTGCGCTTGCAATATGGAAACTACCCAAGAAACCAATCGTGAGATGCCCGCTTACGACGAGTTACCGAATGTTAAAAACCATATTATTGGTAAACTAGACGGCAATACGAGTTCACCAACAGACACAAGCGACTTAAATGAAAATTTGGAAAGAAGTAAAGGTAAAATAATGGGTACAATGTACCCTGTATATGTTATATTATATTAAGACAAAACACATACGTTTAAAATTTATGCAGTTATAATGCTTAAATTCAAAATACATACTGTATCAAAATATATAAAGTTTTAACTATAAAACTCCCGTGAGACTCAAACATATTAGAATATTTTAAACCGGATCACTCACGTATTATTAAGTCGAATAGCTCGACATGTTTCGGTCCAATTTACGAGGACCGTCTTCAGGGAGCAACGACACGTCTTCACTGGTCGAGGGCGCGGCGTGTACTGCGGGCCAAAGCTCGACTCGCCCGGCCGCTCACGATAGACGGCGTCGGCGGTGCTGGCGACGTCAACGTTGCGAGGATGGCTCTACCCTCCGTATTTCGTTTGTCAAATGTCGGATCGCACACAACACTCACTGAGTCACTTGCTCCAAAGGGTTCCGTTCCAAAGGGTAAAAACGGGACCCTATTACTAAGACTCCTCTGTCCGTCTGTCCGTCTATCTGTCACCGGGCTGTATCTCATCAACCGTGATAGCTGATAGCTAGACAGTTGAAATTTTCACTAGTGATGTATTTCTGTTTCCGCTATGACAACAAATACTAAAAAGTACGGAACCCTCGGTAGGCGAGTCCGACTCGCACTTGGCCGGTTTTTATAGGAGCACAACTCTCTTTGAAGTATTCCTTTCCTTCAGAAATAATCAGGTTTATGTTTTTCAATTTGTGTGACGTGACACGTGACGTGTTTCATATAGACGATACATAGAAATGACACACACTGGCGTTATAGTTAAAACTCGGGCTACTTTAACTTTTCATCTTATCCTCCTTGAATTTCAATTAAATGTAATCTCGCCAATTGTTGTGGTATAAGTAACCTAATTTTAGTAGTCAAATGTGTCAAACAAAATCGTGTTGAAGGCGGAATAAAAATATTGTCATCATGTTACATACCTAACTTATAATATTTTGTATGAAACAACTAAATTGATTATTTCCGAAAGTATACCTACCTCTGAGACAGTTGTACCATTTCAAAAAAAGAATCAGGAGACTTGAATCTACGAGTACATCATACTAAAATTTCATGAGATTTGACTGAAACCACTTTACACATATGTTTGCTGTGGGGTCCTTTTAAACTGTACCTTCATTTAAGATCATGACCCAATATACCAATGAAATCTTACAAAAAATACTGCTAAAAAAACAATGCGTGATGTAGTTCTGTATTTCTTGCATGTTGTTTGGAGTCCTTGGAGGAATCTGAGACTATATTTTGCAAGCAAAAAAAGTTGTGCTCCCTGCGTAATTGCAAAAATTTCGGACTTTTTTCAGTTTTTGCAGTTTTATTATAAAACTGTGGGTTTTTGTCAAAACTGTCTATGTAATGTTGAAAGTACATCAAATTTTGAACAATTTAAGCCCATTTATAACGCCGTATATCAAATAGTTCTTGAGATATGAGGCTTTAAAAAAGGGTGTTTTTTCTTTTTAACGAAATTTTTTGTTTTGCATATATTTTAAGACGAACATCGGCGCAACCTCTCATGCTATGAGATATATTGCAATAAATAAAGTTGTAGCAAATTTAATTACCTTTCATTTAAGTGCAAGAAAGGGTCAGTATGTCCTACGGTTCTCTTGTTATCGTAAAAAAAATGAAATTGAAATAATGGGGAAGGCAACTAATGTATTGTTTAAGGCATTGTCAAAATCCCTACAAAAACAGTACTATCGTCGAGAGCGCTACGATTAGCTTTTACTGGCCTTCCTGAGCAGCAAAGTAATGTTAGAGATCAACCATTTTTAAAATGCACTCCCCTCTTAGCACGTCATTAGGCCTGTTTGTAATGAAATCGAGATGCAATATGTAGGTAAGCTTGTCTTCCGGGCTCACTCTTTAGTCGCAAGGTAGTAGTCATAGTCCATGAGACCGTGATAGTTCTGATTTAACAATTCGTTACGATTTTGACTTTGTTTTGGTACAACTTTGCCGATAGCTCACGCTGATTGGTGCGGTGCGAACGAAACTCACTGAAAGTTGTCTCATTAGCCATCTCGCTCGCGCTTATTGGTGCCCTTTAGATGAGCTGTGAGTCATGTCAATACAAGATCCAAACCATAACTAATTGGTAAATCAGAATCAGCCCCTTTACCCACGCGTGGCGGGTAAATACCAGGAAAATATTCGAAACTACCCTATCTACCCTATATTTACCCGTATCTATGCATCATCAGAATGCATCATCAAAGTCCAAATTCAATCAAAGCAAAGCAGTTGGAGCGCGTCACAGAAATTCGTGACCTTGGACTAACGCTTGATAGGGAACTTAACTTCCGGCAACATATCACTACCACATGTTTGAAGTCGAGCAAAACACTCGGATTTATCATGAGGATGGCATACCAGTTTCCTAATCCTAATGTTGCCATAAGGCTTTACAATGCATACGTTCGCAGCAGACTGGAATTTGGCGCTATAGTTTGGGATCCCCACGAAGCAAAATATATCCTAAGTATAGAGAAAATACAGCGCAAATTTGCTAGGTTTATATACAGACGTAAATATGGGTACTACCCCTATATGTATCCGTCACTATTTGTTACGGCTATGGTCGGATTGGACACTCTGGAATTGAGAAGGAAGTTGTTGCTCATAGTGCACTACTATCAGCTTCTAAATAATAGAGTTGACAATCCGAGTGTGCTAGGGCAGATAGGATTGCACGTCCCCGTTCTGAGGCGCGGAGGTGGCGCAGCAGTGGAACCGCGGCGACGCCCGCAGCCGTTCGCGAGGAGCGTTGCGCGCACTGGACGGGGTGGTAATGCTTCCCGCGGAAAGCACTTTTGCTGCTGAACAATTTGTACGCGCAGGTTGCTGATACAGATATATTCCACGATAGTATGGGTGTTTTCGTGAGACGTGTTGTGCTGTGTCTTGGCAATTGTAACGCAATATAGGTGGGCAATTAATTTTAATTTGATTTGATTTATACATGTGTAATTTTAATATGATTGATTTATATAAACTTGATAATTTTAGGAATAAGGTTTAATGTGCAATTTGAATTATTTATAATGTAATTTAATAATATGACTGAGTACAATTGGTAGTTTAAGAAATGATTTAAATTATAGTTTGACATGTAAATTAATATAATGTAATGTAATTTAATAATATGATTTATTGTAGTATGTAAGTGCTTTGGTTTAGAACTGTAAACTTGCATATTTGGAAATAAAATAATAAATAAAAGCAAAGCAAGGGTCGAAGCAGAAATCACACACCGTGGCACTTGTTTATCAAACTGATTATCAACAATACTTATAAGATCAAGATCTTGACCGTTCGAGTGATAAGCAGCAACTGACCGGTCCGGTAACTAATTGCACCCTTTCAATACGAATGCATGTACCAGGCATTCGGCCAGTAAAATCTAATCGTAGCGCTCTCGACGACTGCGTACTGCTTTTGCTTAAACAATACATTAGTTGCCTTCCCCATTATAGCAATTTCATTTTTTTACGATAACAAGAGAACCGTAGGACATACTGACCCTTTCTGGCACTTAAATTAAAGGTTATTAAATTTGCTACAACTTTATTCGTGGAAATATATCCATAGCATTAGCGGTTGTGCCCTTATTTGTCTTAATATATAGGCAAAACGAAAAATTTCACTAAAAAGAAAAAAATACCCTTTTTTTAAAGCCTGTTATTTCAAGAACTATTAGACATACGGCGCTGTAAATGGGCTTAAACTGTTCAAAATTTAATGTACTTTCAACATTACGAAGCAAGTTTTGAACAAAAACCCATAGTTTTATAATAAAACTGCAAAAACTAAAAAAAGTCCGAAATTTTTGCGGTTTTTTGTAAATTACGCAGAGAGCACAACTTTCTTTTGCTTGCAAAATATAGCCTCACATTCCTCCAAGGTCTCCAAACATCATATTAAAAAATACAGAACTACATCACGCATTGTTTTTTTATTGTAGGTAAGATTTCACCGATGTACAAAGTTAGGTGCGACGTGCGACGCCAATGAGCGTGTTAGATTCAAGTGTGACCAGGAACAAAAGACAAAACTTGTTATTTAAAATATTCATCAAATGAGTGTATTTTAAGAAGTTAAGTTTCTACGAAGATAATACTTACTTAGTAGTTAGTAGTATATGTAAAACAAACGTATGGATTATAATTGTTATTCACTATCAATATTACTGTTCTCTAGTATACAGGTTGGATTTTCTTATTGGGTCAGTGAGGGCAGATACCAGATCCCATGCTGCTACGCGAAAACGGTCTTAGAAGACCTTCCCTCGATTTCAAATGAATGAAGATTGGCGTTTACAGGTTTTGGAAAAAACACAGGGTGCGAGAAAAAGGTCATTTTTAACAAACTTTTTTTTGATGCCATTCAATCCCATTCCTATCCAGGATCAAAAGCTTGTATGAGAGCAAAAAAAAATTAGGCTAGTTCGATTTGTGGCTTAATTGAGGAAAACTTCCCATGCAATTTGTATCAATCGTGTTCTAGGGGTCAACTTATGGTAATATACTAAACAGCCACAAATTAAAGAAAACTTTTTCCATACATTTACTATGGAGAAACTGTAAAATTTTATTAAAATTTTTCTATCTCGCCAATCAGTCCTGTTACGTTTACGGACCATAATACTGTATGAAGACATTACTGTGAGACTAATGGGCGAGATAGAAAAATGTGAATAAAATGTCTGGAGGCACGGTAGTGCCCCCGCCAAAACGAGCAAAGCGAAGCGCATGGGCACTACCTACCTTTTCTCGAAGCGCTTCGTCGTGTTTTTGAACCCTCATAACTTGGGTTTGGATTACACTAGATAAACCCAATTCTCGGGATATGATTTCAATAGTAAACTTATTAAGCATAAAAAATTTCAATTGCATAGCTCTTATACTTTAGAATCTAGCATACCAAAATAGCATGTGAAAAATAAAAGTTTTCATTTTCATACAAATTGTATGGGAAAAGCTTTCCACGATTTGTGGCTTTTCTAGCCGAAAAATTTGTTTTGGTCCTATACAAGCTTTTGATGCTGTATTGGGACCGTGCACGACGACAGCGCCACACAGCGGTTGCAACTATAGGCTCGTATTTTGTCGAAACTATTAAGCGAGAAGTAAGTAAATCGTAATAATTTCAATGTAAACTACTGAACGGATTTTTATGCGGCTTTCACCTATGAATAGAGTGATTCTTGAGGAAGGTTAAGGCGGATAATTTGTTAAGGTTTTGTGTAAATTGGTTGAAATATGACGATATTTGCTAATGAAGTCAGAAAAAAATCACGCTGGCTAAGAGCTTTAATCGAAAATGCTGGTCAATCCGTTTAAGATATAACAACAGAATGTATGGTGGAAAGATCTCAAGGATAACTTTCTATACCCATTCTTATCTTCTACAAAAATATTTCATAGTATGTGGTATTTGCAAAGCTATTTACACGGATACAGTATTAATAATTGTCAAATTGAAAAAAAAAAAAAAAAAAAAAAAAACTGGTCTATATAATATATCTACCTATGTTTAGGCGATAGACTTGGTATTGTCAAATTAAATACTTTAGTTATATTAATCATTTCATACAGATTACAATGGTACCTTACTCCATGCAATTTAAATTAGTATATCAGTAGTAATCGTAAATTAACGTTCCATTTCGAGCCATATATATAACTTGTATGAAATGTTAAAGACGCGAATTCCCGTTAGCGCCAATTTTTACCACCTTATGCGCTGCGATCGGTTTATTTACCCCCACCATGTACTTCGCACGGTGCCAATAGGAAAGGAATCGATTGGCATCAAAAAAAAGTTTGTCGTAAATGACCTTTTTCTCGCACCATGTATGTTTTTACAATATCTGTAAACGCCAATCTTCATTTATTTGAAAATGAGGGAAGGTCTTCTAAGACCATTTTCGCGTAGCAGCACGGGGTCTGGTAACTACCCTCACTGACCCAATAAGAAAATCCACCCTGTATGCTTTCTGAAGTTATACATTATGAGCTTATTCAATTCTAAGTATTTCAGAGAATATTGGAAACGTAGCTGGTAGGTGGTAATTAATTCTGAATGTTATACTCCTATACCTTACAACCGTTATGTACCTATTCTGAATTGATACATTCCAAACGTATGAACTTTGATTTTATATATTATTTGTATGTACCCAAAATAGTCATGGTCATGTGTAGGCTGAAAATCATTGTAGGTGAAGATATAAATCAATGTGATTGCTGTTACTGTGAGCAAACTTTTCTCGAGTTAACTGTCTGTGACAAAGAACAAGCCACCTGTCGTGACTGTGTTACCAAAAAACACGCACTCGTCAATAAGAATCACACAAAGCTTAAAGAAGCCTTCACACAAACTGACTGGAGTGGTATAGTGGTAAGACATTTTATCGCTTTATTACACTTTAGTAGAAGTATTCGATTAGGTACCTATTTTATTTTTTGACACTGCTGTACTGAAACATCCTTAGTCCTTAACATAATTTAAATTTGAACTGTGTTTATAAAAACCTATAATGTCTATAGGAGCCATCGGTATTTTTTATCTGCTAATTACTGACTTAGTTATATTCCTGTACAGTACGCCCCGAAGAATACAAAAACATTTTGTGGTTGATTTAATTTACCTTTTTGAGGATGTCTTGTAGTTGATGCGGGTGGATCATGGTGGTCATACGTGAACAAATGAGTTATCTCAAAGTGACAGCTGACATGTAGTATGGACAGTTTTTGCATAAGAATTTATATTGTCTCTATGTTGTGCCTTGTTGTCTTTTGTTTTACCATTTACCACCGCTTTGTTGCAGCTTGAAGTCCGACCTCGGGAAAACGGCAGCTACGAATTCCACATACCATCGTTAAAAGTTCTCAAAATGGCTGACTCTTTATATTAAAGAGGACTTCAAACCGCTGTGATAAATTTATATTATTAATTTATTAGCACAACTTTACTGTACAAAACAAATAATAATGTAAGAAATATATTTGTCTTCACTCTACAAGCCGTATCTGCCACCAGAGCGTCGTACTCCTTAAGTTTTCGAGACATAATGTTCCTTACCTTCCGTTTCAAATACTTGATCTGCAAATCTCTCAGGTGTTTTATATTTTCCGGCCTCATCTCTGCCATTACCTTTAAAAGTAATACGTTTTATAAATAAAATGGTATTTGGTAGGCGTTATTTATCGCTGATTGTACATCAAAACAATTCGATGGAGTTCTAGTTTGTAGCCCACGTTGTTTTAAAACAGGCACCACCAGCTCGATTACACCATTAACTAAATCTATCTTATCTTATCTATTAGATAAGATAAGACCGTACCCGTTTCTCAAAAGCTTGTAACTTGTAATACAAGCGGATGTCGCTTTTTGACAGCTTTTGTTAGAAAGGGACTTCCACTTGTACCTATTACAAGCTACAAGCTTTTGAGAAACGGGCCCCAGTCCTTCTTAATCAGTATTTACTCACGTGAGCAGAGACCCCGGCCATCGCCTCAGGATCGATGTTCGCTAGGGCGGAGCCTTCCACCTCGGCCAGCAACAGTCCCAAGCGCGACACGTCTCTGGCGCTCCAGCTATACGATTTCCCCAGCGCCTATCAAAATGTAAGCAGCAATCAGTGAGAAAGTGTTTAACCCTTAAATGCATAATGATGTATATATGCATCGTATATTTGATGGTCCGTGGCTCAATATGCAGCTATCCAAAATCACATTTATTACTTTTATACAGCATGACACATCTATTTCAATTTATTAAAAAGTTATACAAAAAATCATGCATTTAAGGGTTAAAATAATATTTTACTTTGCTGAATTTAGCAGGAATTTCTACTTGTACTACTACAATTTTCTTGCGTGTTTTTTTTAAAACTATTAATGCAAATTAAGTAAATATATCTAGGGCACAAATCAAATTATTTTGAAACACTTTTATTTAGCTTGACCCCTATTACAAACTATCTTTGTATATATTTCTGACCCCAACCACAAAAAAAGCCGGCCAAGTGCGAGTCGGACTCGCGTTCCAAGGGTTCCACACATTACACAATTTAAACAATGTATTTTTTATGTGAATGTCTTTAAAAAACCCGTAGGAGTAGGATCAAAAATTAAGTAATTAAGTCCGACTCACGCTTGACTGCACATTTCTAATAGGTTTTCCGGTGATCTATAGGTAAAGATCTATTTTGTGTAGTTTTTCAAAATTTTGACCCAGTAGTTTCGGAGATAAAGGGGGGGGGTGGTCATTTTTTGCCTATTTTCTTGAATAACTTTTAAACTGTTTATCTTAACATTATAAAAAAATATATTTGTGTTTCTCACAATGAGTTATTTCATTTGATATAGTTTGACAAACTTTATTTTTTAATTTTCTCATTTACCCCCCAAAAGTGGCCCCCTGTTAAAAATTAATTTGTTTACGTTATATGTCCATCTTTGGGTCACAAACTTACATATGTGTACCAAATTTCACCTTAATTGGTCCAGTAGTTTCGGAGAAAATAGGCTGTGACAGACGGACGGACAGACAGACAGACAGACAGACAGACGGACGGACGGACGGACAGACAGACAGACAGACAGACAGACGCACGAGTGATCCTATAAGGGTTCCGTTTTTTCCTTTTGAGGAACGGAACCCTAAAAATACTAGAAATTGATTATTATTAAGAAAAAAAGCCCTTTCAAAATTGGTAAAATTTCGCCCCATTGTTTGTTTGGGTGAGTGATGCTTATAGTATAGGTGTAATTGTAACATGGCGACTTCATTTGACAAGACTGATTTTTAGTTTATCAAATGTGTAAAAAGATGGCACTATAAAACCGGAACAGAGGTTACCTGTGTATTTTGTTTTATCTTGACTCAATAGAGAGGATATATTTTATCTTCGCGTGTGAAGCCTTTCTTTGCACTAATCATGTTATACTCATTTATAGATTCCCAGATTGTTAACATAAGTTGCAATATATCATACAAAATATTTATAAACTGTACATATGTTATTTAATAGAAACGTCAGTTCAAACAATCATTCGCATAATGGCCGTCCACCGAAAAGTATTATGTTCTACTTTCGTCTCGGCAGAAATATAAATGTTCTCTGAAAAGTTTATATTTATTCTAACAAGTAACAATATTTTCCAAATCTACTGACATTTGACACTGACTTTAGGTATGTAAGTGTGCGTGAATGCAAGAAATTGCAATATTATGCAGTTCTGAAGACATGTGCCATTCTCAACCAAAAGGGTACTTATTGTCGGTTGTCAATAAGACGCTATTTCCATATAGCTACAATTTGAAATCAACCTTTTGGTTGAAAACGTGACACATAATAATGAAATGAGACACTCTCGGCGCGATTCGGGAAATGAATTAGATTCACTAGATATCAAATAGTAAAGATATGTGACGTTCCACGGCAAAAGGTACCTTATAGCCGTAAGCGCCAATCCAATATTAATTGGAGCGTTAATAATAGCGTAAGCGCCAACCGCCATAAGGTACCTTTACCCGTGGGACGTCACATATCTTGACAATTTCATATCTAGTGATTCTCTAATTCATTTCCCAGATCGCGCCGACTGTTGAGTGTAAGCCTGTTTCGATTTGGACGTACTTAATATTTTTTATTGTTTGCGCCAATAATGACTCTGTTTGTATTTTGGGAGAAACGGTAAAAATTAACAATTTGTGCACACTCACGCCATCTTTTGGCCGATAATCGGCATCCCCTCCCTAGACAACCACCTTAATGTAGTCACACTACTATACTTATAGTACAATCGTATTAGGTCTAACCTCGAAATCCTTCCAAAGTTATGAAATTTGGTATGTATGTTGATTAAAGGTCTCTTTTTCATGTCCACACTATTTGACATTTGGGGACCTTGAGGAATCATAGCCATCTTGGAAAATGTGTACCATCCGGAGGAATTTGCGTTTTACTCTAAATATACGTTCTCTGTGAAAATATGGTGTAAGGCAACAAAGCTTTTAAAATTCTACACAAAAAAGTCCCAGATATCTTTGCGGAAAAAGTACATCTTGTTACAGAAAATAATAGCTGAATCCAGATTTTGCGCTTATACCCTTTCAGGGGATATTCTCTTAATAGGAAACTTGTAGGAATATGAATTCCACTTTTGTCTATACATTTGTACACGTTATACCCCAATATCAACATTTTACTCGACTGCGACTTAAACAGAAAGTAGGGTTATGGGTTTAAATACTGATAATCAGTACACCCTGTAGCTCAAGATACTGGACGGATTTTTTAAAATGATAGATTCCTCTTGCCCTTCGCAACCTGTTTACACTTGTTTTATTAACGAAAAATCAATACAGCCGCCTCAAGACGATGCCGAATATTAAATCATATTTTTACTTCTAGATCCATAATTTGGTTTGCTTACTAATTGACCTATAAGAATTAGAGGCCGGTGTCGATTTTAGTCGCAAAAATGTAAAATTGATAGATTTAGTCCGTGAAATTTTACACCTTTTGTTACCTAATTGAAATGACAAGTACTGGTTTCTATTAGCACGTCTTCTTATCTTACCTTTTATCAGATCAATTTTTTGAAAACAGACTCACTAAATTAGTAATGTTTGCTTTTCTGATGGACGTTTAGGTAAACGCGCATAAAGCACCGATTTTGTCGCTCTTATTTGTAAATTTCGTAAAGTTTGGACTGCTAAACATAGTAATTTTGTATTACACGTATCCTATACTTGACGTTTATCAGACTACATTTTTATTATTATCACTTTAAAGTAGTGTAAATGAAAGTTAGACGAAATCAATTTTCTCCAGAAATTACTTCAAAACAAGTGACAATTTCTCTGAAAATATACTTAATTTCAACGTAATTTTGATACTTAAACAATCTACAACATTTGTTGAAACTCCTCTTATACATAAATTTGTATTATTTACCACCATGATTTTTTGATGAATTTTTAAAAACTGCCCCTTCTCTTCATGCATTACCGGTGACGCACGCTCGCGACCTCATTACTAAAAGGCAAGATGAGAAGACGTGCTAATAGAAATCAATACTTGTTATTTAGATATTACGTAACAAAACGTGTATAAGTTCAACGACTAAATCTATAAATTTTACATTTTTGCTCCAAAATCGACTACGGCCTCTTAAAGTTTTTACTGTTCAAGAATTTCATATAGTTTAAGTTTTGTTAGGAATAAAACAATTTTAAACGTTGCTTTTGGAAATATTTCATTAAATATAATGAAAGTGCGTTTTTGCCAGTAATCAGCCCCCTGTGTACAAATAGACAGCCTTTAAGTACGCAGTGCCCAGCCATCCCATTTTAACGGCTGATTAGTGGGTTCTGAGTTCCGCGATGTCAATGTCCACTGGTCAGCCACAGGCTGACTACTGGGTAGTTACTTATTTCAATCAAATAAAATCATAATAATGTAAATATTTGAAGGTGCTTGGCTAAACGACTTAGATTTCATTTGAAAAAAAAAAAGTTGTGATTCCTATGGTCAGCCTCCCCCGGCTGACTTCTGGGTTTACGAACTTTTCAAAATTGCTGCCATAAACTCAGTAGTCAGCCAAGGGAGGCTGACTATTGAATTTCGTACAAAAAAGTAGTTCCCAATAGTCAGCCGGCTTAAAAATGTTACTTTTATATGGATTTATATTCATTTTTTACTTTTTTCAGGTAGAATAAGTATTAATCGTGTGATTCGGCTGTTAACGACTTATCAAAATACCATGTGACACTCCAAAAAAAATGGCGCATTTCATATGATCCTTCATGTCAGAAGACAGCACTTCTTTGAAGTAGTATTGTGGTTCATGCTAGACATATTTTTTTTTAAATTAAACTATTTTTCAATTAATAGTTTATCAATCTATAATATCACCTACTTTTGACATGAAAAGTAGAAAAGGTTTGATAATTACAGCCAAAAATAAGCAAGAAAGGCTGACCACTAGTGCATGGCGGAGCACTGGTGCCTTTACCCTACAAGTTTACTAAAATAAATGAAGGAAAAATATTTAGGACTTAAAAATGAGACTGCAAAAACAGATTGTAGGTTTTAAATGTGGTTTAAACAATAGTGACAGTAATGAAATTTGACACCTACAATTTCAGGGATCCCTGTTTGCGTGTCATAAAATTGGAGCTTCGGGGACCACGGGGATCAAACGCCATCTTGAAAAGTATAAGTTTTTTTTGGTTTTTCTTTTTTTCTCGGAATATCTGGGTTTAATGTGAATACTGTGTATGGCGAAACAAAAGGGACCTTTAATTAACATACATACCAAATTTCATAACTTTGGAAGGATTTCGAGGTTAGACCTAATCCGATTGTACTATTATATGTAGCAATAATTATGAACTGAAATAGATGTGATATAATTAAAGATAAATTGACGAAGCCCTCCCAGTGCCGAAGGGCTGATTTTTTCTTTAATATTTGACATCTATTTCAGTTTATATTTAGGGATCAAACGTAAACTTAGGTAACTAGAGATTAACGCAAAGAAAGGAAGTAAAAGAACAAGCAATGAACCAGCGACACGCGTCACTCTTGTGGAAGGACCCCGACATACTTTTTAACTTGATGAGTTGTTTAATTATATATATATTTTCCATATCGTATCTTGTGTAAAACGTAATGTAAAATATCCGAACTACTTACTATTGTGGTAAAAATAAACTCTTTTTTTTTCGTTTTACTGTGTCCGTTGGAACACTATCTTTATAAATACTTAGTAGTTGTTGGTTTTACAAGGGGGCAAAGTTGTTGTTTAACCGCTTGTGATAATATTGATACCCGAGCAAGCGAAAGATTCTGAAATTAAAAGCGTAGCGGGTGGTTCGAAAAGTTGAATCTTAAGCGTTGCGAGGGTTTCAAGGCAAGCTGGTGTGGTGATAATATATCTGTAAAGGTAGACTTAATTACATGTAATAAACTTATTACCTGAGTTCTGGTCATCATGTTCAAGTAGAATCGCTTCTGGAGGGGGTCACAAGCTCGTATGTGATAAAACACCTTAAATCGGTAGATCCAGTTAGTGTGTTACACACAGCATAAGTGACGCATTAACAGCAACGTCATACATAAAGTAAAATACATTAAAGGGCCGCTTGCACCATCCCACTAACCCGGGGTTAAGCGGTTAAACCGTTAACCAGTGTCAACTTGTACTGGTAACCAATGTTAACTCCAGGTTTTACCGGTTAACCCCGGGTTAGTGGAATGGTGTAAGTGGCGCTAACAGCGGTCAAATTGACATGCCTTATTTTTAGCTGTATTTTTGGGATATTATTTTTTATGGTATTATCGTTTTAAGTTGTTGCGAATTTCATGACTTTCATGTACCTACTTTAACAATACTAAGCAACTTTTGTCAAAAACAGGAAACACTGAAAAAAGTTCGAAATTTTTGCAGTTTGCGCAAGTTAGGCAGGGAGCACAACTTTTTTTGCTTGCAAGACATAGTTTCATAATATAATTCCTCCGAGGACTCCAAACAACATTACTAAAAACGCAACACTATTGTATTTTAGTTTTTTTTTTGTAAGATTTGACTGCTGTATTTAGGTAGCCAGCAGTTTCTACTAAAATGTCTAAACAAAAAGTAACAAAAAAACAATAAAAGTAGAATACATTATATTATAAAAAAAATATTTAATACGAAAGACCTATTTCCAATAATATGCATGCATCGCTAATTAACTATTTATAAAAATCTTCTTATTGCGTTTACTTACCTAATATACTTTATATAATTTTGATGAAAGTTGTCAGTACTTATTTAATTATAAAATACCTGTTTAACACTACTTTAAAATGTTGAACTCAAATACATAGTTAATGCGAGAAAACGAGTTATGGGGCCCACTGACGACATCGGCCTGTCAGTTGTTCGCAACTGACAAATTTTTATTCTAACTGACAGGCCGATATCTTCGGGCGGACTGGTAATCAGTGGGCCCCTTAACAAACACAAGTTACAAGACTTCATTTTGCAAAAATGACCTTAGTGATTTGAAATTTATGAATATACCAAAAGAAGGAAAAAAGGTTAACACAAATCCGTTAACACGTGTTGTCTGTTTTGCATTAAGTTAACTTATTACAGTAATGGGGAGAACGCGTAGTAAAATTTCAATAATGTCTTAAGAGAGGTTAACTCATTATTGCGGAAATCACATTCCATTAGTTCTGTTTTACCAGAAGCGCTTTGAAGGTAAGTGTTGCTAAAAACTGTATTTATAATATATGTAATTTTACGAATTTTGTGCACAAATCTGTAAATTGTTGCAGTCTTCAAGTAGTAAGTACTAATGCTAATCGAAATAAAGTATTTATCAAGCGTAATCACACTAGTCAAGCGTAATCACACTAGTTTTTACGTTTGCAGAAAAGAAATTAAACAAAACCGCAAATTGCTGTAGTTTTTCTTAGCAATTCATTTTAAATGCCAAGTTCAACAATTTGAATGTATGTACATTCGTAAAATAATGTTATTTTTGTAATTATAATGATTTTAAATAACTAGTTAGACTTGAATCATTCTTGCAAATCGAAAAAAATCTCATACCAATGCATTATAAGCCTTGATTGATTATTGCAAAACAAAATTTATATTAAGTTAGTATTAAACAACAACACTTTATGTGCTATAACTTATGTGTTAGATGTAGGCGTGAAGATGGGGTCTCTGTAACGGAAATTGAAGAGTGTGGACTAGTTCCATACCCCGATGCGTACCATCCGCCGCTTCAGATCTCTGTTCCTCTTGTTGATACCAAGAATGATACTGCGAAGCTACAACCAAGCAAGTTGACTCGAGACTTGATTGGAATTACCCCAAAGGAAATTATACACTCCTATGCGAACTGATTTCTAAAGTGTCCTGGGAAGAGGTTCTTGCAAGTCGCGATGTCAACACTGCAATAGAGCGCTTTTATAATATAATTTACAGCATTTTCGACATTTGCATACCTAGGAAAGTAAGATATAATAAAGCGTGTAGACGTTGTCCAATATGGTTTTCAGCAGACTTAATAAAGGACATTAGGCGTAAAGCACATCTTCACCGCGAGTGGAAACGTACAGGAGACAGTGCGGTATATGACGATTTCTCTAGGCTAAGGGCAGTTGTAAAGTCAAAAACGTCAATAGCCTACGAGAACTATGTCCGTCGTATCCAAAAGAAGATAACTTCTGAACCTAGGGCTTTCTGGCAACACGTGAGCAGTCTTAAAGCCAAAGGGGGATTTGAATCGCAGGTCAGTTATTGAGGGAAAGATGTACGACGGGGCCGAAGCAGCCCAAGCATTCTCAAACTTTTTTTCAAGTGTTTTTCTTCCGTCCGAACCTCTCCTTGACTATAAAAAAATCACCAGCAATGACTCAACACGTAACGCAAATTATATAAACATAAATGAAATATCCCTTGATGATTTACAAACTGGCATAACTCATTTAAAACCTCAGAGCTCCCCTGGCCCTGATGGTATACCTGCATATGTCATCAAGGGGTGCAAAGAATGGCTAACCGGGCCGCTACTTCATATTTTCAACTTGGTCCTTAGTTCTGGCGAGTATCCGTATCAGTGGAAGGTTACGCGTGTACGCCCTATCCCAAAATCAAGTGAAACGTCCAAGGTTGAGAATTACCGTCCTATAGCCATTCTATCTTCAATCGCCAGTGTTTGAGTCAGTAATAAATAGACTTGTTGCCCCTCAAATAAAACCTTACATGTGCGATTCTCAACACGGTTTCAGGGCTAAGCGATCTGTGGAAACAAACCTTCTAACTCTGGTTGACTCCGTATCCGAGCATTTAGATAAGGGAATACAAGTTGACGTGCTGTACTTTGACTTTAAGAAGGCTTTCGATCGTGTGGACATACTCTTGAGCAAGTTGTGTAGCGTTGGCTTCTCGCCAAAACTGCTCCGGTTGTGTGCCAGTTATCTGCGCGATCGACAGCAGTACGTACAGCATGGATGCTTCGTGTCCAAACCCTACCATACACGTTCCGGAGTCAGTCAGGGTTCAATTTTAGGCCCGTTGTTCTTTAGTATAATGATAGCTGACTTAGCCTTAATCCCCAAGCACGCTAGATGCTTATTATATGCTGACGCCCTAAAGCTCATCTATGGAGTGCAGCAATCATCGGATTGTGCATCTTTGCAAAAGGACATAGATCGCCTTCATCAGTGGAGCATTAACATTAAGCTCCTTTTTAATACCTCAAAGTGCTCCGTGATGACTTTTAGCCGTGCCAATAGTACCTTAGTCGCTCAATACCTGCTAGGTCCTGATCCCTTGGATCGTGTTGACTCTATTCGTGACTTGGGTGTCATCCAGCACATGAAAGCGTTGGCCATTAACTGCTATCAGAGGTTAGGCTTTGTCGTTCGTAATGCGCGTGATTTCGATGACGTCAGGGCTATTAAGTTAGTGTACACTGCGTTAGTCCGGAGCAAACTTGAGGCCGCATCGGTCGTTTGGAACCCGCATGAGGACAAATACATCTTGCTTTTGGAAAAAATCCAGAAAGCCTTTCTGAGATTTTTGTACAAAAAGATTTACAGGTACTACCCATATATGTACCCATCAAAGTTCCTCCTTGGCGTTTTAGGGTTTAATTCCTTAGAAGTAAGACGCAACTACGGGCTCTTGACCTCTGCCTGTAATATTCTGCGAGGAAACTCGGACTGCCTTGAACTGGTTGCACAAGTTGTACGCGTGTTCGTCCCTTCTATGGCTAAGGCCCAATTTAATTTCCGACCGCGAAGTCGTCACTTATTAGCTGTGCCAAAAACACGCACTATGTCCCACGGCAAATCACCACTAGTCCGCGCTCTTCAATATATTAACGCGCTCCTCGCATCAGCACCGGAATGTTATGTATTTGCAAGTAGTTGGATGGATCTGTTTAAAGAGTGCATGAAGTTCTGTGAGAGGATGGATAAACGTGAATCTTCTGTTTTGTATTAGTTTTTCATTTTTGCATTTGTACCTACTGTTTGTCCTCTACTTAAGACCGTATAATGTACCTTGTATGTATGATACTGTCTGTTTTAAATTTCACAGTGTATTAGTTCGCTGTAATGCTGTGTAATTTTTTGCATCAATAAAATAAAATAAAAATAACATGTTGATTAAAAGTTCAAAGGCACATTTACACAATTAGCAAAACTGTGTTAAGTATATTGACATGTTCTTGAGAAAGTTTCACGTCATTATTCAATTCGCAATAAACAAAAAGGGGATTATTGCGACAAATTTAAATTGATTTCGAATATTATAATTATAAATCACTAGTATTCATTGTATTTAAACTGACAAATACAACAGTTTAAACAAAATCTTAAATTTTTAGAAGAAACACTCAAAAACCACGGAAAAATCTTTAGACGCCATTTTCTCAAAATGGTGCATATGATTTATTGAGAATAAGAGCATTACATCGATTGTATGGCGGCGGCTAGGTTCGTGTGACTCTTAAGTATTAGTTAAGTAGGTAAGGTGAACGCAGCTATCAACGACCCATCGAAATCTGCAGGTAAGGTCCCTTTTGTTTCGTTTCAAAATCTGCAGGTATTACCGATTTATTTAAGTAATTAGATAGGTTTTTGTTGCCAGAACCATTTCAGCGGTAGGTAGATAAACTTTCACAAGCGTTTGTTCCTTGGGTATCGGGTAGTTTAACGTTATTTTGAGTGGTAGTTCGAAAAAAAGATAAAATATGCAAAACATGGATGGCGTGGACGCAGGGTTTGTCATACTGGCGCTTGTACTTTCAAGTAAGAACGTGATTTTTCTGTTTAAGACATTTATTAAAATAATTGACTACTGTACTTTACTTTTTATTGCTAAATGTATTCATTCAATTGTAAATTCTTGTTTTTACATCACAATTTATCTAAAAAAAGACTTTTAAAACCATAAAACTTTAAATTAAAATAGGACGGTGATAGCTTCACCACTTTTGGTTGCAGCAGCTATCAACGATCCGTAAGTCGGTAACGGCCACAACGTAATGTTTAGTTTTTCATTCTTTTATATTATTATAACATACCAACACAAGTATTTTTATGGACCCGTTTAAACTCAAACAATTAGTATTTTTAAAAATCTATTACCGACATACACATTATTATCTAGTTTTCAAATTTTAGCGTTGTATAATTACCCACAAATATGATATTTTTGGAGCACCGATGTTGTGTAGTACAAGATTCATGTGAAACTTTTTATTACTTGAAACTGCGTACATATGCTTATATTTTTTTATGTTATATAATTACAAACTGGTTTGTACTTACAAGGTCAATTAAATAAAACTGATATATTTTTTATGAGTCGGTAATGCATCTTCTGTTCGTACTTACATATTTTATCACCGACTCATAGAAATCGGTAATAGCAACCATAAGAAGCTATTACCGATCGTAGATATATAGATAATTTCATTTCATACTTACTTTTGTGACATGACAAGTACCTATTATTATAAATACACACACTCAAACTGACCCAGATCAATCGCTCCAAACTAAGCAAAGCATGAAAGTTCCTAGAAAATTCTGGAAAATTTTTATTCATATTGGAAATAGAAAATTTCAATCTCCCTATAAAAATAGTAGAAATATTCTAATTAATCCACTATGGAAACTGTCACCACACCAGCTTAGGTATATACGTCTCACTGCTGGGCACATACCTTCTCTTATCGCGATCGGTAATAGCTGCTTAAAAATCGTTAATAACTTCACAGCCATTATTATGGGTCGGCAATAGCAACAATCGACTCAGTAACTTTAAAATATATTCTTTACATCATAATCCTTTATTTAGGTACAGGTAACTTAGTAATTACCTTTTATAAACATAATATTAGCATATGAAAATCGAAAAGTATATTTGAGGGCATCCTGTATACTTAAAAACTATGGTCGATTCTAAAATTGCCTTAAGGGGGTCGTTAATACCTGCAGTTACCTTATATAATTTCGTGTAAGTCATTTTCATTTTAATATTATTTAAGTACCTTCTGGTAAAAACACTAAAATTTCCGCGAATGGGTTATCGTTATCAAGGAGAATTTAAAATGGTATCATTGACTTTATGAGATGCCCCACACTCGCGTGTCCTGAGCCTGCGCGTCGGAGCGTCGGCGACTCGGCGTCCATATCAACTGGCTGTTGCTCGACGCAACGTTGACGTTGACGCAACTGGGTTGGGTGCCTAATAGCAGTAATAGCCAAAATGTCAATCATTTGCCACATAGCGAACGATACGCGGTAATCTCTCTCTATCACTCTTCCATAATAGTGTATCAGAGACAGTTGCGTTTCGTTCCCTACGAAGCGTAAACGATTGGCATCAGGGCGCTCATATTGAAGACGCTAGTTGGCCCTAAAAGGTTCTCGGACGACGAAGCTAGAATATACCTGGAGTTCTATAATAAGCTATTCGCTACTATCTAATTTACCGAAACTAGTGATATACCTGGTGTTCCAACTTAAGTTATTCTGCGCCATCTTAATATTTACCGAAAATAGTGAAATACCCCGAGGTCCAACTTAAGGTACTCGGCGCCATCTAATTTACCGAAACTAATGATATATCTGGTGTTCCAACTAAAGGTATTCAACCCCATCTAATTTACCGAAACTAGTGAAATACCTGGTGTTCCAGCTTAAGGTATTCGGCGCCATCTAATTTACCTGGTGTTCCAACTTAAGGTATTCGGCGCCATCTAATTTACCGAAACTAGTGATATACCTGGTGTTCCAACTTAAGTTATTCTGCGCCATCTTAATATTTACCGAAAATAGTGAAATACCCCGAGGTCCAACTTAAGGTACTCGGCGCCATCTAATTTACCGAAACTAATGATATATCTGGTGTTCCAACTAAAGGTATTACACCCCATCTAATTTACCGAAACTAGTGAAATACCTGGTGTTCCAACTTAAGGTATTCTGCGCCATCTAAGTTACCGAAAATAGTGATATACCTGATGTTCCAGCTTAAGGTATTCGGCGCCATCTAATTTACCTGGTGTTCCAACTTAAGGTATTCGGCGCCATCTAATTTCCTCATAAAAGTCATAGGCACTCCACATAGTAGGTTGTTCATGTTATTTAAAGATGTTATTTTACGCCAATTCGGGTTAATTTTGATATATTTACTTGCCACAACGCCCACCTAAAAATACTAATTATAACTATTAAATTAAAAATTTAAAAAACCCCTACAAAAAAATTCATCATTTTGGAAAAGATCTGATACTCTTCAAACTGCTGGGTAGATTTCTATCAAACATAGCTAAGAACCACCGCAATGAAACTCGCTTTCACTTTAAAAAAAACCGCATCGAAATCTGTCCATCCGTTGGAGAGCTACGATGCCACAGACAGACGCACAGACGGGGTTCCATGTAGCGTCATTACAGAAGAAACCCATTTTAAGCGAATCAGACTAGGTAGGTACTCGTCGTTATATCTAGTGTCAAGACAAAATGCGATTAATCTATTTAAAACCACGTCATCTTCCTCGCGTTGTCCCGGCATTTTGCCACAGCTCATGGGAGCCTGGGGAATTGGCGTAGGTACTAGTTTTTACGAAAGCGACTGCCATCTAACCTTCCAACCCAGAGGTTAAACTAGGCCTTATTAGTCCTGGCGAGGTTGCGGAAGAGTACTTCGGCGTTCCTGTGGCCTCGCCAAAGAGGGGGTTTAGTGGGTAAACCATGGGTCTCATTAGCCTAGGAGTCCCACATGACCCGCACAGGGGTCCCTTTGTTTGGCATAATTATTGAAAGTCATAATATTATACTTACTTTACTCTTTGGTCATAATGTAATGATTGTCATATTATCATTAGTCATAATTCTGGAACCGTTAACTTTTCAGGATTTTCCTCAGGATATCCTATAGATAGGTTAGGTTAGGTTAGGTTTGTTTTATGGCAATCCTGAAAAGTTACGCGTTTCTGAGAAAAACCAAATTATGACTAACGAAAATGTGGACAAACAATACATTATGACTTAAAACTACATAGGAAACAATAGAGACCCCCATCCCAGGCCTATCCCCGCAAAAAAAGGCCTTATTAGTCCGGTTTCCTCACGATGTTTTCCTTTACCGAAAAGCGACTGTAAAAAACCTTAAAATATAAAATATCAGTCTTAGCACAATCTGATTGAGTCTAACCTCGAAATCCTTCCAAAGATATGAAATTTGGTATGTATATTAATTAAAGGTTACTGATTACAACCCATAACCCTACTTTCTGCTTAAGTCGCAGTCGAGTAAAATGTTAATATTGGGGTATAACGTGTACAAATGTATAGACAAAAGTGGAAATTATATTCCTACAAGTTTCCTATTAAGAGAATATCCCCTGAAAGGTATAATAGTACTATGCCTTATGGTAAACGGTCTAAGAGATAGTTCAGATCCGGAAACCGCTACCAATTTTTAGTATGTTGTTGGGCATGGTACTGCGTCTCCAAAACTGCCGGGAGACAGCGGCGCCGACCATCTACTTCAGCGGAATGACGTCATCAAAATGACTCCCGCCTCGTTGCGAATATTGCATTTTGCACCCAAACTATGCATTGCACATACAAGTGTGGGGTATTAAACGAAAGCCAATGAAATATTATATATTTCAGTAATGTACCAAAATATACAATAGTTTAAGAGAAATTTAAAAATAAATAAAAATGATGAAAAAAACTTTCGATTATTTTTGTTTTTCAACCAAACCAAAAGTCGGACGTTAAAGCAATGTACTACAAAATTAAAGCTGATGTCTCAAGCCATACACTGGTATCAAAATACTCAAAATCAGACCAAAAATGTAAAAATTATGCATCAAAATGTAGGTATTTGCTAGAACAAATGCATTAAAGTTAAAAAAATCGAAATTGGTCATTTTCAGGATAATCCGCATAAGCTTCTAGTATGTTATTAGCAATATAAAAAGGATTATAAAACTGCTGGGAGACAATCTCTATACTGCCTGAGTAACAAATAATGGCGTCATACATGTGACCGCTGCCGAAATTTGCAAAATCTAAATTATTACTATACCATAAGTCATACATACACGCTATATCAAACGAAAGGTTATTAATTATATTATGATTCGTTAATACATCATTTATAAAAACAATGTATATTTTAGGAGTTACAAACAAAGAAAATCCACTTTTTTTGAGAAAAGTTCGTGTATATATATTTTATAGCTCAACTAAAAACGTTATAAAAACGTTGCGTCTAATATAAAAGAAACCAGTTATTCAACTATACGTCACAGCTAAAATTTTTAATTTCTGATAAAAACTGTGGAAGTTGTACAAAAAAAAATCTAAAGCGCGCCAACAATTCTACCTTAATGCGCTCATATTATGCAAAGAATAGTTCAAATTATGGGGTATTAAATAAAAGAACATTACATAAAATACACGAAAACGACATTTTGGAGTGAAATTATAATTTATAAAATGAATTTGAAAATAAAAAAATAAAAAAAATATTGACAAAAGCAAGTACAAAATAGGTGTTGAAGTCCCTGACTTCTGAGCTAGGTATAAAAAACCTGTTACAGAAGTCAGAGTCCTCTCCCAGACAATAGAAATAGGCAGAATTTGCTGTCTACGTGTAATGTATTGTTTACATGGAACTACTGAACTGATTTTGATAAATGAGGCGTCAATTCATTCGCCTTTGTAGCCCAGGTGCACAAAACTTAAATTTTAATCGACTTTCAAAGGAGGAGATTAGGTACGAAACGAAACCTTTGTTTTGCTTATTTATCAAATAAATTCATTTTATAAATTATAATTCCACTCCAAAATATCGTTTTCATGTGTTTTATGTAATGTTCTTTCATTTAATGCCCGATAATTAGGACTATTCTTTGCATAATATGAGCGCATTAAGGTAGAATTGTTGGCGCGCTTTAGTTTTTTTTGTACAACTTCCACAGTTATTATCAGAAATTAAGAATTTAAGCTGTGACGTATAGTTGAATAACTGGTTTCTTTTATATTAGACGCAACGTTTTTATAACGTTTTTAGTTGAGCTATAAAATATATATGAACGAACTTTTCCCAAAAAAGTGGTTTTTCTTTGTTTGTAGCTCCTATAATATACATTGTTTTTATAAATATTGTATTAACGAATCAAAATATATTTAATAACCTTTCGTTTGATATAGCACACGTGTATGTATGACTCATAGTGTAGTTATAATTTAGATTTTGCAAATTTAGGCTTCGGTCACATGTATGACGTCATTATTTGTTACTCAGGCAGTATAGAGATTGTCTCCCAGCAGTTTTATGATCCTTTTTATATTGCTAATAACATACTAGAAGCTTATGCGGATTATCCTGAAAATGACCAATTTCGATTTTTTTAACTTTAATGCATTTGTTCTAGCAAATACCTACATTTTGATGCATAATTTTTACATTTTTGGTCTGATTTTAATTATTTTGATACCAGTGTATGGCTTGAGACATCAGCTTTAATTTTGTAGTACATTGCTTTATCGTCCGACTTTTGGTTTGGTTGAAAAACTAAAATAACTTTTTTTTTCATCATTTTTATTTATTTTTAAATTTCTCTTAAACTATTGTATATTTTGGTACATAGTGTATTAGTGAAATATATAATATTTTATTGGCTTTCGTTTAATACCCCACACGTGTATGTGCAATGGATAGTTTGGGTGCAAAATGCAATATTCGCAACGAGGCGGGAGTCATTTTGATGACGTCATTCCGCTGAAGTAGATGGACGGCGCCGCTGTCTCCCGGCAGTTTTGTAGACCCAGTACCATGCCCAACAACATACTAAAATTTGGTAGCGGTTTCCGGATCTGAACTATATTCCCATAAGGCAGTGCACTATAAGCGCTAAATCTGATAGAATCTAGAATTTAATAAGCTTTAATGTTGCCTTATACCATATTTTCATAGAGAACGTATAATAATAATAATAATAAAATGCTTTATTGTGCACACTACATGAAAAAAAAAGATACAGACATTGAGAAAAGATATAAATTGGTAGGTAACAACAGGCGGACTTATCGCTAAACAGCGATCTCTTCCAGCCAACCGTACATTTACAGTAAAACGCAAATTTCTCCAGGATGGTACACATTTTCCAAGATGGCTGCGATTCCTCGAGGTCCCCAAATGTCAAATAGTGTGGACATGAAAAAGAGACCTTTAATTAACATACATACCAAATTTCATATGTTTTGAAGGATTTCGAGGTTAGACTTAATTCGATTGTGCTATCTGGTATATTATGTCAGTTTTGACACTGTCAGTGACTCATGGTACGGGTACCTACTAGTTATTTGTTTTGGGTATAAGGGGGTAAAGTTGTTGTTTAACCCTTCGTGCTAAAATTGATACCCGAGCAAGTGATAGATTTCGAAAGTGAACCAGCCACTACGCTCGTGGTTCGAAAAGTGGAATCTTGAGCGTTGCGAGGGTTTCAAGACGCGAGGGTTGAACAAAGTTTGCTCCCGAGTGAAACCGAAAAATTTTCACTACGTCAACGCGAGGAAAATACTAACTGTAGCAAATTTTAAAGTGCACAAAAAGTGAGAAGCTATTTTTTTTATTAAATTAGATTAGACGAAATGTGATTTCAGCGTTTTGGAAATTCATGTTCTTTCGTGAAAATGCGATTGAAAGTTTGTATCGGGTTCGAACGTTTTAGGATTTGAAACTTCTTAGCGCCAGTTGCACCATTCCACTAACCCGAGGTTAACCAGTTAAACCTGGAGTGGCTGGAGTTATCATGGTTACCAAGTACAATATGACACCGCCTAACCTCGGGTTGCCGGCCGAATAGGTTCAAACGTTGTATTCGAACATAATGAATTAATGACATACTTTTCACACTTGTAATATAATGTACTATTTTTAAGAGAGGTACCAAATATGTACTTGAAACTTCGTAGAAAGGCATTGTACCTAACGGATAAATTAGTTATTAGTTCTGCTATCTTTTGCTGCACAATATTCAATGGTCATCAGAATATACAATAACTAACATAAAAATCTGCGTGCACGAAGGCGACGCCAGTAGCTAGTTTAAGCATACCTATATATAGCCTATATTTTTCGTACGTTCTACCTTTTTTTTTACATTGTCCTCATAGGTATAACCATTTACTGAGTGCCACCTAGTCTAGTCCATCTACTACTGGGCCTTACTGTTCGCACGCGTCGCGTCGCGTCGCGGAGTGTGCCATGTGGCGTCCGTGACACAAGCTGAGTAAGGATCATTTAGCGCAGTGCCACCTAGTCTAGTCCATCTACTACTGGGCCTTACTGTTCGCACGCGTCGCGTCGCGGAGTGTGCCATGTGGCGTCCGTGACACAAGCTGAGTAAGGATCATTTAGCGCAGTGCCACCTAGTCTAGTCCATCTACTACTGGGCCTTACTGTTCGCACGCGTCGCGTCGCGGAGTGTGCCATGTGGCGTCCGTGACACAAGCTGAGTAAGGATCATTTAGCGCAACTTCATTTGTAATTGTTCATGTGTAATTATTTTTAGTTTTAGTTTTATGTAATACTAGCTGTGCCCGCGGCTTCGCCTGCGTGGAATTCGGTCTGAGTCAGTAAGCGGCTAATTCACCCCTAATTTATCTCCCTGTCCCCTGGAGACGGAACTTAAAGTAAAGTGACAAATGGGTACGCTAGACTCTAGAGGACTGTAGTCCAGATAAAATATTTTACAATTAGGTACCTACCACCAAAGATAGATATAACTCCGTAATAGATGGATACAGTCTAAGGAAAAAACGTGCCTCGAAAATCACGAAAATTTGATTCTCGATCAGATGTCGCTACTACCTTTTGCCTACTCTCGTATAGAGGGCGTTAACGGTTTCGTTTGTTATTATTTAACAATTTTAACGCATATCAGTGAAAGAACATGGGTCAAAATAATAAAAATAATTAATGCAAATAAAATAAAAAACATTTATCCATATTTAAATACATTTTATCGTATTTTTATAAATCTTCATTTTTAGTTTTAAAGTGTGTCGATAGATGGCAGTGAATTTAGTGTGGTTACAAAATTTACTATGACAGTACCGCTCTATAATATTACATTCTCTTTGCTACCACTAAATAAAATTACACTCCAAAATGTTTTTTTTTTTGCCCTTATTCAAATTTTTGACGTGAATTAAACGGCATTGAGTAGTAGGTGTATATCGAACGATACAGTACCATTTTTGTATTTTTACGTCCTTGACTGTACCTATCCAAATCGGGTACACTACATATTTCCGAAAAAAAATTATTCCGAATTTTAGAATGTCGAATTTTATCATTCCGATTTTTAAATGCTCGACCCATCAAAATTCCGACTGTCATAATTACGAATGATGAAAATCACGAAGATTTATATTTCCGAAAACCCAAAAAGCCGAATTTTGTAAATTCCGAACTACATAATTCCGACTATAACAATTCCGATGGTGGCAAACACCGAATTTTACATTTACGATTTTCAAAATTGGCAACAGTTCGTTTTCTTGGGGGTCGCAGTTCTAACCTAACCTAACCCACTTTTCTGGCAACAGTTCGTTTTCTTGGGGGTCGCAATTCTAACCTAACCTAACCCACTTCTGGCAACAGTTCGTTTTCTTGGGGGTCGCAGTTCTAACCTAACCTAACCCACTTCTAGCAACAGTTCGGGTTCGCAGTTCTGTCTAATTTATTTATGCCGAATTTTTATGCCAAAAATATTTTATGCCGAATTTAACATGACGCGGCACGACAGGTACCCGTAATAATTACTAAAACGTGAGTCTTCATTTGAATATCACGGACTTCATTTTTCCAATCTTGTAAAAAACCGAATTTCTGAATACCGAATTATTTTATTTCCGATCGGACAATGATTTTTCGGAATTTAGGAATTCGGAAAAAAAATATTTACGGAAAAGTGTAAAATCGGAACTTTAAGCTTTCTGTCAAGTGACAATCGGATTGAAAGTTTTCGGAAATAGCACATTCGTGCTTTTATTCCATCGTATTTTTAAAAATCGTAATTTTGATATTTCGGACTTATAAATAATCGGAATTATGAAAGTCGTGGTTATAAAAATCGGAAAAACGTATTTCGGAATATTTGGGTGTTCCCATCAAAATCATGTCATCCAAATCGGTCCTCCAGTCAAATCAGTCTAAGCATGACGCCGGCGGCGGGCAGTGTCTGCCCCTTTTTTTTTGTTTTCGGAGTGGGAAATGCAACTGCGTAGCGTCTGCCCCTACGACTTGTTGATAGTCATAGCGAAGCAGACGCTCACGGGGACCTGTAGGCGCTTAAAGCGGAACGGGAAGTTGCTCGGAATGAGGGGGATACGCAGGATGAACACGGCTTCTCCGGCGCCACACTCCGTCAGGATCTGCGCCTACATATGTATTGCGTACGATGTATTTGGGATCACAATTGAGACTCGCGCTGGCTTGCCGTTTCAGCCGAAAGCGAAGCGACCTGCCTGGCTAGAGCGCCACTGAGTCTCTCACCGTGGTTTTTCTTAGACTCCTGAGACCGTGCCCCTTGTGGCCGCAATGCATTGCGAGACTTTCGCGAAAGATTCGATTTTTTTTCGGGAAGGCATGGTAACGCGTATAAGTCCCAAATCGTTTGACATTTACTGAAAAATGTTTTTTTTTTAAAGTACCCACCTTCGTGACCATTATTAAGAGGAAAGGGCACGGCCGCTTCTCCATGCAAACGCAGTCTCCATTTTTTGGATAAAAACTACCCTATGTTCTTCCACGGGACTCAAACTATCTCTATACCAAATTTTATCTAAATCGGTTTAGCGGTTTAAGCGTAAAGAGAAATTAAAAAAAGTTTTTTTCATATTTTTTGTGTTTTCACTCGGGAATGGTGTCATTTTGATATCATAAATGAATTCGGCATACCCGATTTATACAAAAACGATACCTAACTTGGCCTAGTAGCTAAAATGATATAGTTATCAAGATAAAGTTTTTAACCCCTTTTTCCATGGGGGATGAATTTTTAAAAACGCTGAAAAAAAAAATTCTTGCTTTTTAATATAATTAACGTTTTGCAAAGTTTTAAGTTCCTGGCTTAAAATAAAATTTGCACCCCAAGACAAACTTTCATCCCCTTTTCAACCCCCTGAGGGGTTAAATTTCCAAAAACGTCAAAATTAGTTTTTTTGTAATCGTCTGTCATACATTTCTAAGAAGTTTCAAAGCATTTGTAATGGATTCAAACTTTCAACCCTGTTACTTTTAACCCTGTTAGGGGACGAATTCTTGAAAACGCTAAAATTACTTTTCCTGTATTATAATAATATGCCCATTATACGAAGTTTCAAGTAACGCACTCAAAAAAAATTGAACTCCATACAAACTTTCAACCTCTATTTCACCTCCTTAGGGGATGAATTTTCAAAAACGCTGAAATTAGTTTTCTTGTATTACAATAATATATTTTCTTACGAAGTTTCAAATTGCTAGCTTAAAATAAATCTTGAACTCCATACAAACTTTCATCCCCTTTTTAACCCCCTTAGGGGTAAAATTTCTCAAATTTTTATAGCCTATAACCTGGCCGTGGATTTTTTCGACAGATTAGTAAAGTTTGCATCAAAATCCGTTCAGCCGTTTTCATTTGTAGCGCGGTCAAATAAACAGACAAACAGATAAACAGATAAACAGACAAACAGATAAACAGACAAAAATTCTAAAAACTGTTGGAATGTGTTCTGTTATCGATTCTAAGTATCCCCAGCCAATTTTTTTTCGAATATCTTCCATGTACAGACTTTCGACCCTCTTCCGCTTTATTATATGTATAGATAGATGTTGTGCTAATAAATGCTTTTTAGGGTTCCGTACCCAAAGGGTAAAAACGGGACCCTATTACTGAGACCGCTGTCTGTCTGTCCGTCTGTCACCAGGCTGTATCTCATGAACCGTATTAAACATTGTAACATTATTACCTAAGTATCGTTATTTACGATTATTTGTGTATCCTATATTTATAAAAACAATATCGAATGTTTAAAACATACTTGCAGCAAGAAAAAAACGCCTCTTCTTTGACAGGCGTTTCATGGGCGTTATCATAGAGTAACTTATACTAGAGCGGTACTGTCATTGTTAATTTTTTTAACCCCTGTAAATTCACTGCCATCTGTCGACACACTTTAAAACTAAAATTGAAGATTTGTAAAAATACGATAAAATGTATTTAAATATTCATAAATGATTTTTTTTATTTGCATTAATTATTTTGTTGATTTTGACCCATGTTCTTTCACTGATATGCGTTAAAATTGTTAAATAACAAACGAAACCGTCAACGCCATCTATACGACTGTAGGCCAAAACTAGTAGCGCCCTCTGAACGAGAATCAAATTTTCTTGATTTTCGAGGCACGTTTTTTCCTTAGACTGTATCCATCTATTACGGAGTTATATCTATCTTTGGCGTTATGGATGGTATAGAAAGGATGACAATCTCTTATGGCAGAATTGTTGCAAAAGAGACCAGTTTTCAGCTGTAAATAATAGTTTCTAATCTCTCCGGTGGCGCTAGGTAGGTAGGCTAGCGTAGGTAACCCGACCAAATTACGTAGGTGGTTTCTGGTATGTTGTCAGAAATGTTATAACGTGTTTTTAATTTTGTCGCATTGCGTATGTCCTGTCCCTCACGGTCGCACGGGTGCACATCTGTATAAAATACTAGGAGTATTGTCTAGGTACTTCAGAGTATGGTGGCGCCGCCTATTTACTGTTTCCTACAGTCACTTTTTGATACATGAAGACTCATTTCCTTACCTCTACCTTCCATAATGGGCGTTTCGGCAGCTATTCCGTTCCATTCAGACAACTTATTAAGAACGGTTTTTCAATATTCAATATTAAAATATAAACGTGTTATAATGATGAAGAGGTAAATAAAATATGAAATATGTATATTTTTCGTATTCTTACATTAGCAGTAGGTTTTTATGTCAATTACGACGTTTAAAGGAAACTAATATTAACACTCATCAATAAGTAGTCATAAATTTGAACAAGTATAAATTTAAAAAATTGGAAAAATGAAAAGCACTAGTTCGCGAAAACCAACTTTCCGCACGCTAAACAGCTACGTAAAGTAGCAATCTTTGAGCAACTGTATTAAAAAAAAAACTTACAGTACCTACATATGGTGCTACTTTCTCGCACTAGTGCGTAAAGAGCACTTTTCGTGCATATGTCGAAAGCTTAAAGGGCCATATGTACTGTAAAACGTTGTTCGATACACGTGCGAATAGGTACCTGCGGTCGTGTTTTAAATTATCGCCACTCGTTTCGAAATTCCTCTTTTCCGCACTTGTATCGTAAATAACTATTACATATATGTACGTTTTACTATGAATCAAGGACTTATTTTTCCTTACTATTCCGCTCGCAATGTATCATTATTCATTATCATTACTTTGTCTGTACTCAAAACGTCGCACTTACTGATGCGACGTCACAACTGTCACAAGTGATGACTGATATATGACTTTGTACGCAATACATTGCCGCTCTAAATCAATATAACGCTAAATAAAATATAAAATCGTTTTAGCCACTGCACTGGAACTTACGCCTCAATTCAATTTGCGGTTTTCGGTTGTATTATAAATACGACAAATACACGTTGTATTTAGATAAGTAAGTTTAAAGAGCTCACTCTAGGTATACATAGCTTTCCTTAGGTACTTGTTATTATTATTAATAATAGGTTGCATGGGAGGTGTGGTCAAAGTTTTGAGTAAGTAATTAATAAGTTTTGCCTAAGTTAATGCTTCAATATTAAGCTTAAATCTTATTATAAATAAGTTTTCGCCTAGGTCACTTAAAACTTATTATTAAATGCGTTTTTATCTACATATGTATCGAGAGAACATTCTAAACTTACTTACTTATTTCTTTATGATGGTTCTAAATTGCGTACAATATTTATTTACCTGATGTCTGGTAAGTTCAGGATGGGTGCCTATATAGTTAACAATCCTGGGATCACTCAAATTTATCTGCGCTATTTGCTGCCCACTGAGATACTTGAATAGAGGCCTATAAATCTCTAAAGTCTTGTATGTGATGTCGCTAGGCTTCCGTCCATTCAACACGACGTCCCACATGGCACTCAACTTCTCCTGAGGTAGTTTCATCATGGAAATTGTGCGTGCCTGAAAGGTTATATAGGTACTTACTATAGAGGCGTATTTTTTTAAATGGTGTGTTATCATGTCTGGTCATTTTCATGCCAAAAATGACTGTTTTTAGGGTTCCGTAGCCAAATGGTAAAAAACGGAACCCTTATGGATTCGTCATGTCTGTCTGTCTGTCTGTCTGTCCGTCCGTATATCACAGCCACTTTTTTCCGAAACTATAAGAACTATACTGTTGAAACTTGGTAAGTAGATGTATTCTGTGAACCGCATTAAGATTTACACACAAAAAAAAAACAATAAATTTTAGGGGTTCCCCATACTTAGAACTGAAACTCAAAAATTTTTTTTTCATCAAACCCATACGTGTGGGGTAACTATGGATAGGTCTTCAAAAATGATATTGAGGTTTCTAATATCATTTTTAGGGTTCCGTACCTCAAAAGGAAAAAACGGAACATTTATAGGATCACTCGTGCGTTTGTATGTCCGTCTGTCACAGCCTATTTTCTCCGAAACTAATGAACGAATTAAGTTAAAATTTGGTATACGTATGTAAGTTTGTGACCCAAAGACGGTCATGTAATGTAAACAAATGAATTTTAAACACGGGGGCCATCCTTGGGGGTAAATGAGAAAATTTAAAAATAAAGTTTTTCAAAATATATCGTGTTACATATCATATGAAAGAGCTCATTGTGAGAATCTCAAATATATATTTTTCATTATCTCAAATATACCTAATTTTGGCCCAATACAAACTTAGCCTTACATTCATCATAATAAATGTGTAGTTCTCAAATGTTATGTGATTGAATCTTGTCAGCACTGTAATTACTACTATAATCGTCAGTGTATCATTATTAGTTTAGTACCTATCTACTATACCTACCACACATGTTATAAGTACCTCAATCCGATTACAATGCCACTTATACACTCTTAGTGGGGAAAAAAATATATATATAATTTTAGGATAAACAATTTAGAAGTTATTCAAGAAAATAGGCAAAAAACCGGCCAAGTGCGAGTCGGACTCGCGCACCGAGGTTTCCGTGCTTTTTAGTATTTGTTGTTATAGCGGCAACAGAAATACATCATCTGTGAAAATTTCAACTGTCTAGCTATCACGGTTCATGAGATACAGCCTGGTGACAGACGGACAGATGGACAGACGGACAGCGGAGTCTTAGTAATAGGGTCCCGTTTTTACCCTTTGGGTACGGAACCCTAAAAATGACTATTCCCCCCCCCCCCCCCTTTGTCTCCAAAACTACTGGGTCAAAAATTTTAAATAAAAAAAACACAAAATAGATCTTTACCTATAGATTACAGGAAAACCTATTAGAAATATGCAGTCAAGCATGAGTCGGACTTAATTACTTAGTTTTTGATCCGACCCCTACGGGTTTTTAGAGACATTTCACTCACGGTTCACATAAAAAATACATTGTTTAAATTGTATAATGTACGGAACCCTTGGAACGCGAACCGACTCGCACTTGGCCGGTTTTTTTCTAAACTGAATAGTTTGCGCGAGGGACACTTCCAAAGTGATAAAATGTGTGCCCCTCCCCCCCTGTAACTTCTAAAATAAGAGAATGATAAAACTAAAAAAAATATATGATGTACATTACCATGCAAACTTCCACCGAAAATTGGTTTGAACGAGATCTAGTAAGTAGTTTTTTTTAATACGTCATAAATCGTAAACCGCAATTTACCTTTTAGTTTTTGATCCGACCCCTACGGGTTTTTAAAGACATTCACATAAAAAATACATTGTTAAAATTGTGTAATGTACGGAACCCTTGGAACGCGAGTCCGACTCGCACTTGGCCGGTTTTTTTTTGTGTAATGGTACGGAACCCTTAGTGCGCGAGTCCGACTCGCACTTGCAAATATTTTACAAACTTTTTGCAAATATTTTATTTTATGCAAATTCTACCTATAAAAGCAGACCTACAGATCGCAGCACATAGTCGCCGGGCAAGGCCCGCACGTCCGCCAGGCTGCCCTCGAGTATAATGGCGAAAGCGTCCACGGCCGTCTGCAGGTAGTCGGGAGTGAGCCGCAGCCGACAGTGCCCCGTGTGCAGCAGGTCAGGTGACGGCAGGTGTACGCCGGTCTTGTTTAGAAACATTTCGCTGCTATAATATCAATCAAATTAAAAAAGTTTAAAGGGCCATATGTACTGTAAAACGTTGTTCGATACACGTGCGATAAGGTAATTCGCAACTTGTGTAAATTTAAAACACTCCCTGCGGTCGTGTTTTAATTTATCGCCACTCGTTTCGAATTTCCTCTTTTCCGCACTTGTATCGAAAATAACTATTTCAACGCACTTGCTCAAAACGACATTTTTATTCCACCGATTTTTGGCTCATAATCCTAGATATTAAACACGCGTGCTTTTTCAGTATATTATAACACTCGTGCTTTTTCATTATATTATCCGACTGAGTTAAGAAGGTAACTGATTGCTAATAATATGCATGGAAACGGAACCTTCTTAATTTGGTCGAGTAATACATTTTTTTAACCAACTATTAGGTTTTCAATGTTAGGTTAAAGAGGTTTTTATCTCACCAAACATAATTTATAGATTAAATTATCTCGTAAATTACATTAATGAATAAACATAACATTTAATTGATTTGATCTCCATCCGTCGGTTAGAAATACTAAAATATTAGCTTTTTTTCATTTTTTTTTTATTGGCTGTTTGTCGATTTCGTTTGCGCCTTTGCCTTGCGCGTGCATTGGAATCGTACGTAAAAAAAAATAACGTGCCAGCCATTTTCCGTATTTGTCATAAAATGAGGGCTAACGCGTATGAATTCGCCGCTAGGGGCGCCAGTGTGGATGGTGGTATTCGCAAAGTTCGAAATGTCAAATGTCACTTGTCAATTCAAATGACTGACAGCTGTTCTTTAGTCTTTTGGACCACCATCAACAGAGGCGCCGGACTTCCGGTTCGAACGCCATCTTGATAGTAGCCTCGTGATTAATTCCTTTATTTTTTGTTCATTAATATTGTTTAAAGTGTAATATCGATAGCTTTATTATACAGTAATCTAATTTGGTAGTGTGCAGTGAATGGAGAATTAATCTCAAAGCGTGTTTAACCACCATTTTGGAGTCAACGGCCGGTAGTCCACGTGCTTCTCGTAAAATCCAGCTATCGGTTTTACGAGACAACAACAACGAACTACCGAACAACGTCGTGCTCTTGGCAGTTGAAAGAGCATTTGGTATTTCTACCTCTAACCGTGTCTGGCTAGAGCCCTAGAGGCCCATAATTTTATTTACCGTACACTGGCTGAAGAAAATCTAGAAATATTAATTCGATCCCACGGGGATCCCACTTTGACGTTGGCGAAATCATCGACAGTACCGATGGAGCCATACTACTTAAAGATTGATTGATTGAACAGAGGCGCCAACTGTTGAGCAAAAAAACGATAGCCCTCATTGGAATAGTTTTGCATGTTTTTAGTTTATATATATACGAAAATGTCATTTTCAAGCATTGAAAATGAAGAACGCATAAAATTTACGCAGCCAGTAATACTAATAGAGGCAAGAGCCGAGAACGATAGCCTTTTACCATCAAAATCAGGTGAAAAATAATTGGCGGTATATGAAACTTTTATACAATGGAAAATCAGCAAAAACGCCCAGTCTTTCTTGAAAAACATGTTGGTAGCTTAATGTGCAATTATTCGATGTTAAATATGTAAGTCACCATTCTGAAAATCAAATTTATGTTTTGTTTTTTCCTGGCAAGTGTGTTGAAAAAGTCGTACAAAACGCGTGTGCATTGGTCATTACACACATCGGCTTTCTTATTGCGCGCTCGCTTACAGCTCGCGTGCACAATATCGCCTCGTCTGTATTAACCAACGTAGCACACTTCTATCATAATGTACTATTGTTGAATAGTCCCACATAACGAAACCACTGCTACAGATTTTTCAGATTTATCTCATAATCACTCAAGTATGTATTATTTTTCCTCATAACATTGGAGAAACTGGTAGACAGACATATAAGGGATGGTCCTCTTAAGAGACATCCACTGCACCAATTGCAATGTGCGTACCAGCCGGGTAAATCGACTGAAACGGCACTGCACCTGGTGACAACCAAAGCAGAGCAGGCGATAGAGAACAAGGAACTATGCCTAGCCACTTTTCTAGACGTGGAGGGGGCATTTGACCGCACCACGTATCAGGCAATCAGCACTGCAGCATCTAAACATGGCATAGAACCGACAATCTGTAGATGGATTGGTACTATGCTAAATAGCCGACTAATAAAGTCCACCCTCATGGGAGATGAAATATTAGCCACGGCCACGAAGGGTTGCCCACAGGGGGGGGTTCTTTCACCGACTCTCTGGAGCCTGGTAGTGAACTCACTGCTGGAAGAACTAAACAAAGGCCCAATATACACGGTAGGGTATGCAGATGATTTAGTGATTCTTGTAAACGGGAAATTCCCGGGAACGGTATCGGAAATCATGAATACAGCACTGAAGCAAGTGGAGAGGTGGTGCAACCATCATCAGCTCTCCATCAATCCTGGCAAAACAGTAGTAGTACCGTTTACCAGGAAAAAGACCCTTAACGCAAAATAGCAAAATGTGTATTAATGTGTTAATAATAAAAAACTGTATATGTACCTTTGAAAAATTTGACGTGTAAAATGTATATTTTATCAATAAAATATTGAATTGAATTGAACGGCATGAAACAGCTGAAGCTTTATGGAAGGGTTCTGGAAATGTCCGATGAAGTGAAATATCTAGGTTTAACACTAGATAAAGAACTGAACTGGAAAAAGCATGTCGGAACTACCATAACCAAGGCACTGAGGGTGTTTGGAATGTGTAGAACGGCATATGGCAAAACGTGGGGTTTAAACCCAAAGGTACTGAGATGGATCTATACCATGATGGTAAGACCTATCATTCTGTACGGATGCCTGGCATGGTGGCCAAGGACACTAAAGAGCACATGCAGGGATGCCCTTACGAAAATACAAAGAACGGCGTGCATGGCTATTACTGGCGCGTTTAGAACGACGCCAACAGCGGCGATGGAGGTACTACTAGACCTCCCGCCGCTGCACCTAGTGATACAATCTGAGGCGCGGAAATCGTTACACAGGCTGGCTTTGACAGGCCTCTGGAGCGATAACAAGCCAAAGACTAAACACACAAACATGGAATGTGACAATTTCATGAAAAGGATTACGAATATGGGCTGCGATAAGATGCAACCCAAGTTTGTGTTCCGTAAGAATTTTAATGTTAAAGTTCCAACAAAGGCTGAATGGACCGAAGGTCTTGAAGCACCAATGTCTGATGAAAATGACATCATATGGTACACAGACGGGTCCAAGACAGATTCTGGTACTGGGGCAGGCATTTATGCAAATGACTTTAGTAGTAGCATAAGCATGGGCAATTACGCCACTGTCTTCCAAGCCGAGACATACGCTATAATTGCCTGTGGACATGAGAATATAGTTAGGCAAACCCAAGGGAAGAATATCTATATTCTCAGCGACAGTCAAGCTGCACTCAAAGCGCTTAAGGCGCCTAGAGTGGACTCTAGACTGGTATACAATGGCATCCAAGCTCTGAACAAGCTTGGAAGGCAAAACAAAGTGCAACTGATGTGGATCCCAGGGCACGAGGGATTCATGGGCAATGAAAATGCAGATGAACTTGCCAGAGCCGGATCTGCAAACAACCTTTTAGGTCCGGAACCATTCGTGGGGCTCTCACAGGGAACCATCACAACGGCTATCAAAGACCTTACTAAGACCAAACACCAGGAAGAATGGGACAGTCTGACGGGTCTAAAGCACTCAAAGCTCTTTATACAAGGGGTAGACTCTGGTTGGAGCAAAAAGCTTTGGAAACTTAGCAAACGGCAACTCCAAATAATAACGGGGGTGTTTACTGGCCATTACGGGGTCAAGGGAATCCTGGCCAAGATGGGGCACGCTGACAACACCGATTGTCGTATGTGTGGCGAAGAGGAAGAGACAATAGAACACCTTATGTGTGAATGTCACGCCCTCGCCATACAAAGAATGAAGGACTTTGGAACAGGCTACCTGGTACCAAAGGAATTCAAAAAGCTACCCATAAGGTCCATCATCCGGCATATGGAGATGGTGGGGAAGGCTCTTGAGTAGCGGACGGATCTTTCCTAGGGGGTAACTGCACAAAAGATCCCTATGGGTCGAAGTGTATCCGTAAGGGCCCCCGAAACCATAAGATAAGATAAGATGTATTAAAAGGCACTCTAGGGCACCAACACGTCAGGTCGTCAACTAGGGCGATGAACTCAACTGTCTTAGCAATATAGTACACTTACCTAATGTAACTGATCGGCTACCATGACTCGCCTACTCGCGCGCGACCTCATACCTGAAATCGTGCTAGATGTATGGAGTCGCTCACGAGAAGTACCTAGTCTCTTAACTTTTTTATAATAAGAGCTGGCATCGTAAGACAGATTTAAATCACCTACAACCTGTGTTTCGTTTATGTATGTGCCATCTATAGGTATACACACACAGCCATACAGTACATACATAGCCCATGTATGTACTGTACTCGTGCGTATTTAATTATCTGTAGATGTTGTGAATCTGTCTTTAACCTCCTCTCCTCATCTCAGCGCTTTCCCGAAAGCCTCTTAACCTTAATCTCTATGAATTTTAAGTACGAATGTAAACATGACTAGGTATGTAATGGCTTACTGCAGTAAACGTCCTGAGGGGAAGTAGTTATCATTTTTGGAACTAATACTTTCAGCTCCGGAATCTTCGTCCGAATCTTGATCACCTACAATTTAGACACACTAAATATTACAACAATTATAAATAGTAACTTCATACAATTTTTTCTTTATAATGTTACGATACGAAGTATGTTCTACTATGCAACCACTCCACAGCCACACTCATACAGAATGAAAATGGATCACTTTGTAGTTTTATAAATAAATATATATTATAGGACATGTTACACAAATCAACCTAGCCCCACAGCAAGCTTAATCTGGGGGCACGGAGTGCCCCCGCCAAGACGAGCAAAGCGAAGCGCAAGGGCACTACCTACCTTTTCTCAAAGCGCTTCGTCGTTTTTTTAACCGCCCAACAAGGATAGGGGTGGGGTATATAAAAAATATTTTGTGCATTTCAGTGGGTTGGTTTCTTGAAGGCGGTTCCCTTTTTTTTTATAGAATTGAAATTAAGTTATTAAGTACAGTTTTTACTTATTTTTTGGTTTTTATTTTGTTTTTTTTCTTTCATTTATTTTTTTATTTTTTAGTGAGTTGTTTTTATCCAGTCCCTATCCCGTCGTAAAGCAAATTTCTGCCAAAAAGTAATTAATACCTAATACTAAGCAAATTAATAACCATCCGGGTAATGGCTTAATTTTTGAAGGCGGTGCCAAACCAACAAAAACATTCTTTGCTGCCAAATAGAAAAAAAATACGAGAAGTAGTAGTGTAAGAACTATGTAAATATGTCTTTTTTTTGCAAGTAAGTGCAGCGTTCTTTGTTGTCTAAAATTTTGGTTCTCTAACATTTTGGTTTGGCACCGCCTTCAACACTTAAATAATTACCCGGATGGTTATTAATTTGCTTATTATTAGGTATTAACTACTTTTTGGCAGAAATAATTTGCTTTACGACGGGATAGGAACTGGACTGGGATAGAGGTGGGGTTATATAAAAATATTTTGTGCTTTTCAGTGGGTTGGTTTTTTTAAGGCGGTTCCCTTTTTTAAAAAAAGAATTGAAATTAAGTTATTAAGTACAGTTTTTACTTATTTTTTGGTTTATATTTTCCTTTTTTCTATTTTTGAACCCTCATAACTTGGGTTTGGATTATACCAGATAAACAAAATTCTCGAGATATTATGTCATTAGTAGACTTATTAATCATAAAAAAATTCAATTACATAGCTCATACTTTAGGGGTGGAATTTTATTATTATTTTTATTTATTATTATTTAATAAGCAGGCAGGCAGTTATGGCAACTGATATGGCCTGTATCCAGTAATCATAAAGATATGTAGTTATCATGAACGAGTATTAGATGTAGTGTTATGCTTGTCTAATTTATTTTTAAACTGGTTCACATTTTGTGCTGAAACTGGAGTTTGTTCCAAGCCCTTAACTACTCGGTTGCTCAGAAAGTGTTTGTAAGGGTTACTGTGAGACCTATGCCTTTCTAGCTTTAAGTGATGACCTCTCAGACGGTCGCTGTTGTTGCGCTTGAACATCTCTTGAAAATCCTTGGGGTCATTTTGTATGGGGAATTAATGATCGCTAAACCGATTTAGTTGTAATTTAGTATATAGATAGTTTTTGTTATGGAGCAGGATATAAAATAGTTTTCAACCCCAAAATCACCCCGCAAGGGGGCGGAAAAGAGCGTTATGGGGAAAAAGGGGGTTGAAGTTTGTGTCGGGAATTAGTAAAAAGCAGATTGTGTAAAAGATGCCTCCAGATACCTATTTCAGGATTTTTAATAGTAAATTACCCGCAACCAAAGATAGATATAACTCCGTATAGATGGATACAGTATAAGGAAAAAACGTACTCTCGGATAGATGGCGTTGACGGTTTCGTTTCTTATTTAACAATTTTAACGCATATCAGTGAAAGAACATGGGTCGAAATAATATAAATATAATTAATGCAAGTATAAAAAATCATTTATCCATATATATAGTTTGTCAAAGCCAAAGGACTGTCTCATTTCAAACATAGACAGAGATAATCATACTATCTTTGTCTTACACTAGTACTAGCACCCAAAAAAAAGGATGACTATAGGTTTTTTTGGTTCTTATTTACTGCCAATTTGGTTTGACCAACTATAATTTTTTTTTTTTTAATATTTTTAGTTCTAATCGTGTGTCGATAGATGGCAGTGAAATTACTATGACAGTATCGCTCTATTATATTATATCCTCTATGGCCCCAACCCTTTAAATGAGGGGATGGAAGATTGTCATAAGCAACTTACAAAAATAAGTGAAATCCCACCAAAAACATTTTCATGTAAAATGTTGCCAAGACGAAACCATAAGGCTCGCACTGTCAAAAAGGTATCAGATCTCTTGTAGAGCCAAGCTTCTAACTCTACAAGCCGTAACTTCACAAACTCTACACCTTAGTCAAATTATGAGGCTTGGCCCTTTCGATACTACAAGAACTATAATAAATAAATAAAAATAAAATAAAAAAGCCGTTTATTCCTTAATATCGTTACAATATTATATGAGAAATATCGAATTAATGGTGCATGCATAACTTATACTTTATATTTTAAATAATTTACTGTATGTCTACAAAATAATTATTTTTAACATTTTTTCATTATGTTGATTTTAATATAATTTATAATTCAATTATTTTAATAAAATTTAATTTTTCAATTTGGTATATAAATTATGTCTTAGATATTAAGGACCTCTCTCGAGTATAGGCCTCCTCCAACTCCTTCCATTTATCTCTAGTTTTTGCTTCTTCAATCCAATGTTTTCCTGCTATTTTAGTAATTTCGTCTGACCATCTTTCTACAAGAACTATTGTATATTAAATAATTTTTAAGAAAAAAAACCGACTTCAATGGGGGATGCCGCTGAAATTTCACTTATTGTTGATGGTGCACTCTTAGATTCCAGACAATGAAATGAAAATGACAGCATCTTTTGCCTAATAATGTAGAAAAGGAGGTAAAACCACCCACTTTTCTAGTAGCATTTCGTTTCTGTAAGGGTCGCAGTTCTAACCTAACCTAACCTACTTTTCTGATAGCATTTCGTTTCTGTAAGGGTCACAGCTCTAACCTAACCTACTTTTCTGATAGCAGTTCTGTTCTGTGAGAATCGCAGTTCAAAACCCAACCACCCACCTAACCCACTTTTCTAGTAGCATTTCCGGGTCCGGATTAGAGTCCGGGTCCGTGTCCGGCTGTCCGGGTCCAAGTTTGGGTCAGAGTTCGGTCCGGGTCCGGGTCCGAGTTGGGGTCCATGTTCAGACCCGGTATCTGCAGAGGTGATGGACAGACAAGTAGGCGTGATGCTGAAGTTTTTCTCTTCCCTTTTGTGGAATTGTTGATTTGGTTGAGGTTTATTTTTCTTGCTCCAGCATTCCTCGGTATTATGCCCCTTTTTCTTGCATTTCTGACAGTATTTTGGCATTTTCTTGGAATAGAATGCACCTTCTCTTCTTTCTTTTTGCGTTCTTGGTTTTGTCTAGTTTCGCTTTCTTTTATAATTTTAATTTTCAGCTCTTCAGGCTTTGGTAGGGTATCCCTCGATTCTACCGCTATTCTGAAGTTTTCGAACGAAGCAGGTAAGCTGTATAGGATCATTATACTTAGTAGATCACTATTTAAAGTTATGCTCATGTCTGCCAGTTTATCTACGGTGTCCATGAAGTCGTTTAGATGTTCGCGGACGTCACCGTTATCATGCTTTTTCAGTATGAGATGCTTTAGCAGTGTTGCTTTTCTTGCGGGACCAGTACTTTGATAAATGATTTTCTGTTTTTTCCAAAGCTCGGATGAAGTTTTGCAACTTTTTATTTGCTAAAGGCGAGATGAGTAGTAATAATTCTGACCGTGCTAGTAGATCTTTGCGTAGAAATTCTTTCTTCTCCGTCTCGTCGCTAGTTTCAGTCGGCTCGGGTATCTCTCCACTTGCGTATCCCCACAGGCCATTTTTGATTAGCACTGCTTGCGCTTGGAGATACCACGTATCATAGTTTTCTTTTGTTAGGGCTTCGATGCGATGGTACGACGACGAAGCGGTTGCTGCCGACGTGCTCATTTTGAACGAAGTTTTATTTTCACCGACTACATTTAACTAGCCAACCACGCTCTGCTATCACTTGTTGGGTGGAGGACGGATGAAAGAATAATTATATTTCTAATAATAAACGTTTGTTTTATTTTCTTAATCACATTAAAACAAATTAAAATTAGATCATACACATTTTCGCAATATATCAGAATTGACAGAGTATAATAAGTGACACACATTTAAAACCTTGTAGTAGTGATGTGCCAGTACGTTCATGCAACTCCAACAGTATACTTGTTTGAATATACCAGGTTTAATATAATGTACCAGGCGCACATACCTATGAAAGAGGTTTAAGAATTATATTGAAGTCGGCCGAGAGAAAAACGAGTGTTTCTTTGTTTGAAAATACATACATGTAGCGCTTAGGCACGGCGAGCATAACTATAAAGGAGGTTTATTATATAACTGGAGAGGTGACAGATAAAAATGTCAATAGATAATTTATACCAAAGAGTAAAGTAAGTATAATAGGTAAAGAGAGCCCTCTTGAAGCATTTTATGGAAACTGATTTGAAAGCGCCATCTTTGATTTTATTCTGAAACCAAGTATATATGTGTGCGTGCACAACTACATATGCATCCATACGTGTACTTTCGTCCCACATATTATTAGGTCTACTTGGCCAGTTTACAAGTCCATTTTTTGTTTGTAACAAAAAACTTTTATTGATCAAACTCTCGAGCAAGATATCAAACAAAAAAAAAAACTCGTAAACCGCCCAAGTAGACATAATATTACGTAAAAAAGATTTTAAAGAGTGGAATGAATATAACAAAACCATAGTAGTAGCTGATGAATTTCACGCATAGGTCCTATGTTTTGTCTACGCACGATGCACTCTATCTCGTCTTACTTAGCGGAATCAAATTGCACAAATCTGTTTCTGTCGGACAAGTTTGTCGTAAACAAAATTAAAATAGGTAATTTTAAAGGTCTTTATTATAGCTAGACTTTTTATCGCTGATTGCAATGAGCGCCCCGGATGGTATTTTCTTCTTACCTTCGAGGATATCTAGGCATGAGCACTGTTAAAAATGTAAACCAGATAAACAAAATTCTCGAGATATTATGTCATTAGTAGACTTATTAATCATAAAAAATTTCAATTACATAGCTCATACTTTAGGGGTGGAATTTTATTATTATTTTTATTTATTATTATTTAATAAGCAGGCAGGCAGTTATGGCAACTGATATGGCCTGTATCCAGTAATCATAAAGATATGTAGTTATCATGAACGAGTATTAGATGTAGTGTTATGCTTGTCTAATTTATTTTTAAACTGGTTCACATTTTGTGCTGAAACTGGAGTTTGTTCCAAGCCCTTAACTACTCGGTTGCTCAGAAAGTGTTTGTAAGGGTTACTGTGAGACCTATGCCTTTCTAGCTTTAAGTGATGACCTCTCAGACGGTCGCTGTTGTTGCGCTTGAACATCTCTTGAAAATCCTTGGGGTCATTTTGTATGGGGAATTAATGATCGCTAAACCGATTTAGTTGTAATTTAGTATATAGATAGTTTTTGTTATGGAGCAGGATATAAAATAGTTTTCAACCCCAAAATCACCCCGCAAGGGGGCGGAAAAGAGCGTTATGGGGAAAAAGGGGGTTGAAGTTTGTGTCGGGAATTAGTAAAAAGCAGATTGTGTAAAAGATGCCTCCAGATACCTATTTCAGGATTTTTAATAGTAAATTACCCGCAACCAAAGATAGATATAACTCCGTATAGATGGATACAGTATAAGGAAAAAACGTACTCTCGGATAGATGGCGTTGACGGTTTCGTTTCTTATTTAACAATTTTAACGCATATCAGTGAAAGAACATGGGTCGAAATAATATAAATATAATTAATGCAAGTATAAAAAATCATTTATCCATATATATAGTTTGTCAAAGCCAAAGGACTGTCTCATTTCAAACATAGACAGAGATAATCATACTATCTTTGTCTTACACTAGTACTAGCACCCAAAAAAAAGGATGACTATAGGTTTTTTTGGTTCTTATTTACTGCCAATTTGGTTTGACCAACTATAATTTTTTTTTTTTTAATATTTTTAGTTCTAATCGTGTGTCGATAGATGGCAGTGAAATTACTATGACAGTATCGCTCTATTATATTATATCCTCTATGGCCCCAACCCTTTAAATGAGGGGATGGAAGATTGTCATAAGCAACTTACAAAAATAAGTGAAATCCCACCAAAAACATTTTCATGTAAAATGTTGCCAAGACGAAACCATAAGGCTCGCACTGTCAAAAAGGTATCAGATCTCTTGTAGAGCCAAGCTTCTAACTCTACAAGCCGTAACTTCACAAACTCTACACCTTAGTCAAATTATGAGGCTTGGCCCTTTCGATACTACAAGAACTATAATAAATAAATAAAAATAAAATAAAAAAGCCGTTTATTCCTTAATATCGTTACAATATTATATGAGAAATATCGAATTAATGGTGCATGCATAACTTATACTTTATATTTTAAATAATTTACTGTATGTCTACAAAATAATTATTTTTAACATTTTTTCATTATGTTGATTTTAATATAATTTATAATTCAATTATTTTAATAAAATTTAATTTTTCAATTTGGTATATAAATTATGTCTTAGATATTAAGGACCTCTCTCGAGTATAGGCCTCCTCCAACTCCTTCCATTTATCTCTAGTTTTTGCTTCTTCAATCCAATGTTTTCCTGCTATTTTAGTAATTTCGTCTGACCATCTTTCTACAAGAACTATTGTATATTAAATAATTTTTAAGAAAAAAAACCGACTTCAATGGGGGATGCCGCTGAAATTTCACTTATTGTTGATGGTGCACTCTTAGATTCCAGACAATGAAATGAAAATGACAGCATCTTTTGCCTAATAATGTAGAAAAGGAGGTAAAACCACCCACTTTTCTAGTAGCATTTCGTTTCTGTAAGGGTCGCAGTTCTAACCTAACCTAACCTACTTTTCTGATAGCATTTCGTTTCTGTAAGGGTCACAGCTCTAACCTAACCTACTTTTCTGATAGCAGTTCTGTTCTGTGAGAATCGCAGTTCAAAACCCAACCACCCACCTAACCCACTTTTCTAGTAGCATTTCCGGGTCCGGATTAGAGTCCGGGTCCGTGTCCGGCTGTCCGGGTCCAAGTTTGGGTCAGAGTTCGGTCCGGGTCCGGGTCCGAGTTGGGGTCCATGTTCAGACCCGGTATCTGCAGAGGTGATGGACAGACAAGTAGGCGTGATGCTGAAGTTTTTCTCTTCCCTTTTGTGGAATTGTTGATTTGGTTGAGGTTTATTTTTCTTGCTCCAGCATTCCTCGGTATTATGCCCCTTTTTCTTGCATTTCTGACAGTATTTTGGCATTTTCTTGGAATAGAATGCACCTTCTCTTCTTTCTTTTTGCGTTCTTGGTTTTGTCTAGTTTCGCTTTCTTTTATAATTTTAATTTTCAGCTCTTCAGGCTTTGGTAGGGTATCCCTCGATTCTACCGCTATTCTGAAGTTTTCGAACGAAGCAGGTAAGCTGTATAGGATCATTATACTTAGTAGATCACTATTTAAAGTTATGCTCATGTCTGCCAGTTTATCTACGGTGTCCATGAAGTCGTTTAGATGTTCGCGGACGTCACCGTTATCATGCTTTTTCAGTATGAGATGCTTTAGCAGTGTTGCTTTTCTTGCGGGACCAGTACTTTGATAAATGATTTTCTGTTTTTTCCAAAGCTCGGATGAAGTTTTGCAACTTTTTATTTGCTAAAGGCGAGATGAGTAGTAATAATTCTGACCGTGCTAGTAGATCTTTGCGTAGAAATTCTTTCTTCTCCGTCTCGTCGCTAGTTTCAGTCGGCTCGGGTATCTCTCCACTTGCGTATCCCCACAGGCCATTTTTGATTAGCACTGCTTGCGCTTGGAGATACCACGTATCATAGTTTTCTTTTGTTAGGGCTTCGATGCGATGGTACGACGACGAAGCGGTTGCTGCCGACGTGCTCATTTTGAACGAAGTTTTATTTTCACCGACTACATTTAACTAGCCAACCACGCTCTGCTATCACTTGTTGGGTGGAGGACGGATGAAAGAATAATTATATTTCTAATAATAAACGTTTGTTTTATTTTCTTAATCACATTAAAACAAATTAAAATTAGATCATACACATTTTCGCAATATATCAGAATTGACAGAGTATAATAAGTGACACACATTTAAAACCTTGTAGTAGTGATGTGCCAGTACGTTCATGCAACTCCAACAGTATACTTGTTTGAATATACCAGGTTTAATATAATGTACCAGGCGCACATACCTATGAAAGAGGTTTAAGAATTATATTGAAGTCGGCCGAGAGAAAAACGAGTGTTTCTTTGTTTGAAAATACATACATGTAGCGCTTAGGCACGGCGAGCATAACTATAAAGGAGGTTTATTATATAACTGGAGAGGTGACAGATAAAAATGTCAATAGATAATTTATACCAAAGAGTAAAGTAAGTATAATAGGTAAAGAGAGCCCTCTTGAAGCATTTTATGGAAACTGATTTGAAAGCGCCATCTTTGATTTTATTCTGAAACCAAGTATATATGTGTGCGTGCACAACTACATATGCATCCATACGTGTACTTTCGTCCCACATATTATTAGGTCTACTTGGCCAGTTTACAAGTCCATTTTTTGTTTGTAACAAAAAACTTTTATTGATCAAACTCTCGAGCAAGATATCAAACAAAAAAAAAACTCGTAAACCGCCCAAGTAGACATAATATTACGTAAAAAAGATTTTAAAGAGTGGAATGAATATAACAAAACCATAGTAGTAGCTGATGAATTTCACGCATAGGTCCTATGTTTTGTCTACGCACGATGCACTCTATCTCGTCTTACTTAGCGGAATCAAATTGCACAAATCTGTTTCTGTCGGACAAGTTTGTCGTAAACAAAATTAAAATAGGTAATTTTAAAGGTCTTTATTATAGCTAGACTTTTTATCGCTGATTGCAATGAGCGCCCCGGATGGTATTTTCTTCTTACCTTCGAGGATATCTAGGCATGAGCACTGTTAAAAATGTAAACCTCCAGGTTTTGTAACATTAGAACTATTGGGTTTCTAATTACCCTATTTGAATTTTGCTCGTGTTTTATGCTGCTTGCTTGTTTGCTCCGATTTTACTCTACTCTGCTATTTACTTTAAAGATATTAGTAAAATAATAAGTTGACATCAATAATATCTCTGTTTACGATATTATTTTTTTCTGACAGTATATATAAATAACGGTTGCTAGGTAACAACATTACGATTAACGAAAGGTCTTGATGTACGAGGTATATGCAAACTTTTTAATGTTGTATTCATGCCTTTAAATTGTATCAAGTTTATAGTGACGTCTGGTGACGTACTTTGCATAATCGGAAGTCTCCTTTACGCAATTTTTCTTTCATTCTTTAAAATCTACGCCATCATCCTCCATCTTTAATGGCGTTAACTATATTCCTAGTGTCCCTCCCCCTGATTTATACTCTATTGTTAACTCACTTAGAAAGAGATGGAGATAGAAAATTCCATAGACATAGTATAGTAGTTATAGACATGAAACCGAGCGACCAGGGGTAAGAGAAAGACATATTAATGTATTGACAGGTTAATGTATGGCAGCATAATCCTTTTTCTCTTTCACTCTTATAAATTTCGGTATTTCGCCATCGCCTCCTACCTATGCTGCCATAACCCAACCATGAAAAAAAACCCGGTCGGTGATAAGGACAGAGCATGGCACTATTTTCTCTTTCCTCTTATAGGAATCGCAATAAGACTATCTTTCTCTATCAAAGAGTGTCAGGCCCTTGCATGAAACCGAGCGACCAGGGGTAAGAGAAATACTCGAAATACATATTCATGTATTGACAGGTTAATGTATGGCAGCATAATCCTTTTTCTCTTTCACTCTTATAAATTTCGGTATTTCGCCATCGCCTCCTACCTACGCTGCCATAACCCGACCATGTAAAAAAACCCGGTCGGTGATAAGGACAAAGCATGGCACTATTTTCTCTTTTCTCTTATAGGAATCGCAATAAGACTATCTTTCTCTATCAATGTCATTGTCAATGTCATTTTGGAAAAGAGCTGATACTCTTCAGACTTCTGGATCAAACATAGTTAAGAACCACCGCAAGGAAACTCGCTTAATTCACGTAATAAACACCGCGTCGAAATCGGTCCATTCGTTGGAGAGCTACGATGCCACAGACAGACAGACACACAGTCAGACAGACATTGGCGTCAAACCTCTTTTTGCGTCGGGTGTCGGGTGTTAAAAGCCAAGTCCCCCGCCGCGCCGCCGCCTCTGTCTGTCTGTTCGCGATAAACTCAATAACGACAGAACGGATTTTCATGCGGTTTTCACCTATTCATAGAGTGATTCTTCAGAAAGGTTTAGGGTGCGAAGCCGGGGCGGGTCGCTAATTTAAACTACAGTACTGTAATTACAGGTTAACGGTATTACTTACCTCGTTTCGGCATTGTACTGTACAGACCATTTTCTATTAGACTTGCATGTGCTAGTTGTACCTACCTACTAAACTAATAATAGCTTGGACACATCCTTACCGTCTGTTTTACGGCCATATAAATAATCCGATAAAATTGCTTCTAGAGTCTTCATAGGTTCTGAGAGATAAATATTCATTATTTATTAAAATATTACACTTTGGATCTCTCAAACTTTGATAGGACTATTAATAACGTGATACAACGCAGACTAAACAAACACCTCTTTATACCACAAAGTTCGTTAGGAGGAAATAATCAAACACACATTTACTATAGTTTGCAAACAGACTAGGTAAGTGGGAGATACAGGGCGTAGGCGTAGCACCTAGGATCTCTGGGCACCTTTTAATACCTATAGGTATATTAAAGGTTGGCCGAGCTGGTTACAGTAGTGCTACCTCTTTCACGTATAATACGTATAAAATGGACTTGAAAATGACAACTGATTAATTAACAAGGACCTGCTGGGGATTTTTGGGCCACGTGGGAGTGGCTCGCAGATCCCGTCTCAAATCCGTGGTCGTCGCGCTGTATATCCGACAGTTTCTGCAAATGCGATCTCCCAGTCTCCACAACACATGCGCACGGGTCACCAGCTACTAAAAAAAACAACAATTCTAATCAGCCACATTCCTAAGTACTTACATATTGTCATTTGAACATTGTTCTATAATATTTACCTCGATTAGGCTCATTTAGTCTTAGTATTGGAAGCATTTCGTTGCAAGAAACAATTAACCAGTGGCCAACAAATAATGTGAGAACACAGAGCATTTTGTATACCTACATCAATATTTATTTTATTATGTGGTCAATTAACGATCTAGGTAGCCACGACTTTTTTGATCTGCATAAGCGTCAACTAATTGTACATGCAGGTACCTACCTACATAAATTAGTATATGTTATCCTACCTAGACCTAGATGTAAAATATACCAACATAACTAAAATGCAGTCGCTATTTGTTTGAGTCGCATAACCTCAACTCTGGTAAATCCATCTGTCAGAGGTGAGAGGGTCGAGTTTGAAGTTGAGCGACACATTTTCAAATAGTCTCTAAAGAAAGGGATACAAATATAATAGTAGATGCACTGTCCTGCTCAGGCCGCTGATAAAAAAAGTGAAGATACAGTTTAAAAATACAGAGTCAAAATGCACTTTGGTCAAACATGGGTCAAACGTAGTGTTATATTCTCTTTGGGTCAATACACGCAAAGTCTATGCTCAAAATGTCATTGTTTCGTAGATGAATTTGAACCAAATTGTCTGTTTACGTGTAATTATAGAATGTCCATTACGTGTTCCTTAAGTGAGTCCAGCAGCGGCTGCTCGTGCTCGTCCGCCGACGGCCATGCAGGACTCTTCCCGTTTATGCTGCACGACTCAAACGCTCTCCCGTTTTCAACACAACCTATTGTTTACTACGCCGAAGTCGTAAGTCTCGTTCACACTTAAACCCATGGGTCACTCAGATGCATGATGAGGCGACGCTGATGCACGTCCCGCACGATAAACAATCAGAAATGCTCTTTATATAAATATCGAGTTACTTTTTTGAGCCTTGAAGCATAGTCTAGGAACTTTAATAATAATACTTGAAGCATAATCTAGGAAGTCACAGGCGATAGTCATTGGTAGTCCTTACTACGTAGACAGGCTCTCAGACACGGTGGTACCTGACATTTTGTTTGATGGGACTAATATCCCTTTCTCCTCTACTGTCCGAAACTTGAGTATCACCATGGATCAGACGCTTTCTTGGGCTCCCCATGTTGCTGAGGTGAGTAAAAACGTATTTGGATCCCTCCACTCTCTTCGACGGCTGCAGAATTTTCTCCCTCTTCATACTAAACTGACTCTTGCCCGTATCTCTTGCTCCCTCTTCTGGACTATGGTGACTATGCGTTTCTGGATTGTAATGAGGAATTGCTAGATAAACTTGAGCGTTTACTTAATGTTTGTATTAAGTATATATTTGGCCTCCGTAAATATGACCACGTGCATGCAAATTCTTTTACGGTTCGCGCTGTGAAGTTGTGGAACGAGTTGCCCCTGTCGCTCAAACAGTCCCAGTCTGTAGCGTCACTCAAGGCTAATCTGAAGAAGCTTTGGCCTTCCAATCAGCGTGATCTGGTTAAGTACTAACCTTTATTTTTATTTTCTTACACTTGTGATATTTATATATATTATAATATATATTTTGTATTTTATTTATGTATCTAGTATGTATTTTGTGTATTAAATCTATAATGTTATTTCTGTATTTTATGAGTAGACAATATGTTAAATACTTTACTTTTTTAAATATTAATTTGTACATCCCGTAAGTTTGTCTATCTGACCTGGTTATAGTTTTCCACTCATCTACTCGAAAGTTAGCTGGAAGAGATCCCTTTTAGGGATAATTTCGCCTTTGTACTTCCATTCTTGTAATTTATTTTTGTAAAAATTGTAAACCTGTGTTGTGTACAATAAAGTGATTACTATTACTACTAATACTACTACTACTATAGGAAATTACAATATTACTAAACATTCCCAATTATCCCTGTCCCATAATCTTTTTCTTTCTTTCTTTTCTTTCCCGTTCGTTTTAGAACAACTTCTTACTAAGGTACAATACAATGTACCTAATCAAACAATTGACAATAATACCGGTCAAGAGCATGTCGGGCCATGCTCAGTGTAGGGTTCTGTAGTTACCCTTCCTTCGGCTAAGCTGGAGCTATTAGTACCTATAGAAGATTGTTAACATTGTTAAAATGATTCTTGGTGCCTTTCACCCGATTTAAACAATCTACTTTTCATATCTAATATGAGGAAACCAAAAAGACAAGGCAAATTTGCATAATCAGTTAAATAGACGTATAACCAGGCCATGATTTTTTCCTTAGAACTTACTTTCAATCGCAGACTTTGCATGTCTGGACATAATAATCCATAGCGAGAAAACATTAAATTGCAATATTTATGAAAAAACACATATTTTAGGAAACTGCAGTAATTTTAAAATGATTTGTTAATGAAAGTATGAAAATTAGGCGGGATTGCCTCTTACTTTTTAGGGTTCTGTACCCAAAGGGTAAAAACGGGACCCTATTACTAAGACTTCGCTGTCCGTCTGTCCGTCTGTCTGTCACCAGGCTGTATCTCATGAACCGTGAAAGCTAGACAGTTGAAATTTTCACAGATGATGTATTTCTGTTGCCGCTATAACAACAAATACTCGCACTTGGCCGGTTTTTTTAATTTTTTACTTTTTCATTCTAAAACTGCCAATCGTCAATGGCATTACTCTTTCAGCCAATCAAACTGTTTTGGAGAAATTACTAAATATTATAGTTTGTCAAAGGACTGTTTCATTTCAAACATAGACATAGAGAATCATACTATATTTGTCTTACACTAGTACCAGCACCCAAAAGAAAACGATGAGTAGTTTTTTTTGTTCCTATTTACTGACAAGACTTGCTTGACCAACTATAAATAACAATGAAATGAGTAAAATAAGCAATTTTCTTAAATTTTACTTTATTTACATGAATAATGCCAAATAACTTTAAAACCCATTTAATTTCGTAATAACGTACCTACTGTAACTGTGGCTGTACGTCTTTTTACTATGAAGGGGAGACTTTTTGCGATAACTCAAAAACGGGTAAACTGATCATGTTCGCTATAGTTTTTATTTAATGTCTTTCTTAAGCCTTATATCTACGATTTTTTTTATATTTTTGGATCGATGGTTCAAAAGTTAGACAGGGGGTAGACACAATTTTTTTTTCTTTCTGAGCAATTATTTCCGAAGATATATCTATCTATCAATATTAAGAGGGCCCGGCCCTCTGTCGCTGCAGCATTTTCCATTCCAGCCTATTCTGGGCTTTCGTTTTCACCTCCTGGTATGAATGGCTACAGCACCATTCTTCTATCTGTGTCATGTATGATATTCTAGGTATTCCTCTTTCTCTTCCTTTCTCAATTCTACCCTCCAGTATAATTTTGTTTAGCCCTTCGTGTCGGAGTATGTGACCTATACATTTAGCTCTACGTTTTTCAATGGCGTGCATAAGATATATACTATATCAAAAAATATTTGTTGAAGACCCCTATTCGTTTTAAAAGATCTATCCAACGATACAAAAACGATATAAAAAAATTACACCCCCACTTTACACCGTATCAACCGTCGTGTGCCGTAAAAAAATATTTTTCCCCTCACTAGCTCGGAGAGTCGTCTTTTATCCTTTAAAACAAGCGGGGAAAAACGCATTTTATCCACTAGTGGGGAAAGTAATTTGACCTTGGATGGAACGTGTTTAAGTAGCTTGACAGATAACAAAACGTTAAACGCTCATAATAATGGTTCGTTCGATATTAATTATCATTAAATAAATGGTTTGAGAATCTAATAAAAAATACCAAATTTAGCTTTATTTAATCATTTTAAGTCATAAACCTTAAAATTCCATAAGAAACGTTAGTTTTTTTATAATGATGTTAAATTTAATTCTAATCGCACAAGTTGAGTCGATGCAATTTCAAATCGGATCGTTGACATTTCATACGTCAGAACAGAAATGTCAACATTGTCAACAAAATTTTTACTTATATATAAACACTTTTCACCGACTCACGTAAAGATCAGAATTTCCAGTGTTTTCTGTTATAATATCGTAAAAAATAAGTGATTCCAGTGATGAAGATGAGCCAGTGGATGTTGCACTTTCCTCGCTATAGTGAGGGGAAAAGTTTTGGGTTGCACACGGGTGCAAATGTATTTTACTTCTCGTGTGTTGAAACACTCGCGGGTAAAACACAACTTTGCACCCTTGTATAACAAATAACTATTATATTATTGTACGACTGTTGGATTTATTGATTTATATATCCATGCCAAATTGCAGCTTTATCCACTAACGATCACGAAGCAAAGCATCGGACAGACAGACAGACATGACGAAACTATAAGGGTTCCTAGTTGACTACGGAACCCTAAAAACCCAGGTTTATGGCAGCAAGTTGCCGCCTCTTACTTTGCCATCGTGGCCTCTTGGAGCCTTGGCCGCCCTTTCGTGGGACGCTATTACCTTCGTCGATACGCTAGCCCAGTCCCATGTTGAAGGATCGGCGCGGAAGCCCGGAACTGCCACGGACCAGGCCCAGACACCGCAAATATGCGTTCCTAATAACGGGTCAATACAATTTTGCGGCGCTTGCAATAGTCGATGGTCGACCGAGTCTACCGACACAAAACATTTCATATAGGAAGTGTCGGTCAGACTAATAGGTGTCTCGGGCGACCACAGGGCAGGCTCCTTTTCCGCACAAAGATTAACCTTTCGTATGTGCATGTCAAAAAATTGCCATATAAATAGCAATCGTGACAACTTCATGTTTAAGTTGAATTATATATGGAGCTGATCTGCTCCTAAGCATACGAAAGGTTAAGTCTGGCGGGGCAGCGCCGCCAGCGTCCTGGGCCTAGGCACCATTCCAGAAGCGGGTTGCTTTAGGGAGATATTTTATATTTAGTTTTTATATATAGGTATATGAAAGTGTTGTTAATAAAATATTTACTTGTTGTACCTATCTAACAAATCTAATTGTAAATGTCATTAAAATGTTAGTTATCCGAAACACAACGTCATCGTCTGATTAATATCTGAATTAACCAGTGTACATTGAATCCTGAACATTGATTACTGAACGAAGCGAAGGGTTCTACAATAGAATCCTGAACGTAGTGAGGGATTCAAGTGTTAACGTCCAAGGTGGAAATAATTTTGCTACCATGAACACTATAAAAGAATTAAATATTGTACATTTTAAGAAGACTTTAAAATCACTGCTAATCAAGAAATGTTACTATAGCGTACAGCAGTTCTTGAATGATAATAATTTATAGCTCGTTTTTCTATTTTTGTAATTCTTTTGTAGTTTTCTTTGAAATTTTCATTGTTGACATTCTTTAATATTTATTGTTTTAAATTTTATTATTATTGTGAATTATCTTTCTATTCTTATTTATTATTTTTGTAATTGATTTGATTATTGAAGCATGAATACCTTAGACTAGCGCATGTTTAACTTAGTTTATATAGGTAAACAAATTCGTACGCCTAGCGGCAAAACATAGCGTTCGCAATATGCTCTAACTATAAGACCAATACAATGTACCTATGTTATAACGAATAAATGCATTCTGATTCTGATTCTGATTCATGTGACACATACTGCTTTTCACATCACCTATCAGGAAATTAGGTATTATGTTTCAAAATATTATTTAAACTAAAAAAAATATATGCAAAAAGAAATAAAATCGTATCCTAGACCAGAAAGTTATCACTTTGATCCCTCCTAGCAGGGAGAAAAGTGCCACTTTGATCGCTCCTAGCAGGGAAGAAAAAGGCCTTTTTCGAATGGGTGATGTGAAAAATATAGGTGAACATGCGACCAGAAAGCATTGTTGCCTAAGCTGAAAAGGAACTCTTCGCTAACGCTCGGTCAATTATAAGTGCGAAAGTACCTCTTCACACATATGTCGCTGATCCGATTTAAGTATATAGATGATATTTGGGATGGAGATACATAGTTTAAGGCTCAGGGAATCACCATTACATCCCATGCAGAGGAAGCTGAGGAAGTCTCGGGCAGAAGCTACATATAACAATAGTCTTTTGTTAGGGCGAGGTATGAAAGACACTCATTTTAGTCGAGGTTATTTCACCCGAATTAAGCACTACTTTTCATTTCAAATACTCTTCTTCTCTGTCGTATCGCTCTTGACAGAACGGTCGTGGTCACGTTGAGGCGTCCGCATCGGTAGTAGAGGCCGACACAGCTCTTCGCACGATCTCCCGCCATCTCTCCCTGTTGGCAGACTGTCTAGCACATTCAGATACGCGGTTTCCCACTGCGGACTTTATTTGGTCAGTCCAGCGCATAGGTGATTTGCCGCGCGATCTGGTTCCCTCCATTCTGCCTTGTACGACCAGTCGCTCTAATATGGAGTCGTTATCTCGCCTAGAGACATGTCCAAAGTACTGTAGTATACGCGACTGTACTACGGTCGATAAACGCTGTGTGATGCCGAGCTCCTGGAGTATGGACACGTTGGTGCGGAAGTCTGTCCACGATATCCCAAGCATCTTCCTCCAGCACCACATCTCCAGGGCATCTATCTTCCCCTTTTCCAACTCGCGCACTGTCCACGTCTCTGCCGCGTAAAGAAAAATGGGAAATACAAGTGTTCGCACGAGTCTGACTTTAGTGGCTTTGGTAATGTTGCGATTCCTCCATACTTTCTTTAACTTCTCCATCGCAGTTCTGGTAATGGCCATGCGTCGTTTCACTTCATCTACGCAGCCGCCGCTGTTTGAGATTAAAGCCCCGAGGTAAACGTAGGTCTGCACCACGTCACAGTTCGCAATCTGTGTCACGTTGGGCGAATTGCCATTGACGCGGTCCACGATCATAATCTTGGCCTTTGATCGGTTTATCTTTAGTCCAAACGTGAGGCTTATGCGCTCCATTTTGAGAAGTAATTCCTCCATAAGGTCAGCGTTACTGGCAAATAAGGTGGTATCATCTGCGTACCGCAAGTTTGCAATTTTGTATCTACCAATCGCAACTCCATCAGTCCAGTCTTTGAGAGTGATTCGCATTACAAGCTCGGTGTAGACGTTAAATAGTAAAGGCGAGATTATGCATCCTTGTCGCACGCCCGCACTTGGATGGAAACTATCTGAGAGGAGGTTATCTGTCCGCACTGAAGCTGTTCCCCCTTCGTAGAGTTCCCTGAGCAGAGTACGAGGTGTTGTGGTGTAACCATGTCCAGTAATGTTTTCCACAACGTTGGCCATTTCACAGAGTCGAATGCTTTGGAGAAATCAACAAAGCATATATATGTCGGCTTGTTGAACTCCCGAGCCTTCTCGATGACTTGGCGAACGATGAGAATTTGTTCGCGGGTTCCTTTTCCTTTCACAAATCCGGCTTGCTCTGGCGCAATTTCTCTGGACAAATATGCTTTCAGTCGCTCGTTTATGATGTGTAACATTATTTTGCTAGCGTGTGTTGACAGAGCAACGAGTCGAAAGTTGCTACACTTCTTCGTGGAACCCTTTTTATGGAGGGGCATGAAGACCGTGTGAGCCCACTCAGTGGGCCATTTCCCTGTGGGCCAGATCTTGTTGCAGATGATGTGGAAGATATGCACGATTTCAAATACGAGGAAACCAAATAAAAAGAGACAGCAAAATCAGTAATTTCTTATAATTAGATAGGATAGGTACTTACACTCGCGAGCAAAGAAACGGAATCATTTCGCATGTTTGGCTTCTCCGCTCAATAACTTTTCCAAATTTTATTCAATCCTGACGAAAATGGTATCAACTAAAAGTGATGAAAATTACGTATCTTTATACATATGAGCTTTCTAGGATTCCGCAGTCAACTAGGAAGTTTCGCCATGTCAATTTAGAACCATGGTTCCAAAAATATGAAAAAATCGATAAAGTAAATATTAATAAACACTTTTAATGAAAACTATAGCGAATATGATTAGTTAAACCGCTTTCCAGTTATCGTAAAAGTCTTCCCTTCTTGGTAAAGAGACGTAGAAAGCGCTGCGAAGCTACTCCCTTTTGCTTGCTCCTAATGTTAAATGTACGTGATACTTACTTTAGCCCCGTTCAGCCTAGTGTGACCGAAGGATAACTATATACGGAACCCTACACTGAGCATGACCCGACATGCTCCTGGGCGTTTTTTTTTATATAATGGTTGTAGATATAGATTATTATAAAACTTTAAACATCCAATAATTTCTAGCCTGAGCTCTGCGGTGAAAAACAAAAAGGTCGAGAGAAGAAAAATAAGCCCAATCATCACTTTGTAAAAGCTTTCCATTGGTACAAGCGAGTAAGTATTATGTGATGTTATATTTTTAACCGAAATCACAGAAAATACGATAGAGCAATTACTTACTTAATATGTATTTGTTATTCAGGAACTTTGCGCTAATAAAATAACAGCGGTTGAAACATTCGATATTGGGTTCGCAACATGGCTAGATCATAAATATCAACAGTATCTTCGGGACAAGTCCAGGGATGCCAGCTTTAAATCTGAAGCCAGCAACGTTCAAACCCCGAGGGTTAACCAGGATGTGTGAGTGGTGTGCCTATTAGAATAGAATAGAATATATTTATTTGGTTGAATACGTATCAATCAGATCTTATAAAATAGTTAGACACAGTATTCAGTCGACACAACATCAACATGCAAAATATTTACAAAATGGTACATTACTCGAAAGGTACATTTACTAATTTCTAACATGCAATCATTAAAACAATATCATAATAAAACAATGTCAATGAAATTAAATTGAAAAATAAGAGAGTATTATGGTAAATTAGTCAAAAATAAAATAAAATAAATTACATATGTCAAATAAAAATCGGCGATTGTCATCTTAAATATTACGTTTTAAATTTTAAATAATCCTTAACACTATAAAAGCAATGTTCATGTAGCCATTCAGTCAATTTTATTTTAAATACCTTTCAACATTCTCAGCTCTAGGAGGTTATTGAATATTACAACACACATATTAAAAGCATTTCTCCTATATACATCAGAGGTACAGGCTGGCTGGTATAGTATATGTTGGTAACTTGGTACTGAGCCCGGAGTTGTCTTGCGAACATTTCGTCGCGCTTTATAAAGTACTCCGGGTGGTTTATTGTAAAACTAGATACTTTTAAAATGTACATACAGGCTAGGGGGAGAATGTAATACTTTTGGTAAAGAGATCTGCACGTGTCATCACTCGTGTCACTTTTGTACCGGTCGATGAGAGATGTGGGAGAATTAAAAATGCAGCGTTCATGCAGATAGGTAGTGCAAGACGTTTCGTAGCTAGACGAGGACGATGCGCAGAGATGTGGAGCGACCATGGCACAAATTTCAACACAAATTCAATTCAATTCAATTTCATTTGTGAGTGTATTAGGCTCAACAGATGGAGTTAGTATGCACGAAATAAACCTTAACGATTAAAATTACAACTAATAATACAATGACGTAATGAGTAGCCAGGGATTTTTTGAATCTATAGTTAACATTTTAGGAAATCTTGGCTTACTGGAAATAAATTTACACATTTTTAAATGATTAAGATTATACCTAAACTTACATTATACATGAAATAAGGAACTATCGCCTACATCCCCGCCCCTTAGTGCTGATAAGCACTAGCCATCAACTGAGGACAGTAATGCGACGCCACCCAATGCTCATATACAATATTTCTGCCCACCCATTTACAATTACCCCACAGTAGCAGGCCGTAATTAAGGGTAGATGACACATATCCGTGGTAAGCTGCTAACGCGGCCTGAGTGGAAATTGTATTTTTAAGATTTCTTAGGGCAAAAACAAATCGCGCTAGTTTAGAACACACTGAGTCGATATGATGTTTCCAGATTGTTAATAAATAATTGATCCTAAGAATTTGGCACTATGAGATTCTACAATTGGAGTATTATTAAGATTAATGGTAAGATTCACAGTTAAATTCGAATTGTGATGATGAAATTGTGTAAACAGGGTTTTATTAACATTAATATTTAGGTATTCTATCCATGTAATAACATCTAGCTGCTAATGTTTTATTTATGTCCGATTCATAAGTATTCACGTCAGTTCCTTTTACTATTAAGGTACCTAGTATCATCTGCAAAAATTATACACCTTTGCGATGTTGATTGTGGAAGGTAATTTATATATAATAAGAACAACAAATGGCCTAAATTATTTCCTTGTGGCACCCCTGTCTCATTGACACGACACTGAGATCTACACTTTTCTTTAAAATATTGTTCCCTTCTGTGACAATTCTCGCAATTTCCGTGCACTGTGTTCGGTTGGTCAGGTAACTTTCATCCAATCTAGAACATAATTCATAATTTATTGCTTATTATCATGTGGTACAAAACAGATATTACATTAGGGTACGTTCACACATGAACCCTGTCAGGGCACAGCAAGTATTTCTTAAAACTAAACTATAACTAGGTACATAAATTAAAATTAACGCATTTTCATCAAGGCATAAGATTAAAAGCGAATACTTATTATTTTATACTTATTTTATTATATTAATTACTTATTATTTTATTATAAATTTTATTTTATTTTATTATAATCAATTAGGTACTTATTTGGGTACTATTTCAATAGGAGGTACATATAAATTTGATTTATTTTATCTTTATTACATAATTTGTTGTTAAATACATTCCCACAGTAGCATTAATAGGTTTGCATTAAATATATTTCATTTAATTTACCATTCATTCAATATATAATATTATAAGTAGATGTATTTAATTTAAATGTAATTTAGATTATCATTATAGGTATTTTTATATAATTTAAATTATTATGATTTTATTTTGGCAAAGATTCATCATTCAGGTACTCGTCTATGGAATAATAGCATTTTTTGAGAAGCAAATTTTTTAGTTCCCTCTTGAACACATTGTCTTCGATTTCGTTTATAATTTTTTTTAGGAAGTTTGTTTGCTACAAGTATGCATCGGTAATAAAGGCCTTTTTTAAACATATCTAATTTTGTTGGGGGTAGTTGTATTTCAATTTTATTACTTTGCCTTCTTTGCGAGTTAACAACTTTTTTTGTGAATAGATGCGAATTGTTCCTAACAAAGAGTGCCGCTTATTATAGAGGGCAACGTGAGAATGTTTAATGCAGCGAAGTGCGGTCGAGTAACTAAGCGAATACATTTCTTCTGCATTAGGAATAGTTGATTGACATCAGTACTGGCCCCCCACAGAATCACACCGTACTGGAGCCTTGCGTGCTCAAACGCAAAATATGCTTACAGGGCGGTCTCCAAGTTAGTATTGACCTTGAGCACACTCAACGAGTATATAAAGCTCTATAATTACAGGATTAAACGAACTTACCTGCAGTGAAGTTCTATCCTGATTATATTTATGCTTAGTCCGAGGTAGTTATTACATGTAGTATCCCGATTCCAGCGTCTAACGTCGCGATTTCAGAGCCTAAAAAAAAATAACCCTACCTGGCAACACTATGGTCACCGTACTTCATTAAGTTCAGAGCTAATTAAGAGGGTAAGAGATTAAGATATTAATCTTGGGAGGGAAGGGAACTTCCTACCTCGGACTAAGCACTACATATAATCAGGATAGAACTTCACTTCAGGTAAGTTCGTTTAATGCTGTAATTATATTTATGCTTAGTCCGAGGTAGTTATTACATGTAGATGTTCAGAGAAAATTAATAATCATTATTTATTTACTTTAAGATGTTTTAATGGAAAAAAGAGACTTACTATCTCAAGTATCTCACATTTTATACCTTAGGTATACTTACTGTATTCTTAACAGTTATAATGAGATCAAATTAGAACAAACATACACATTAAATCTTAAATAAAATTAATCAGTGAGTAACAGTCTTATATTACTCTTATAAGATCCTTAACTAATTTCTTAACAGTAATATTCAGTCTTTTCTTAACAGTAGTAGTGTATCATCATCAGCAGTTCCACTTCATCAAATGTCACTTTTTTAAATGTAAATTCAAAATGGTTTTAAAAAAGCATTTAAGGTGGTTCGACTAGGTTACCCAAAGCTTAAACCCCGCTAGATGGCGTCACTTTCGCAAATTTTCAGGTTTTATTTTTTTGTGGAATAGTGTTGGTATCTGTATACTTAAAAGTATGTTTAGCGCACTCTTTACATAAATATTGAACTATTATAATAAACATTGAATACTTCATTAGTGCAAAAAACACTTTTAAAGTCGACAGAGTGTTTCTGTCATGCTATTTCCTACTATTACTCACACATGTAAACAGTGTTTCCGTGATGCTTGTAGTAGACAATTTCATGCAGTGTAAGTATGCTGCAATGGCGTTGCGGTATGTTCGTGGAAATACGTGCAAGAGGATTCGGGTTCGAGACTGGTACGTCAGGGGTACTTTTTTTGTCCTTTTTGTGTTATCTTATGTTTCTTATACCTTTTATTCTTCGAATTCTTGTCAAATTCCGATATAACCGATATATATTTCAGTGATATCGGAAACGGCTCTAATGATTTCGATGAAATTTGCTGTAAGGGGTTCGATCGAGCTAGGTCTTATCTCTGGGAAAACGAGCATTTTGAGTTTTTACTTATGTTTTCTTTTTCTCCCAGATATTCAGTATTATTAATAAATTAGTTTATAACGTTTTATAAAAATATGTGACGTTTTGAACTAAAAGGTACCACATTGTCGGTTGTCGATTAGGTTGATTTCATTTTGAAGCTTTATGGAAATATGACAACAATAAGTAGGTACCCGTTTGGTTGAAAACGCCACATATATTGAAAACCTGACTTTCACAAATCTCACCTTTTTGGGTTCTTCCAACTCAGAAAGGATGGAGAATACTGACGATTCTTAGTAGCACTAGCCCAAGGAAGTCCAGGTTTGTAAGTGTCAGGTATCAGTTTTTTTTTAAAGCGCTAAATATAGTTCTACAAGTAAAGCAATCCCTTACTGCCCAGCCTCTATAGTATTTTTCAAACTGAAAGGGTACTACGATGATAGATTTCATCTCCATACAATTCATAACCTAATAATGCCAAATGTTGCAAAATTATATTGAATTGAGATCTATCATCGTACCCTTGCAGTTTGAAATAGTTATTTACGATACAAGTGCGGAAAAGAGAAAATTCGAAACGAGTGGCTACAGATTAAAACACGACCGCAGAGAGTGTTTTAAATCGACACGAGTTGCGAATTACCTATTCGCACGTGTATCGTACAACGTTTTGCAGTACATATGGCCCTTTAAACTTTCGACATATGCATGAAAAGTGCTCTTTACGCACTAGGGCGAGAAAGTTGCACCATATGTACTGTAAAATACTTTTTAGTACATATGGTGCTACATATACGTTACCGCCCTAGTGCGGTAATTAGTACAATACGTGCATATGTCGAAAATGTAAAGGGCCATAATTATGTACTGTAAAACGTTGTACAATACACGTGCGAAAAGGTAATTCGCAACTCGTGTCGATTAAAACACTTCCTTCGGTCGTGTTTCAATTTATCGCCACTCGTTGCCAATTTCCTACTTTTCGCACTTGTATCGTAATGTACTAATAATAAAGTAGTAATTGTAAAATAAAATTAAAACTTTTTTTATATATATTTTTTGGATTCAAGTAGGTACAGTGAGTAACAACATTGCATGGCCTTCTAATTATAACTATTATAGAAAACGGGATATTTATCATGTTTATTTATATTATTTATTTCTCGATATTTTGGCCGGTCTTGCAAGACCAGTCGTTGTGGAGATCCCTGGGGAGGCCTATGTCCAGCAGTGGATGTCTTGTTGGTGTAGATGGATTCACACAACAAATGAAATAACATTTTTTCATATTTGTTATCCGTAGTTGTCCCTGTACCTGAAAGAAAAATAATATCATGATAGCACAAAATCTCTAATGTTATAGGAAGAAAGATGATGCAACAATACGGATTCTAATAAAGTTATCATTTACTTACCTAGTAATAATTGTGTTTTTCATTCATAGACAAAATTCCATAATTGTCATCCCCAGGAAATGTTTTATTTTACTTTATTGCAGTGAGGATGTCCTTTTTCTGGCTAATGAAGGAAAACATTTTATTTCCAAGAATGCCTCTTCATTTTGCACAATACCTAAAAAAAACCTAGAGTTAGTGACACATTGACTATTCGGCAACCAAAACAGTAATAATTACATTATATAGGTATTGTTCACTGCTTATATCTACCATTACGGAAGAAGTGAGAATTATTTTCTAAAAAGATCGGCACGAGAAAATTACAATGTACAATGAAGGAATGAAACTGTACCTACCTTACGAAACTTCACCATCATGAATTCCGCTTCAATTGAGTCTGAATTTTTCTGGATTTTCGCGGACCAGAACACCGATGATTTTTGTAACTTGATTTAGACGTTGCTATCATTTTCAATTTATACAAACAAATTGACACAATAAACATGACCCTATGTGTCAGTGTCAACACTGTCAAATAAAAATGCACTAAACATGACGGCACTGCAAATCCTGCCAGGTCGGCCAGGCAACGTCGCCAACGTCATAGAGTGGCAACGCCGCACGCAACGTATTTGTACACGACATTTGTGACACACACATACGTAAAATTGATGAAAAATTACGTTGATTTATGTATGATTTCTGTATGAAACAAAGTTTTTCTATTAATTTAGCGCAAACGAATATTCGAAAGTATATAAATGAGCAAATATTTGTGTAGTAATAGTGTGTAGTGCCTTAATTAAAGCAGATTGAATTTTGTATGAAAATCGAACCACCTTAAATACAAAATGCAAAATACTTTTCAGATTTACTATTTCAAATGCAAAATACCAAATAGTTTTGCGTTTTGTATTTCAAATGCTAAATGCAAAATAGGTATTTTCAAAATACTTTTTTAAAATAAAATACCTTTTGAGCAAATCTCAGATATTTTTTATTAATTTTAGGTATTTATCATGAGAAATAGAGACACAATGCCGAGCCGAACAAAAACGTATGACATTTTATGTTATTATTAATAATAATAATACTCACTTAAAATACTGTAAAAAACTAGACTAACAAAAAGAGAGCCATGGCTCCATTTTGTGAATTGTGTGGCCATTTATTTCGGTTGATTGTGCATCTAGTTCTTATTTTATTATTCTTACTTTTCTTTTATTAATAACAACTGGACTGGTAAGTATTGTTAAAAAGTGAAAAAAATGAACATAACTGGCCAAAGTAGGTATTTTGCATTTTGTATTTGCATTTTAAATAGAAGTATTTCAAATAAATCGCATCTGTGTAAATTCTTGATTTTTTGATTAAAATACTAAAATCACTATATGTATGCCTTTAACATTTGAGGAGTTCCCTCGATTCCTCATGGATCTCATCATCAGAACTGCTTTTTGACAAGAACAGGGCCAATCTGTATGTATATACTTACAATCAAAAAAAGAATTTTCAAAATGGGTCCTGAAATGACGGAGTTATGGAGTAACAAACATAAAAAAAAAATTGAAAACCTCCTTTTGAAATCTTGAAGTCGGTTAAAAAGCGCTACGACTACTTTAAATCCGTTTTCTGAACCTACTGCACCTTAAGTGGTATTCTTTGATATTTACAGGGGGTTGTATAAATCAGCCAAACCAAAGGGATTAAGAAGAATACTAAAAAGGTAAGTAAACGTTACAGTGCAGTGGTAAACTGTGGAAGTTGCTTGGAATTACCTATACTTACCTACATATATATAAATGTAGCTATTTTTTTGTAACCTGTTGGATGAGATATTATAAACATTATAAACTGCCCTTGCCATTTTAGCCCTTGGAGAAAACGGCATGCCGCTTGTAAAACTCCCGAGGGAGGAATCTGCTGCACAGAGTGAGTTTACTTGTTAAATAATATACTTTCTTTACTAACGATGCCGATGCCGCATTTAGTAGGTAGTAAAAATAAGTTAAATTCTTTTAACCCAGCTAAATATTTTATTTTCCACACTAACGCTCCCACGCCCCACCTAGTATGGAGTCTCGTAATTATTATTACATAAACACCTTCAATAATTGCAGATGTAAGGAAAGTTGGCAGACTATATTGAGACCTAAATCGCTGAGTCGCTTCGAGTCAGATAATTGCGCTCAGTGAGTAAAAAATAAAATACTGTGAATGACGTTCAGCTAAGTATCACGTGAACCAGAAATCGATTTACTATTCAGCTCTGCTGGTTCGTCTTTATTGCCGTTATGTAAATAGGTATGTGCCATTCATGTTTTAGGAAAATTTCAAACGGAGCTTCTTCTAAAATCACCGTGACTTCCTCCGATACTCAAGTTGTTATTAGATCAAATAAAAGAGATCTAATCATTCAAGAGACTACAGCACGATGTGACGACATTTCTTATTTGGACAAAACCATCAGTGATAAAGAAACTCCTAATATTGACGAATTATACTCGAAAAACAAATTCGGAAAGAAAAAACGCAAAAAATCAAAAATAATTAAATGTGAGTGTCCGGTAGAAGAAAAGGAAATAGCATCAAACTACAAAACGGACACGGTTACGCAATATGGTCCTGATATAAATACTGAGGAAAAACCTCTCAAAAACACTACTGGAACTAATGTTACCAGTAAATCAGATGTTTTAAATAAATCAACTGAATTGGTGAGTAGGTTTATGTGCATTTTCTTTATCAATCATCAATTTATTACCTACAACTAAATAGCCTTCGCAGCGTCTTACGTAAGCGAACAACTCGCGAACGCTAAGCGATGCGGTGTGACGCAGCGAGGAAGAAATAAACCGTTGATACGTATGGAAGTGTCCTACGTGAGCGATCTAGGCGCGAAAGCGAAGCGAAGCGGCACGACGCGGCGAAGAAAAAACAAACCGTTGATAGGTGTGGAACTGTGGAAGTGTCCTAGGTGAGCGATCTAGGCGCGAACGCGAACGCGGGCGGCGCGGCGCGGCGCGATGCGATGGCCTTGTCCGACGTGTGGGCGCGGATTCAACGCGCGCGGCTTCTATAGTTTGATGCTAGAAATATATCGACCTTATGTATTGTGTGCTACATCAATTGTCGTAAAACTTAAGAAATAATAATAAAATAACTAGTGGCCATGTGAGCTGTTGACGTCGCGATAAGCTTCATAAGTTGAAAACATGAAAAAAAAGCTTAATTCGTTGTTGAGTCATTCAAGTGTCGTAGACCCTCCTGGCACTTAAGTACTTCATCTCAATTTACCGAACCGACCCGAGCCCAACTAGATGAGGTAACATGAGACGAGGTGAAGTGACGTGTCACATGACGTAAGGTGACCTGAGGTGACGTAAGATGACATGAGGTGACCTAAAGGGCACGTGAAGTGACCAGAGTTGACATACGGTGAAATAGAGGTGACCTGACGTGACATAAGGTGACCTGAGGTACAGGCAAAGAGTATAGTAAATATATACGAGTAGAAAAGTACGGGCCCTGCGTCGTAGCAACATCTTTTCTGTCGAGCTCCGCAGTAAAAAAATCGTGGACGGGGCAATGAGGGCTACCGTTTTTGTGCTCACCAGTTGGCGCCACTGTAGTTGTAGGTCCAGGAAAACAGATCTCAAAATTCTTCTATGCTTATATTTTTATAAAATCAATACATTACACACAAAGGTATTTTAACGTCTAAATGTGCCATTTTTTCAACCTGTTTTTTTAAACCACTAACATCTTTTTTTTATATTAGCCTATTTTGGTGTCCCACTGCTGGGCAAAGGCCTCCCCTCGTTTTTTCCACTCGACCCTGTCGTCGCCATTTTCCCACCATTTGGGGTAGAATGTGTCCAAGTCGTCCCGCCATCTCCTTTTTGGTCTGCCTGAACCCCGGCCTGCACCGTCTATGGTGCTCCGTGGGTCCCACTCAGTAACCATTTTGGCCCACCTTTCCGGGTGCATGCGACAGACATGTCCCGCCCAGTCCCACTTAAGCTTAGCGGTCTTGACGCCTACATCTGCAACTCTAGTTCTGGAGCGTAGTTCCGTGTTTCTGATTCGATCAGTTCTACGAACACCTAATATACTACGCTCCATAGCTCGCTGGCAAACCTTGAGTTTCGATTTTAGGGCCTCAGTTAATGACCAAGTTTGTGCACCGTAAGTTAGGATGGGCAGGATACACATGTTAAGGAGTTTGCGCTTAAGACACAAGGGAAGGTCACCCTTCATTAGTGCTTTCATGGACCAGAAGCTCTTCCAGGCGTTCTCGATACGTCTATCGATTTCTATAGACCGCCTGTTCTCGAAGGATGCTATCTGGCCCAAGTAAACGTACTCGTCCACATACTGTATATCCTGCCCATCTACTGCTATGCTATGTTTAGCTTGATTGGTCATCAACTGAGTTTTCGCTCTATTCATTGTAAGTCCAACCTCAAGGCTCGCCGTGCTGAGGTCTTGCAGCATTTGTTGCAGATGTGATGACGTGTGGGAGAAGAGGACTATGTCGTCAGCAAAGCGCAGGTTTGTTAACCTCTTGCCGCCAACTTCAATGCCCATCGTCTCCCATAACATCTATTGAGCTATATCTATTGTTTACCACGATTAATCAAAGATGGACAAAGATTTACCACAATTATGAATAAGGAGTGAAAATTCCAGGTAAAAAAGCGTGAAACCCTCAAAACTTCTATGCATTTGACATTTTGAAAGACCTTCATCTACACTAGCGACCCTAGAGGCGAAATTAAACGCGGTAGCCCTCATTCTCATCCGATCGCAGTGAATCAAGAGTCAGTGTGTGCAGAATTACTAGTGCTACAAAAAGGATTGGGGTGTTTTAGCCGCAGACAGCAGAAAAAGCCAGAAAACCTTGTATTTGAGGTTATAACGCTCTAAATCAGCGAATAAGTCACCACTGGACACTGGAATCTTCACGTGCGATACGCCGCTGCAAGCGCCTTGTGAAGCCCCATCAAACGAAACCTCAAGTACAATCGAGCGTCACTCCGTCGAGGCGCAAACACCAAAAAAACAAGTACCACGTGGTGGCGTGGTCGGAGATCAAGCGGCCCGGCGTGGCGCGAGGTGTGCGGCTCAAGCGGACAACGCAGTTTGAAGCGGTGCACCGTGCACCTCTCCAAGTGTAATCCGGTACTTGTGCCAAGCTTTTAACTCTACAAACCCTAACTTCACAAACTCTACACGTTAGTCAAAATATGTGGCTTAGCCATTTCGTTACTACAAAAACTATATAATATATAATAACTGTATAATAAAAAATAACGAATAGTGAATAAATTTTTCACCTTACGTCCATGTAAGGGGGCTACAGTATGGGGTTCTTCAAAAAAGGAGTGTACAGGTTTTTAAAGGGTCGGCAACGCGCGTGTAATATCTCTGGTGTTGCAGGCGTTCATAGGCTACGGTAACTGCTTACCATCAGGCGGGCCGTATGCTTGATTGCCACCGACGTGGTATAAAAAAAAAAAAAAAAAAAATGTGACGGTAGCGAAACGGCCAAGCCACATAATTTGACTAAGGTGTAAAGTTTGTGAAGTTAGGGCTTGTAGAGTTAGAAGCTTGGCTCTATAAGAGATCTGATAACTTTTTTATCAGTGCGAGCCTTATGGTTTCGTCTTGCCACCATTTTACATGAAAATGGGTTTGGTGGGATTTCACTTCTTTTTGTAAGTTGCTTATGACAATCTTTCATCCCCTAATTTAAAGGGTGGGGGCTAATTTACTATTAAAAATCCTGAAATACGTATCTGGAGGCATTTTTTACTGATTCCCCATACAAACTTCAATCCCATTTTCCCCCTAACGCTCTTTTCCACCCCTGTACGGGGTGATTTTGGGGTTGAAAACTTTTTTATATCCTTTCCTATACCAAAAACAATCTACTCGTACATACAAAATTTCAGCTAAATCGGTTCAGCGGTTATTAAATAAGTCCTCTAATGACATCATATCCCGAGAATTTTGTTTCAATGTGGTATACATGGTATAATCCAAACCCAAGTTATGAGTTTCCAAAAAACGACGAAGCGCTTAGAGAAAAGGTAGGTAGTGCCCTTGCGCTTCGCTTTGCTCGTCTTGACGGGGGCACTGCCGTGCCCCAGATAAAAATGAATTAAGTGTGAGTCGACTAATCTAATAATCAAATCCGGTATTTCTACATGCGCCACGCCTCTGGCCGCGTCGTATTCGCGTCTAAAATCAAATGAATTGATCGCGCCCGCCCGCTACACGCTGCGCCGCGCCGCTTCGCCATCTCGTCAAGAATTCAAGATCGCTCACCTAGGAGGCTAGGACCCTTCCATATGCAACAACGGTTTGTGTCTTCCGCGCCGCTCGATGTTCGCGTGTAAACCGCGCCGCATCGCCCCGCTACGCAACGAGATCGCCCACGCAGGACACTTCTATAAGTGTCAAAGGATTGATTTAGAGATGTGTCAACTCGTTTGCCAACCCGGTTCAAACCGAGTTAAGCCCAACTCGAGCCGACCCGGTTTGTTAGTTCGCCAACTCGGTTCTAATGAGCAGACGGAACGCAGCCTATGCATTGATTCATTGATTCACCCTCGCCGCACCGCTTCGCTTCGCGTTCGCGTGTTGTTCGCCTAAGTAAGACACTTCGTTAGGAACGTGTACCTAAATAACTCCCTACTAATAATATTATAAATGCAAAGGTACTCTCTGTTTGTCTGTCTCTTACCTCTTCACGCTTAAACCGCATTAAAATAATAATTTGCTATACAAACCATAATGCCTACTTGTATCACTACACACGAGTGACTACTATACCGTCATCACCAGGTGACACCTACTGCGACTAAAAACTCGTATGCACACATGTCCAAAGAGACCTTAGCATTGGGAAAAAAGAATATAGGCTCAAAAATCGATGTTAAATGTGAGTGTCCGGCAGGACCAAACGAATCAGACAATTATTACAAAAAGGACATGAGCATACAACACGATCAGAATAAATATGTTGAAGAAATTAATCCTGTCAAAAATAGTACCACTACTCAAGTCCCTATTAAACCAGATTTTTCAAATAAATCAACTGGATCGGTTAGTAGCAAAGCTCATTATTTTTAGGGTTCCGTACCCAAAGGGTAAAAACGGGGCCCTATTACTAAGACTCCGCTGTCCGTCTGTCCGTCTGTCCGTCCGTCTGTCCATCTGTCTGTCTGTCTGTCACCAGGATGTATCTCATGAACCGTGATAGCTAGACAGTTGAATTTTTCACAGATGATGTATTTCTGTTGCCGCTATAACAACTAATACTAAAAACATATTAATATAAATATTTTAATGGGGCTCTCATACAACAAACGTGTTTTTTTTGCCGTTTTTTCCCGTATTGGTACGGAACCCTTCGTGCGCGAGTCCGACTCGCACTTGGTCGGTTTTTTAATACCTATACCTTAGGGTCACATAGTAATTAGGTTCATGTCACGTGCCTCCTACGCGGGCGTACTCGTTAAAGGCAATAAAGCCTAATTTTCTGATTGGACTGTAATAATATGTTAACGGAATTCAATAAAAACACCGTGCATATCACCGTCTATCGGCGAAAATAAAAAGATGAAAGCGTTCGAATTGTTTAGCTATTTCAGTACCTAGCAAATACATTTGCACGTCACAAATACCATTAGAACCACACCAGAGATAGACTGAAACAATTGTACCATACCAGTATGTAGTAGGAAGTCAAGCTTTTCACAAGCCGTAGATGAATTAGCGATATTTCCTTTTAAAAATTGAAGGTAAGTACTAAACGGACTCAAAAGTAGGTCTGGTAAGCCGAGTGTAATCGAGTCCATGCATGTTTGGTCTTACCATGTTTTAATGTTTGTGTATTATACTGAATTATTCCTACGCAGTTAAATGTGAGCTTTACAAACATTTTGGCTGTAACGGTTTATTGACACAAACGGTACATAATTACCATGATCATGAATAGGTATGTTATAAACTGGGGTAGTCCGGTTCGCCAGGCGCGGTCGCTTGGATATATAATATATGATACGAGTACGTATCGCACGTGAAGAAAATAATGAATAAATAAATAAATTAAATCTTAATTTCACTACTTATGTTTCAGATAAGTGCGAAGCATGAAGACCGCCAGAAGCATATTGTTTGCCAGTGTCCCATGGCCTTCGCTGATGATGCTGCGCAGACCTCAGATTATGCAATAACGCCGGTAACGTATATATTATATTTCATAGTCCTCACTTATACTGTAGGTACGAGTATATCACTTTATTTTCATATTTTTCCCTTGATCTTCTTAAGTGTATGGAATTGCAATCGTGGTCACTTCATAGCGAAATTGTATGCTACGCAGTCTAGTATTAGATCTCAGTAAATAAATCATATTGTAGGTACTATCTACCATCGCATTAGACTAGGCTTCTAGCATTAGTACAGATTAATCGCTACGATATAACGTTACTTATATAGCCGGCATAAGATGATTTCATTCAGTTGAAAATACAATGTATTATCCTTACCTTAAGTTTTAGAACCTGTAGCAAACTCCAGACGGTACCAACCTACAATTTTAGCACTATCTGATTAAATTGTCAATCTAATTGTGGACACAAAAATAAAATTTGCGCCGATCCCCCATGATTCGATTGTAAGATTGTGAGCAATAAAATCAGGTGCCGACGCAAAAATGCCAATTTTCCACGCTAGTATGCGCGCAAGGGGGCTAGTTTTTGTTTTTTAGCGCTCGACCGTCAACATAAATCTAAAATTGGTGAGATTTTTTGTACGTGTGGACGCTAGATGAGACTGACGCAAATTTAATTTCTGTTCAAATTGTCAATTTGATTGCCCCGTCTGTACGACCTCTAAAATATTTTTTATATTTGAGATACGATATCGTTTATATAGTTTGTCAAAGGACTGTCTCATTTCAAACATAGACAGAGAGAATCATACTATATTTGTCTTACACTAGTACTAGCACCCAAAAGAAAAGGATGACTATAGTTTTTTTTGTTTCTATTTACTGACAAGATTTGCTTGACCAACTATATCTGGTAGTTTAAAGTGTTGGAAACGAAATTTAATACGTTTAGAAAAGGAGAGATTTTAATACGTTTGGGAGTAATAGTAAGTAATAGTTATTTACGATACAAGTGCGGAAAGTAGGAAATGCGCAACGAGTGGTGATAAATTAAAACACGACCGAAGGGAATGTTTTAAATCGACACAATTTGCAAATTACCTATTCGCACGTGTATTGTCCAACGTTTTACAGTAGGTACATATGGCCCTTTTATACGACATAGGCATGCTAAGTTCTTATTACCGCACTAGTGCAGGTAAGTAGCACCGTCCAGTATAAAAGTTTTGTTTTTTGTTTTTTAGGGACATGTTACAAGCGGCATTCCTCTGTTTCTGCGAGTCGTGTCTACAAGGTAGTTACAAATGATTAAGTACATAGATTGAGAACTTATAGGTACATAATGCTTAATAAGTTAAAAAGACTCCAATGTTGAAAATTAAAATATTATTTATATACGAAATGACTGTTGTAAGATTATTTGCAAATGGTATTTTTAGGTAAAAAGATTAGTTGCTTATAATGATTACACTTACGAGCATATTACTTTAAATCATTACTAGCACAAATAAATCAATAACACTCAAAAGATAATGAAAACCTTTTTATTTACAATTTTCATATAAAATACTTAGAAATAAACATACCATTATGTAGATTTAAAATATTTAATACACGGTTATAACGGCGTGCCGTATGACGTAGCGGGTTTGTTTTGGGGTAGAAAACTATGAGTTGCGTCTAGTTGTGGTGCCTGGCTGTTGGCCGTGATCGTGGGCAAGCCGTACTCCTGCGAGGGTGCCGCAGCCGACGCCGATCCAGAGACTGACGTCACGGCCTCTGACGACTGATTAGACGACGACTGCTCTATTGAATTAGTGATCTGAAGAGGAGAATTATGAACAAAGGAAGAGATCTCTATACTAGGTCTAGCCTGTTCTAATGAAACCCCAGAAACAAGGGATACATAGCCAGCGTTTCTTGCCGAAGTGTGCTCATTATCTTTTATAATATTTTGAACCCGATCGACAACTGTTGCGTCTAAAGCCTCTCCGTGCGACCGAAGACTTGCACTGCTGTATTGGTTATTATCCGCATGGTAGCTGGACCATGCAGACGATGCCACGTTATTGCTAAGAGGCTGCGAGTGTAGAGGTTGTGCCTGGAGAGGCTGCGGTTGAATGGGTTGCGCATAAAGAGGCTGCGGTTGAAGTGGCTGCGCCGGGAAAGGAGCTTGCGGGAATTGGAGTTGAGGTTGCTGGTACGTGTATCCCTGTTGAAGTTGCGACTGAGGGTGTGGCATTGGCTGGGCGGGTGGAGCGGGTCGGGCCTGTGGCGTGGAGTACCCAGGTATGGGCGCTAAGAAGACGGGCAGGGACGCCGGCTGCACCGGAGCGGGTGGTGCAGGCCGGGGGGCCGGAGCTGGTTGAGGCTGGGGTTGAGCATAATTATAGCTTGGTGGGATCTGAGGGATAGGTTGTGGTTGAGGTTGCGCATACTGAGGATAGGGTATGATTGGAAGAGGTTGTGGGGGTGGAGGATGGGAGTGTATATGGGGCTGAGGCTGGGGCTGGGGTTGAGGGGGTGAAGGATGGGAGTGTATAAGGGGCTGGGGTTGTGGCTGTGGAGCTTGTTGCGAATAGTGATAACCAGATCCTGTATTAAACTGTGGAGCAGGCGCAGGTTGTGGTGGGTATTGAACAAACTGTGGTTGCGGATAAGGGTGAGTATACGGGTGCGGATGCTGGTGCGGGTACGCTGACGGAGGCGGGGGCGGCGGCGGCGGTGCGTGAGCCGGGGGCGGCGGCGGCGGTGCGTGAGCCGGTGGCGGCGGCGGCGGCGCTGAGGGGTAGTTGAACGACGGCGCGTGCGCCGCCGGTCGCGGCAGATGATATGGTACTTCTGCCGTAATCGCGGCCACCATTGAGAATATTATTACCTATAAACAAATGAACATACAACTGAAATAACATTCGCGTTGCAATGATTTCAATTCTGATATAACCTATAATAATCAGTGAACCATAAAAACCATGAAAAATATTGAATTTGCTTAAATACTTTATTTATAAAACAAATGACCAATTGACGTTTAAACTATAGGCGGCATTTTTTATTGATCACCGAGGAAAACTAGTCAAATATGTTTAACCTACATTAACATAGGCCTAAGTAAACACAATAAATAATTTCACTTTTGGCCGCTCGCTTGTATCTACTCACCGCGCTCCTCATGGCTGTGCTGGCGTGATTTCGTGTGTGCCGCTCCGAGGAGCAAGCACCTTGGCTTTATACCATCCACCACTACTCTGTGGAGAGTGTCAATATGAAATCTATGGACAGTATGTACTTATGCTAAACGATTACCTAAATTTTTAGTCAACTTGGTACCCGGTACGTCAGCGAAGGACAATGTAATAGGGATAATAACACATGTTGAATTTTATAACAAAATCTGGTAAAATATATAGCAAATGAGCAATTTATCACAATAATGTGGATATTAAAATAATATATGGAAATAATACAAAAACACAGGACCTAAAAGTTTCAAAATTTAAGTTTTTTTTAAACTTCCAAAAATATAAAAAGTAAGGATACCATTCGATTCCTTACATTTTATCCAAAAAAATATTGTACGGCAACTATATACTTAAACGCAATATTTCACCGACAAAAAAGTAATTTTCTTGTTTTGTCCATACTTCAAGATGGGCTCTCAGTGACTACAGTGAAGTACGGACTTTGACTATCATTTCTGACTTTTGTATTGCTTTAAGGGGCCCACTGACTATCAGTCCGCCGGACGATATCGGCCTGTCAGTTGATCGGAACTGTCAAATTTTTGTTCTAACTGACAGGCCGATATCGTCCGGCGGACTGATAGTCAGTGGGCCCCTTTAATACAATGGCTCCCATATAGACATTTGATCCTATAAACACACCTGATCGATTAGTACCATTAATTAAAATTTGTCATTTAGCCTAGTAGATTGTTAACCAAGGGATGAAAGGCACTCATCTCTGCCGAGGTTGTTTGGCGCTCGAACGCAGTGAGAGCGCCAATAGTCCGAGGTTGAAAAGATGCCTTTCACCCGAGTTAAACACTACTTTTCATTTCGAATCTCTACTCACTCTACTTTCAATTAACATTTTAGGCACAAGTATCGTTATTTATGGAATGGGGAGTTAAATATTAGAATAGAAATTTTATAACAATTAGCCTCATGCATGAAGTTTATATTTGAACGAAATATGTTTTATTCGGATGTTTGTTACCGATATATCATGTTACAAATGCATTTCCGTTTTTAAATTACCATTTAATTACATAAAATTATAAACAAAAAGTACAAAAATTTGCCCGCGAAAAGCTAGTGAGCGAAACGCTCGAAACGCCACGTGACGACACGCGTTCGACAGATTAGTGTCATTAGTAGCAAACGTCAGTTGGGCCGCCCAACGTGTGACGTCATCACGCTCTGTCGAATTCGCGCCAAAAATTATGAGCGTTTCAACCGCTCAAAAATTTTCAACATTTTAAATATTTTTTAATAAAATAATGTTAAGGTTTACAAAAGTATTTTTATCATTTCCGGTGTTCCAACGATATAAATTATGAATCCAAAAATAAAAATAAATTCATGCATGGAGCTAATTCCATTTAAACCCAAATTTCGATTGCGTATCGTATAAAAAAAATCGTACTTGGAACGTAAAATGCGCTAGTGCAGAGACATATTATTTTCTGCACACCTTTTAAGAGAACAATTACCTTTCAGAGCATGAGAATAGCTATTTATGCAACAAGTGCGGAAATCATCTTTACACACGTGTATCATACAATGTTTTACTAATGCAATTGCAAATAAGTTTAATTATTAAAAAATTGAAAACAAAAAGTACTAGTGCGAGAAAGTAGCACCATATGTACTGTAAAAAAAAAATTAAAACAAAAAGCACTAGTGCGGAAAAGTAGTACTTTCCGCATGATATGGCTCTGTAGGAAACGCACTTTTCGAGCACATGCATTGTAAATGAAATAGTAGATTGTTAACCAAGGGTTGTTGTATGAAAATCAGTGGGATTGCCTCTTTCTTTTTAATTTTTTTACTTTTTCGTTCTAAAACTCCCAATAGTCAATGGCATCCTACTCATTTAGCCAACATAATAAAAGTTTTACAGAATTTATATAATAAATCACTTTTTAATAAAAAAATAAGAAACTTTTATCTTATATTTTGTTTATTTTCATGAAGTTATTTAGCACTATAACTATAAAACGCCATTTAATAACGTACAAACGTTTAACTGTGGCTGTATAAGATTCTGCCTTTGCTTATTTACGCAAGTGTAAGGTTTCAAAAAAATATTGGTGTATTCCTTTTGGTTCCCGCATTATGAAATGGAGTAAATACAATTCAACAAAAAAAATCAAGAATAATTTATTTTAACAATTTACTTACATAATTATTGATAAAAAAAGATTCAATGCGCTATTAGTAAAAAATTATAATACAACACAATACAATTATCAATTGTTCCAGGCGGGGAAATAAAGACTATTTTTCCAGTTTGTTTCTACCCACTCTGCAGTTGCTCGTGGGACGGGGACGCAGAGGAGTACACCACTTTTCTGCACTAGATCAGAAACGTATCTGCGTACTTTTTAGAACAACAACGACACACTTTCAGAGCATGAGATATGAAAAATTATTAGACCTGCACCTGCTTACAGCGGGCCTACTTATACTAAACGCTGTCACTTCATATTGAAGAAAAATTTCTATAAAATAAATAAAGCCATAAATTACTAGCTTCTGTCCGCGTCTACGTTGAATGATGATTTTTCACGATGAAAACAACCCCTGTCCTGAAATGTCCTGCCCCGGGACTCAAACTATTTTCATACCAAATTTAATCTAAAGCGGTTCAGCGGTTTAAGCATGAAGAGATAACATACAGACTTATATACTTTAGCATTTATAATTATATAATTTTAGTAGATTTGACAGAAGCTCCAACAAGTCCTTTGAATTGAGTTCCTGTGTGTTTGCTGTCGAGTCAATTCCGTCAATTCATAACTTGCTCAATATTTCTATTGGCGACCATAATATAAGTCTTCTTCAAAATTCGACCAATTAGTAAGTTTGTGAATTTACTACGAGTCTAATCTGCCTAAGACGTATTTCAAAACAAGAGTGCCTATATACTCGTACTTGCTAACAAAAATACATTTTGAGCGACTGATTAAGAACCCTGCTGGATGCGGTAAAAGGGACTCTACAAAATGTCTCAAAGTCTAATTTTAGATATACATGCCTGAGATTGCAAGGTTGAGCAAGTTCCATGAATTTTACCGACTGAATGCGCAATTGCGCATATGTATTCATTCTTTATTATATATTCGTGTGTGTGTTCCACCTGAATGGTTTTTGTATTTATTGCTAGGTATTGCATAATATATTTCACTAGAAGAGCAAATGTAAGATTGACTTCAGTTGCGGTTATATTACATTGTACGACTATATAATCATCATCATTGTCGACATTCTTGTTGCATTGAATTGGCACTTGATCAGTTTCAAGATCAAACCACTTCAATCATTTCTTACTTCCATAATAAGTCTAGTTTTGATCAAACTGACCTGACCGTGTGTTGACTGATACTTTGACCTTCAACGTTAATTCCAAATCATGAATCAATGCTTGTTCAGTGATTACCCAACAATCTAACATTCGTTTGATGAAAGAACGATCGTAGTACGGCAAATGGTTTAGTGTGGTGGTGTGAGTTTTTGGCGTAATAAGCAGACCTCACAAATACACAAAAATGTGTCCAAGTATGAGTAGGTAGCCCAAATAGAGGTTGAAGTTACAAACAATGAGGTAACAGTGAAATTTGCCCCGCGAACGATGTCGCTTGCGGAGGGTCATAATTAGCACCTTCGTTTATCTACAAACGCAACTATTGAATTTAATTTCGTAACGAGAATTTTGCATATTTAATATAAATTTCTCTAAATTTATAATTGACATCTCTCACTCTTTTAAAACCATTGTATTAATTTGTTAATAATTATGACAAGAGATTATATTTGGATTATATTTATAATATTGAATATAGGTATATTAAAGCGCCTTATATACAAACTTGACGTAAGTATAGGAATGTTAAACGCTCTTAGCAAACAATATTAAGTAACAGTACTGACCCAAGCAATTGGAAACCTAGCTCCAAACCAAAGTGACGATGACCTTATAACTAAACTAGCCTTCGCCCGCGACATCGTCCGCGTACGCGTAGAAGTTTAAAAAATTTCACCTCACTTGGGGTTGAATTTCCAAAAATCATTGCCTAGGAGCAATAAGCAAGTTAATAATATTTTCTCAAAAATGGACGGCAAAGTCGAGGTTGCCGGTTAAAAAGTAGGTCGCGAAGTGCGTAGTTTATGATCAGTCAAAAATTAAAAAGTTAAAAACATTGCAGTCTCGATTTCGGGACTGCAATGTTGCATACAAATTCCATTATTTGTCGAGTTGCAAACTTTTGAAAAGTTGAAGTGACCATATCAAATGAAGGCATGGTCCATTAAACAGCCAAACAGATGATCAGTACTTATTATTATAATGTTGGTACCGCGACTATTTAGGTGTCTCAAATAGGTTGGCGTATTTTCAGCAGAAAAATACACTTCCATTTTTAATAAAAAAATTAAAACGGCGGCAAAGCAAATCTTTATACTTTTAGCTTTTTTCTGTGAAAATATATACATAAGAACGTTGCTTCTGTAAAATATTTCTATTATATTTGCAGTTATTGCGCCATTTTTAAGAAAAGCACTATATATGACTCGGCTGGAAGGCTACTTGCTGGCTTCGGATTCAATTAAACGGACTCCCAAGGTCGTTCGTTTAAAACGAATCCTCAGCCAGCAAGTAGCTACTTCCGAGCCTCGACAATAATGTACTATGTAATATTGATATTACGTTCTTTATATTAGCCTGGGAAGTATCACGTCTCTGGCGCGGCTAGATGAGCGGTCTATAATGAAATTTCATACAAAGTTGCAGGCCTAGGCCGGGAAGTGGCTTTTTTTAATTTTCATTTCACATATATTTGTGACACAGCATCATGGCATTCAGCCATAAAAAAAACTATAACCAATATTTGCTTTTTGGTTCGGAATGACATTCTGCCAATACGCCTATTAAAAAAAGGCGGCCAAGTGCGAGTCGGGCTCGCGTTCCAAGGGTTCCGTACATTACACAATTTAAACAATGTATTTTTTATGTGAAACTATTTTATTTTGCAAAAACTTAATTTTGCACGTAATATCATATAATACATATAACAAATAAAAGTGTACTCGTCAAGATAATTAATTATTAGTATAAGTACTCATGTAAGTGAATTGTAATATTCTTTTCTCAAACATGCTATGTAATATGGATATTACGTTCTTTATATTAGGCTGGGAAGTATCACGACTCCGGCGCGGCTAGACGAGGGGCCTGTAATGAAATTTCATACAAAGTTGCAGGCCTAGGCCGGGAAGTGGCTCTTTTTTAATTTCCATTTCACATATATTTGTGACACAGCATCATGGCATTCAGCCAAAAAAAAAACTATAACCAATATTTGCTTATGGTTCGGAATGACATTCTGCCAATACCCCTTAAAAAAAAACAATAAACGATAATTAATATATTTTGCAGTTTTATTTGTATCGAATTTACAAAAAATATATAACTAAAACATTATTAACAAATTCCAATAATTTTGAATTGCAAATTTACCTACAAATACAGATTTAAAATATAGTTGGTCAAACCAGTTTGTCAGTAAATAAGAACAAAAAAAACTATACTCATCCTTTTCTTTTGGGTGCTAGTACCAGTGTAAGACAAAGATAGTATGATTATCTCTGTCTATGTTTGAAATGAGACAGTCCTTTGACAAACTATATTTCATTTAAATATTAGCGGTAAAAATGTCTACTCAAACACGCGTTGGTGTTTTTTTAATCGTTTTGGAGGTAAAGTTGAACATTTTTCATTGTGTATCTGTAATTCTATTTTATTGGATTTATTGTGCGTTGTTTATTGTGTTATTTAATATGAGTTCCGACGAAAATATTAAATGAATACCTGTTAATTATACTCCATGTTTAAGGCAACGATGTATGTGAAGCATAATATCAACATAAAAAACGATGTAATCTTAGTTATGTGGCTACTAACACTACAGTCAGAAGGATGCAAGGCGAAAAATCAAAGATTCATAAATATACCTTTGAACATTTGTGTAATAAATTGATTAACTACATGTGTAAAATATACGACACGTGTGATAAAGATAGGTACAGGTGGTAGTTATATTTTGTGCCTAGTTTACTTTTAGTTTCTTTAGAATTAAAACTTTGATTTCGTGGAGATTTCTTTATTTATTTCATTGCATGTTTGAGAAAAGCACTATACATACATCGGCGTGAAAAGGGGTTGTCGGCCTCATAACTATCCGGCCTCACTACGCTCGGCCGTATATATGCATTCGGCCGGCAACCCGTTACTTCCCGGCCTCTGTAGTAATGTACTATATGAGTAATAAAATTCTTTAAACCTAAACGTGAGTGAAATGTCTGTAAAAAACCCGTAGGGGTCGGATAAAAAACTAAGTAATTAAGCCCGACTCACGCTTGATAGGTTTTCCTGTAATCTATAGGTCTAATCTATTTTGTGTATTTTTTTCAAAATTTTAGACCCAGTAGTTTTGGAGATAAAGGGGGGAATGGTCATTTTTTGCCTATTTTCTTGAATAACTTCTAAATTGTTTATCCTAAAATTATTTTAAAAAAAATTGAGATTCTCACAATAAGCTCTTTCATTTGATATATAACACGATATAGTTTGAAAAACTTTATTTTTTAATTTTCACATTTACCCCCCCGCCCCCAAAAATGGCCTCCATGTTTTAAATTCATCTGTTTACGTTACATGTTCGTCTTTCGTCGACGTTCGTCGGAGAAAATAGGCTGTGACAGACGGACAGACAGACAGACAGACAGACGCACGAGTGATCCTATAAGGATTCCGTTTTTTCCCTTTTAGGTACGGAACCCTAAAAAACAATAATAGTAGATTGTTAAGCAAGAGTTGAAAGGCACCCATTTCTGTCGAGGCAGTTTGGCGCTCGAACGCAGTGAGAGCGCTAATAGTCCGAGACGGAAATGGTGCCTTTCACTCGAGTTTAACACTCTACTTTTCATATCGAATGCGAGGAAATACATTAAACATTTTGTTATTAACATTTATCGGCAATGACAGCTAAGTGACACTGACAGTTGACATCGTTTTTTTTCTATCTCATCAATTAAATCACGTGCACAGACATTAGTGCCTGATCTGCTATTAAATTTCACAAACGTCATCTCGGTCACTTAAAAAAATATATTTAATAAATAATACGAAATAAAAATAAAAGAGCTGCATTTCCGTGATCGTTATGACGAATACTATCGGATAAAAATATAATTTGCCTATCTTCAAAAAACTTTACCTACCCAATTCAACAAAAGAAATCAAGAATAATGCAATTTACTTGCATCATTTTTGATAAAAAACGATTCAATGCGGCATTAGTAAAATTAGAACAATTACTAATTGTCCAGGCGGGGAAATAAAGACGCTATTTTTCAATTTTGTTTCCACCCAGTTGCTCGTGGGACGGGGACGAAGAGGAGTACAATACAACACTTTTCTGCAGTAGAGCAGAAACGAATCACTTTCTGCGCACTTTTTAGAACAACAACGACCCACTTTCAGAGCATGAGACATGAAAACGATATTTGATATATTTTGCAGTTTTATTTGTATAGAATTTCCAAAAAAATAATAAGTAAAACATTATTAACAAATTCCAATAATATTGAATTGCAAATTTATAGTTGGTCAAACCGAATTGGCAGTAAATAAGAACAAAAAAAACTATACTCATCCTTTTCTTTCGGGTGCTAGTACTAGTGTAAGATAAAGATAGTATGATTCTCTCTGTCTATGTTTGAAATAAGACAATCCTTTGACAAACTATAATTACAAATACAGATTTAAAATATTTCATTTAAATTTTAGCGGTAAAAATGTCTACTCAAACACGCGTAGGTATTTTTTTAATCGTTTTGGGGGTAAAGTTGAACATCTTTCATTCTGTAATTCTATTTTATTGGATTTATAGTGCGTTGTTGATTGTTATTTAATATGAGTTTCAACGAAAATATTAAATGAATACCTGTTAATTAGGCCAAGCAATAAGAAGGTATAGAGGGAAATGCAAGGAACACAATTTTTAACTTCGTAGCTTTGTTTGGACTAGTTAGGAGATGAACATATCAAAAGTCCCCGGCCGTAACCCAGGTGCTGGGGGGGAGAGGGGGGTTTGACGGTTCAATTTTTCGGTTTTTCGATTATATCTCGGAAACTATGCGTCTGAGCGACTTGGTCACTTATACAAAATGAAAAGAGATTTAATTTGTTACAAGTTTTATTCAGTCAAGTTTTTCGATATCTTGTATAGTTTTTGAGATATCCGCTCTTGAAGGTTTATTTAGGGCTCTCATTTTTATCTTGATTATCTACATCGGTGAAGCTACTAGGCCGGGTTTGGGATCGTTTTCGTATAAATCGGGGGTGCTGAATTCATTTATGGTATCAACATTGACACCATTCCTAAGTAAAAACAAAATTTAAAAAAATGATTTTTTTTTAACTCCTCTTTACGCTTAAACCGCCGAACCTGTGCTCACCGCCTATGATTAAAATTATGGCCACTCTCAGGGACCAAGGCTACTGTCCGCGCGCCAATTCGTGCATTCGGAAGTCGAGGAAGTGGAAGGGTGTGCGCCGCGCCGGTACGTACAAAATGACACAACTCTGTAATGACGCCCAACATTCCTAACATTCCTCAGCCGTGCACAGAATTCGCGCGCGGACAGTAGGTAGGGGTAGGGGCCTGTGGCATTTTGTCCACTTTGCCACCCTATAATTACGCCACTGGTCTGGGCACAAATGCTTGTTTATTTTCTAATAGGGTAATCGCGGACGGGTGGCGGGGGCGGGGGCGCGCGACTCTGCGTTCCTTTTAGGTCGGCCGCTCGTTGCTGCCTCTTGGCCACGATGCGCTCGTGCGTCCGCTTCATTTCCAGGATCTCTTTCATTTCTTCTTTATCCTCATCCTACAATTAAATGAAGTAACATTAGAATAAATTGCACAAACTAGATACTTAATTTATTCTGCCATAATATTTGAGACCATCGACAGTAATTTTAAAACATCCCTTAACACCTAGATCGCAGATTGGATACTGATTTGAGTATTCACTCTAACATGGTTAGAAAAGTCGATACGACCATATATACCATATATTTTACGACTTAAGACCTTTTGGTTGATCCTTAAGACCAGTGCTCGCTTGCCGCTGGCCATTGGCTGTGAGTAGGACATAAGCTGGCGGAGGCGCTGCGCCGGCGGCACGCCGCGCTCCACCACAAGCACGATGCGCGCCCACTGCCGCTGCCACTCGTTGCGCGTCTCCGCGATCTTCTGGTACGTGTTGCCCATCATGGCGATCAGCATGTTTACGAGTAAGATGGCCACTATTATCATGTATATTACGAACAGGAGCTGAAAAGCAATGTTTGAACTTGTAAAATAAGTACCGTCAAGTGGAATAACTGGGCATGGTTTATTATTATATGACTTGCCTACAGCTTATATTTGTATATACTTAGTTATTATAGCTAGTTAATAAGGAAACATTGCACGCACTCAAAATAATATAGTTATCTATACAAATGAAATAAAACTATGAAAACGGATTATATCGGATTAAAATACTTAAATCTATTAATACGAAAGCCGTCGGTGACGATAACCTCAGTGTGGATATGCTTATGCCCGTGGCGGATTTCATCTCACCCATCATCTCCAACATCATTAATTTTTCCCTATCCACTGGCACGTTTCCGGCATCCTGGAAGTATGCCCACGTAATTCCTCTCCCAAAAACCTCCAATCCTGCATCTTTCTTCCAATACCGTCCTATCTCTATTCTGCCAATATTATCCAAAATTATTGAACAATTATTTAACCGTCGACTACTATCTCATCTTAATAAAAATTCCTTATTTAATCCCCTCCAATCTGGATTTCGCCCCGGGCATAGCACAGTTACCGCTTTGGTTAAAGTCACGACGACATTCGGTTTAATATAGAATCCAAAAAGCTTACTGTTCTTGTCCTCCTTGATTTCAGCAATGCCTTCAACACGGTAGACTTCGAGATCACAGGCACACTCAACACACTGAACATTTCCCAAACTTCACTATCTTGGTTCCGTAGTTACCTTTCTGGCAGACGCCAGCATGTTAGAGTAGATGACAAACTATCCAACTGGTGTGAGCTCACCGCTGGCGTCCCACAGGAAGGGGTGCTTTCTCCACTCCTGTTCTCTATTTTTATTAATGGTATCACCAAATCACTTACGTCATCATACCATCTGTTAACGCCTCGTCTTTGTTCGGGCATCTTCGGGAGCCGTCGCCGACGCAATGCATGGTGCGGGGCGCTGGGCAGCGGGGCCGCCAACGGCCATTCTCTCAGCAATCTTGCGACGGACGGTCGAGCCCACCACCTCTGTATCACCAAGTTATTATACGTGCATGTATTGGACTATGAGTGTTTTTTAAGTCACCTCGTCCACGACCCCAAGATCTTCTCGTCCACCCCTACAGGCGTGGACACCATCTATACGCAGATGACCTGCAGATTTATGCAGCGGCTGGTATAGACGATCTTCCCTCATTAATTGCTCAGATTAATTATGATTTAGAGTCCATACGGGATTGGGCGTGCAAATTTGGTCTAAAACACTACGTAGACAGGCTCTCAGACATGGTGGTACCTGACATTTCGCTCGATGGGACTAATATCCCTTTCTCCTCTACTGTCCGAAATTTGGGTATCACCATGGATCAGACGCTTTCTTGGGCTCCCCATGTTGCTGAGGTGAGTAAAAACGTTTTTGGATCCCTTCACTCTCTTCGACGGCTGCAGAATTTTCTCCCTCTTCATACTAAACTAACTCTTGCCCGTTCTCTCTTGCTCCCTCTTCTGGACTATGGTGACATTGCGTTTCTGGATTGTAATGAGGAATTGCTAAATAAACTTGAGCGTTTACAAAATGTTTGTATTAAGTATATATTTGGCCTCCGGAAATATGATCACGTGTCCAAATTCCACTCCCAGCTCGGGTGGTTACCGATCCGCCAACGCAGAGATGTGCATGTCGTGTCGTTGCTGTTCAACATACTCTTCGACCCCCGTTCCCCATCTTACCTAACGGAAAGATTTAACTCTGGATGAAAGCAGTGATCACCGCTTACGATCTAGTTCTAATCTCACGCTTGCTATTCCTCCGAATAAGACGCGATCGTATGCAAATTCTTTCACGGTTCGCGCTGTGAAGTTGTGGAACGAGTTGCCCCTGTCGCTCAAACAGTCCCAGTCTGTAGCGTCACTCAAGGCTAATCTGAAGAAGCTTTGGCTTTCCAATCAGCGTGATCTGGTTAAGTACTAACCTTTATTTTTATTTTCTTACATTTGTGATAAGTATATATTTTATAATATATATTTAGTATTGTATGTATGTATGCTAGTATGTATTTTAATCTATAGTGTTATTTCTTTTTTAAATATTAATTTGTACATCCTGTAAGTTTGTCTATCTGACCTGGCTATAGTTTTCCACTCATCTACTCGAAGGTTAGCCGGAAGAGATCCTTTATAGGGATAAGTTAGCCTTTGTACTTCCATTACTGTATTTTTTTTTGTAAACCTGTGTTGTGTACATGCAATAAAGTGATCTACTACTACTACTACTACTATATCGCGTATATTGAATGTATATATATATATATACGGAATGTATTATAAATTCAATATACGCGATATACTCCGTTTTCATAGTTTTATTTCATGAGTAGCTATCTCGGTAACCGAAGACAATATTATGTCTATACAAAGTTAGTTAAAAATATGTACATACTTTCTTGGGGCTCTAATCCAAATTGACCTAACCTCCTATCTATGTAGTCATAATTGATACACGATTTTAGTTCAACGCCACGCGCGTGCACTGCGTATGTCCGTTAACTCTTAGAACGAAATTCGTTTTTTGGGGTAAAATGGGACGTAATCGCGTATTAGAAAGTGACAGTTTCTTACTGATTTAGTTGCAATCCAACAACCAAAGAGTGCAGTCGTCTTTTCAGCCTTAAAATATATAGAGTAGTTAATACCACCATAACTAGTAGGTAAACAATATATTTAATTTCATATTTTTTGGCAACTAAATGGGGACTCGTCTCAAAAAGGGTATTTCTGTAAATGGTCAATCACGGGAAATCATATATAATGTATAAAATATTTTTCAAAAGAAGCGGAAACTTTTAAGAATAGTTATACTTGTAAATATTTTAATAAAATTCAAGACCGGGTGATAGAAGCAACAGGAATTTCAAAACATACAATTACATTAAGAAAAATATTAAGCAAAGCCGACCAAAAACCTCCATCCATGCCCTTTGAAACACCAAAGAAAAAGAGACCGAGAAAGGACTTTGTGTTAAATCTGGATAGTTTTGATTACGATGTAATCAGGAGGATGGTATATGATTTCCATAATAGATTCAATGAACTCCCCAATTAGCCTCATGCATGAAGTTTATATTTGCACGAAATATGTTTTATTCGGATGTTTGTTACCGATATATCATGTTACAAATGCATTTCCGTTTTTAAATTACCATTTAATTACTTAAAATTATAAATAAAAAGTACAAAATTTTTCCCGCGAAAAGCTAGTGAGCGAAACGCTCGAAACGCCACGTGACGTCACGCGTTCGACAGATTAGTGTCATTAGTAGCAAACGTCAGTTGGGCCGCCCAACGTGTGACGTCATCACGCTCTGTCGAATTCGCGCCAAAAATTATGAGCGTTTCAACCGCTCAAAAAATTTTAACATTTTAAATATTTTTTAATAAAATAATGTTAAGGTTTACAAAAGTATTTTTATCATTTCAGGTGTTCCAACGATATAAATTATGAATCCAAAAATAAAAATAAATTCATGCATGGAGCTAATTTGAAAAAAATGCGGTTGAAGCTAATAGAAGCTATTAATTTCAAGGGTTCTACAGTCACGCTACGAAAAATGGGATTTCGGTACTGTAAAACAAGGGATACTTAATCGAAAAACTTTAACGGAAAAGCATGATGTGCGACTGAAAAGGACCAAATATTTAGGTAAAATTAAAATAAGCAGGAATGAAGGAAGGGATATAGTGTATATGGACGAGTCGTATATACCTATACACACGTCGCACGTTGGTAGCAAAGGTTGGTCAGACTCTAGCAACGCAGGAATTAAAAAACCAATTTCCAAAGGACAACGGCTCACGCCGGCAGTGAAAATGGTTTTATACCTGGTGCGTTGCTTATGCATAAATCTACAGACACAACAGGCGATTATCACAAAGAGATGAATAGCGAGAACTATGAAAAATGAGTTTTGAATGATTCACGGTTAGTTTCACTAGACTGAAACAAAATAATACAAAATACAAAAGGTAATCACGGTCTATATCCCGGTCAATATAAGTCTATGAAAAATGGCTTAAAATTCAGCTTATTCCAAATTTGCCGACGAATTCAGTGTTAGTTGTTGATAATGCCCCATATCACAACAAATACACCGAAAAACTGCCCAATTCTAATACCCGGAAACATGATAGATTGGTTGACAACACATGATATTCCAGTAGACCCCAGCTTAACAAAACCACGAATTTACGATATTATCTTGCAACACAAACACGAACATATACCCATAGATAAAATACTGGCTGAACATGGTCATTCTGTTCTGCGTTTACCTCCGTACCACCCAGACTTTAATCCTATTGAGAATATATGGGCCCAATTAAAACAATACGTAGCTCAACGTAATGTTGACATGACTTTGACAAGCGTAAAGAATCTACTGCAAGAGAAGGTCAATATGATTGGTCCAGAAGATTGGAAAAAAGTTCGTCAACACGCAATTAAATGTGAAGAAGACTTCCGTACATATGAAAATAAAATAGACGATTATAGTGACCGATTTATAATTAATACAAATGACTATGATGTTGAATAGGTAGTTTTAAAAATTACAATAATATCACAATTTTCCTATTGTATAATTTTACCATAAAATATGAACTGAAATATGTGACTGGCATTATCAACTCTATAAAATTTCCGCCAGAAATAGTAAATGACGGTGTGACGTTCTGTTTTCGAATTTCAAATTCTGATTCTATTTTATATTTAGATTTTGACAAAAAGTCAAATCGCAATATAGTCATCAACCGAATATTAAGCATAATGTCATGAAATTAGGGCTTATTTTAAATTGAGACAATAATATTTTTGCGGTAAGTTTAAAACTTTTTGTGAGTTAATAAGAAAGCAGAACAGCAGTATCAGCTTCGCGTGTTATCGCCGATACCCGATGTATCTTTCTAAAATCCGAAGTTCGTTCTCAGAGTTAAGGGAATTAATTGAGGAAGATAATTCGATAGACACATTATAACGTTTTTAATATTAATTTGTGCTTCAAACATATTACCGCAGTTACGTGGTTTACTCTTGTGTAGGTCTCGGGGTTCTCAGGTTCCAATCAACAATCAAAAATAGAGCTACTTACTTTAGCTTCTATCTCGTGGTCGGTGCGGTCAAATGCGCCATAATAGTCGGAGAAGGAGGTGAGCGACATGAGGAACATGGCCATAATGCTCTCCATGGGCGAGGGCATGGGGTTGGACACCGAGTCGTCCACGCCCTCCGGCGTGTTCGGATTGTCGAACGACAGGAAGATTATGTAATATGCTGGAAATATACAATAAAAGTTCGGATTACATTTTTATAGCAACGTCACACAACCGACATAATATTTCGATAGCTACTGGCTATTAAATCACTGAATGTACGAGTACTTACGAAGATCACTCTTTAAAATTTTTAAATATGTATATAATCTTCGTAAGTACTCGTACACTCAGTGAAATATAAGTTTATCCATAGATAAATTAAAAAACAGTTTAATTGACAAATCGTAAAAAAAATTACAATTTGATTTGTTAGCCGGTGTTAATTAGCATTTTGAAAATCAAATATCTAGCAGATAACTAGCCTTAATGGACGTACCTTGAGAAAAGCCCATTACAAACACTAGATAAATGCAGACGAACCGCAGCAAGTCTCCCATCACCATTCTGTAAATCATCACAACGAACGGGCCCACAGATTTGAAACCTCTGTAAGAGAAAATACACCTTTTTTAAAACCTGTGTACCTACGATTTGAAAACAGAAATGGCAAAGAAATAAAAAATCGCTTGTGTTTCAATGTTCCCTAAGTTTGAAGTATTGTTTACTTTTAATAGAATTTGCTACATATTTTTATACGAAGATCCGGGCTAAGAAATCATTATTACTTGCGGAACTTTTATCCTTTGATTTAAGGTGTATTTAATAAAGTGTAAATATATATGAGACCTGCAGAAGAAAAGGAAGTAAGGTGCAGTGGTGAGCATAATGATGACGGCGAGGTGGTCTTCCGCCTCGTCGGCGCACCACAGCCGCAGCGTCGGCAGCGCCACCATCAGCAAGCACGAGAACAGGAACATCACCCTGTACACACGAAACAGCGAGATGCAATGCTTGCAATACTGACAAGTTACAGCTGCTGCATACCACATTATTTAAAGGTTCTATCGATTTTATGTATCATTAAAATTGCTAAAAGATATATAGTTACAAAATAGATGTGGATATATGGGGCCAGCCACAATACCAAAAGAAGTGGGATTGAAAAAAAGTTTCGCTTATGTATACATAACGTATGCGGAGTGAAATCTGGACAAAGTTTTGAACATGTAAAAAGCATGTAAAAAGTAAATAAAAATTATACTGAAATTATATCTAACTGCCAATTTGAAATCTGTCAATTAATCCGGTAAGTTTCATGGGTATTGGATTCTTTCTCTTGAAATTTGTGGTCAATCTAGCAGAACACCATCGCGAAACTGTATGTAATTTCTCCAGTAAGTACTATTTCCCTATGGCCGAAAGCGAAGATAGTGGAACATTTTGTGGAAGCAGGTTAGAGGTAAAGGTATGTTTATAATATGTTTACATCCTTTTTCTTTAAAAAAAAACTACCGCTAGAAAGTGGTTCAGGGAAACATGTCAGCATTAGCCAGTTTCCTGGGAGAGATCGATTGAAGAAAATGACGGCCCGCTGAGTCACAAAATCTTACAGAGGTCATGAGATTATTCAAATGTGGCAGTAAAACTGTTTAAAAATATCTTGGATATGGGCATCGGCAAACATGCAAGAAAAGTTAAGGTCACCGTCTCCGAAAATAAAAAAAATAACTTTGAAAATGTGGGTACGTCATACCGACAATTTTTTTACAAAAACAGCTGTTTTTGCGTTATGGGATTTATGGGGGACTAAGGGACTAATCATTGTAACGGTGCGTGTAACGGAACGTAACAAATTCTAAATTCTCTATTTAAATTCAAATCTTTCTTAAGAATCCCTTTCGTTTGCTTTAATTTTCAGTTCGATCCAAAACTCCGATCAATCAACACCTTCCTGTTAAGCTGAAGTGACAGCTTACTTATTTACGTTCTGTTTTTTTTATTATAAATATTTTTAGTTTATTGCAGTTATTGTGAACAAGAACAGTTTTTCCATAAGCTTAACTGCTTCCCCATTACCTGCTTCAAAAGGCACATTAAATGTGCGTTTTTATTACAATAAGGTTCCAGGGACGACAATAGGTATTTATATCGTCGTCCCTGGAACTAGCACAGGTAAAATAAGACTAAATATGGCCATTTGGCGGCAAACTATGTACTTCCATGATACTTTGTTTTTTATCTTTATCTTGGAACTAGAAATGAAGATCTGATGAGTCCTATCAACATTTAGGGTTTTGACCCCCTTTTCGGGGGGTGTGTTTAGGGGGTCCATTTAAAAAAATGCACAGGGTACAAACTGGGCATGTGAGGTGTCATTTTCGTGTAATTTTTTGCGCTGAGTCGAATGAGACCATATTCATACTCATAGGATCAATATTTTGGGAGATATGTATGGTTATGTTGAAAAAAAATTAAAAATCAAATATTTCAAGTCAAAGTAGGTTTTAATCAGCAAAACAATTGGAAAACTTTTATTTATTTATTTAATCTTTATTGAACAACAGAAAATACAATCGTACAAAAGATGGACTTAATGCTATAAGGCATTATCTACCAGTCAACCTTTCGACAAAGCAGATAATTTATAGACGGTGCAACATCATGTTGTAATATAAAAACAAAGAACATGCTTCAATTACAACACTCATTTATTTGTGGCATGAGCACGAATATTTGTTCCCGAGTCACGGGTGTTTTCTATGTATTTAAGTATCTATATATTGTATACATCCTTGTCTAAGTATTATTTATTTATTTATTTTATTTATTTAAGTACCCACAACGCAAGCCTTATTAGTTAATTTGTTACTCGTAATGTCGTATAATATTGATTTATACAACTAAACATGTATACAAGTAATATAAATAATTTGTTCAAGGGCCATGCCTTTGTCCAAGTCCGAGTTGTAGCAAGAAAGCCCCTTGCATATTTTGCATAAGACTGCAGCACACTCCTGTAGGGCAGGATTTTTCTCGAGGATTTTAATGAGTTGTTTTTTACCTTTGCTGTGAACAGGGCTGGTTTATTAGTTATATTACTTGATAAACAAATAAGTATTATAGGACATTACGAGTACTACACAAATTGACTAAGTCCTACAGTGAGCTTAATAATACTTGCGTTTTGGGTACTTAGAAAATGATATATTATACCTATATAGATACTTAAATACATAGAAAACACACATGACTCGGGAACAACAATTCGTGCTCATGCCACAAATTAATGAGTTGTGTAATTAAATAAAGTACGTTCTGTTTTTATATTACAACATGATGTTGCACCGCCTATAAATTATCTGCTTCGTCCAAAGGTTGACTGATAGAGAATGCCTTATAGCATTACGATTGTATTTTCTTTTGTGCAATAAAGATGAAATAAATAAATAAAAAAATTCCAATTATTTTTGCTGCTTAAAACCTACTTTTGACTTGAAATTATAATTTTTTTAATTTTTTCAATAAAAACCATACATATCTCGCAAAATATTGAGTATGAATATGGTCATTCGATTCAGCGCAAAAAATTACACGAAAATGATACCTCACATGCCCAGTTTGTAAACTGTGCATTTTTTTAAATGAACCCCTGACTATACCCCCGAAAAGGGGGTCAGAACCCTAAATGTTGATAGGACTCATCAGATCCTCATTTCTAGTTCCAAGATAAAGATAAAAAACAAAGTTTCAAGGATGTACATATTTTGCCGCCAAAATATGCTATTTTTCCTGTACTAAACCTGCAAGCTGCATTTTCATTACCACAACCTGTTGATGGAGGCTTACCTACCTACCCCCTCACAATCATATGTCACTTAAAATGGAAATTTATGGCAAGGTAACTATTATTTTGAGAACACCAATGGTCCAACGGACGAGAATGTGAAATATGTCGAGCATACGAACTTTCCTAAGAAAGTTTTCCTACGGAAGATGAAATTGTGTTTTCGACACCGATGGCTTTAAAGTACCAAACTTCCGTTAAAATGTCTCGCATTTGATAAACTTATTATTTTGCATTTAACGTTGTTAAATACATTATTAAAATACATGAAAATTTATGAAAAATAACCATGTTGTTTATATTTCATACGACATTGAATTTTGTCCAGATTTCACTCCGCATACGTTAGATGCATACCTGGATGGCACAGTGCTCAAATTCTCAACAAACATTTTCAAACCGAGAAATCTTGCTTCTCGTAACGCTGCTCCGATGTAAGCCAGCGCTCCTAGCCAAAGCAAAAGCTCTGCAGAAATTCTAACCTGCATACATAAAAACATATGAAAATAACAATTGTTTTTTTTTTCTTTTACAGATTTATATCATAGTAAATATATTAGGTATTTATTTTATTTATATCCACACTACAACTATTGTATCTCCTGTTTACTTTTGCTTGCCAAGAATCAAAATTCATCAGTCTACACTCCTCTGTGAGTCCTTCCCACCAGTCTTCCATGTCCGTGTCCTTTGGGGGTTCAGTAGCTGTAAACAATTTACTAGTAATATTGCATAGTCCAATGATTCTTGATATCACTATTACTCATATTCAATATGTCAACCTACGTTTGTCCTTCTCCTTGGGATGGCTTTTAAAACGAGCACATGGTCCACTGCCGGGTTTAGTTTCGTTTAATAGCTCCACGGCCCCCGGGTCTATTTCACTGGGGTTTTGCAATGACGTGCAGTTTTCTGAAAATAACACATAGAGCCTGCAAATGAATATATTATGTAGCATCACTACAATCTTAAAGAAATAAATTAGTCAGACCAGATCACAGTTAGGGCGGGCGTCTTTAGGCTGTGGCTGTGGACAAATATGAATAAGGTACAGTTGGCAGTTTCTCGGCGAGATACGATACGACCGATTGACTCTACATTGTAAATTGTGAAGGAACATTAGAATTATTTTATTAATCTTCATCAATAATTATTAATTATTTAGGATTTTTAGGGTTCCGTACCTCAAAAGGAAAAAACGGAACCCTTATAGGATCACTTTGTTGTCCGTCCGTCGTCCGTCAGTCTGTCTGTCAAGACAATTTATCTCGGGAACACGTGGAGGTATCGAGTTGATATTAATACTTAGGTCTATAGTCCGTTGAAGCTGTGAACAAATCATACTTCAAAAGTAACGTGAAAAAAAGATACAGCCGTTGATGCCGCAAAAAAGTGTCATAGTTTCTAGCGGTAACGTGGTATCGTACGGAATTCAAACTCACATCATAAAAATATGCGACAAATGTACGAAATTGTACGCTAATTTAAAAAAAAGTACTACATGTACTTACGAGAAAACGATGATCAATCTGTCACCGCTAGAAAGCATGCTTTCTGGCGGGCGCCTTCTATTTCACTATTTTGTAGTCGAGTTTTCAACTTTCTTGTGAATCAGAAAATATAAAGTATAAGAAATGTACAAATTTGTACGCTAATTGACAAAAAATGTACTAAGTACACGTACTTACGAGAAAACAATGATCAATCTATCACCGCTTGGAAGCATACTTTCTGGTGGGCGCTATCTATGTTTCACAAGAAAGTTAAAAACTCGACTACAGTCTACAACATAGTGAAATAGATCCCGCCCGCCAGAAAGTATGCTTCCTAGCGGTGACAGATTGATCATTATCTTCTCGTAAGTACAATTAGTTTTTCTTTATTAGCGTACAATTTCGCACATTTATTTGATGTGTTTGAATTCCGTATTACGATACCATGTCACCTCTAGGAAAGTATGACACGCAAAAAACGTATATTTCGACACTTTCAAGGGAATCAAAATGTATACCCAATACATTTCCCGAGACCTAGACCTGTGAAATTTGCCAAGTAATATCGTCTTACACAGTACAAGTACAGGTCGTTGTCTTACAAGTACAGGGAAAAATCTGAAAACTATAAATTTGTAAAAATAAAAAATACGTTCAATTTGTACGGAACCCTCGATGGGCGACAGAGTCGGATTTAGGGGAGGGCAACCGGGGCTATAGCCCCAGGGCCTCCACAAAAGAGGGACCCCACAATAGGCATGATGACAGTAATTAAAAGTCACTAAAATATTATATTTTTAATATAGTTGCTCAAAAAGTGCTACTTTACGTAGCTGTTTAGCGTGCGGAAAGTTGGTTTTCGCGAACTAGTGCTTTTTACTTTCCAATTATTATTTTTTTATACTTGTTCCAATTCATGACTACTTATTGATGAATGTTAATATTAGTTTCCTTTAAACGTCGTAATCAACATAAAAACCTACTGTTAATGTAAGAATACGAAAAATATACATATTTTATAATTTAATTACTTACCTCATCATCATTATAACACGTTTATTTATTAATATTGAATATTGAAAAACCGTTCTTAATAAGTTTTCTGAATGGAACGGAATAGCTGCCGAAACGTCTGTCAAAGAAGAGGCGTTTTTTCTTACTTTTACTACCTACTAAGAGGCGTTTTAAGATTCCAAAGTTTTTATTCCTTACTTGTTGTTTTTATTATGTTTTCGCAACTGTATTAAAAAACGTCTTTCGATACACGTGCGGAATGTCATTCTTCACTCGTCCCGAGTCTTATCTCGATACTCGTAAGGTAATGACATACTTTCCGCACTAGCATCGAAAGGTACTATTACGTAGCTGTTTAGCGTGCGAAAAGTTGGTTTTCGCGAACTAGTGCCTTTCACTTTTCCAATTTTTTTAAATTTATACTAACTACATATGTTTTTCGAAGTACGAGAACACGCAACCACCAAATGATCTTACAATAAAAAAATACATGTATATTACCTAGTTGACACACGCACCTGCAACTGCCAAATAATGAAAAGGTCTTAACGTGTAAGATACCTAGGGGTTATTTTAAACCAGCGTCTCTCATAGCACAGACACATAGAATATCTAAATTGTAGAATCCGAAAGCTCATATGGTTATTCAAAACTTATGCATGTCGCTACTACACAGCTTCTCACTCAAATATACACTGCACTTGCCCAGTCCATTATGACGTACTGTGTTACCAAAATTTGGCGAAGCCAATAAAACCAAGTTTCTGGAGGTCGAAAGAGCCCAAAGGTGTCTGCTTAAAGTTATGTTTTCTAAACCCTACAGATACCCTACTGATGACTTATATGTATAAAGAATGTATCTTACTATAAGGAACCTTTACGTATTGAGATGTGTTACAAAACTGCATGCGTCAATTAAGTACCAAGGTAACTACCTCTAAGGTTAAAAGACGAAAGCGTAAAGCTGCACTAGTGCCATCATTATCAATAAACTCTAAATTCGCAAAAAGTCAATTCCACTATCAACCTCCTAAATTATATAATTTTGAAATAAAACTATGAAAACGAATTAAGTACATCGCGTATATTGAATGTATAATACATCCCGACGTTTCGAATCCTTTACAGCGTGACCCGTTGACCCGTTGATAATCCGTTTTCATAGTTACCCGACTGCCAAAGGAGAAGGGTAATGTTTTTCGAGTGTATGTAAGTATGTATGTATGTATGTTTCTTTGTGGCCTCCTGTAGCCTAAACGGCTTAATGGATTTTGATGTATGAGGTATCGTTAGATTCGTCTTGATCACGGGAGTGTCATAGGATACATTTTAGCCCGAAAGTCCTACGGGATACAGAGAAAATATTTTCTTTACTTTCACTTTGAAAGAATTTGATGTATGAGGTATCATTAGATTCGTCTAGAACCTGGTCGTCGTCGTAGAACTTTCAAATGGTACTTACATAATAATCTACAAAATTATCGTTAAATAAAAACAACTAAAAAGTTATAAATAAAAAATTAATTATTATAAAAATACAAAAAACCCGACTGCACACTAAAAAGAGGAAATCAAGCCCCACAAGAAATATTGTTTATTCAAATGCTTAAACCAAGCTATGGAATACCGTTTAAACAATATAAAATGCACTATGAAATGTGTTCGTAATCGATAGTTAAATAAATAAAAACTTATTCTAAATACTAACAAAATATAATTTATAAATGTTGATGGTAAGTATCGCAGGCGGGGACTAAGTAACATTCTGCTAAATAGTGAACTTAACAACCAACAACCAAAATGACTATAAGTAACCCTCAGTTTGTCCCCGCCTGCGACACTTACCATCAACATTTATAAATTATATTTAGTTAGTATTTAGAATAAGTTTTTATTTATTCAACTATCGATTACGAACACATTTCATAGTGCATTTTATATTGTTTAAACGGTATTCCATAGCTTGGTTTTAGCATTTGAATAAACAATATTTCTTGTGGGGCTTGTTTTCCTCTTCTTAGTATGCAGTCGGGTTTTTTGTTTTTTTATAATAATTCATTTTTTATTTTATTTCATGAGTAAGTTGAGTAACTATCGCGGTAACCGAAAACAATATTATATATAATTTTATAAAATAACGATTTGATATATATCCTTTATAACTACATGAATGTAAGAAAAAGGTCATAGGATGGTTAAAAACCTTACAGTACAACAAAATAGAAGCTATCATGTAATAAATAGAGAATATACATATATACACACATGCACGCACGCACGCACGCAGATTAGTCACCCTTTTGAACTTCGAAGTCGGGTAGTAGTTAAATACAGGGTGGGCCAGTGATAAATGCATTAAAAAAAAAACAATTTTAATGTTTTTAAATAAAAAATATAATTATAATTTGGGATATAGAAATAAATTTTACATTTTAAAAATTAAATCATCGTAGCGGTTGCGGCACTCTTCCAGTCTTGCTTGTAAATTTTGAAAGACTTTTGTGTTAAGAGATTTCCTGGCTCCGAAACTTCACGAATCGTATGGTTACAACAACAACACATGGTTTCAGCAAGACAGAGCCACCTGCCATACAAGTAACGTGACCCTGGAAGTTTTGGGTGAAATGTTTCCTCGAAAATTGATATCGAGGCGAGGTGACATTGCTTGGCCTCCCAGGAGCCCTGACTTAACTTCGGCAGACTTCTTTTTGTGGGGTTACTTGAAGTAAGTGTACTCCAATAATCCGACAACCACAGCAGAATTAAAGGATAATATTCGTCAAGAAATCCAATCAATATCTCCGCAACTTCTAAGGAAAGTCTTTCAAAATTTACAAGCAAGACTGGAAGAGTGCCGCAACCGCTACGGACGACATCTTGATGTTTTAGTTTTTAAAACGTAAAATATATTTATTTATCCTAAATTTTAATTATAATTTTTAATTTATTATTTATTAAAAAATTGATTATTTATTCATTAAAAAAAATGCATTTTTCATTGGCCCACCTTGTATAAATTGTATAGTTCAAGCAAATCTTGTCAGTAGAAAAAGGCGGCAAATTTAAAAAATATAGGCGCGAGGGGTTATCTTCCCAAAGAAACTAAATTTCGCGCCTTTTTCTACTGACAAGATTTACTTGACCATCTATATTTCCCTTACCTACTTCGGTTACAATTTCAGTGTCATTATTAGTGGTAGAATTAAGCGTGGTCGTGTTGAGTGCGACGTGATCGGGCGGCGGCCCGGGGCGCAGCGTGAAGCACACCAGGCTGACGAGGAAGTAGCACGAGAACAGGATAAACTGCCGATAGAACCGGAACTTCACGAACGTGTTCCACTTCGTCTTTAGCAGGTCGATCAACATGCCTTCCAGCAGCTCCAGGTGCTCGTCTTTCTCCTGAGGACCATGACATGACAACACCATCTAAGTCGGCAGTAAATACATAAGGTTTTATTGTTTGTCTTAAACATAATTAGGTATACATACTTCACGCATGTACTGTATTTACATATAAAAAAAAAGCAGAATGAATTTAGTACTTGGAACAAAATTGTTTCTATCTCGGGATTATTCTATCATGTACCAACATGAACACCTAGAAGTTGAGATATATATTACATTTTGCTCCCTTGAAAATATAGGGAGGTATTGATCAGCCGATTTTAAAACTGATCTGCAAAAAAAAATAGCCATTAAATCATTTGGACACAAAAATTTGGCTGGCAATAAATAAAAATCGGGCTACAACTCTTGTTCAGCATAAAATTCACAAACTGTCAACATTGTAAATTATAATCAATATCGATCTGCTTCTGTTATAATATAATTTATCCGCTTAATAAATAGTTGAGCTGCAAAATTATTATTTGGTCAGCAAGATTTAAAAATTGGTCGGCAAAAAAAACATGTCTAAGCAGTTTAATTGAGACGTATGCATATTAAAGGAATGGTAATCTGATATAATAAAGTGGGTTACGTTTGATTTAAAAAATCATATTGATGATTATTTTTTAGATGACAAGTAGAAAAAAAACCGGACAAGTAAACGTATTTTTTATGTGAAACGTGAAATGTCTAAAAAATCCGTAGGGGTCGGATCAAAAACTAATTAAGCACATTTTCCTGTAATCTATAGGTAAAGATCTATTTTGTGTATTTTTTTCAAAATTTTAGACCCAGTCGTTTTGGAGATAAAGGGGGGGTGAATGGTAATTTTTTGCCTATTTTCTTGAATAACGTCTAAACTGTTTATCCTAAAATCATTAAAAAAAATATTTGAGATTCTCACAGTGAGCTCTTTCATTTGACGATATAGTTTGAAAAACTTTATTTTTTTATTTTCTCATTTACCCCACAAAAGTGGCCCCCGTGTTTAAAATTCATTTGTTTACGTTACATGTCCGTCTTTGGGTCACAAACTTACATATATATACCAAATTTCAACTTAATTGGTCCAGTGGTTTGGGAGAAAATAGGCTGTGATATACAGACAGACAGACAGACGCACGAGTGATCCTATAAGGGTTCTGTTTTTTCCTTTTAAGGTACGGAACCCTAAAAAAGCATTTTTGCATACAATTTGGTCACCGTACTCAATGTGACATCTTGTCGCTTTCCATACAGCGTATGTCAAAAGTTATGTTACTTGAAAATAATAAAAATTAAACGAATTATTTTAAACTGAAATAGATAACATACACTAAAGAACAAGTGACCAAGTCCACCGGTGTCCGAGACGGGAATCGAACCCGCGTCTTCAGTTTACGCGGCTACCGCCCTGACCACTATAGACCACCCGGCCACGGCGGTACCCCTCCCAAATTCTCTGGTGTATGCAATCTTTGAAAGGCTAGACGCCTTTAACCAACTCTTAAGGGCACACAACACAACACACAAATCAAAAAATATTTCATAAAATAATTTGATTTGTTCCCTAGTTAAACTAATTATCTTTTAATCAAATACAATAAAAGGAAAAGTGGTTTTGGATCACGACCCAGAAATCAATTAACCTCCTATAGGTAATCTATTATTTTCATTAAGGGAGACTTGTGGCAAAAATAGCTGTGCGTCTGGTCAGGAAATATGTTGAAGAGACGAAAGTATGAATATTTACGAAATCAAAGGATTTCCGACACCATACTCGTAGTATAGTAGAACTAACATTCAGCTTGGGCTGGCGAAGTGAAAAAAGTTCACGATCAGCTCGAGTATACCATACATAGTAACGGAAACAAAAATTTTTCGTAACTTTGTTTTTTTGTCCAAAACTGTAAACTTACTCCGAAAACCACCAAGTTAAGAGCGGAGTCTTTATTGATCAGGCCGGTCTCCGTGTGGATGGTGTCGACGCCGCCGAGCGGGTAGGCGGCGCACGTGGTGGCGCCGATCTGCCAGTAGATCTCGCGCTCGATGTTGAGGATATGGAAGAACAGCTCCGTGCGCGCCAGCTTAGCGGCCAGCGTCAGCGGCGTCAGGTTCTGCACATTGCGTATTTGCAGCGACGCGCCCACCTCGTACGCCATGTCGAAGGTACTCTGTCAATCACAACAGTAGCTAAGTAGTTTTAGAATAGGGTTGTTGATACAGCATCTAGTTAAATAGATCGAAAATGAGCAATTTATTCCTTACATTTTATTTAAAAAAAATATTGTATGGCTACTAAATATAGGGTGGGCCAATGATAAATGCATTTTAACGAAAAACGTCAATACGAAAAGAGAATTGATCACTGGCCCACCCTATATATAAACGCAATATTTCACCGACAAAATCGCTATTTCCTTGTATTCTATACATCGAAACGGCTTCTGTTACATGCTGACGTCACAATGTATTGCCATTTTGTTAGGACCGTTTCGTCAGTAAAGTGCGATTGTCAGACTTTGACTACTATACGTTGCTTCTGGAACGAAATATATGGAAAACTTGGCATAATTAATGGAAGACTTTTTTCAATTAGGATATGTACGTTATGGACCGAACTTATTTTTCATTAACCCTCCCTTCCCTCCCCTGCGTCACCCCACCCCCCCCCCGCGCACCCGCGCAAAGGGCCCGAAACCGTTCAAGATACAGAAAAAGTGTGTAGGAATGAAGTAATCCATAATAAATTTGGTATTAATCTTCTATACACACTATGGTGCTATCACTTATAGTTTTTGTGCAATCTGTCACCAAAGATGCAATTTTTTTAGCATTTAACGTTTATTTTTTATTTTTAAAGAACTGTTCTCAAAAAATTCTTACGATATCGCTTAATTTTGTTTTATTTAAGTAAATACTTAATATGTTCTTTAAACGAAGTATTATTTATTATTAAACTCCTTCATTTGACGACTCTATGCCATGTTGAAAATACATCCTCTTCAAACATTTTTAAGCTCACCGAACATCGTTACTATTAACCACTTCACTGTGTATTAAACGGATCCTGACCGAATTTTATACAGCACAACCCTAGGGTGATCCCACGATTTTTGACTACCACACCAATGAAAAGTTATAAGAGCGAAAGAGATAGAAATAGTAGATTTTTGCTTGTAGCGACAGTATCTCTCTACGAATGGGAAACGTGAACATATCAAAAGGGGTACTTAGGTACGTGTGTCTATGGACTATTGTGTGCCTCCCCCACTCTAACATTTGAATCCCCTTCTTCCTATCCCGGCATTTTGCCACGGCTCCTGGGAGCCTGGGATCCGCTTGACAACTAATCCTAAGAATTGACGTAGGCACTAGTTAGACCTTCCAACCCATAGGGGGAACAGGCATTGTTAGGATCAGTCCGGTTTCCTCACGATGTTTTCCTTCACCGAAAAGCGACTGGTAAATATTAAATTATATTTCGTACATTTGAACCATGGGTTCAAAACAAAAAAAATATATCGTGAATGTAGAGCTGTAGAAAGACATTTTATTTTATTTTATTTTATTTTGGTACATGGAAAACCAACAGCGCTAAACATATCAAAAAACTATAATAGAATTAGAAAGCTATTAGTAAGTAACAACATTCAATGAAAAGTCGTTTTTGACTTATCGCTAAAACTTCCCTTCTTAGTAAAAAGACGTATGTACAAAGAGCTGCGAAGGTATGCACCTACTCCCTTTTCCCTGTTATGTTATGTTGTTACTTACTAATAGCCTCCATTCAAGGCAGCGTATTGTGACGGACGGGTAACTACGGAGCCCTACAATGAGCATGGCCCGACATGCTCTATGCCTTTTTTCTGATATTCAGCACTTGAACCTCTTATGGTCACGGAATTAATTCAGATATTGTCTGTGTCACCTATTTTGTGTGTTTTTTTACTAGCCTATATATAAGTGTTCCACTGCTCGGCAAAGGCCTTCCCTCTCACCGCTATTTAGTCCTATCCAAATTGTTTTCTAAATATGTGTCCTGCCATCTCTATTTTGGTCTTCCTCTGCTCCGAGGTCCACCCTGTGGGCTGGATGGTGTGGCTAGTTCGTTAAGGCATGTATTTAACAGATCACCAGATTTAGTAAAATTTAACACCAAAAAATTCGTTTTTACCACCAAAAATAATGAATGATCACCAAAATAAGAACTCCTATTTAATGAGAAATGATTCCCAAATTTGTACCATATTTTTATCCTTTTAAAACGAATAACACCAAAATAATCATTTTTAACCCAAAACCCAAATATAGTAGATTACCAAAATTAGACCTCCATTTTAATGTGAAATTATAACCATTTTTTTAATTTTACTAACCTATTAAAGCAAATTACTTGAAGTCGGTTAAAAATGTGCAAATATTTATCATCTTGTTATTCCATTAAATTTATTAATCCACTTCGTCAATTTTTTCTAGTAGCATTTCGTTTCTTTAAGGGTCGCAGTTCTAACCTAACCTTACCCACTTTTCTTGTAGCACTTCGTTTCTGTAAGGGTCGCAGTTCTAACCTAACCCACTATTTTTGTAGCATTTCGTTTCTGTGAGGGAAGCAGTTGTAACCTAACATAACCCAATTTTATAGTAGCATTTCGTTTCTGTAAGGATCGCAGTTCTAACCTAACCTAACCTAACCTACTTTTCTGATAGCATTTCGTTTCTGTATGGGTCACAGTTCTAACCTAACCTAACCCACTTTTCTAGTAGCATTTCCGGGTCCGGGTCTGGGTCCGGATCCGAGTCCGGGTCCGTGTCCGGCTGTCCGGGTCCAAGTTTGGGTCAGAGTTCGGTCCGGGTCCGGATCCCGGGCCAGCCCGCGACCCAAACAGGCCGGCCCTGGTTGCCTCTTCGCTTCACCGTGGGTGACCAAGCCACGGTTACTAAGCCCCTCCACCACGACAAGGTGAGCAACCCGCGGGGGGTCGCAGTTCTAACCTAACCTAACCCACTTATCTGATAGCAGTTCGGTTCTGTGAGGATCGCAGTTCTAACCTTACCTAACCCACTTTTCTTGTAGCACTTCGTTACTGTAAGGGTCGCAGTTCTAACCTAACCTAACCTACTTCTCTAGTAGTATTTCTTTTCTGTAAGTGTGGCGCGTGACTGAATTGAGGCAATCCTCAATTCAGTCACGCGCCACACTTACAGAAAACCCAATGGTCAGGCGAGCGCGGCGCGTGCGGTGCGGTGTACGGGGATTGAGCGGGAGAGGCTAGTAATTTTGGCATCATTTTACTTTATTTGGTAATATGTATACATTTTTTGGTAATCATAGTGGTTTATTTAAGTGAAAATGTCGCATTAATTTGCTGTTCAAGATTTGGTGATCATTAATTATATTTGGTGATCATTCATGATTTTTGGTGTTTAAATACAATTTGAAGTGCAGTCGTGATTTAAACAGGTGGTAGTTTTGTAATTTTAGACCTTATTTTTTTGGTGTTTAGTATTTTTTTTTTTGGTGAAAGCGATTTCTTTATTTAGGGTACCAGAGTATTTTTTGGTGGTCATTATATTTGGTGCCGTTCGTTAATTCGGCCAACGTGCCCTGCCCAGCCCCATTTAGCCCACTTATAGCTTTGCGACCTTCATGCCCACATCCACAATACCGGTTTTGGATCGCAGTTCGGTGTTTATATGATTACATATAAACATATTACATATTACATATTAATGCTCGGTTGGTCGGTTCTACGAACATCCAGCATGCTGCGTTCCATTGCTCTCTGATCAGGTGCTCGCTCTCACAACACATGTCGAAAACGGGTTTAATAAGAACCTTAAATCATCTGCAGTTTTTATCGACCTGACTGCGGCATATGACACAGTCTGGCGCCAGGGATTGCTATACAAACTGTTGAAAATAATCCCATGCATGAAAATCTACAGGCTTATTGAAAACACCCTTACTAACAGACCGATACAGGTTTTCCTGGGTGACGAAACCAGCAGCGTCAGAACACTAAACAATGGGCTCCCGCAGGGTTCTGTCCTAGCCCCTCTTCTGTTTAATATCTACGTGCATGACCTTCCCGATACTGTGTCACGTAAATTCGGATACGCCGACGACCTGGCTATGATCACTCAACACCACAAAATGGAATCCACCGAACCAATTCTACAGAGAGACCTGGAAGCCCTCGACGACTTTTTCACCCGCTGGCGCCTCTGTCCTAACCCAAGTAAGACGGAAGTCTGCTGCTTCCATCTTAACAATAAGCTTGCAGAAAGAACACTGACCGTCAAGTTTAAAGGCACAATGCTTCAACATAACCCGCACCCTAAGTACCTTGGAGTTACTCTGGACAGAAGCCTTACTTACAAGTGTCACCTACAAAAAGTATCGGCTAAACTGCAGACCAGGAATAGTCTAGTGCAAAAATTAACAGGAACAACTTGGGGAGCCTCTGCCTCCTGTCTCCGAACCACAGCGCTGGCCCTGGTTTACTCGACGGCCGAGTACTGCGCTCCAGTCTGGACGAATAGTGTTCATACCTCAGCCATCGACACGCAGCTTAACCAGACTCTACGTTTAATAACGGGATGCCTTAAGCCAACACCCACCCACTGGCTTCCCGCTCTTAGCAACATAGCCCCTGCGCACCTGCGAAGAGAAAAATGCCTCCAACGCGAACTAGCGAAAGCGCACTGTAGTCCTGAGCTACCAATCCACCAAGACCTCGAGGGCTTCGGAAGAAAACGTCTTAAATCCCGAAACCCCCCTGCATTACTGATGGGAGATTCCCTGACCACCCGTACCCTGGAGGAGGCATGGACCGCAGAATGGGAAGCCCTCAGAGACCAAGCCAATCCCTTCTCTGCTCTACCCCTGCGAGTACCCCCAGCAGGCTTTGAGGAACCCCGTCGGGTGTGGTCCGCTCTTAACCGCCTAAGAACAGGAGTTGGCAACTGCGGCCACCACTGGTACAAATGGGGCTGGAGCTCCTCTTCTGCGTGTAGCTGCGGGCACCCGGATCAGACCATCAACCACATCATTCTGGAATGCCCTCTTACTAAATACACAGGCGATGTGGACTATTTTAAGATCCTGTCAGATGAAGCAGTCGCGTACCTGGGAAGGGCAAAATTCTAACTAACCATAAGTTTTGTTTTTAAATTATAATCCAGTGACATGTACATATGCCATACGATAAATAAATAAATAAAATTGCTCTCTGACAAACCTTGAGTCTGGACTTTTCAGTTTCAGTTTAAGACAAAATTTATTAATAGGTAGGATACACATTCCGACCAGTTTATTTGACAAAGAATATCTGAATTTATACCAAATTGACCTGAATATCTATTCAGGTGCTGAATTTCTTAAAAAACAAGCGCACGTGTTGTCATCACGGTTTATGAGATACAGCCTGGTGACAGACAGACGGACAGTAGAGTCTTAGTAATAGAGTCCCGTTTTTACACTTTGGGTACGGAACCCTAAAAAGTAACCACGGAACCATATACGTTAGACACACGTAGGGAACTTTTGAAATGTTTACGTTTCCCATTCGAAGAGAGTCTCCTAACAGCAAAATCAAACTCTTTCGCTCATTACTTTTCATATGTATGTGATGGTCGAAAATCGTGGGTTCACCCTCGGGTTGTGGTTTAGGTATCAATTTCGGTTAGGGTCCGTTTCATACAGACAAGTGGTTAATAAGGATATTCGCTGACTGAATATGTTTGACGAGGATGTATTTTCAAAATGGCATAAAATCGTCAAATGAAGGAGTTTAATAAAAAAATAATACTTCGTTTTAAAGAACATATTAACTATTTACTTAAATAAAACAAAAGGAGGCGATATCGTATTTTTTGAGAAAAGTTATCTTAAAAAAGAAAAAAACAATGCTTAAAAAATTTGCATCTTTGGTGACAGATTGCACAAAAACTATAAGTGATAGCACTGTAGTGTGTATAAGAGATTAATAGAAAATTTATTAAGGATCAATTTGTGCCTACGCACTTTTTTCTGTATCTTGAACGGTTTCCTTAAAAATTGAGAAAATAAATAATAAATAAACAAATGTTATAGGACATTTTTACACAGATTGACTAAGTCCCACGGTACGATTATGGGTACTCAGACAACGATATATATAATGTATAAATACTTAAATACATAGAAAACACCCATGACTCAGGAACAAATATCTGTGCTCATCACACAAATAAATGCCCTTACCGGGATTCGAACCCAGGACCATCGGCTTCACAGGCAAGGTCACTACCCACTAGGCCAGACCGGTCGTCAGAAAAACCGCGTTGCGGGCCCTTTGTGGAGGTGTGCGCGGGTGACGCAGAGGGGGAGGGGTAGGGAGGGTTGATGAGTATGAGTATGAGTATGATGAAAAATAACTTCGGTCTATAACGTACATATCCCAATTAAAAAAAGTCTTCCATTAATTATGCCGTAATTTTAGCTAATTTCCCTCAGCTATACATATCATTTGTGACTTTGGTATTGCTTTAAGGCAAGGGGTCCCATATAGACATTTGATCCTCAAAACAAACCTGATCGACTGATACCATTCATAAAAAACCGGCCAAGTGCGAGTCGGACTCGCGCACGAAGGGTTCCGTACCATTACGCAAAAAACGGCAAAAAATCACGTTTGTTGTATGGGAGGGGCTCTTAAATATTTATTTTCATGTCTCATGCTCTGAAAGTGGGTCGTTGTTGTTCTAAAAAGTGCGCAGAAAAGTGTTGCACTCCTCTCCGTCCCCGTACCACGAGCAACTAGGTGGAAACAAAATTGAAAAATAGTATGTTTATTTCCCCGCCTGGAACAATTGGTAATTGTTCTAATTTTCCTAATCCCGCATTGAATCGTTTTTTATCAAAAAATATGTAAGAAAATTGTTAAAATAAATTATTCTTGATTTCTTTTGTTGAATTGTATTTACTCGATATCATAAGGCGGGAACCAAAAGGAATACACCAAAAATATTTTTTTAAACCATACACTTGCGTAAATGAGCAAAGGCAGTATCTTATACAGACACAGTTAAATGTTTGTAAGATATTAAATGGGTTTTTAAAGTTATAAATTTAGCACTATATTCGTGAAAATAAAATATAAGATAAAAGTTGCCTATTTTATTCATTAAATTGTTATTTAATATTTAAATTACTTTAAATACTTTTATTATGTTGGCTAAATGACTGGGGTACCATTGACTATTGGGAGTTTTAGAAGGAAAAAGTAAAAAATTAAAAAGTAGGAGGCAATCCCGCTGATTTTGATACTAAATTAACGAAATCATTTTAAAATGACTGCAGTTTGTTTAAATACGTGTGTTTTCGTAAATATTGCAATCTAAATATTTTTCGCTAGGGGTTATTTATCTTTACACATGAAAAGTGCTTATTTTATTAATTAAATTGTTATTTAATATTAAATCACATTTAGAAACGGGTCTATCGCGAATTTATTTTGTTATCTTTATTTACCGACGTTTCGACACAGGTTTTACTGGTTTCATGTGATTTAATATGTGTTCAAACCGCGAAAGTTTTAATTGTTATTTAATATTTGAATTACTTTAAATACTTTTATTATGTTGGCTAAATGACTGGGATGCCATTGACTATTGGGAGTTTTAGAAGGAAAAAGTAAAAAATTAAATAGTAAGAGGCTTCCTGCTGATTTTGATACTAAATAATTACTGCAGTTTGTGTAAATATGTGTGTATTCGTAAATATTGCAATCTAAATATTTTTCGCAAGGGGTGGTATTTGTGTTATTTATCTTCACACATGAAAAGTCTCCGATTGCAAGTAAGTCCTTAGGAAAAAAATCAAGGCCGCAGGTCTATTAGGTTACTGATTTTCAAAATTGCCTTGTCTTGTTTTGTTTCCTCGCATTCGATATGAAAAGTAGAGTGTTTAACTCGAGTGAAAGGCACCATTTCCGTCTCGGACCCAGAATTGTACAGCCAGATTTATATCGTTTATTATTGTGTAGAGAAATAGTATAATGTTATATTGACCTCGGATAACTAAGTAAATTTTGTCAAAATGATAGAAGATAAATTTTAAACATTATTGTAAGTGTTGTAGTGTATAGCGGTTGCTGTCGTGTTGCTGGCGGTCTAAAAGTTAAAAAAAAGTCACTGCGAATCAAGAATATGGACATGATCTTAATATTAAAGAGGGTAAGTTAATTATGATCAATTCTACGGTTCCCTTTTTTAGTTTTCGTAAATAACTCGTAAACGGCGGCCAATAGCAAAAAATATTGTGTAACTTAAATAACCTACACAAAATTCTCTGCAAAAACGATTTATTACACTTTCGCTGGGATCAATATTTAAATATATATTAAAGAGTTAAAGTTAATTATAATCAATTCTAAGGTTCCTTTTTTTAGTTTTTCGGAAATAATTTGTAAAGTATGACGCATAGTAAAATAAATCTATTACACAAATATATAATAGAATTTCCTACGAGAAACATGTGAAACACGTTTCGCTGGGATCAATATTTAAAAAAGATATTAAAGCGGGAAAGTTAATTATAATCAATTTTAAAGTTCCTTTGTAGTTTTTCGTAAACACACTCGTAAACGGTGACCAAAAGCCAAATAGGTTCTTATAAATAAATAATCTATACATACAATTTTTTACAAAAAGCATTTGAAACACTTTTCTCTAGGATCAATATTTAAAACGATATTAAAGGAAGAAAGTTAATTACATAATTAATGTCATTCACGGGTCTAACGCGATTAAATTTCATTATTTTACCTTTTTTCCTTTTTTTCTTTTTTCTTTTATGACTTTTTTTGGTGAGTTTAGTGTTGTTTACCAATATCTCAATTGACATTTTGCTGGGACGTCAGTCTTCCGTGACCACAGCTCGTGCAACCTAACTGAAACGTCGGAAAAAAGATAAAATAATGAAATATAATCGCGTTAGACCCGTTAATGACATTAATTATGTGTACAAAACGTTAATTACAATTAAACTATTTTTAGATACTTTAAAATACGCATTTGATTCCCGTAGGTAAAAGTAATGACTTTGTTTAAAATAAAAATACATCGTCTTCCTCGCGCTATCCCGGCATTTTGCCACGGCTCATGGGAGCCTGGGGTCCGCTTGACAACTAATCCTAAGAATTGACGCAGGCACTAGTTTTTACGAAAGCGAATGCCATCTGACCTTCCAACCCAGAGGGGGAACTAGGCCTTGTTAGGATTAGTCCGGTTTCCTCACGATGTTTTCCCTCACCGAAAAGCGACTGGTAAATATCAAATGATATTTCATACATAAATTCCGAAAAACTCATTGGTACGAGCCGGGGTTTGAACCTGCGACCTCCGGATTGAAAGTTAGACTCTTTTACCGCTAGGCCACCAGCGCTCTATTTTATGTATTTCTTAAATCTCTTTAAAAATACATAAAATAGGTAAAATAAAATCATACTCACTTCCAAGTCCTTAACATTTGTACCTATATAACAATTTTTGGTTTAGGGGACTAAATCATGCGTGAAACATGAAAATTTGACTTTTTTTGACAATATTTAAGGTTTTAGGTTTTGAAGTGTCAGTGTACACATTACAATCCAGATTAATTGCTTAATAAAACGATAAATTCATTTAATATTCGTACCTGTTCTCATATTTCTCATACTAAACGCTTTTTTCACCAAAAGAGTCTTACTCCGCGCACATAGATTAACGGTTTCAAATGCGAGCTAAACGATTCAACCATTGAATAAACATTTAAATAATTAAATGTATTTAAAAAATAAAGGATAATTAAAGCCCTTCGAGTGAGTTTTGTAACATAACGAGGCCTTTCAACTGGGAATTCGTATTGCGGTGCGGTGCGCCGCTGACGATGATATTTTCCATCTTTAAAGGACTGTCACAGGACTGTTAAATGGAATGCCATGCACATGGACAACAGGAGTGCTGTTGGGCTAAGTTAGTTATTTAAGTAGTAGTTTTAGTTTAATTTAAGTTATTGTAATAATATATATATCTATATATATATTACGCGAGGCCGATTTTTGTTCATCCCATCAGATCTACAGTTATGGTCCGATTTTAATAAATTATATGTCATTAGATTCGTCTCATGCTACAGATTTGCAATAAGCTCTTAGTTTTTTGTTTTTTTCCCGAAAAAGTACTAAAAAGTTAATTTGAAAAAATGTACCACGTGACCTTTGTTCTGACTTGAGATTGAATTGAACTCAAACCTATATCCAATGTATGTAAGGTATCCAATCCATTCAAATATTTGTTTTGAGACTGTAACATGCATACACTACACTAAAAATTATATTAAAACACCATAAAAATTTATTATTGTGTTTGACAACATGTCAGACATGTGTCATCCACATCGTACTCATCAAAATGACACATATTTATTTTATTGTTGCTTTGGCACATAGAAGGTAGGATCCTATAGAAGTGGCGTACCGCATACGCCCGTGAGGGACAGAATTTGTAGCCCACCAGGGCACCATAAACCATACAAATCGGTGGGGAAAAGCATCTATATTTACTTCAAAAAGCACGTACGGCGAGGTTTGTTCTTATGAGGATGTTAAATGATGTCGGATCTTTAAGGTAAACGCTCAGCCAATGGGGTTGGCAACTGTCAAAGGTTTGCAGAGATGGCGCCATCATAGCTTGCCCCTTTTTCTATAAGATTTGGCTTAAAGGGCTGGCATCCAGGGCATTAAAAAAACAAAAATTTGACACAATTCTAGGGATTGACAGGGCAAGCTATGCTGGCGCCCTCTGTTAATTATTTCGGCCGGCCAACCCCATTTTCCGCATCGGTCCGCGCCCTTGGTGCAGTGCGGCGTATGTGCGATCGTGTGTAAAAGCCGTAACAGACTACCGCACCGCACCGCGATCTTGGTGCGCCACACCCATAAGTGAGAGCGAGAAAGAGAATATCTCGAAAAGCCCTATTGGTGCGGTCAAAATATCTCTTTCTCGCTCTAACTTATAGCTGCATCCTTAACGTATGTACCGTGACAACCTTGCACACTATCGATACGTGCGCCGCACCGCACCAAGGCTGCGGTGAGGTGTGGTAGTCTCTAACGGCTTTTACGATAGTCTGTTAAATACGGCTATAATATTTCTTTCTCGCTCTAACTTATAGCTGCGTCCTTAACGTACGTACGGTGACTACCTTGCACACTATCGATACGTGCGCCGCACCGCACCAAGGCCGCGGTGAGGTGTGAAAGTCTCTAACGGCTTTTACGATAGTCTGTTAAATACGGCTATAATATTTCTTTCTCGCTCTAACTTAAAGCTGCGTCCTTAACGTACGTACGGTGACCACCTTGCGCACTATCGATACGTGCGCCGCATCGCACCAAGGTCGCGGTGAGGTTTGGTAGTCTCTAACGGCTGTTAAATACGGCTATAAAGCGGCTAACACATTACCGCACCCATAAGTAAGAGCGAGAAAGCAATATCTCTTTCTCGCTCTTACTTATAGGTGCATCGCACAATGACCAGTGCGGTGCGGTAATGTGTTAGGCGCTTAAGGTGGGCTGCCGTACGCCAAAAGCGAGAAAGAGATATTTTGACGGTACCAAGGTCGCGGTCCAGTCGTTGTACATACTTTCAAAAAAGTAAATTAAAAAAAACTAAATTAGGTTCAAGGGCCTGACACTCTTTGATAGAGAAAGATAGTCTTATTGCGATTCCTATAAGAGGAAAGAGAAAATAGTGCCATGCTTTATCTTTATCACCGACCGGGCATTGTTTCATGGTCGGGTTTGCTATGATGGCATAACCCGACCATGAAAAAATGCCGAATGAAATGGAGGCGATGGCGAAATACCGAAATTTATAAGAGTGAAAGAGAAAAAACCGGCCAAGTGCGAGTCGGACTCGCCCACCGTTATTACCCTTTGGGTACGGAACCCTAAAAAGGATTATGCTGCCATACATGAAACTGTCAATACATGAATATGTCTTTCTCTTACCCCTGGTCGCTCGGTTTCATGTCTATAACTACGTGTATATACTATGTCTATTATTAGGTCAGAGGGTCTACCGCGAAAACCGAAATTCGCAAATTGCGGGGATCTTTCTCTTTTACTCCAATGAAGGCGTAATTAGACTGACAGAGAAAGATGCCCGCAATTTGAACTTCGATTTTCGCGGTATAGCCCAGACACGGAATGTTTGTAAAATGTTTGTAAACTTCAGTCTCATGAATAATAGGAAAAAGAGAATTAAATATATAAATTATATTCTAGCCCTATGAAATTTTAGGCATGAGAGCCAAATGACAAGAAGGCATCCTATCCACGAAATCTTGATTTAACGTATCATATCGCGGTCGCGTATCATAATTTTTAGTTTAGAAAGATGCGAAAAGATAGACAATAATTATGTCTTTTTTGCATCAAAACTAACGATCACAAAGCATGCTGGTAGGTGCTACGCGACCGAAATATAATACGCTAAAATTATACAAACGTGTCGCCATTTTATAAGAAACTAGCTTTTGCCCGCGACTTCGTCTGCATGGAATTAGTAATTTGGGCATCTTAATTCTTAAACAAATCTGCTTTTTAATCCATCCTTTTTTCACCTCCAAATTGGTCCACGCTATACATTTTCACCCCATTTTTTACACCCTTAAGGGATGATTTCGGGGATAAAAGTTATTCTATATCATTTCCCACAGCCCAAACTATCCCCATACCAAGTTTCATCTAAATCGGTTCAGCGGTTATTGATTCCCCATACAAATTTCCACCCCCCTTTTCACCCCCTTGAGGGGTGACTTCTGGGATAAAATGTATCCTATGTCCTTCCCCGGGAATCAAACTATCTGTATACCAAATTTCAACTAAATCGGTTTAGCGGTTTAAGCGTGAAGAGGTTACACACAGACAGACAGACAGACAGACAGACAGACAGACAGACAGACAGACTTTCGCATTTATAATATTAGTATGGATAATTATATTTTTAAGGTAGGTATATTTTTTTGTTTTGTTGGATAATTATGTATAAGATTTCATATTCTATGGGTATAGTCAGCATCAAATAGATAGTGACAGCCAGTGATTCATCTGAAGACGTCACATTTCCTGATTTCATTAAGCGTTCAGTCTTAGGCTGCCTGTCCACAGGAGCGGAGCGAGGTGGCGCAGCGATGAGCGAGGAAAAATCTCCGCTCTGAAATTTTAATGAAATTCTATTGCTGGATTTTTTCCCCGCTTACCGCTGGCTCCGCTCCAGTGGACAGGCAACCTAACTTTTAGAACCATACTCTAGCGGCGTTTTGACGCCGCAACGGGTCTCTAGTATTATATATTACTGTATATTTTGAACCATACCAAATAGATACTCAAAATTTTCAGAATGTACGTGTTATTTCAACTGTTATTCCTTGCAATAAAAATTATCAAAAAAAAACAAAGGTCTCCATACAAGGAACTCATTAGGGTCGCTATGTAGGGCAATAATGGCCGCCATCTTGAATATCTCACTTCCGGTCAAGATTTCGATCGGGCAACCGGCAAATTCGGATTTAGCGGGGTCAAATTAGGTTAAAAAATCCGGTTGCCAAAAAGTAACATATTTTGCCAGTCGCATCAAGAAGAAGGAGAGCGATTTTGAATTTTTTTTTGTCTAACTAAGACTAGTAAGACAAAGATAGTATTGATTCTCCATGTCTATGTTTGAAATGAGACAATCATTTGACAAACTTTACATCATCAGTGAAAATTTCATCTATTCTATCACGGGTCATGAGATACAGCCTGGTGACAGACGGATAGACGGACGGACAGCGAAGTCTTAGTAATAGGGTCCCGTTTTACCCTTTGGATACGGAACCCTAAAAAATATCAGCTATTTAGACACCAAGTGAATATAAATACGAGTAGATAATTCTAGTTTTCCCTATATATCCATCGAATTTAGAACTTGACTGGATATAGTGGGTTGGCAAATTAGGCTTTAGGTTACTTTCGTTTAAGTCATCTCGGATATGGGTGAATATGGTATTAATGCATTCAGTTTGATGTCCTAAATACAAATATTATGAGATGACAAGTACGAAAATGGTAGGGGTTGTTACTGTGACGTCATAAATTCGACAGTACAAAGTTTATTACTTTTTTCTTTTCAACATAATGTGGGGTACCAAAATTAAGGGCTTTGTGTAAGTAGATTACAAATATATAATTATAACATTTTCACCACTTGGTCTAACAAATTATTAGAAAAGGTTCAAAAATTTCACAATCCAGAGTTGACTTTGAACTGCTCTAGATTGAAAATGGCTGAGTGGATTATTCCAAATTTTATACCAAATGACTGTGAATATCCTCTGTATAATGTTTAAAAATAATTAACCATATATATTCAAAAATAAGAAAAGTACACCAAGTTGAATAACAGTATAATTTTCTGTTACAGTAGACCACAAAATACTATTTTTTTTAATGAAAACTACATGTGGGGTATGAAAAGAAAGGGCTTTGTCAGTATATGATAACTAATATATAACACAGAAATCAAAAATCAGTAATTTAACTAACATAGCGGTTTCACTCACGTGTTGTTAGTCACTCGCGCGAGTGACTAAAAACACGTGAGTGAAACCGCTATGTTAGTTAAGTTAATATGTCTCACGATAGTTTAAATTCGAAAAATCAGTAATATTTATTGTGTAAACTATGTAGGTATAAGAAGTATAACTAGGTAAATTTTTTGATGAGTATCAACAGTTTTACCCTTTTCGGGCATACGATTTATTTTATCTTAAACTAAGTTTTAATATTTTTTCTTAAACTAAGTTTTAATATTTTATATTCAACTCAATTTTGATATACATTTAAATTTACAGAGTTATAAAATTATTTTAGTTATAGAAGACTTTGTCTATTAAAACGTTTTTTAATAGACAAAGTCTTCGTTCCTTTAAAAGTATTTCCTTCGAGGCGTTTTAATTCATTAGGCAGATAATTAATAGTATTTTATACAATCGTGATATAATGGAGAGCTTTTCAGTTGAGTACCGTGTTAAGGCCACGAAGCTTGCTGAGTGGCCTTAATTGGGTACGAGTTTGAAAAGCTTGATTATATCACTATTGTATACAATACTTTTTCTACGAGTCAACAAAAACAATACTTTAAGCTAGTAGAATCATATAGGTAAACAAACCAAAAGTATACAGCTAAGATACGCGAGCTGCCGCGGCCCGCGATACCTTCATACTCGTACGCGCCCCGGCCGCCGGGGCCGGCCCTCCGGCGGGTTGGTCAACGACAGTAACGACACCTTCTCTTAACGGTACCTGCCCCGCGATAAATTCCATATTTAGACAGTTTTTTTTTCTCGATTTTCACCACCGTAGCCTATGGAGACTAACAAGCAACGCTTCGCGGTTTTCGTAGTCTATGGATGTTGCTATATTAAGGGTGTCACATGCGCGTTTTTGACTTATGAAGTAATTGTTTCTACTATACAACCCAAATTAAGTAATTGACCTATAGTTTTGTTTCATCCTCTTGACCGCGGCGACCTGTGATTAATCAATTTCATTATAGTCGACTAAACCGTTTCGAAATGAATATTATTAACATACATGTAAACTACCCAATTAAGGTTTGGTAGACGAAATCTTAATTCAACAATTACAGTCGACGAGTAGAAATAGCTATTTATGCAACAAGTGCGGAAATCATCTTTTAGTATCATACAATGTTTTACTATGCATTGTGCGAGTAAATAAAAAAACATATCATAGCAAATAAGTTTAATTATTAAAAGGAGTGTTTTAAATCGACACGAGTTGCAAATTACCTATTCGCACGTGTATCGTACAACGTTTTACAGTACATATGGCTCTTTAAACTTTCGACATATGCACGAAAAGTACTCTTTACGCACTAGTGCGAGAAAGAAGAACTATATGTACTGTAAAATATATTAATAGCAGATATAATTGTGCCTTTTATGGGTTCCGTACCCAAAGGGTAAAAACGGGACCCTATTACTAAGACTCCGCTGTCCGTCTGTCCGTCTGTCACCCGTCACTATGTCACTATGACCCGTGATAGCTAGACAGTTGAAATTTTCACAGATGATGTATTTCTGTTGCCGCTATAACAACAAATACTGAAAAAGTACGGAACCCTCGGTGGGCGAGTCCGACTCGCACTTGGCCAGTTTTTATATATTAAGGTACCTAACTCTCGGAAGTAGGTACCATATTTTATTTATATTGCGATCTGACATTATATTTGCATGAACGCTTTGTGACATATTCAGGATGATTTTTTACAAATAGACTTTATCTTCTATATATATCAAAGATAGATATAACTCCGTAATAGATGGATAGTCTAAGGAGAAAACGTGCCTCGAAAATAAAGAAAATTTGATTCTCGATCAGATGGCGCTACTAGCTTTGGCCTACTGTCGTATAGATGGCGTTGACAGTTTCGTTTGTTATTTAACAATTTTAACGCATATCAGTGAAAGAACATGGGTCAAAATCATAAAAATAATTAATGCAAATAAAATAAAACATTTATCCATATTTAAATACATTTTATCGTATTTTTATAAATCTTCATTTTTAGTTTTAAAGTGTGTCGATAGATGGCAGTGTATTTACTGTGGTTACAAAATCTACTATGACAGTACCGCTCTATCTTATTATATCCTCTTTGATATATATAAACGTAAAAGTCCTGACTGACTGACTGACTGACTCACTTAAATCAACGCCCAGCCCAAACCATTTTTCCTAGAGAGCTGAATTTTACACAATATGTAGTTTTTATAACGTTAGTATCCACTAAAAAGGGGTTTTCAAAATCCATCCCCTAAGGCGGGTTCGGCAACCGGCGGCCCGCGAGCCTCCGGCACAGAATAAGTAATAGTATTATCATACAGAACGGCCACGCACCGCCCCGCCCCGACTCGAATTACCTCGCCCCGCGACACCAGATTGCTGGCTTTTCGCCGGCCGCTCAGTTCGGTTAGCGACGCGATGACGGAACGTTCAAAATGCCGATGTATTGTGCGATGTATGGGTATGGGTGCCTATCAAATTGGAAAAATAAAGAAGTTTTTTTTATATGTACTAAATAATACTTATACCTACGTGTAGTGTACCTAGCATGTAGGTACCTATACATATAATATTGATAATACATCAAATAACGCGTTTTCTACAATCACATTAATTTAAACTACAATTTGTCGAAAACCCAAATGTACGTCAATGTAACAAAGTGTAAAATGTGTGATAATATTTAGATAGGTACCTACCTAGTACCTACCTACCGATTTCAACAACCTGTTCGTTGAATTTGTGAATTTTAGCTAACATTCAACTACCTATAGGTAGGTACATATGTAGATATAATTCCTTCGTAAATATTTTGATTTCTGTTACACTTATCATATCAAGAAAAAAACTATATAAGTTAATAAAAACAATAATGCAAATACCTATTTATAATAATTCCGCTTTCAAAGTAGGTACAGTTGAGTGTAAGATTATAAACCGACCAAGGGGCAAGGACCAATTGCTTTGTGAACGGTAGATTGCCCATACAATTTCGTTTGTTTACGTTTCGGTCGGGTTATCCTGCGTGTGCACGGCCGGCCGCGGCCCGCTCGTGTCACTTCGGCAGGCCTCGAGAATGTTCGGCTCCGCCTTCGCCGTATGTCAGCGCCGCACGACGGCTGTGTGTGTTGTATTTGAAACTTTAATAGCACTACTTGTTTGATGTTGTTACTTCTTGGAAATAGGTACTTAAATTTATTAAATGTTACACTTTTAGTTTTCAATTAAGAGCATTGTCCTGCAAATACAACATGTACTTTTCTTTCACATTTTGTGCAAATAATCCGAGGAACTCAAACCATGATTGGAAATATGAACGCTGCGCTGTATTCTCATAAATATGACGGGCATGAATCGGAAGAATAGAACCTCGTAATGTAAATTATGCGAACTTAAAAATGGTTTCTTTAATTAAGGAATAAAAATATTTCTATTCCTTAGTTAGATATTTACATTACGAGTATTACGGTATTACGACAACGCTCCGTGAACTCAAAAACATCTAAGTGGCAGCCCTAAGCAGCAAACGCACACAAAGACGCGTGTACAAACGTGCCGTTCACACATATAAACGCAAGCGAGTTTTGATGTATGGCGTGTCCGCCCTGTGCCTCCGGGTTGCATCAGTCCTATGTCACTAAAGTGATCGAGTGAAAAAGAAAAGTCTTTCATTTCAAATATTTATTTTTTGGAGTTGGGACCCATTATCACAAGATCTACATTAAATGTACTGATCACTCAATATGCACAGACGTGTGCCAATATGAGTGTCTGCCTATCGCAATGTAAGAGCGCGCGAAGCGCGCTAAATGCCGGGATTCGCCCTGAATGTAAAGAGCGCGCGAAGGGCGCTGAATAACTGTAAGGGGCGCCGCAGGCGCCCTGCATGTAAGAGCGCGCTTTCGCGCGCCGAATAACTGTGTGGGACGCCGCAGGCGCCCTGCATGTAAGAGCGCGCCAAGCGCGATGAATGTCGGACTCCGCCCGAACTTTAAGTGTGAGGGGCGCCGCAGGCGCCTTTATGTAAGAGCGCGCGAAGGGCGCTGAATAACTGTGAGGGACGCCGCAGGAGCCCTGCATGTAAGATGAATAACTGTGAGAGGCGCCCTGTACGTAAGAGCGCGCGAAGCACGCTGAATGTCGGGTTCAGCCCGACCTTTAAGTGTGAAGGGCGCCGCTGGCACCCTGCATGTAAGAGCGGGCGAAGCGCGCTCTCAATTTCGGCATTTGACACTTGACAAACGACAATGTAGTACCTTTTGTCTAATAAATTCACGAAATATTAACAGTGTGCGGCCCGCTGAAATTTTGCTAACCGCTATGTGGCCCTTGGCTGCTAAAAGGTTGCTGACTCCTGCCCTAAGGGGATGAAATGAGGGTTCAAAGTTTGTATGGGGTTCAAGTTTTATTTTAAGCTATGAATTTGAACCTTGGATAAAAGATATATTATAAAAAAATAAGAAAACTAATTTCAGCGTTTTTGAAAATTCATCCCCTAAGGTGGTAAAAATGAGGTTGAAAATTTGTATGGTGATCAAAAATTTTATCAAATGCGGAACCTAAAACTTTGTATATAGGCATATTATTAGAATACAGGAAAAGTAGTTTCAGCGTTTTTAAAAATTCATTCCCTAAAAGGGTTAAAAAGGGGTTGAAAATTTGAAACCATCACAAATGCTTTGAAACTTCTTTTTCTTCTTTGAAATAGCAGCTTACAAAAAAAAGATTTTGACGTTTTTTGGAAATTTAACCCCTACACTTTGGGTTTAACAGGGGATGAAAGTTTGTCTTGGGTTCAAATTTTATTATAAGCTAGGAACTTAAAACTTTTCACAAAGGTATTATATTAAAAAAACAAGCAAACTAATTTAGGCGTTTTTAGAAATTCATCCCCCAAGATGGTGAAAAGGGGGTTAAAAGTTTGTATGGAGATTGAACATTTTATTGAGTACGGGACTTGAATATTTGTATAAGGGAATATTATTAGCATAGAAGAAAAGTAATTACAGCGATTTTTTTAAATTTACCCCTTAAAGGGGTTGAAAAGAGGTTGAAAGTTTGTATAGGGTTCATATTTAATTTCAAGCTATGAATTCGTACAAAATTATACCATTAAAAGAGTAGAAAACTGATTTTAGCGTTTTTGAAAATTCATCCCCCAAGGTGCTGAAAAGGGGGTTGAAATCGAATTTAAACTGTTGTTAGACATTAACATTACCACCCCGCATTACATACCGAGGCGCGCGGCAGTACGCAATACACGGTCGTCGTGAACGCTGCTCGCACTATTAGTGCTTGAGAAACATGTCGCGCGAGTGACTAAAACAAGTGAGTCTAAACCGTGCAATTTTTTAAGGGGGTTGAAAGTTTGTATCGAGATCAAACCTTTTTTTGAGTACAGGACTTCAGTCTTTGTATAAAGGCATATATTATTATAATACAAGAAAAGTAATTTAAGCGTTTTTAAATATTCATCCCCTAAAAGCGTTAAAAAGGGGTTGAAAATTTGAATCCATTACAAATGCTTATTGAAACTTCTTAGAAAGGTATTGTATAATATTACAAAAAAAAACTTATTTCAACGTTGTTAATAATTCAACCCCTAAGGGGGTTAAAAATGGGATGTAAGTTTATGTGTACTACAAGTTTTCGTTTAAGCTAGGAACATGAAACTTGGTAAAAGGGCATTATATTAAAATAGACGAAAACTGATTGCACCGTGTTTGAAAAGTTTGTATTAATAAAGTTTGCATCGGGAGTATTCAGGAGCGAACATTTTTTTAAATAGTGGACTTGAAAATCTAAGTGTTGAGAGGGATTATATCGAGAACAATTTTTTTCAGTTAGGTGCTGAAACTACGTACTTTGTGAAAGACAAATTTCATGCGTTGTATAATTATTAACAAATGCATTCCCGAAAGCAAACCCTAATAATTAGGTTTGATTAAAATCTCGCACTGTCATATCTGTTTTAGTAAGCGCAACGACGATATATATTATTAATATACAATGTTCCTAATCCTATATCAATTTCATACTTTCGGGATTTTCGGGACTAACATTTCCGGTACAATATTTGACTGTTTTCTGTTACATAGCATGCAATATCATGTTCTTTAAATAAATATAATTTATCAATCTAAGGCTAATACTTTTACGGCTGACCACATATTAAAATCAAAACAAACATAGTCTATGGGTTTGACAATGCTGACAATATAAAATAGCGCAATTTGAAACTATGGCCATAAGTGTTTCTTTCTACGATAAATAATTTTATACGAATAATTAGTTATATATATAAGTACTAAATAGGAGCAAAAAATAGAAAGACATTTGGAATTAATAAAATAGTCCTTTTAATTCGAACACGGTATAAGAGGCTCATTCGATAATACCATTTTTAAAATGAATTAATATATTACAGTGACACATATTATGTAGTCATGGAGATTTTACTAGCACGAACGACGCAACGCTAATAATGACTTCCTTCCGAGATTTAGTTCATCGATATCTTATATTATCGATATCTTATAACTGCCATAATAATGTTATAAATATAAACAAATGTGGCTTGTTTGGAAATAAATGAACAAGAATATTTTTAATACTTCACCTACATAGTACATAATTTAAAAAAATAACTGCATGGCACACATAAACCTAGATTGGTTTTCAAATTGTCATCGTCGATAAAACCATCACACAGGTTTTCTTACATAAGTTTTCTTATTTTTGTGGAGCTTTGTTAAATTGTAATTTTTAACATTTGATTATAATTAATAAATTATTATTTTTTCCCATAATTTCGGGTGTCAAACATCCTCGTCTTTTTGAAAAAAAAAACCCCGCATAGATTGAATAAAAGATTTTGAACTTCCACTGATGTAATGGGTGCATAGCAGAAATATGGAAAATGATTAACGTTGAAGGGGTGCTTATCGATAACAGGATTGTCGATGTTTTTATTTTGACAAGCATGACGTTCGTGCTAGAAAAATCTCTATGTCTGCACGTATGCCTTGGTAAATTCTTAATTCTGGCTGAATAATTTAATGTCTTGGTCCTTCGTATTGAAAAAAGAAGTGTGTGTGCCTTCATTATGGTACGTTTTATATTGTACCAATGTTAAGAGAAAGATTTACGGTCGTTTTACGATTTTTTTACTGAAAAATGAGGTAAAAACTGTTTTTTTAAGGAACTCTCGAAAGTACCGGGAAATCCCGGTTCCATTCATGCCTGGTACCGAAAATCCCGGTTCTTTGAAACAGTACCGGTTCTACAATCCCTACTACTGATATCTTTTGCTGCATAATGTTCTATGCTCATGTATATATAAAATATATAAACACCAACATACAAATCCACGCGTACGAAGTCGCGGGCAACAGCTAGTTCTAATATATGAATGCTGATAAGTGTCAAAAAGAGCGCTTTTCCCTAAATACGTCACGTAGCGAATGTAGCGATTCATCTGTACATTTTAAAAACAGTTTTTAAGCATATTTTCTGCAATATGGATTTTATTTTATTTATTTGGAAAGCAAACAGAAATAAGTGAGCAGGAGATGAGTTTACAAATGCACACTAAGGACATTCACTTATTTCCTTAACAGCTCTCACTAGAACATGTAATAGAAATATACTATACACTTAAACTACTCTTAGGGTACTAAATACAGTTATTAATGTACTAACACTAAATGCTCATCAAACAGAATTATGATTACTAAGGGAGAAAGAGACAAACTAAAAGTAAAAATTTGAACGTTTTCTAATAATTTGTTAGACCAAAAAAGTTAAAAACTTTGTACTGCCGACTTTATGACGCGTCATAGTAACTACCCCCCACCATTTCGCGCTTGTCATCTCATGTATATGTGTTCAGGACATCATACTGAATGCATTGATACCAAATATACAATTTCTAGAAGACTTCTAGACAAAATACCTACTTACTAATAGAGTTCAATGTTCTAATAGCCTCACTGTTTAAAAAATTAGACTAGGTACCTACATATTGTATATTATCCAGTGATGTTTTGTTGTTTCACTGTCGATAACTTTTTAGAGCTTGATGATTTTAAAATATATAGCAGAAATATTTATTTATAATATTGTATTGATTGATGTGTCGTTTGAATAAATGATTTCTATTCTATTCTATAAACATCTGGTTCGTAGGAACATAATTTTGTAAAGTGGTATATTGTTGTAAATTTGTGACCAAGCACCAATAATTGTGAATCAAATATTAATTAATAACGGTAGCGAGGGTAGGTGTAAGTTTTTTTTGACACAACAGCAGCGCACTCGAATAAGGATACAACTGACCATCTTCTGGTAGATGACGAGCATGTGCAGCACGGTGTTGCCGTTTGTGTCCCGCAGGTCGGGGTTGGCACCGCGCGCCAGGATCAGCCGGTAACACTCCTCCTGTCCCAGGCACGCCGCGAAGCTCAGCGGGTACTCGCCCCAGTACACGTATCTAATACATTATACCATGTTTAGAAATTAAACAGAGAGTAAAAGATAAAAAGAAAAGTGCAGATATAAGAAACAGAACAAAAGTCATAGACGCCTTACTACACTGCAAAAAACTAAATTGGAAATGGGCCGGCCATATTGCACGTATCAAAAACGATAGGTGGACCAAAAATATAACCACATGGACCGGCCCTCCCCGCAAGAGAAAGCAAGGAAAGCCAGCACACAGGTGGGGTGACGAACTGACGAAATTGTAAAAAGAGCAAGAAACAATTGGATGGAAAAGGCAACTGATAGAGATCTGTGCAGAAAAATGGAGGAGGCCTTTACTCTGTAGCGAGTCCTTAGGCAATAATAGTTATAAATAATAATGTTTGCATTCATAATAAATTGACTATTATTAATTAAATTACGTAAAATATGATTATAATTGAAATGTTACTTAAATTTTATTAAGGAATAAACAAGGCTTAATTATTATAGGCCGGTGTCTAAACTTTGAATTGTTCGAGAACATCACATTATGTCCTACAGTATATTTGTGTTTGGAACATAATAGAACACTATTTTGTGAACGTATGTGTACAATTTTCCCCAAAAAATAGATTTTTGAAAAAAAAAAATTTAAATTAAGTTTTTTAAAAGATGTAAACATTAAATTTTACAGTAGATATTTTTTGTACAAGGGGCATTACTAAATTTTTTACACTATATGTAAAATATGCACCACTTTTTAACCGACTTCAATTTCATAGAAGGAGGAGGTTCTGTATTCGGTTCTGGCTATTTTTTTTTATGTATGCACCGATTATTCCGAGACCCGTGGTCCGATTTGAGTAATTCTTTTTTTGTTCGAAAGGAGCTACTTCCAAGTTCATCCCATATTAATCTGGTTCTGATCTGATAATGGGATCCCTGACAAATTGAGGGAACTCCTCAATTTTTAAAGGCACATGTATGGTGATTTGGGTGTTTTCATAAGCAACTTGAGCATTTTCTTTCGAAAACGACCAATTTGATGAAGTGGACCTGATGATGATGATTGTTTTGAAGATAGTGATGATGATTTTTTTAATGTAGTATTTTCAGCGATTACTCCGAGACCCGTGGTCCGACGTGAACAATTCTTTTTTTGTTTGAAAGGAACTACCTCCAAGGTGCTCCCACATTAATCTGGTGCTGTTCTGATGATGGGATCCATGAGGAATTGAGGGAACTCCTCATTTTTTAAAGGCAGATGTATGGTGATTTGGTCGTTTTCTTAAGCAACTTGAGCATTTTTTCTCGAAAACCACCAGTTTGATGAAGTGGAGCTGATGATGATGATTGTTTTGATGATAATGATTTCAGCGATTACTCCGGCACCGATGATCCGATTTGAGTTATTCTTTTTCTGTTTGAAAGAAGTTACCTCTCCAAGTTGTTTTCGTACTTAATATTTTTGGTTTTGATCTGATGATGGAATCCGTGAGGAATTGAGGGAACTCCTCAATTCTTAAAGACACGTGTATGGTAATTTCGGTGTTTTCTAAAGTAACTCAAGCATTTCCTCCTCAAAACCACCAATTTGATGTAGTGCAACTGTAGCCTAACCACGAGTTTGGCACTAAATATTCTTTGTAACTTTTTATTTTATTTTTTTATTATTTATTGAGAAACAAACAGGCTTATAAAACAGATGAGTATTTAAAGTAACATTTTTCTAGCAATAGACCTATAGTTTCCTATATGTAAACGACTATTAATAAAAACTTATTACTAAGTACAAATGACATGCAATACATGCATATTGTACATATAGTCCGACAAGAAATTGTAGAAAATTAAAAGGAAGATAAAGGAAAGGCAACAATTTAGTACGGTTTTTTTTTTTTCAATTTTATTTAATTTCTACTATTTCATGCCGCACCACATGTGTGACGAGATATATGATGAAATCTTAAATTCACAATCGGGTATTTTTATTTTAAAGAAGAATAAGCTAATTTCTTAAACAATCTCAATGAGCTGCTAAATATGTTCACGTTTTGGCACTTTTCATTGTACAACCTACATGTGCGTTTAATGTATGAGTGCTGCGCATGTTTAGTTCTGCTGCTTTTGATGCTAAATAACATTTTATTGCGACAACTACGTTCTGTTCTGCGGGGTACGCGTAAATCTATATTTTGCAAAAGTTCAGGGGCATCCACTAAATTATTGAAAATTTTGAATAAGAAAATTAAATCGGTACAGGAGCGTCTTAAGGAAAGAGATTCAAGATTGTATCTGGCTAAGGAGGTGGCGTAACTTTTGTAATTTCTACCTGTTCGGATTTCAAGAGCCTTTATGAATATTTTTTGTAATCTTTCTATTCTGTTTCTGTGTACATCATGACAGGGGGTTCCATACTACAGAAGCAAATTCTAAGCGACTTCTGACATAGCTATTATAAAGTAATTTATACGTCAGGGGTCTTCGAAAGGGTTTTGCAACGCGAAGAATAAAGCCTGTTTATATGCTTTATTTAAGATATTATCGATATGAATATTAAAGGTTAATTTTGTATCCATTATTACACCCAGATCGCGTATACTATCCCTCCGAGTTAAACTTACTTTGTACACTAATATGCCAGTACGAGCGAGATGCAAAAACAGTAAGTTACGCACACGATAGCGAATATATCAATGTCAAACTCGTGGTAAGGCTACTGATAACTTCCCTCGTATGTGTATTATGATTTTTGATGTAGGTAGTGTTGGAAACAACTAAAGAGACTGAGAGGTGAAGGTAGAGGGTTCAGTGTTTGGGGGGTTTGAGGTTGGGGGTTGAGGGGAGGTGAGTTCATGGGTCGGGGACTGAGGGATTGGTAGTGAAGGGATTGGGGTATAGGGTTAGGAGTTAAGGGGTCTGGGGTTAGGGGTCGGGGAATGGCAGTTAAAGGGTTGATGGTTTAGGGTCGAGGGGTTCAGTGATCAGGTGTTGATGTGCTGTCAGGTTGAGTGATCGGGGGGTTTGAGGAATTGGGTCAGTGGCGGGGCGGAGAATGGATTTAGTGACAGGCATGATTTCCCAGACGGACTCGAGGAAAATTCTGATTATTTAATAATGTTTACGAATTTACAGTTAAACATGATTATGTTTTTCATTCATGCGTTACGCTCTTAACAATGTCTTAAAACTAAAAATGGAAAACAAAAAACTTTTATAAAAAAAAGATAAACCGACTTCAAAAAGGATGAAATAAAATATTATCCTTTTTAGGGTTCCGCGTTTAAGTATATGCGTTACCAACTGATATGTTTGAAGTCGGTGCCAAGCCAAGTACTCCAAGTAGTAACAATACCAGTCAAAAATAATCAGCTTTATGTCTATAAATCCCATTACAACTGTACAAATATTATAAACGTGAAAGCAATTATGTCTGCCTCTTTGTTACCTTTTCATGGCTAAACAACTGAACCGCTTGAGCTGAAATTTTGCATGAAGGTTCCTTGAATTGTTTTATATTTTGAAATGTAGTCCTCTGGATAAGCGACAGAAAATAACTCAGTCCCAATCCCACACTTGCTTGCTATGACTGTTCAAGAATTAGTAAGAAATGCTCTTTAAAAAAATACGACGACAAAACGTATTAGATTTACACAAACGTGCCGACAAGCATGGTACGAACTGCGCCAAGAAGGTTCAACCGTGTGTTCTGTTCTGAGGTGTATAGAAAGTTCGTTTGTTGTCGTCGTGTAACGCTGCGTCTTACGAGTACATAGGCGAACACTCGCGAAAGCGAAGCGAAGCGACGGGGCACGGCGCGGCCGGCTCAAGGCGTTCGCGTTCGCAACGAGATCGCCCACGTAGGACACTTCTATATAGGTATCAAAGGATTAATTAAGGCGCCGTGCCGCGCCGCTTCGCATTCGCGTGTTGTTCGCCTACGTAGTACGCTGCGTTAGGTAATCCAACGTACATACTTATATAGCCGCATCTTTATCGAATTGCACCAAAATCACTATGAAAATATGGTTTAAAATTTGGCTTGGCACCGACTTCAAACATATCAGTTGGTAACGCATATACTTAAACACGGAACCCTAAAAAGGATAATATTTTATTTCATCCTTTTTGAAATCAGTTTATCTTTTTTTTATAAAAGTTTTTATTTAGTGGTGCATACGTCAAGAATAATTAAAATGTTTTAAATAATTAATTACAATACAACAACAATTAAACACTTGGTGATTTTCTACTATATTGTTATGCCAATTATTCTACTCAATCTAAAGAAAAAAAAATCCAGGGGACTTTAGTTTTACTATTTTTTAAACAATTATAACGAATTTTAGCACACGCGCATTAATTCTACGGTATTGTTTTTTAATGCACCGTAAAGCCTGTAATTAATGTTATCACAATGTTAAAAAATCTATCAATACAAACATAAAACATTTGAATTTGAATTTATCAATACAATGAGCTTTTGTCACAATTGTGAAATTAGTTCTTGTTAAATTATTTAAATGATCGACGCGGGGCGGGAGGGGAAGCGATGGCGATAACTCAAGTCAAGACGTGCGGCCGCACAGCAACGAATACACGTGTGTGTATCTTAGGCCGGTTTCAGACTAGCGTTTTATACGAGCGTACGCATATGCGCGCGGAAATTAAATGGGAATGGGACTGTATTATACGGGGCTATTAAGTAGTGAGAATTTTCTTCCATAGTGTTCCATAGTTTCTTCCATAGCTTATGTGACAAAGTTGTATGGCAGCCATACAAGACTGCTATGCATGCTACGCCCAATTAGATTCGCTTACTCGGGTCTCAAAATTAGTACTCACAGTAAAAAGTAACTTTTCTCAAACATGCAATGAAATATTGTCCTTATGTGCGTCAAAACAGGCTTCAAAGTATCACGTTTCGGGCGGAGCAACTCAAGAGAACTGTAAAGGAATTTCATACGAAATTGAAGGCCTAGGCCGGAAAGTTTTTTTTTTTTTTTTTAATGTAAACATGGCGTCTGTGTTCATGCGAACAGGCTAAACAGCTGAATTTTTTTTCAGTCGTAGCGCAAAAATTATAAAATTTTCGTTCCCCTTTATGAAACCCCAAAGTAATATACAAAAAACACAATGAATAAAAAAAAACAGAAAAAAAATCTTTTTAAGGCTGTATTTCTTAAACCATGCGTCGTAAAATTTTCGTACCACTTTATGATACCCCAGTGATATACAAAAAGCAAAATGAAAATCAAAAAAGAAAAAATCTTTATAGGGTTGCATCTAGCGCTAAAATAATAAAATGTTCGTTCCCCTTTAAGTAACCCTTAATTTATATAAAAAAAAACGCAAAAAAAAACAGAAAAATCTTTATAGGGCTGTATTTCTTAAACCATGCGTCGTAAAATTTCCGTTCCCCTTTATGAAACCCCCAAAGTAATATACAAAAAACACAATGAAAAAAAAAGTAAAAAAAATCAAAAAAGAAAAAAAAAGAAAAAATCTTTGTTCTTCCTACCCTTATCCCACGTTATGTGGGGTCGGCACAACATGTTTTTCTCTTCCATTCTCCTCTATCTTTCGTCACCTCAGCACACTCCTTTCTTTCTCATATCCTCTTTCACACAATCCATCCATCGCTTTTTGGGTCTACCATACGCTCTCCGTCCATCAACATTCATCCCTAACATTCTTTTGCCTATATGGCATTCATCCCTCCTCATCACATGCCCATACCACGCAAAAAAAAAACTTTATTGGGCTGTGTCTCCCTAAACTGTGCGTCGTAGCACTCGTAGCGCAAAATAATCAAATTCTTGTTCCTCCTCGATACTCCACCTACAATCGGATTAGGACTAACCTCGAAATCTCTTCCACAGTTTTGAAATTTAGTACATATGTTAAGTAAAAGTAGAAAAAAAAAACGCGTTCACGCGGTGAGGATCGAATTCGGGAAATCTGTGACGGACGTCTTGATCGGACGTCAGAGCCACTAGACCACGAACCCGTTGTAAATAGCTGCGAATATTGTGTCCGTATTAACAAGCACTTAGCAACAATAGCAACAGGCGCAACAGCCTTTTTGATAAAAATATGATTCCCGTTTACGCAAATTATTGTAGCTGCATTACGTTACATCAAAATAAACGACGACTACATAGGAACAGTATCCTAGCAACGAAAATATACTGCTCCCTTTTACTCACAGCATCGTAATACTTCGGAACGTGTCTCACACGAAGCCCGCGTAACATAGACTACCCCACATCGATTTCGCATTATGAAGCGTTTGCAAAGAATCAATCGTGTTCATTCAATCGTCAAATACATAGGCGCTTATTTAATTATTATACCATACTTACATTGTGGTTTATTATTGTGTACCGCCACTGTGTGATATATTGAGGAAAGAGGTTCATAGGCCAATGAAAACAGTGAATTGTTGGTGTTAAATGCTAGCCCGCCAATCGCACTACTCGGTTGTAACTTATTTTTTGTTTTATGCAGGGGGCTTTATGTATTTCGAATAAGCGCCAATATTATAATAAGTAATATAAGTAACACGCGTAGGTAACTCCGCATATACCCTATCTAACAGTTAGTTATCTGTGCTACGGAAGCATGTTCGCGCAACAGCGGGAATTTTAAATTATTTGCTATTTATTTTGATTTCTCGCAAAGCACTTCCTATGATTCCGATTTCTTATTGATAACAGGTGTAAACAGATAATTAATAAAATAATTATTGTAGAAATTGATAATTGTATAAATATATAAATTTTGAGTGTAGGTTTAAAGAAACATATGTTTTAAGCAAAAAAATTATAAAATAAATCATAATAAATAGATCTCACTGAATCTCATTGGTGACAGTTTCCATATAAACTAAGATTTATATTTTGACTTAATTATCAATTTTTCGAATTGTGTACGAATTGCTAAGTTACATTTATATCGATTATTTAAAAGAAACTGTAAATTGAGCTTATTTTTCACAGCTCACATGAAATACTGGGGATTTTTTGTTTTTAATCATAATCTAACTTTAGAAATATAATTGATACATTATCTCGACTGTAGGAATTGGTCAGTCCAGTGTTCTAGATATTGACCATTAATTTCCAGAAGAGCTCAATTACGGCACCGGGGATAATAGTATCGTGGGCATCTGTAAACCCTAAATATTGATTAGAAAAAGCTTTCGCAACTGTAGGAATTAATGCAAGGAATAATTTTTTGACCCCAACCTTATATGTATTTATGTGGCAAATAAGTTCTCATAGACGCCGTGTATAATCTCGGAGTGGCCGAAATGCCCTGATCAAATTGTTAATTGTTCAACATTAAATATGTTATGTTATGGAGTGATGCATGGGTACCTACTTATGGCACACAATCCTTAGTCAAATCTTACACTTTCAAACTATAAGCAGTGGAGATCGTACGCAAGCTACTCAAGTATTTTATTTATCTATTAATATTTTTTTTTACATTTGCGTTAAGGTAGCCCCACTTTTCGTTTTTGTTTTTGTTTTTGATACCTAGCACGCTATAGGTATTTACTTACCTCTCGCATCCCGTGATGATGATATATGTTTTTATCGTATTTTTGTTACCTACTTAAATGTTAAATTTCAAAATAAATGAATGTGATGAACTTCCAAAAAACTCTACTTGATTCTACAAACATTTTACGTGATAGCTACTCCATATAAAAAATACAGAACCCTAATTAACTGCCATAGGGACCATCATTCGAGGCGAGATGTACATAGATATATAGGTAGAGGCGTAGTTAGAAAACATTTAGGGAGTCTCGCTACGCTAAACCGCTCTCATAAGATGAGCGGAGTAGTTAGAGGCTCGCAAATGGCACTGGTCCCCACCCATCGTAGTTGGTGTTGTACTGCACGTTCACCCACTCGTGGTCTTGCGAGTCGGAGCGCGAGGCCTTCTGATCCTCGGGACACATGAAGTTGCCATAGCAACGTTCGTGGTAGTCGGCGCCGGCGTCAAGGAAGAACTTCACCATCGTCGGGTCCTCGTTCGTGATCGTCATGTGGAGCACGCTCTCACCTGTGTATTTTACAACTTAATTAACTAACATAACACTGATTTAAACTTTCACGATTTTTACTCATTATTATTCATTATTATTCGAAACGTCGGAGGTAAATTTATAACTTATTTTACGCGATTAAGTCCCGTCGTTGTGATTAATTAACATACTTAGCATTTAAAACGAAAAGGAAACTCGATCAACTATAGCCTTCAAAGTATAGCCAAAACTCAAAACGCACAATATGTTAAAGAGTTTCAGGTCACCTGCTATCAAGCCTTTGACTTACCTACTCGTAACTATAATTTGGTTATACCTCAAAAACCGGCCAAGTGCGAGTCGGACTCGCGTTCCAAGGGTTCCGTACATTACACACTTTAAACAATGTATAAAAATAAGTGAAATATGTGAAACGTGAGTGAAATGTCTTTAAAAAACCCGTAGGGGTCGGATCAAAAACTAAGTATTTAAGCCCGACTCACGCTTGACTGCACATTTGAAAATGAAAATGAAAAATAAAATGTTACATTACAAGGAAGTAGGTTGTTTCTAATAAGTTTTCCTGTAATCCAAATCCAACACAATCCAAAAATCTTTTGTGTTGCGTTGGTCTGTTTTTAGGGTTCCGTACCTCAAAGGAAAAAATGGAACCCTTATAGGATCACTCGTGCGTCTGTCTGTGTCTGTCTGTCCGTCTGTCACAGCCTATTTTCTCCGAAACTACTGGACCAATTTAGTATAAATTTGGTATACATATGTAAGTTTGTGACCCAAAGACGGACACGTAACGTAAACAAATGAATCTTAAACATCGGGTCCACTTTTTGGGGCTAAATGAGAAAATTAAAAACTGAAGTTTTTTCTAATATCGTGTTACATATCAAATGAAAGAGCTCATTGTGAGAATCTTAAGTAATTTTTTGTTATTATTTTAGGATAAACAATTCAGAAGTTATTCAAGAAAATAGGCAAAAAATGACCATTCCCCCCCCCCCCTTTATCTCCGAAACTACTGGTTCAAAATTTTTGAAAAAAATACACAAAATAGTTCTTTACCTATAGATCACAGAAAAACCTATTAGAAATGTGCAGTAAAGCGTGAGTCGGACTTAATTACTTAGTTTTTGATCCGACTCCTACGGGTGTTTTAAAGACCTGTCACATAAAAAATACATTGTTCAAATTGTGTAATGTGCGAAACCCTTGGAACGCGAGTCTGACTCGCACTTGGCAGGGTTTTTTTATAATAAGATTAACAAAACTCGAATTTAAACTATCGTGAGACATATTAACTTAACTAACTTAGCGGTTTCACTAACGTATTTTTAGTCACTCGCGCGACATGTTAACATGACATGACATGACATGTGTATGTATGATGGTTAATTTATTAACAAAACTCTAAATATTTATCCCCTATCTAAACATGAGTATAAGAGTCATTAGACTATGAGCAAACTGAAACCCCGATATACCCACACAACTCGCACGCACACGCACACACGCGCACACACACACACACACACGCACACACACACACACGCACACGCACACACACACACACACACACACACACACACACACACACACACACACACACACACACACACACACACACACACACACAAGCATAATTTGTACGCTTGTGTGTGTCGTACGTTGCCTTATCATTTCCTCGTTCGTATATTGGATATGAAATAGTTATTTGTTATACAAGGGTGCAAAGTTGTATTTTACCCGCGAGTGTGGAATTGAAACACGAGCAAGCGAAAGGATTCTAGTTTAACCACGAATGAAGAAGAAGTTTAACAAGAAGTAAAATACATTTGCACCCGTGTGTAACACAAAACTTTTCACCTCACTATACCGAGGAAAGTGCAACATGCAAAAAAACAGCTTGTAGCATGCAAAACTTTGTACACATTATAATCATCATCAGGTTAAATAATCATCTTAAATATAATATATATGGATGTTATTTATGTAACAATGTTGACATTTCTGACGATGCGTTTTGAAATTGCATCGACTCAACTTGTGAGTTCAGAAATATATTCAACATCATTATAAAAAAAAAAAAAATATTTCTTATAGAATTTTAAGGTTTATGACTTAAAATCATTAAACAAAGCTAAATTTGGTAATTTTTATTAAATTCTCAAACCATTTATTTAATGATAATTAATATCAAACGAACCATTATTATGAGCGTTTTACGTTTTGCTATCTGTCAAAAGCTACTTAAACACGTTCCAAGGTCAAATTAATTTCCCCGCTAGTGGACAAAATGCGTCTTTACTCTTTACCCACTTCTTTTAAAGGATAAAAGACGGCTTTCCGAGCTAGTGAGGGGCAAAGTAGATTGTTTTACTCGGGTGAAAGGCATCAGGCATCATTTCATCCCTTTGTTAACAATCTTCTACACTAATAGCTCCAGTTTAGCCAATTGTGTCGTGAGGTAACTAATACGGAACCCTACACTGAGCATGGCCCGACATGCTCTTGGCCGGTTTTTTCTTTTCTCTTGCTCCCAACCCAAAAGATGAACAGTACGTAGGAAATTAAGTGTACATTATCCCTGCCTCGTGTATAAAATAAGCTTGAATTGATGTGAAGCACGTTATGATATTACTTACCTTTGATTGAAAACCGTGATAGAACTTGCCAAGTGAGAGGAAGTTATTAGTAAAGGGTTGTTTAATATACTACCTACTGCAGCATTTATCAGGTACTCTATCAAATGAGGGCTTTGGCGTAGAGTAATGCCCGCGCGGCTAGTCCGCGACGAAGGGCAAAAATGCCGCAGTGTTTATTTTAATTACATTATTTTCAATTGCATTATTATACGTATATATTATTACGTATTTTTTTTCGAATACATAAAATGTTATATACCTACATAAGTAGGTATAATTGCAGTTATGCTACTTATAGCCAAAACATATAGGTATTGTTTATTTAGACATATTTAACCAGTTTAATAGTTTAATCAAAGAGAATATAATAAGATAGAACGGTACTGTCATAGTAAATTTTGTAACCACAGTAAATTCACTGCCATCTATCGACACACTTTAAAAGTAAAAATGAAGATTTATAAAAATATGATATAATGTATTTCAATATGGATAAATGATTTTTTTTTATTTGCATTAATTATTTTTATGATTTTGACCCACGTTCTTTCACTGATATGCGTTAAAATTGTTAAATAACAAACAAAACCGTCAACGCCATCTATACGACAGTAGGCCAAAGCTAGTAGCGCCTTCTGATCGAGAATCAAATTTTCTTGATTTTCGAGGCACGTTTTTTCCTTAGACTGTATCCATCTATTACGGAGTTATATCTATCTTTGATATATATAGAAGTAATGTCTATTTGTAAAAAATCATCCTGAATATCGTCGGCCTAAATCGCATACCTCGTAACTCCATTTTTTTTGAAAATCATGTTTTGACACTTTTAGATAGTACTATTCTGAACGCATCTAACGGCAAAACTCTTAAATACCAAAAATAAACCGTTTACGTTTAAAAAGCAAAATAGAAAACCTCGCAACTCCCGACCGCCATTTTTGTAAAAGAAATACCTCGTATCTCCCCCCGCCGCCACTCCCATCAGTACAGTTTGCGATGGCGTTGTGACTGCTCGTCAGTTTTGCGTAAATATTTAGGAAGAAAACGGGTGCTGAATAACAGGTATGTGTGTAAGGTTCTACGATTTTACTGATTGTTTATTCTTGATAGATATTTATCATATTTAAACACATTAGACTATTGAAAATGTCCTTTGGTTGCGTGCCATGGACATACGAGGTTTGCTTCGCCTGGATCTTTACTCATGAAGATTAGTTACGTGGTTTTCTGCTGGTAACTAGTTTCAAGAGCTTGCCTCTGGAGGCACCTTGTGGACACAAAAAAATCGCTTTTCAAGCCACGAAATCGAAATCGGCTCATCGTGATGAGAACCGCTCATCATAAACCAGAAGCTTTGCCGCATAAAATGTGTGTGGATCAATTTGGCTCTAGACTCCTCATTTCGGGATCTGACTGAGATGCGTGCGAAGCGTAGGCTATAGAAGGATTTGATTTCAGAGAGAATCCCCGACCGGGAGGATACAACAGCCCCATCAGTTGTGGTCAGCTTCGTCAGGTGGCTTCTTCCAAGGGACTGGACAAAAACTTTTGACCCCCGATTGCTTGCTCAATGAAGCGTGTAATGGAGCACCGGAAGTCACGTCGTACTAGTTGCCGATCTTCTTGTTTAGAGCCCGTCGCTGTGAAGACTTCTTCCACCTTCCCTCCCTTCCTTCTTCTTCTGCAACTTGGCAGGTGGGTCTTTCCCATCGTTCCATTATGAGCCTGAGGGTTTCCTCTGAAAGCTTCGACCTCCCGGCTTTACGCTGTATTTCGCAAGATCTCATACCTTCTTTCCTGAGGATTCCAACCACATTTTTGAGGGTCTGGTTTATGTCAACGGCATTTGTGCTTTCCACGGCAGCGAATCTGTTCTCCAGGTTCGACTGAAATGCTTTAGATCCTACCATGGTTTGGAGTAGCCTAGGTCAGAAGTCGGAGCCTGGACTTATCAAACGGACACGTTCGAGCTGAGTGATCACTACCGGTGTTGAACCTGTTGATCACTGAGACGTCTCTGAATATATATGTTTTTTGTGATCTTATTTTTTGTCATAGTATCTGGGCTCCATCACGTCCACTTCCATGTTCCTTTGGGGCTATTTCTTGAATAAATAAATAAATATTATAGGACAATCTTACACAGATTGACAAAGTCCCACGGTAAGCCCAAGGACGCTTGTGTTATGGGTACTCAGACAACGATATATATAATATATAAATACTTAAATACATAGAAAACACCCATGACTCAGGAACAAATTTAATATGTATTCTGTGCTCATCACACAAATAAATGCCCTAGAATGGTTGAAGAACGAATTCATCAAGAAAAGCCCCTCTCTCGTGGAAGTTAACAAGCATTAAATTTGCCCCCTATGATTCTGGCTACCCAAACCATGGGATCCTACTACCGACTCGCTGCAATTCTGTACTCCCACTTTAACGTGGGAAGCCAGAGGAGGCTTTTCTGTTTTTAAGTTTAATAAATATTTTTTAATTTGCAAGTTATTTTTTTTAATCCACAATTACCTTGTTGAGATCAAAAGATTATCCTCTATTTTTACGGATTTTTATAGCAAAACTCTTAACTCCCGATTAGCTTTCTAGAAATTTTGAAGAAAAACTAGTAATTCCAAATTTTCCAGGTTCAGGTGATTTAAAAAAAATAGGTTTTAACAATCTGATGGCTAAATTTAATTTAACATTATCTAAAAAAAATACTAAGTAAGTCTTCATGCAAAATTTTTGGTAATGAAGTTTTTTGTGCCTCCTGTAAAATTTGGTCTAATTGAGTTACGAGTTACATAATAATAACATTATCATAAATATTACAGGAAAAATATAATCACACTTCTATATTAAAAACTTTTTTTTAATTATCAAAAAACATTTTCTAATTTAATTTGCAATTTATGCCCATTTGCGGGTGTTTGTTATACTTGAAATGTCTATGAGATTACACTAAAAATACCTTCTTTCAAATAAAACATAAATTGTTGAAATCGGTTGTTGAAAAACCAACATACATACAATTAGTTAGCCAATTTGCCGATAGATGGCGCTGTACACAGTTATGCTTAGTATACTTCTGGTCAAGTCTTTCGTGATTCTATTTACATGAGAAAATTGAAAGTTTGTACGGAACCCTCGGTGCGCGAGTTAAACGAATTCGCACTTGACCGGTTTTTTTAATAGATAGAGTGATTCAAGCGGAAGGTTTATATGCATAACATATCAGTATTGCACCCGTGCGTCGCTAGTAAGGGATAAATGGAAAAATGCACACCTCCGTAGCTCAGTTGGCAGAAGCGATTGGACAGGTGTTCCAATGGCCGCAAGTTCGAGTCTTGCCAGAGGTGTGCATCTGTGCATATTTCTATTTTTCCTTTAATATAAAAATTTGTAGGTATTAGTAACGATATACACCTACCAACATACATACCTATATGTGTATATCAACTATATCGTCACTATTTTGAATAAATCTCGTATTATCTCATACTGCTACTCAAAGTTGAAAGGCAGTAACTCTGTATGCATCCCATACATATTAATACCACATTTTGCTTTAATGATAGATAAAATAAGACACGAGTTTTTTTTTATGTATGCTTATCTCAAAGTAAAGTTCTTGTAACTGGGGACACAGTGTGCCCCCGCCAAGTCGAGTAAAACAAAGAGGCACGGGCGTACCATCCTTTTCTCGAAGCCATTCAGGCCATTTTAGACGTGTACTTTAAGAATTATTGCACGTCAAAGTTCCTTACTTTTGTTACTGACAGTGACACTTGCTGACACACTCACTCACCCATTCACTCACCGATCATCATAATTCTAAGGCACTTTTAGTCAACCCACAAGCTTCAAATTTTAAACATAAAAATACTGCAATATCAGTCACGTTTTTGTAAGATTTGGCAACTGCATAAATAAGTTTGTAGCTATTAAAAAATATATGCTATTACAAAGTTACTTTTGCAGTTCCGACAAATAGTAGGTAAGCGTCTAGATGTACGATGTGAGTATAAAGATGTGTATAGTATGAGAATGGTAAGGATATGAAGATGGTATAGGTATGAGTGCGGGTATGGTGTGATTGGTGTGGGATGGGGACTTGGGTATGAGTATTGTATGAATACTATTACCTATAGTTTGGTATGGCCATGAGTATTGTATAGGTATGGTATGACGGGACGAGTATGAGTATGAGCTTTGGGAAAAGTGGTAGCTGACGAACAAGCAGTAGTACCCGAAAAGAAGGACTGCCTACAAAAAGAGATGATCCCATCAAAAACATTACATGTAAAAAGATGTCCGTCTCGCAACCGCAGAAAGGGGTGGTCTGTGCTAGCAACGCAATTCTTTTACTACAAAAAAGTTTTGAGATGTAATGTGATACCGAGGCGGTTATTTTCGTCAGTGCCGGGGATGTTAAAACCGTATCAATATTAGATATCTTTAATTTTTAATACATATAATGACTCGGCAATCGCACATAATGCTTTACTCGTACCGTACTCCTAAATATGTGTAATGCTCAAGCTGCATGTGATTAGCGCTAGCGTTATGTTCAATTAGAATTATTTTTAATAGTGATCCTTATCAGGCATCGTAAACTGCGAGCGAAATCCATTGAAATGACGTATGACAACATGGCGGTTCCCTGAGCCAGAAGGCGAAAAATCTCCTTATATGATCATGTTTTTCTAAGAGGAGTTGATATTCGTAGACGTGAAAAAAAAAATGTAGTTCTTGACTATATTATCTTTAACAACATAGCTTCCGATATACGAATTATGACACTTCGCTCGATACAATTAATTCCCAAAGTAACCTCTAACTCGGACTTTTAATCCTACTTTACTCGGTTATTTATTATGTGATACTATAAACAAAAAAGAAGAAAAAACAATCTTAACATAAATAGTAATTTCATAGCTTTAGAATTTCGATATTGTAACGTAACGTTTTTAAAATAATTAAAAACCGACAAAATTCGATCAAAATTGACACTTGGCGCGTATGTTCTTTCCCGTTCTTTCTTGCGAAATGTGACAAAGACAGCGGCAAACCGATGGAACGGCCTTGAAGCCTGACCAGAAATATACATATGATCATGCGCCATGTTGCGGAATTTCATTGGAACTAATTTCTTACACTGGCAATAATTTTAATGATAGGTTGTCACTGTTGTCAGTGTCATTGTGGCGGTTTATTTGAATAATGCTTAAGTGTTGAATATTAAATAATAAATGACAAAAATGCCCAAAACTATACATAGTTAGGAGCCGAACATTGTTATTAATGTAAATAATATACTGCTGGAAAAGAATAGTTCGGGAAATTAAACTATTTCACTAGGAAACATTTCCAACTTAACATCAGAGCTGACAGGTAAACAAATCAAAATGTCATTATAGTCTGGTTATTACGACTTAGTTATTGTAGTGTTATGTTATACAAGCGAGGAAACACAGTGAATTTGAGTTTGAAAAATATTTACTATGGGCTTTGGAGACGATCAATTTTGTTAATTGACAATGTAGCAGAACCTATGTAAGGTTACGGAATATATACCTAGTAGCATGACCAATGTGATCCAATGCAATCTTGAATGTAGGCCTCTTCCCTTGAATGGAGTAACATGATAGACGAAATATTTTTTTCACCTCAGCAGCTCGAACAAGCCTACTTTCGTCACTCCCTGGAGTGAGGAAAGTGCGACTTTCCTCACTCCAGGGAGTGAAACAATGTAGCTTTTTAATTTAGTAAAGGCCATGAACTTCATACTACGGTACGGTACGGTACGGTGCGGTGCGGTGCGGTATGGTGCGGTACGGTGCGGTGCGGTACGGTACGGTACGGTCCGGTACGGTACGGTACGGTCCGGTACGGTACGGTACGGTCCGGTCCGGTCCGGTCTCGTCTCGTATCGTATCGTATCGTATCTTATCGTATCGTACATGTATATTATAATATTTTTTTTACTGTTTATTCTGTGTAATTCGAAATACATTTTAACCTTTAATATGTTCTCACTACTGAGGTGAAAAATTATGTGTGCAACACGAGAGCAAAGTTATTTTACATCTCGTGTTTTTGAGTCCCTCGCTACGCTCAAGATTCTACCTTAGAATCACTCGCTTCGCTCGTGATTCAATTATGGAATCTTTCGCTTTCTCGGGACTCAAAATAAACACTCGCAAGCAAAACCAACTTTCCTCTCTTGTTGCACAAATAACTATTCAGCTATAGAGCTGAGCTGAGCTGATGGTGTGGCTAATAGTAGTCACACCATCTGGTATGTTACGACTAAATAAAATATATGTAAATTTATATAAATTTCTAGGTAAATCGGAGGCATCGATTACGCGGATTACGAGAGAAGGTTGTACCTCCTGAGGTTTTATGCAAACCAAAAATAAAAAAGAAGATGCAATAGGGAGTATTACGCGAAACTACGCCAGGGCGCTACCACAATCTGAAACTATTGTGAAACAAGAAAATTTATTTATCTAACATCTCTGTTACTCTTGCATATTCGAGCGATAAAGAGGCAGATAGCGAACTTTCGGATTCTCGTTTCCCGGTAGATCCTCTGTATACAAACCGCCTTGGTGCATCAATGTCATATTTTATTATCTCTGAAAACTTATCAAAAACCTGTTAAAAGTTATAAGTATGTATAAGTTACTCTATGGTTTACTAAAAAGGCTAGTCATGCACTCTGGTGGCAGAACATTGCAGTAATATCCCCTATTAGACGATTTTGACCTATGTGTGATACGTAAGAAAATACATGAATTATAACGGCAAAAAAAGTTTCGACTATAAAAAAAAGTGTAGATACCAAATAAATGGGTTCTGATTTTGATTACGGTAAATAAAAGTAGATGTAAGTCAAACGAGTTGCCAATCCACATTGTTCAGACTATACTGAACTGTTGCCATATAAATGAGAATAATAACGCCCTATTGACAATCTATATATATAAACGTAAAAGTCCTGACTTAACTGACTGACAACTGACTGACTGACTGACTCACTTAAATCAACGCCCAGCCCAAACCGTTGGACCTAGAGAGCTGAATTTTTCATAATAGATAGCTTTTATGACGCTAGTATCCACTAAGAAGGGGTTTTTTAAAATTCATCCCCTAAGGTGGTGAAAAAGGGGTTGAAAGTTTGTATGGAGATCATACATTTTTTTTAATTGCGGGACTTGAAACTTCGTATAAAGGCATATTATTAAAATACTAGAAAAGTGATTTCAGCGTTTTTGAAAATTCATCCCCTAAGGTGGTGAAAAAGGGGTTGAAAGTTTGTATGTAGATCAAAAATTTTATCAAATGCGGGACATATTATTAGAATACAGGAAAAGTAATTTCAGCGTTTTTTTAAATTCATCCCCTAAAAGGGTTAAAAAGGGGTTGAAAAGTTTGAAACCATTACAAATGCTTTGAAATTTCTTAGAAAGGCATAATAGCCGCTTACAAAACAAATTATTTCGACGTTTTTGGAAATTTAACCCCTACGGGGGTTGAAAAGGGGATGAAAGTTTGTTGTTCAAATTTTATTATAAGCTAGGAACTTAAAACTTTGCAAAAACGTATTATATTATAAAACAAGAAAACTAATTTCAGCGTTTTTAAAAAATCATCCCCCAAGGTGGTGAAAAGGGGGTTGAAAGTTTGAATGGAAATCAAACATTTTATTGAGTGCGGGACTTGAATCTTTGTATAAAGGTATATTATTAGAATAGAAGAAAAGTAATTTCAGCGATTTTAAAAATTCACCCCTTACAGGGGTTGAAAGTTTGTATAGGGTTCAAATTTAATTTTAAGCTAGAAATTAGAAACTTCGTAAAAAGTAATATCATTAAAAGAGTAGAAATTGATTTTAGCGTTTTTGAAAATTCATCCCCCAAGGTTCTGAAAAGGGGGTTGAAAGTTTGTTTAGAGATCAAACATTTCTTTGAGTGCGGGACTTGAATGTTGGTATAAAGGCATATTATTAGAATACAAGAAAAGTAATTTCAGCGTTTTTAAAAATTCATCCCGTAAAGTGGTTAAAAAGGGGTTTAAAATTTGTAGTCCAAATTTTATTTTAAGCTAGGTACTTTAAACTTCGTAGAAAGATATTCAATTAAAAGGGAAGAAAACTTATTTCAGCATTTTTGAAAATTCATCCCCCAAGGTGGTAAAAAAGTGGTTGAAAGTTTGTATGGAAATCAAATCTTTTTTTGAGTACAGGACTTCAGTCTTTGTATAAAGGCATATTATTAGAATACAAGAATAGTAATTTAAGAGTTTTTAAATATTCATCCCCTAAAAGGGTTAAAAAGGGGTTGAAAGTTTTAATCCATTACAAATGCTTTGAAACTTCTTAGAAAGGCATTGTATAATATTACAAAAAAAGTTATTTAACGTTCTTAATAATTCAACTCCTAAGGGGGTTAAAAAGGGGATGTAAGTTTATATGTAGTACAAGTTTACGTTTAAGTTAGGAACATGAAACTTGGTAAAAGGGCATTATATTAAATTATTAAAATATACGAAAACTGATTGCAGTGAGTGTTTGAAAAGTTTGTATTAATAAAGTTTGCATCGGGAGCGAACATTTTTTTTTTATCTACTCTACTATCTACTTGAAAATCTAAGTGTTGAGAGGGATTATATCGAGAACAATTTTTTTTCAGTTAGGGGCTTAAAACTTCGTACTTTGTGAAAGACAAATTTCATGCGTTGTTGTAACAAATGATTAACCATCCCTAATACTGATATCTTTTGCTGCATAATGTTCTATGCTCATGTAAAATATTTAACCACCAACATACAAATCCACGCGTACGAAGTCGCGGGCAACAGCTAGTGATCATATATTCCTGGTCAGGCTTTAGACGTATGAAAACCCTAGTACTTTAATGGATTTCGCTCGCATTTACGATGCCTGGTCATTATGCAGCCGTGCGATGGCGTTGGCGCTTTGCGTTGCGAGACTTGCATCTTTTTATTACATGTAATGTTTTGGATGGGATTCAATTTTGCAATTTATCTTATGTTATCTAACCGTAGTACTCGTCGCTCATGTACACGTCGTTAATGAGCTTGGGGTAGAACCGCAGCAGGCGCTTGGCCAAGTCGGCCAGCAGCGACGTGGCGTTCAGCAGGCACAGGTGCAGGATCGTCTCGCCCACGGCGCCACGCTCCTGCGGCACGGCAATACTACTCAATTATATTCTAAATCCCCGGAAATGTATTCATTTAATCAAATAGGTACACGCTTTCGTCATACATTGAGGTCTGAACTAAATAAACTTGGTACCTAAACTTGAGATACCTATATACGTCTTCAGTTGTAAGTATTAATCGGAATGAAGCAAAAAACTGGAAGGATCCATGGAATATTGGCCTTGGCTTTCGTGTGCGATTCCTATAAAGCTTTGGTAGCATAGCGGTAAGGTGTGCGACCATCGAACCTAAGGTCGCGGATGTCAGACCCGGCTCGTAGCGCGTATTTCAAATGAATTTTTGATTTCCTTTCATGACGAATTATCATGAAAACATTATACGGAAATCGGACTAATCCCAATAAGGTCTTGTTCCTTAGTGCCTGCGCCAATTCCTTAGGTTGCCCGTGGGCTAGTGAGCCGTATCAAAAAGCCGGAGGTAAGAAGATGAGGAGGCAGAAACTTACCTTGAGATCCCAGCAAAGCTCGCGGTAGTTGGAGGGGTTGGCGTCGTACTCCTCCTGCGTGACGTGTGGCCACTCCTTCTCGATGTCCAGCTCCTCGTCCGGGTTTTCCATGCTGCGCAGCGGCGGCAGCTGCCACTCCGACACAAATTACTCTAGTATAAGCTTTTTGATTTGTTAGGACCTTGGGACCTAACGCGAACATCTTCTGTCTTATCGTTCCTTTGTATATTTACTTCTCTATGGCTCTGCATGCTCGAGTGGTAGAGAGATAAATAGATGAACAAGCGATCAAAGATATAAATAATGAATAAATGATATGTTTATTATTTAATCAGGCGATCCAAAAGACAGGTAAAGTTTTCAAATTCAATTACACTACAACTTTTAGCTCGTATTCGTTTGATGTCCTGCGTTATATAATTGAATTTAATAGATTCAAAATTAAGCCCGCTATGCATACTCGTAAGTCTTTTTACATTACTCCCGTTTAACATTATCCAGCAACGAAGCCATAGGTATAGTACTTATTCTGTGACGAAGCTGACAACAAATCTAAGCTTACGCCAACCCGCATAACAGTGCCAAGATGCCAATCGTTAGAGCTACGACAACGAAACGCTTGCTGTCTCTTTAACACTCTTACACTTTAGTGCAATAGCGTTTCGTTGTCGTAGCGCAAACGATTGGAATCAACCCGCATAACAGTGCCAAGATGCCAATCGTTAGAGCTACGACAACGAAACGCTTGCTGTCTCTTTACCACTCTTACACTTTAGTGCAATAGCGTTTCGTTGTCGTAGCGCAAACGATTGGAATCTTGGCTAGGCACAAAGAATAGAAAGAGCCATTTGAAAACCAGTATTAATTTAGAATTTGTTGCGCGAGAATTCAGAATATGGTAATAATTAAATGAGTTTTCCAAGTGGGTCAGCGTAGTAGGTACCTACACTTATGGGCCAGTCATTTTAAGCCTAAAAAGGGGGTCAACCTTCGAATGAGAGAAAATAAGCTGGAAACTCGTATACACCTTCGTTATGACGTATTAAAGGTTCTCTTAAAAATCTACGCATAGATCGTGTGCGCGTCAGAAGTTATTCAAGGTCAAATGTCATACAAATCAGTTTTTCGCGGATATCAAAATTTCTATAGCTCCGATGTTATTTACATGTAGGAAAGAGTTGTAGAGTATAAAATTTACGACAAGTTAGGTATCAAATATTTTTTATGAGGAGACGTTTTCAAGATATAGGGCACAGAAAGCGTAGTGATCAGACATACGTACTATGACGCAAGGTTAGCTGGTAAATTTCAAAATTACGATTTTTAAAAACACGATGGAAGAAAATCACGAATGTGCTATTTCCGAAAATTTAAAATCCGATTGTCATTTTACCGAAAGCTTAAAGTTCAGATTTAACACTTTTCCGAAATATGTTTTTCCGAATTCTTAAATTCCGAAAAACCATTGTCCGATCGGAAATAAGATAATTCTGAATTCAGAAATTCGGTCTTTTCTAAGGTCGGAAATATGAAATTCGTGATATTCAAATGAAGACACGTTTCGTTTGAGTAATTCGGTATTCCGAAATTCGGTCTTTTGTATGGTCGGAAAAATGAAATTCGTGATATTCAAATAAAGACATGTTTCGTTTGAGTAATTCGGTATTTAGAAATTCGGTCTTTTGTAAGGTCGGAAAAATGAAATTCGTGATATTCAAATGAAGACTCACGTTTTAGTAATTATTACGGGTGCCTGTCGTGCCGCATCACGTTAAATTCGGCATTCTTAAATTCGGCATAAAATATTTTTGGCATAAAAATTCGGCATAAATAAATTCGGATTCGGAAATTCGACCTCCAAGAAAACCAACTGTTGCCAGATAAGTGGGTTAGGTTAGGTTATAACTGCAACCCCGAAATAAACGAACTCTTGCCATAAGTGGGTTAGGTTAGGTTGGAACTGTGACCCCCAAGTAAACGAACTGTTGCCAGAAAAGTGGATTAGGTTATATTATAACTGCGACCCTCAAGAAAACGAACTTTAACAATATATTCGGAATATCGTTATTCGGAAATTTAAAAATTGGGATATTTAAAATAGGAATAACGTCGATTCGGAATAATGGCTTTAGGGAACGTAGTTGGGTGAGAAAAAGGTACCGTTGTCGGGTAGACTTAAAACTGATTTATTAAACCATAATCAAGTGTTTTATACATCTCTAATCTACGGCGGTACAGACATTATCTTAATCAAATCAGCGCGTGCTCTAACCTATACTAAGTTATCGACAGGCGCCGATACTATTTTGCTGACCGCCATAATGGCAATTCGGAATTCGTGATTTCAAAAATCGTAAATGTAAAATTCGGCGTTTTTCACTGTCGGAATTGTTAAAATCGGAATTATGTGGTTCGGAATTTAAAGTTTCGGAATAATGGCAATTCGGAATTCGTGAATTCATAAATCGTAATTGTCAAATTCGGTGTTTGTCACCATCGGAATTGTTATAATCGGAATTATGTGGTTCGGAATTTACAAAATACGGCTTTTCGGCTTTTCGGAAATATAAATCTTCGTGATTTTCATCATTCGTAATTCCGACAGTCGGAATTTTGATAGGTCGAGCATTCAAAAATCGGAATAATAAAATTTGGTATTCTAAAATTCGGCATAACGTTTTTCGGAATTATGTAGTGTACCCACGGATACGAGTTTCCAGCTTATTATTTCTCATTTCGAGGTGAAACCCTTAATTTAACTGGGCCATTATGGCTCAGAAACGTTTGTCAAGTCTAACAAGCCGTTGATGGTCTGTCCCCGTCTGTCAAAAAACATTTATCATTTACAGAGGGAGACAAAATTTAACAGGCGTTAGCTGTTTTATGAATAAGTTGCTTTGACTGTATGTAAATTGTAGACCCACCAGCTTATGCCTGGGCCGCTCCTTGTTGCGCAACAGCACGACGTGTGAGACGGGGATGTAGCGGCCCTTGCCCTTGTTGTAGAGGAAGGGCTCCACCTTGGTCTTGATGGCGTGGTCGATCTCCGCGTACTGCTTGTTTTGCACGGCGCGCTTCATCATGTCCACCAGCAGCCCTCCGCCTGAAGTCATATTTATTATGACGATCGATAGCTACATGGTTTTAACGCAAAGGTACCCGTTATGTTCGCCGCTCGCCGCGTTAATAAACCGCGATGGATAAGATAACTTTACATCAGGAACCCGGAGCAAGATTGGAGAGTAACTTTAACTAGGTAGCTATATACTTAAAGAGTAAACTGTACTCACCTTTAACGTCTACCAACTTATATATTTTCTGTGTACAAGTACCGGCTTGTTTCTTGACACCACTTGTTACATTACTTTCTGTATTACCCATGTTGATCTATGTAGCGAAATCACTGATCCAAATATACCTTCACCAACAATAACTACTAAAATCAGTGTTAATTTCACTCTTGAAGTGCAGCCAGCACGCACAAGTACAGTTTATGCGATCATTAATCGACAAAACTTACTCCGTTGCCATAACAATAGGTACCTCCTGTAGAGTTTTATTTTATGCCATCAACAAATTTTTGTTATCAGTGTTATTTTTACAAGCTTTTATTTAACTAAACTTTAGTTAAATAAAAGCTCCGTTTTTTTAACCGACTTCAAACATATCAGTTGGTAACGCATACACTTAAACACGGAACCCTAAAAAGGATAATATTTTATTTCATCCTTTTTGAAGTCGGTTTATCTTTTTTTATAAGTTTTTATTTTTCTATTTTTAGTTTGAAGACATTGTTAAGAGCATGACGCATGAATGAAAAACATAATCATGTTTAACTCTAAATTCGTAAACTTTATTAAATAATCAGAAATTTCCTCGAGTCCGTCTGGGAAACCATTCCTGTAACTAAATCCATTCTCCGCCTCGCCACTGTCCCAATCCCTCAAACCCCCCGATCACTCAACCTCACAGCACATCAACACCTGATCACTGAACCCCTCGACCCTAAACCATTAACCCTTTAACTGCCATTCCCCGACCCCTAACCCCAGACCCCTTAACTCCTAACCCTATACCCCAATCCCTTCACTACCAATCCCTCAGTCCCCGACCCATGAACTCACCTCCCCTCAACCCCCAACCTCAAACCCCCCAAACACTGAACCCTCTACCTTCACCTCTCACACCTACCCCTCACCTCTCAGTCTCTTTGGTTGTTTCCAACACTACCTACATCAAAAATCATAATACACATACGAGGGAAGTTCCACATTTCGTCCATGGTCTTCACCATCAGATAAGATAAGATAAGATAATCTTTATTGGTACAATACAGGTAAACGTCAAATACAATTTTGTACAATAAACATAGAGATGACACAATTACAGAGTATTTCGACAGAAATATACACAACATTGTAATGTCATCAATTCGTAATAAAAGATAATAAATTACAAAACAAACTAATGTATATAATTAATTATTATATTATATAGTCATTGGCAGTTCCATTATTTCATTAACAGTATAAAAGTTTTTTGTGAGCAGCCACAATTGTAAATTCCTTTTGAAGGATTGGTGAGACGGTGCATCTCTTATGCTATCTGGGAGGGGAGGCGGTTGCATATCGCACGGCCTGTGACCTGTGACGTATACCGAGTGCTCTGATCTTGAGAGTTTGTGAAGCGTTGCAACTAGACGGTCTCGGTGTGAATGACCTCGTAGATTATGTGGGGTCACTATGCCTTTACGTTTAAATTTGTTTATATTTGTGTGGGTAAAGGCGTCGATTTGGAGAATAACTAGGCTTGGTAGGGTTAAAATGCGCAGGTTTTTCATCGGTAGCCTTACCACGAGGTTGACATTGATATATTCGCTATTGTGTGCGTAACTTACTGTTTACGCATCTCGCTCGTACTGGCATATTAGTGTACAAAGTAAGTTACGAAGACGCTAGGGAATATTTAGTGTCAAACTCGTGGTTAGGCTACAGTTGCACTTCATCAAATTGATGGTTTTCGAGAGAAAATGCTCGAGTTGCTTAAGAAAACACCCAAATCACCATACATGTGCCTTTAAAAATTGAGGGGTTCTCTCAATTTCTCATGGATCCCATCATCAGAACAGCACCAGATTAATGTGAGACCACCTTGGAGGTAGTTTCTTTCAAACAAAAAAAGAAATGTTCAAGTCGGACCACGGGTCTCGGAGTAGTCGCTGAATATCCTACATAAAAAAATCATCATCACTATCATCAAAACAATCATCATCATCAGGTCCACTTCATCAAATTGGTCGTTTTCGAGAGAAAATGCTCAAGTTGCTTATGAAAACACCCAAATCTCCATACATGTGCCTTTAAAAATTGAGGAGTTCCCTCAATTCCTCAGGGATCCCATCATCAGATCAGAACCAGATTAACATGAGACCAACTTGGAAGTAGCTCCTTTCGAACAAAAAAAAATTACTCAAATCGGACCCACGGGTCTCGGAGTAATCGGTGCATACATAGAAATAATTTTTAAGAAAAAAAAACCGACTTCAATGGTGGATGGATATATTTTGCGTAATTATCCTAATCCATCTTTTGACAAATTTTGCCTAATTGCCTAATTATTATAATATTGCCTAATAATGTAGAAAAGGAGGTAAAACCACCCACTTTTCTAGTAGCATTTCGTTTTTGTAAGGGTCGCAGTTCTAACCTAACCAAACCTAACCTACTTTTCTGATAGCATTTCGTTTCTGTAAGGGTCACAGTTCTAATCTAACCTAACCCACTTTTCTAGTAGCATTTCCGGGTCCGGGTCTGGGTCCGGATCCGAGTCCGGGTCCGTGTCCGGCTGTCCGGGTCCAAGTTTGGGTCAGAGTTCGGTCCGGGTCCGGATCCGAGTTGGGGTCCATGTCCAAACCCGGGTCCGGGTCCGAGTCCGGGTCCAAGTTTGGGTCTGGGTCCATAAGGAAGAGAACAAATCGCCAAACGTGAACTATGTGTCATTGAAGAGTTCCATTCTGATCATCATCAGCAGTTCCACTTAATCAAATGTCACTTTTTTAAATGTAAATGCTGGATTTGTTGATGAAAATACAAAAATCACAATATGTATGCATTTCACATTTGAGGAGTTCCCTCGGTTCCTCATGGGTCTCATCATCAGAACTCGAGCTTGACAAAAATATGCCTTAAAAACTTAAGTTGCTTAACAAACATAAAGAAGAGGACAAATCGCCAAACGTAAACTATGCGTCATTAAAGAGTTCCATTCATATCATCATCAGCAGTTCCACTTCATCAAATGTCACTTTTTAAAATGGAAATGCTGGATTTGTTGATAAAAATACAAAAATCACTATATGTATGCCTTTCACATTTGAGAAGTTCCCTCGATTCCTCGTGGATCCCATCATCAGAACTCGAGCTTGACAAAAATGTTTCTTGAAAACCTAACTTGCTTAACAAACATAACGAAGAGGACAAATCGCCAAACGTGAACTATGCGTCATTGAAGAGTTCCGTTTTGATCATCATCAGCAGTTCCACTTTATCAAATGTCACTTTTTTAAATGTAAGTGCTTGATTTGTTGATGAAAATACTAAAATCACTATATGTAAGCCTTTAACATTTGAGGAGTTCCCTCGATTCCTCATGGATCCCATCATCAGAACTGCGTTTTGACAAAAACGGGACCAATCTGTATGTATATACTTACAATCAAAAAAGAATTTTCAAAATCGGACCAGAAATTATGGAGTAACAAACATAAAAAAATAAAAAACAAAAAAACAACCGAATTGATAACCTCCTCCTTTTGAAATCTTGAAGTCGGTTAAAAAATAGCCACAACCGAATACAAAAGTTAAAAAAATATGAAAGTTGTTTTTAATAATGCGCAATTTTATTATTGAGGGAACTCAGTGATTACTTATTTATTTTTTTAAACTTACAACAAATAAAAATCCAAAAACATGATCCGCGATCCTGAGCCCGCAGCCGCACATCCATCCCGCTTACGCTTACGCTCAGTGAGAGTGAGAAAAGAACACGAACCTACGCTACGGGGCCTTAAGCTGAAACTTAACATTCGGTTAGGTGACAATGCTATATTTATTAAGGTACTGGTACCATCGACCTGATCTGATGATGAACACAGGAGGAGGCCATTAGGAACACTGTGATAAAGCCTAGCTTAGTTGTTTGGATTTTTTTAGATTTGTGGCGACGAGTATTAATTGCCTGTTGAAAGAAAAGTATTAGCAATAAATACTTCTATCAAACATGAAAGTTTTTGCAAAAAACTTAATAATTTTATCCTTGATTTTTTACTTATATAGTCTATATTATGTAGTATGTAGTATGTATGTAGTAAAAAGTGTACATATAGGTATACACAGAGCTCCAAAAGTGCTTACCAACATTATGTATGAATCCATTCATAAAGTGGGTATACACTTTTGCAGCTGTGTGTACATATACAATGGCCCGTAGCCGTAGCTATGGACTCTTAAACTAAATGAAGAAGATGTATGGAAAATGATTATTTGGCTCCTGCTCGCCTGTAAACAAAAACAACCAGCAACAAACAGGCATGCACTTAGCTGCTCTCGAGAAGTGAGAAAATTATAAGATTTATAATTAAAAAAAATACGAAGGAAAAGGCATGGCTCTCGTGGTATTTATTCAGACTTACAAATATATAAATATTTTTTTCTATGGTTTTCGAATGATGAGATAAAATACTTCCACCAAACTTAGTATAGAAGCTCCGAAAAACAATCCAATAACACCTCCCACGGATACTGAAATGAATACAGAAGAAAATGGTTATTTATTTTTCACCACACTCGCTCAGTAAATGTGGAATTGCACGCAGGCTTAGCGGGAACTATAGAAAAAGCGTTTTCCCTAGGGAGTTATGAAGTTTCTAGTATTGTAATTAACCGTTATTTGTCTTTATTTATTCATTTTTGTATCGCAAGTGTGATGAAATAATACATTATGATACAAGTGTGCTAAGTTGGTTACTACAAACGAGGCGATATTGTGCGCGCGAGCTGTAAGCAAGCGCGCAATAAGAAAGCCGATGTGTGTAATGACCAATGCACACGCGTTTCATACGACGTTTTTCCACACACTTGCGAGGAAAAAACAAAACTTATGAATTCGTTTTCTTTTTTGTCAAAACAGTAAAAGTACAATTTTCAAAATGTTGACTTACAGTTTTAACATCGAACAATTGCACAAAAGCGTGCTGGGCTTGTAGGCACTTATTCGCCAGTTCACTGAATTAAGCTACCAACACGTTTTCCAAGTAAGACTGGGCGTTTTTGCTGATTTACCATTGTATAAAAGTTTCATATACCGCCAATTATTTTTCACCCGATTTGGATGGTAAAAGGCTGTTCTCGGCTCTTGCCTCTATTAGTATTACTGGCAGCGTCAATTTTATGTGTTCTTCATTTTCACAATATTTTCAATGCTTGAAAATGTCATTTTCGTCAATATATAAACTACAAACATGCAAAACTATTCCTATTTTATGACAAATACGGAAAATGGCTGGCGGGTTATTATTTTTTTCACCTCAGCAGCTCGAACAAGACTACTTTCGTCACTCCCTGGAGTGAGGAGAGAACGACTTTCCTCACTCCAGGGAGTGAAGAAAGTGCGACTTTCCTCACTCCTGGGAGTGAAACAAAGTGGCTTTTTAATTTAGTGAAGGCCATGAACTGCCACTTCATACTTTTATTACATTTTTTTAATGGTATGGTATGGTATGGTATGGTATGGTATGGTATGGTATGGTATGGTATGGTATGGTATGGTATGGTATGGTATGGTATGGTATGGTATGGTATGGTATGGTATGGTATGGTATGGTATGGTATGGTATGGTATGGTATGGTATGGTATGGTATGGTATGGTATGGTATGGTATGGTATGGTATGGTATGGTATGGTATGGTATGGTATGGTATGGTATGGTATGGTATGGTATGGTATGGTATGGTATGGTATGGTATGGTATGGTATGGTATGGTATGGTATGGTATGGTATGGTATGGTATGGTATGGTATGGTATGGTATGGTATGGTATGGTATGGTATGGTATGGTATGGTATGGTATGGTATGGTATGGTATGGTATGGTATGGTATGGTATGGTATGGTATGGTATGGTATGGTATGGTATGGTATGGTATGGTATGGTATGGTATGGTATGGTATGGTATGGTATGGTATGGTATGGTATGGTATGGTATGGTATGGTATGGTATGGTATGGTATGGTATGGTATGGTATGGTATGGTATGGTATGGTATGGTATGGTATGGTATGGTATGGTATGGTATGGTATGGTATGGTATGGTATGGTATGGTATGGTATGGTATGGTATGGTATGGTATGGTATGGTATGGTATGGTATGGTATGGTATGGTATGGTATGGTATGGTATGGTATGGTATGGTATGGTATGGTATGGTATGGTATGGTATGGTATGGTATGGTATGGTATGGTATGGTATGGTATGGTATGGTATGGTATGGTATGGTATGGTATGGTATGGTATGGTATGGTATGGTATGGTATGGTATGGTATGGTATGGTATGGTATGGTATGGTATGGTATGGTATGGTATGGTATGGTATGGTATGGTATGGTATGGTATGGTATGGTATGGTATGGTATGGTATGGTATGGTATGGTATGGTATGGTATGGTATGGTATGGTATGGTATGGTATGGTATGGTATGGTATGGTATGGTATGGTATGGTATGGTATGGTATGGTATGGTATGGTATGGTATGGTATGGTATGGTATGGTATGGTATGGTATGGTATGGTATGGTATGGTATGGTATGGTATGGTATGGTATGGTATGGTATGGTATGGTATGGTATGGTATGGTATGGTATGGTATGGTATTATTATTTGGTATTATATTACATATTATATTACTTTTTTTCTGTTTATTCTGTGTAATTCGAAATACATTTTAACCTTTAATATGTTCTCACTACTGAGGTGAAAAATTATGTGTGCAACACGAGAGCAATAGTTATTTGTTATACAAGGGTGCAAAGTTGTATTTTACCCGCGAGTGTGGAATTCAAACACGAGCAAGCGAAAGGATTCTATAGTTGAACCACGAGCGAAGCGAGTGGTTCTAAAGTAGAATCCTGAGCGTAGCAAGTGTTTCAACACACGAGAAGTAAAATACATTTGCACCCGTGTGTAACACAAAACTTTTCACCTCACTATAGCGAGGAAAGTGCAACATCCACAGGCGTTAGATCATCTTCATCACTGAAATCACTCATTTTTTACGATATTATAACAAAAAACTGGAAATTCTGTATTTTTACGTGAGAAGTTTTTAAGTAAAAATTTTGTTGACAATGTTGACATTTCTGACGTATGAAATGTCAATGATGCGTTTTGAAATTGCATCGACTCAACTTGTGCGTTCAGAATTATATTTAACATTATTATTAAAAAACAAACGTTTCTTATGGAACTCTAAGGTTTATGACATAAAATCATTAAAAAAAGCTAAATTTGGTATTTTTTATTAGATTCTCAAAACATTTGTTTAATGATAATTAATATCAAACGAATCATTATTATGAGCGTTTTACGTTTTGTTTTCTGTCAAGCTACTTAAACACGCTCCATCCGAGGTCAAATTACTTTCCCCACTAGTGGATAAAATGCGTTTTTCCCCGCTGGTTTTAAAGGATACAAGACGGCTTTCCGAGCTAGTGAGGGGAAAAGTTATTTTACATCTCGTGTTTTTGAGTCTTTCGCTTTCTCGGGACTCAGAATAAACACTCGCAAGAAAAACCAACTTTCCTCTCTTGTTGCACAAATAACTATCCCAATGCGCGCGCAAGCACAGAATAAGTAATAATATTATCATATAGAACGGCCACGCACCGCCCCGCCCCAACTCGAATTACCTCGCCCCCGACAGCAGATTGACGGCCGTTTGCCGGCCGCTCAGTACTATTTTTAAGCATCTTACTCACACTATGACGCATGACGTGTGTACAGACGTGCCGTTCACACATAGAAACGCAAGTGACTTTTTATGTATAGCGTGTCCGCCCTGTGGCGCAAGGCAAAGGCGCGAACGAAATCGACAAACAGCCAATTAAAAAAATGAAAAAAAGCTAATATTTTCGTATTTCTAGCCGATGGATGGAGACCAAATCGATAAAATGTTATGTTTATTCATTAATGTAATTTACGAGATCATTTGATCTATAAATTATGTTTGTTGAGATAAAACCTCTTTGAACTAACATTTGAAACCTTATAGTTGTTTAAAAAAATGTATTACACGACCAAATTAAGAAGGCTCCGTTTCCATATATATTATTAGCAATCAATTACCTTCTTAACTCAGTCGGATAATATAACGAAAAAGCACGAGTGTTATAATATACTGAAAAAGCACGCGTGTTTATGTCTAGGATTATGAGCCAAAAATCGGTGGAATAAAAACGTTTTGAGCAAGTGTGTTGAAAAACATTGTGTGTAACTCGGGGCGTAATAATATAGCAATCTCGAGACTATTAATCGCTCCTGCAAGCCGTTGCGGTTTAACTATACTCTCGTTTGCAATATGTAACACGCCCCATGTTGCACAATGTACTAAATTACAAGGGGGCTAAGTTGTTGTTTAAAAACTCCTACTGCTACAATATTAGTGTATCAAAGTATCAATATAGTTACTTGAACAGGCTAAGAATTGTCCGAAAGGCTAAGAAAAGTCTAAAATTGAACCACAAGCGTAATAAGCGGTTCAAAAGTTGGAATCTTGAGCGTTGCGAGCGTTCAAGGCACGACGGTTAAACAAACTTTGATACCTAGTGAAACGCAAAATATTTTTACCGCCCCTACGCGAAGAAAATACTAACTGTGAAACAATACCAATCAAATCGAAATGACTCAAGCTATTGCTATCACTTAAAAATCATTTCCTTCAGCCAACATGAGCAAACAACTCAAAAATTGCACCAAATTACCTTGCCATCTTGTGGATAAAATGCAATTTTCTCATTAGTTTTTGAAGAAAACAAGTTTAACAGGGCTATTATCGAATTAAATAATATATGTTAAAACTCCTATGAAATCAAAATAATGTATCCACAGAGATCTTTCGTAAGAAACAGCCTGAACCGACTAGATGACTTTTGAAGTAACCAGCAATTAGACTCTAAATCGTGGCGTTGTATGGCAACATGCAGTACCCTTACGGCATGGTCTGGCTCAAGCCGCCCTCACCCTCACCGACTAGGTCCAGACTGGAGCGCAGCAGGTGCCTCTCGTAGCGCAAGTGCGGCAGAGACGACATCCGGATGTTGACCTTCGTTCCGTCTTCGGTGTCCTCGCTCACCCATTTCCTAATCAGACGAAATACCTATTGTCAACGAATGAATCAATTTTACCCTAATATATCAATTTTACCTAAATATCATATACTAATATTCATTTACCCAAATATGCGCTCTGTGCTCAATGGGGTGCGGCGAGTTGGATAAAGTCGGAGTAGGCATAATCAATACCTTTTGCTCACCTTGTCGTGGTGGAGGGGCTTAGTAACCGTGGCTTGGTCACCCACGGTGAAGCGAAGAGGCAACCAGGGCCGGCCTGTTTGAGGCGCGGGCTGACCCGAGGAGGACGCTCCAAGTGGGCTGGTCAAGCCCGCTTGTGATGCGCCGAAGGTGGACCGTCGAGGAAGAGGAGTGTCGGTATTGCGGTAAGCCGTTCTCCCTATCCTCGGCGGCCGAGGTGGGATCGCAGGGGAAGAGGAGTGATGGTATTTCGATGCGCCACTCTCCCTATCCCCTGCGAACTTGGCGGGGCCGTTCCGCTGTAGCGGCGTTGGTGGGGCTGCAGAGGAAGAGGAGTGTCGGTGTTACGATGTGCCGTTCTCCCTGTCCTCTGCAGCCGAGTTGTGGTTTTGCGGCAGAACCATAGACCTGATCTGTCGCTGGGCGCCGGGGAAATTCCTGGCGCCCGTGGCTTCCTTGTGGCGGGCTCGGGGGGGTCCGCTACAATACAGAATGGAAGCCGAGAAGGAAGGCGCATCTGGCGTGAAGGGCCTTCGGGCATTCGCGAAGGAGCCGCGCTCGTGGGCGGCTGCCGCCGGTGGGGTGGCGGATGACAAGCGCAAGCGTTCCTGCAACCCCACCAATAGGGCGGCGAGGCGGCATATGGGGGGTTTTTCAGTGGGTACACCGTGGGCCTCATTAGCCTAGACGGGAGTCCCACATAACCACTCGGGTCACCCCCCGCACCCGGGTGGTATGCGTAATGCATTTTTCCCTCCTAACAAAAAAAAAAAGGCATAATCAATAAGGCCCACGCACCATTCCATTAACACGGGGTTAACCGGTTAAACCTGGAGTTACCATGGTTACCAGTACAATTTGAGACTGTGTTAACGGTTTAACCGCTTAACCCCGGGTTAGTGGGATGGTGTGGTTGGTGCAAGTGGACCTAAGAGTTAGAGCACCCATTAAAAATAAAACCTTTAAAAAAAAACCGACTTCAAAAAGGATAAAATAAAATAATATAATCCTTTTCTATGCGCTAGCAACTGATACGTTTGAAGTCGGTGCCAAGCCAAATTTTAAAAGCATCAACACCGTCAAATCGAATGCCAACCCTGGTGTAGTTTGTTAAGAAAGAAAGAACCAGTATATAATGAGTATTGATACTTCTCAAATATTAGGCATACATATACATATCACTTATTGGCTTGGCACCGACTTCAAACGTATCAGTTGCTAGCGCATAGAAAAGGAATAATATTATTTTATTTTATCCTTTTTGAAGTCGGTTTTTCTTTTTTTTTAAGGTTTTTATTTCCACTTTTTAGTTCAAATTTTTTCATGTCCACTGTCAAATGGCACTATTTAATTGTTAATGCTTAGTTTATTGATAAAAATACAAAAATTGCTGTATGTATGCTTATAATATTTGAGGAGTTCCCTCAATCCCCAATGGAATCCATCATCAGACTAAACCTTGATAAAAATGTTCTTTATAAATCTTACTGGCTTAGTAAACATAACGAAGAGGACAAATCGTCAAAGTGAACTATGCATCGTTAAAGAGTTTCGTTTTGATTATCATCAGCATTACGACTTCATTAAATGTCACTTTTTCTGAACGTAAATACTTGATTTATTAATGAAAATACAAAAGTCACTATATGTATGCCTATAAGATTCAAGGAGTTCCCTGGATTCCTCATGGATCCCATCATCAGAACTGGGTTTTGACAAAAACGGGACCAACTTGGGACTACACATTCAAACAAAAAAAACAATTTTCCAAATCGGTTTACCAATGACGGAGTTATGAGGTAACATACATACAAAAAAAAATACGGTCGAATTGATAACCTCCTCCTTATTGGAAGTCGGTTAATAAGGAGAGACGCCTAATTACCACAGTTTTGTCTACTCGAAAAATTTATTTTTTCCCTTGTTTTTGTGTCATTGTGTATTTTAGGTCCATATTATAAATACCTACTCGAACTAAATAGAAAAATAAATAAAGGAAATAGTTAATCAGCAGAATTTACAATTGATCAGCAGAGAAAAACTTTGGTTTGCATAATGTGTAACAAATCGTGAGTTTTTTCAGTTTTTTTGGTGACGGAATATATAGTTAGTACTATGCCTTATGGGGAACGGTCGAAGAGATAGTTCAGCTCTGGAAACCGCTACCAAGTTTGAGTATGCTGTTGAGCATGGTACTGGGTCTCCAAAACTGCCGGGAGACAGCGGCGACGGCCATCTACTTCAGCGGAATGACGTCATCAAAATGACTCCCGCCTCGTTGCGAATATTGCATTTTGCACCCAAACTATGCATTGCACATACATGTGTGGGGTATTAAACGAAAGCCAATAAAATATTATATATTTGACTAATACACTATGTACCAAAATATGCAATAGTTTAAGAGAAATTTAATAATAAATCAAAACGATGAAAAAAAATTCGATTAATTGGGTTTTTCAACCAAACCAGAAGTCGGACGTTGAAGCAATGTACAACAAAATTAAAGCTGATATCTCAAGTCATACACTGATATCAGAATAATCAAAATCAGACCAAAAATGTGAAAATTATGCATCAAAATGTAGGTATTTGCTAGAACAAATGCATTAAAGTAAAAAAAATCGAAATTGGTCATTTTCAGGATAATCCGCATAAGCTTCTAGTATGTTATTAGCAATATAAAAAGGATCATAAAACTGCTGGGAGACAATCTCTATAGTGCCTGAGTGACAAATAATGGCGTCATACATGTGAACGCTGCCGAAATTTGCAAAATCTAAATTAAAACTATACCATGAGTCACACATACACGTGTGCTATATCAAACGACAGGTTATTAAATATTTTATGATTCGTTAATACACTATTTATAAAAACAATGTATATTTTAGGAGCTACAAAGAAAGAAAAACCACTTTTTTTGAGAAAAGTTCATTTATATATATGTCGGGGTATCGGGAGGCCGAACAGGCGTGGTTGACATATTGGTGTCGTGTGGGCGTGCACGTGCAGGATTTTACGAAATAATAATCTCACGATACAATCAAATCACTGTATTCCTTGTTTTAATGAACTTACACCAAAAATATTCGATGATTACAAAAATAAATCACGATTAAGAGCCAATGGGTTTGTAAGCGACCATCTCGTGCGGGGCGCTGTCAACGAATGACGTCCCGCGCCGCCATGACACTTACAACTCCATTCGGGACTACCCGCTCTTAAAATAGATCAACTTGTCAATGTCAGTAACAAACGCAACTACCCGATCAATTTAACAATTCAAAAATAATTGAATTAAATAAAGCACGCGCCGTTATATATTTTATAGCTCAACTAAAAACGTTATAACAATGTTGCGTCTAATATAAAAGAAACCAGTTATTCAACTATACCTATACGTCACAGCTTAAATTTTTAATTACCGATAAAAACTGTGGAAAGTTGTAAAAAAAAACTAAAGCGCGCCAACAATTCTACCTTAATGCGCTCATATTATGCAAAGAATAGTCCTAATTATAGGGTATTAAATGAAAGAACATTACATATAAAATACATGAAAACGACATTTTGGAGTGGAATCATAATTTATAAAATGAATTTGAAAAAAAAATTAAAAAATATTGACAGAAGCGAGTACAAAATAGGTGTTGAAGTCCCTGACTTCTGAACTAGGTAAAAAACATGTTACAGAAGTCAGTGTCCTCTCCCAGACAATAGAAATAGGCAGAATTTGCTGTCTACGTGTGATGTATTGTTTACATGGAACTACTGAACTGATTTTGATAAATGAGGCGTCAATTCATTCGCCTTTGTAGCATTCGCCTTTGTAGCCCAGCCCAGGTGCACAAAACTTAAATTTTAACCGACTTTCAAAGGAGGAGATTAGGTACGAAAAGAAACCGTTGTTTGCTTATTTATCATAGAAATTCAATTTATAAATTTTAATTTATAATTAACTTATTTAGTTATTTTTATTGGCGTATAAATATAATAAATATATTTAATTTTGTTTGTATTGACAATTAACTATCGATAAAATAAACTAAACATAAAAACTAAACTATACCTAATAAATCTTAAAATAAACTTATAAATAGAAAATGCTCCCCAGGTCTCCTTCATGAGTTATGGTGCCCAGAAGGCTGGCAGCGTTACCTTTTTGGATGGCCAGGCTTATCCTCTGGCCGAGGTAGCTGCCAGCCCTCCGGTCACCTGAGGTGTCTATAAGGCGCTGGGAAATTTCCTTAAACATTGTTTTTGCGCTGGGCCCCCACGGTCCCAGAGTTTCTACGCCAAACGGCGCAAATATGTAGCCCTCGCCGAGGACAGCATATTTGCACCGCTTGTTCTGTTCTGCGGTTGTAGCCGCAGCTCCCGCCTTGACGGAGGTCGCCTGTAGATGGGACGGTGCTAGCGTGTCAACGCAGGTGGCGTCCCACACAAGCGTCCTTCCGAGCCTCCACGGAATGAGTGTCATTCCGTCGGGCCGCTTGCCGTCGTCGCGTGCGATACCGTTCGGCTCAAGGATGACCGGCACGCTAACGGAAGCAAGCGCCCTCCGGATGACATCATTCAGGGAGGCGTGGCGAGAGATGCCGCCCGCGCTTCTCTGGCAGGATAAGCCGTGGTGGCCCAGCTCGTCAACATTGGAGCCACAGCGGCAGCGGTGGGGCTCATTGGTTTTGACCCCCAGTCGCAGACTGGTAGCGAGTGCGAGGGTCGTTCTCTCTAGGAGGGTTCCTATGTTGGGGGATGGCAATGCATGGAGCCAGAGCCCTGACTCTGGCTCTGATACGGCTAGGAGACGAGCGCGCTCTGCAGGGCTTTGAGCATTATCAATAAGTCCTTTTAAAGTGGCTCTGCAGAGGGGCTCATCCCAAAGTCTTTGTGAATTTACAAAGGCTGGGATTGGATTATCCGGGCAGGCTTGCGTCCAAGCATTTTTGGCCTCGCTCTGTATTTTGATGCAGATATTGTCGGCGGAAGGGCAAAAAATTTTACTGGCGAGATCTTGAGTGCTGTGGAACGAGGACAAAAAAGCTGGGAGGGCTACGCTGACAACTTGCCGGATGCCCAGGCCGCCATGACGGATTGGCAAAGAGGCCTGGGTCCAGGCGTGGTTGTCCAGGTTGATGTTGAGGATTGATGAAAGTGTGACTTTAATTACGGAGTCTAGGGGTTCGATGAGATGAGGGTATTTCCAAACGGGGCTGCTTCTAAGTATGTATATGGATTTGGGCACAAAAAGACAAAATTTTATGATTACTAATGCCATGTGTGCACTGATTTTTAGAAGGCGGTCCGAATAAGCTCTGTGAGTATTTAGATGTTCGCTAATGATAGGTTCTATGGATTCCGGGAAGATTGGAGCACCAAGGAGTCTAAGGGAGGTTTTGTCTATGATTTTGATATTAGCAGCTAAAGTGTTGAAATTTAAAATAATGCTTTGCAGGTCGGTAGTGGGGAGAGGTTTATTTATAAATAGTTCGCATTTTGTAAGGTGCAACTCTAGGCCTATTGTACTGAAGGAGTCGGTTAGGCTTCTCAAATCATCTAGAACAGACCTCCAATCACCACATAGTGCTCCGTCATCCAGGTACCACGAGTTAAATTTTGAATTTAGGTTGGAAATTATGGGGTGAATGGCAAGGCTGAATATAGCTGGTCCAAGCGGGTCGCCCTGCTGACAGCCTACTGCTGATGCCAAGGGATGAGTTTTGAAGAGGAGGTTTGTGGATTGATGGTAACATTGCCACATGTATTTGTAGATAAGAGGGGTGGCATCTTGGATTTGTGTCAGCAGGGCGCCTCTATCGACGGAGTTGAAAGCGTTTTTCACGTCCACCTTCAGCAGCACCTCGCACGAGTCGTCACCGACAAAGGCGCGTGCGGCGTGAACAGCAGCCTCGCAGCCGCCTTTACTGCCGAAACCAAGTTGGAAAGGTTGAAATTTTTTGGTGAGGGATGGAAAAATATGTTTGCAGCAGATTTTAGAACAAATACGCCGAAAGGTAAAGCCCACAGCGATAGGTCTTATTCCACCGTCTTTCTTTTTAAGGGCGCAGAGATTTGCTCCATATAAGATTCCTAAGACCCCGCTGCAGACTTCACCAGACAGCATAAGGTTTATTAGTTGGGTGATGCCGTCCAAAAGATGCTCGCCGGCGTCGCCGATGGCTCCGCATAACAAATCTTTAAGATGTTGCGGCGAAAGGCCGTCGAGGCCACCGGCGGAGCCGTTCTTGAAGGACATCACTGCTGCTAACACATCGTTCTTGTTAGCAACCAGATGTGGTGCATCGGGCTCCGGGGGATCAGGCAGGCGGAGGGATGCTGCTGGAAGTGGATGCTTTGACGTTAATGCTGCAACGGTGTCAGGGCTGTCCGGAGCAACAACGTCGCTGGAAAATAGCATTTGAGCGGCGCCCTTAATGTCCCCATCTATAATTTTTTGCTCGACTACTTTAAATAATTTTGTGTCGTCCTTCAGCCCGCGTATTGATTGAGGGCGAGGAGCTGGGTCTGTGGGGTGGATGCAATTCGATTTAATTTTTTGGGTGAGAGATATATTATCATTGCTGTCGGTGGTGTGCAGAATTTGGTAACAGAAAGAAAACAGCCGGATCCAACTTTCGACAGAATTTTCGTTAACCGTTTTTGAAATGGTTTGGCTCTGAGCGTTTGCCACAGAAATGCGAGCTCCTTTTGGTATTCTTTTGACTACGGGGGTCGCATTTTTTTGTACGCCAAGCCAGGTTAGAAAATTATCAGGCGTGGTTAAGTTTACTGCAATAGGGGTAGGTCCTGGCGCTGCATTTGCACATTGTGACTGAGCCTTGTGGACGCGCGTGATATGGATGTTCAGTTCCTTGCTTCCTTTGTATAGGCGGGACTGGCCGGGGCAATGGGGGCACTGTACGAGATTTCCAGTGACGCTGTTGTGGGAGACATTTTGATGGGCGGATGAGGATGGAGTGTGCGACATGGGCTGGGGAGCATTCACTAACTACTACACACTAAACTAAATGCTATTTATAAAATACAGTAAGAAATAAAAATATATAAAAATAATTAAAACACCACCGCACCAATGTATCTTTTGTACAAAATTTCCAGTAAAGAGCACACTAGGGAGAATGTAAGTAGGTATGTATAAGACCGTAGGTTGATAATACGTGTAAATAGATGCACTGATTCACTACAATTCGCATTCTCACATTTCGCACTATTTAATGCTAATGTATTGTAATCTTGATACATAATTTGAAGGAAAATTATTTGTAAACATTTCAATTTTCACTGATGACACCAAAATGTCAAAAGTAGAGATATCCGCAGGCGTCGCAGGCCCGCGCTGCGGTCTCCGCAGAGACGGTGTCGCGATGTCGCTTGTCTATTGCGAACGGAATCTTGAGATGTTCGCAAAATTATAGCATAATATATGATTATGTTATTAAAATATATGGGAGAGTAATAACTTAGACATGTTGGTCCGTTGCCATCGTTACGTCGTTAATAATAAATTAATAATCGTTATTTATAAATTATAATTCCACTCCAAAATATCGTTTTCATTAAATTTAATACCCGATACTTAGTACTATTCTTTGCATAATATGAGCGCATTAAGGAATAATTGTTGGCGCGCTTTAGTTTTTTTTGTACAACTTCCACAGTTTTCATCGAAAATCAAAAATTAAAGCGGTAACCTAAACCTGAATAACTGCTTTATCTAATAGTGTAATCAATATTTTCTTAACGTTTTTAGTTTAGATATAAATTCGATATACACCTACTTTTTTCATAAAAAGTGGTATTGCTTTGTTTATAGCTCTTTTTTTTGCAAGCAATGTATAGATGAATCATAATACATTTAATAACCTTTCATTACATGTAGCACACGTGTATGTGTGACTCATGGTATAGCTATAATTTATATTTTGCGAATTTCGGCAGTGAATATCTGTATGACGTCATTATTTGTTACACAGGGACAATAGAGATGGTGTCCGACAGTTTGAGAATCCGGTCATATTGTTAATAACATACTAGAAGCTTATGCGGATTCTCTGGAATATGACCAATTTGGATTTTTTTAACTTTAAGGCATTTGTATGGGCGAATACCTACATTTTGATGGATAATTTCAACAATTTTAATCAGTTTTATTTTTATTTTATATTAATGTAAGGCTTGAGACGTCATCTTTAATATTGTAGTATATTGCTGTAACGTCCGACTTTTTGTTTGGTTGTAAAACCCAAATAATCGTATTATTTTTTCCACCATTCTGATTTCTTTGTAATTTGCACTAAATATTGCTGTATAATTTAAGACACGGTGTATGAGTAAAAAATAGAACAATTAATTGGCTTTCATTTAATACCCCACACGTGTATGTGCAATGCATAGTTTGGGTGCAATATGCAATATTCGCAACGAGGCGGGAGTCATTTTGATGACGTCATTCCGCTGAAGTAGATGGCCGGCGCCGCTGTCTCCCGGCAGTTTTGGAGACCGAATAACATGCCCAACAACATACTAAAAGTTGGTAGCGGTTTCCGGATTTGAACTATATTCCCATAAGGCAGTGCACTAAGTCACAAGTCACAAGACACGATCAGTGTTCACTGTGATCGGGTAATCGCGTGGTTACGAATGTTATTATTTGGTGTTAGTAGCTATCATTGCATCAAGCCATCATTGCATCAAGCCATCATTGCATCAAGCCCTAACCCCAAATCTCTAAGGCTCTTGTCTGCCCTTCCCCCTAGACTTCCTAGAGTATTTTTGCAAATTGAACTAAGTGATGGCCAGACTTAAGACTAAATTAGGGTATATATTCGCAGGCCCAACAAACAGCGGTCAAGTATCGGCTCCTTCGCGTATTACCGAATTGTTAAGCTACTCGTATGACTCGTATCTTACATAATTTCACCTTCTGCCATGACAATATTCGCATGACTTTCCGTACTCAGTATGCTAGCAGGCGACTTAACCAGTAACTTTTGCTTGCTAGCATTAAGTACACATTATTTCATCGTATACGGGCTCGGAGGAGTTAGTAACTGGAGTAGTGTATCGCTACATCTTTCCTAACAAAAAAATCTGTCGTTTTTCGAGGGGGACGAGGTAGCACACATATAAAGATACTAACCACAAATGCATCTTTTCCCCTCGTTACTACGCACCCATACTAAAACAATACTACAACACTAAGTTAAATTAGCACACTAATGCAGTAAAAACGATATGCGGAAACAATTTCACACGATCGGTGTAGGCGTAATCGAACCGATTAATAAGACTGCCAAGTGTCTGGATATTATCGTATCGATATAATTTTCTAGACGTCATAGACAGCGCCACTTGGTACTGGAGGAACAGTTTAACAAATATATCAAACTAGCTGTTGCCTGCGACTTCGTACGCGTGGATTTGTAATATTATGCAGCAAAAAATATCAGTAGGGACGGTTAATCATTTGTTAATAATTATTGAAATTTGACTTTCACAAACTACGAAGTTTCAAGCCCCTAACTGAAAAAAATTGTTCTCGATATAATCCTTCTCAACACTTAGATTTTCAAGTCCACTACCTATATATATTAAAATAAAATGTTCGCTCCCGATGCAAACTTATTAATACAAACTTTTCAAACACGGTGCAATCAGTTTTCGTCTATTATAATATAATGCCCTTTTACCAAGTTTCATGTTCCTAGCTTAAACGAAAACTTGCACTACATATAAACTACATCCCCTTTTTAACCCCCTGTAACGGCTGGGAGTCAAAACACAAGTGAAAAGTCCGAAATTATGCACAAAACTATATTATTTGAATTTAAAATCGAAAGTAGGTACACACACAAAAAAATGAGCGCAAGAGACGTGCGGCTGGCGCGGAATCTAGTTCGGAACCAAAATCGGGTTTGTTCGGAAATGCATAGATGCACCCCGGCTCCCCGCACCTCTCTCAGCTCTTACACATTCATTGACGCGGTTAATGAAATAGTATTTTGCGTCGCGAACATACCCCCCCCTAGTGCTGCACTAGCAGCACTCATCCCCTATCGGAAGGTGAGCGACGCGTGTGGCAGATCTGGTAAGAATTCCCGTTCTGGTCTTAATCCTCACCATTCGGACCCGCCCATCTCTTCCTGGTATGACTTCTTGTACTAGGCCTCTGGGCCACACATTGCGGGGCCCGTCTGGGTCCACTATGAGCACGAGGTCTCCAACTTGCAATGGCCTCTGCTCTGCTTGCCATTTCTTTCTCGGCACCAGGTCAGGTAGAACCTCTCTCACCCAACGCTTCCAGTATTGGTCAGCAAGGAGCTGAGCTATGCGCCATTGTTTTCTTAGAAATAACTCTGAACCGTCAAATGCTCCCATGTGTGGTAGGTTGGATGATGTACCCACAAGAAAGTGGTTGGGTGTGAGCGTTTCCTGACTATTTGGCTCGACAGAAACATGGGTTAGTGGTCGGCTGTTAACAATACTTTCAACTTCCGCGAGCAGAGAGTTCAGGGTCTCCTCTCTAGGAGCTCGCTCTTTTAGTATGGTTTTCAGGGATACCTTCACACTTCGTATTAAGCGCTCCCATGCACCTCCCCAGTGTGGGCTAGCAGGGGGAATAAATGTCCATTTTGCCCCGTGATTCATCGCTCCGTCTTTGAGTTTCTCCTCGTCCAGTTCCTGAATCGACCTTCTAAGTTCAGTATCGGCACCTCGGAGATTCGTCCCATTGTCCGAAAACAATTGTTGAGGCCAGCCTCGTCTTGCTGCCATGCGGCGCAGGGCCATGATGAAGGAATCGGAGGTAAGTGATGCGACGGTCTCCAGGTGTATAGCTCTCACCGTTAAGCAGGTAAACAGAACGCCATACCTTTTTTCTCGTCGTCGCCCAATAGTTACCTCCATAGGACCGAACAGATCTACACCACAGAAGGTAAAGGGACGTTGATGGTGAGCCAATCTAGCACTAGGTAGGTCCCCCATTCTGGGTATCTCTGGTTTACATTTTTTAAGCCGGCAGGTCATGCACATAGATACAACGTTCTTAACGGTCGGTCTTAATTTTGTAATCCAGTATTTTTGTTTTATATTATTTACAACCAATTCCTGATAACTATGGTAATGTTTTACAATCAGGCGCGCCGTATAATTCTGACCATCTAAGATTGCAGGTCTTCTCATTGCCGGCGAAACATCTGCAGCCTCATCGATGCGGCCCGCCGCGCGCAAGACTCCATATTCGTCGAGGAACGGTGACAGGGTAAGTATTTTACTATTTTTATTAATGTGTTTTCCTTGTTTCAGGTCACTTACTTCTTGTCCGAAACTTTCAGCTTGTGAAGTTCTCAAAATTAAACTTTCAGCTCTCTCCATGGTAACATCTTTCTCAACGGTATGTTTTCTACATTTGTTTATAAAGGTAAGTACCATATTAGTAGACCTAAGTAGGCGCAACCACGAAGAAAACCTTGTTGGGTCCGGCACTGGTAAGTCAATTTCATTATTTTGTATAATATTTACACATTCTAAATCAGCTGTATTTTTTATTTCAGGGTTCAGTACATCGGTTGGCCAGTCACACTCATCACGTCGGAGGAAGGTAGGTCCGTGAAGCCATTCGTTTTCCAAAATGCAGCAGTCATAGTTTTTTCGCGTGCCCAAGTCCGCTATGTTTAATTTTGTAGGCACGTACCTCCATTCACTAATGAGCGTCATCTCGTCAATCTCGCCTAAACGATGCGCTATGTACGGTTTATAAGTACGAGCGGCATTCCTTATCCAATGCAAAGTACAACTTGAATCACTCCAAAAGGTTCGTCGCTCGGCCTTTATCTTATGTTCCTTTGTTATCGTATCTGCTAAGCGAGCAGATAATACAGCAGCTTGTAATTCCGCCCTAGGAATTGATAAGGTTTTATTAGGCATCAAACGACTTCGGCTAGCTATAAATGCAACGTGTATTAATCCATTGCATTCCCATCTCCAGTAAGCCACCGCGCACATAGCTATAGATGAACTGTCGCAAAACAGATGCAACTGCAGGTTTGTATATTTATTATTTTCATTCAATTGCAGCGGCGGCGCAGGTGCAGATAACGATAAGGCCGGGCCGGGCGCGTCGCCTCCTAGCAACAACTGTTCGGTGTGCGTTACGCTGGCGGGGCTCGTTGCGGCGGCGTCGTTATAGTACCGGGGCAGTCTCACATTTTCTAATGATTTAAGTAGGTTCGTCCACTTGCACCATTCGTCGTATATATCGTCAGGTACACCTTGATCCCAAGATATATTTAATCGCCAGGTATCACGAATAATCAGTTTTCCTATGATAGTAATAGGCGATAAAAATCCGTAAACATCGAAAATCGACATCACAACGCGCAGCATAGCACGCTTTGTTGGCCTTTGTTGTCCATTTATAATACTTTCCGGTATTTTTTTAAACGATACGTCAAACCCCAAGGTATCATCATCTGGACGCCACAATAGGCCGAGAGTTCGCTCGCCGTCGTAATGCTCGCCGGTTTTGAACTTTACGGCCGTCTCACCTAGGGCTTCTTTTGGTAGGCTATCGAGTACCGCTGGGCTGTTGCACATAAAGTTGCGTATTTCAAAGTTTCCCTGTTTATGGATCATTTTTACTTCACGTATCAACTTGATAGCTGTTTCTTCATCTGGCACGCTGTCAATCCAGTCATCCATATAATGTTGCTTATATATAGCTTCCGTCGCTGATGGATATGATGACTCGAAGCGTTGAGCATTCTTGTTTTTGATAAATTGGGCAATAAATGGCGAGCAGCAGGCTCCAAATACTAAGGACGACATCACATACGTTCTCACGGGTTCTTCGGGTTCTTTTCTGTATAAGAATCGGAAAGCATTCTGATCTTCGGGTCTTATTTTTATTCGCAGAAACATGTCCTTTATGTCCCCAGATATGGCGATAGGGTGCTCGCGGAATCTGAGCATTATGCCGAAGAGAGACATGAGTAGGTCGGGGCCTTTTAGTAAATAGTCGTTTAGAGAAAAACCGTTCGTGGTAGCTGCGCCATCGAATACTAGCCGGAGTTTTGACTTATTTGGATTATCTACTCCAAAATGTCCTAAGTACCACGTCTTTGGCGTAACTTGAGTGTCGAGTAGTTCGTGCGCATAATTATTTTCGAATAAGTGTTCGAAACGTTCCATATATCTCTGTTTGAATGCGCTATTCTTTGACATCTTGTGCTCGACATTTTTTAAGCGTGACATCGCAAGGGGAAATGAGTCGGGCATGACACAGTTCACGTCCTTCCAGGGCAAGCCGACGTGCCACTTGCCGTCAACGAGAGTAGAAGTTTGCTCCAGCAGTTCACGAGCGCGTTCATCTTCGCTATTCAGCCGCGGTTTAGTAGAAATTCCCATAGAATCCACTGCAAAGTTACGGCGAACCTTCTCGTGTAGTTCATTAAGCAACCGGTTGTTCTCGGTGACGTCAGCATCGTCGTCATAAGTAGTTAAATGCAGGGTTGTAAACAGTGCGCGGTGTGATGACGTCACACCAGAGGGTACCCTGCCGTGTAAACAGTAGCCCAGCGGAGTACGAGTCACATATGGTTCGTCGTATGTACTCCCACCTATGATTTCTAACGGTAAAATCAAATGGTAATTATCTTGACCGATTAGTATTTCCGGTTTTTTATACTGTCCGTTACTTAAATATTTTTTATACTTTTGCACATGCGCGAATCAGCTGCGTTTCGCACGATAACTCGGCATTGTTCCATGCACCACGCGCATGCATGTACTTGCGTCGTCCCTGCAGCCCGGCCCGCGCGGCCAGACCCGCTGTTATCATCGACACACTAGTACCGTCGTCAAGGACCGCGGTCGTGTTTATAATTGTTCCATTAGGTCTGTGTACACTTATTGGCACGACTTTTACTAACACAACACTCTCGGAGGTACAGTCAATACGAGTAACGACTTGAGTTTCGGTATTTTCCGTCTCGGGCGGTTCTTCTACCACGGGGTTGTCGCTTGATGTACCACGATTATTCGGAACGAAATGCAATAAGCGGTGATGCGTTTCGCCGCAGTTATCAATATCACACGCCGGCGCCGGGCACATCTGTTTATCGTGATGACGTAATAGGCACTTGTAACAAAGTCCAGACCATTTTACGTAGCTCCAGCGATCTTTTCGTAATGATTTTTTAAATTTCTTACAGTCTGTGAGATTGTGATTAGATAATAATTAATAATTATAATTAAGATAATAATCCGTGACAATAACGACACTTAGTATAACTTTGTTCACTTTGTAGTAGTATAGTCTTAGCGTTGATATTATTGTCCGTGTATTTACGCTTAAAATTGTCTTTTGGAGCATTAATTAACATAACACTGCACTGTGATATTTTAATAGCTTCTTCGTTGAGGAAATCCGATAGTTGATCGAGTCTAGTCGTGGTGCTCGCCGTGTTGTGTGAGTACCGGTAGTCCGCCCATTTAGACAAAAGAATAGTAGGCAGTTTAGATAACACAACTGTGATTACACTCGAGTCTTCTAGGTGATTTTCACGGTTAAGTGCGAGTACGGCGGCAACGTAATTTTTAATTTTATTTGAAAACATAACAATGTCTTTATGGTACTCTGGAGCCACTGAACTTAATTTTTTTATTTCTTGTTTTATACGGTGCAATATAATATCTGGGTTGCCAAACTGTAGCTCGAGCGTAGACATAAGTACTTCGGGAGAAGTAGCCGTGGTGAGTAACGCCTGGACTGCATCTTTAGCTGCGCCACGGAGACATTTTCGTAGCCGCCACAAGTTCTCGGAATCACTAAATTGGCACAATCGAGTTGATTCTTCGTATGCCATTTTGAATTGTAGCCATTCCTTTACGTCACCAGTGAACAGTGGTAGGTCCTTGGGTGTACTGATACGGCTTAGGAGCTTGGAGTTTTGTTTTTCAGAGATGCTAGTTGTGAGGAAATCTTTGAGTACGTTAGCGAGCTGGTGAATTGGACCGTCGGTGCTAGCGTCGTTCTGTAACGCTAGCGGGCACGGCAAGCCTGGCCCCTCGAGACCCTCGTTCCGTTCAGTGACTGGCCGTGACTCCAATTCTTGCTGACTTCGCTCTACCCATTTAGCAACCTCACTGCGTTTGGAAACTATACTGGCGGCCTCCGATGAATGTGGACTGTAATCGTTATTTAATTCCGCTATCTCGGCTTCCAATCGCTTGTCGATCAACTCCATTCTAATTTGTGCTTTCTGTTCCGCGGCTTCTAGTTCCAGCTTCTTTCTGCGCGCTTCTACAGAAGATACCGAAGATTTCTTTGTTTTCGACATACTAACCGCGCGCTCAGATTTGCGAGTCTTTTCTGTCTTGACGGTACTCGCGATCACTGATGTCGTATCCAAAATCCGCTTTGGTGAAGTCGAAGGTTCATTTTTTTCTTCTTTAGCTTCAGTATCCTGCGGCTTATCGGTACCGGTCGCTTCTTTGTTAGAGGTACCCTCCAATTCCAACTGTTCTCGCTTAGCAACACGGCGTGTTTTAACATTTGACATCTTAGGCGTATGGAACATTAACGATCCGGTTCGAAGGACCAGCTTTTGTAACGGCTGGGAGTCAAAACACAAGTGAAAAGTCCGAAATTATGCACAAAACTATATTATTTGAATTTAAAATCGAAAGTAGGTACACACACAAAAAAATGAGCGCAAGAGACGTGCGGCTGGCGCGGAATCTAGTTCGGAACCAAAATCGGGTTTGTTCGGAAATGCATAGATGCACCCCGGCTCCCCGCACCTCTCTCAGCTCTTACACATTCATTGACGCGGTTAATGAAATAGTATTTTGCGTCGCGAACACCCCCTTTGGGGGTTGAATTATTAAGAACGTTGAAATAACTTTTTTTTTGTAATATTATACAATGCCTTTCTAAGAAGTTTCAAAGCATTTGTAATGGATTCAAACTTTCAACCCCTTTTAAACCCTTTTAGGGGATCAATATTTAAAAACGCTTAAATTTACTTTTCTTGTATTCTAAAAATATGCCTTTATACAAAGACTGAAGTCCTGTACTCAAAAAAAGGTTTGATCTCCATACAAACTTTCAACCTCTTTTTTACCACCTTGGGGGATGAATTTTCAAAAATGCTGAAATAAGTTTTCTTCCCTTTTAATTAAATATCTTTCTATGTAGTTTCAAGTACCTAGCTTAAAATAAAATTAGGACCCCTACAAATTTTCAAACCCTTTTTAACCACTTTACGGGATGAATTTTTAAAAACGCTGAAATTACTTTTCTTGTATTTTAATAATATGCCTTTAAACAAAGATTCAAGTCCCGCACTTAAAGAAATGTTTGATCTCCATTCAAACTTTCAACCCCCTTTTCACCACCTTAGGGGATGAACTTTCAAAAACGCTGAAAGCAGTTTTCTTGTTTTTTATGAAGGTTCGAATTCATAGCTTAAAATAAAACTTGAACCCCATACAAACTTTGGACCCCCATTTCACCCCCTTGGGGGATGAATTTTCAAAAATGCTGAAACAAGTTTTCTTCCCTTTTAATAAAATATCTTTTTATGTAGTTTCAAGTACCTAGCTTAAAATAAAATTAGGACCCTACAAATTTTAAACCCCTTTTTAACCACTTTACGGGATGAATTTTTAAAATCGCTGAAATTACTTTTCTTGTATTCTAATAATATGCCTTTAAACAAAGTTTCAAGTCCCGCACTCAAAAAAAAATTATGATCTCCATACAAACTTTCAACCCCTTTTTCACCACCTATAGAGCTGATGCTGAACCCTGACTGTACCTAGTGGAACTCAGGTTTGGGGAAACATAGGCATCTACTGTTTTGGTTAACCGATTCGTCGTCGTGAGCCTATGTTGCAGGTGGAACGATCAACTTTTTTTAACCGCCTTAAAAAAAGGAGGTTCTCAGTTTGACCCGTATGTTTGTGTGTATGTATGTATGTTTGTTCGCGATTATCGCGCGTTTGGCTGAACCGATTTTGATGCGGTTTTGAGAAAAGTGTTTGTTACATTCTGGAGAGGGTTTAAGTATACATGGATGGTTTGAAAAACCAATTGGACCAGGTAGGTGGCGCTGCTATCGATATACCTATTGTCTTTGATTTGCTGAAACCGATTTAGATGAAATTTAGTGATAAGATGAAATAGTGGTAGTGGGAGTGGGAGTGTGAGTGGGCGTGGGGGTCGGAGTCAGTCAGAGTCCTGGAAATGGGAATGGGAGTGGGACTGGGAGTGGGAGTGTCTAGGTAAACTAAATCTTAGTTACAATAGGACGAAACATAATACCTATACCTAACTACATTTACAAATCGTTTAGCACCGAAACGTCCGAAACGTCAAAGTTTCGTCGTGAATAATTATCGAGGTTGGCCATCGCCTACACTAGAGTACCTACTAGCCCAAAACTAAATAGGGACCCTAACCCTTTTCGTATTTTTTTTTAAAATGCTAATATTATTATCGACTCTATATCGAATACCCTAAGATTATTTCTTACAAAGCATGAAGACCAAGATTCGTAGGGAGTGACTTTTTTCCACGTTCGAATTGTAAATCGATTGAAAGATGGACGTGTGATGAAAAATATTTTTATAAAAATAATATTAGACCAATATAAATAACTAAAATTACTTACAAATGGAATGATATACCATCTTTTTATATGCTTGAAGTGATTGATCGTTTATTACATGTGCTCACAGCACATGCGGGCATTTTTAGTTACCAGTGATCTCTTGCGAAGCGATTGTGGAAATGAGCAATAATCGATTGTGACATTGTATTTACGTGACTTTTTTCACAGTCGTGCAAGTTGTTTTTGGCAGAGTGGTAAGTTATTGAAACCGGCTCCAGTTAATAAATGCTCTAAGTATACGAGTGCATATAACGAGGGCACTAAATATAATGACCACCAAAAAATACTTTGGTACCCTACATAAAGAAATCTCTTTCACCAAAAAAAAAATACTAACTATCAAAAAATAAGGTCTAAATTACAAAAGTATCACCTGTTTAAATCATGACTGCACTTCAAATTGTATTCAAACACCAAAAATCATGAATTAATTAATGATCAATAATATAATTAATGATCAATAATATAATTAATGATCACCAAATCTTGAAAAGCAAATTAATGCGATATTTTCATCTAAATAAACCACTATAATTACCAAAAAATGTATACATATTACTAAATAAAGTGAAATCATGCCAAAATTACTAGCCCCTCTCGCTCAATCCCCCGTACACCGCACCGCACGCGCCGCGCTCGCCCGACCTAATCCTCAATTCATTCATGCGCCACCCTTACAGAAAAGAAATGCTACTAGAGAAGTGGGTAAGGTTAAGTTAGAACTGCGATCCTCACAGAAACGAAATGCTACTAGAAAAGTGGGTTAGGTTAGGTTAGAACTGCGATCCTCACAGAACCGAACTGCTATCAGATAACTGGGTTAGGTTAGAACTGCAACCCTTACAGAAACAAAGTGCTACAAGTAAAATGGATTAGGTTAGCTTAGAACTGCGACCCTTACAGAAACGAAATGCTACTATAAAAGTGGGTTAGGTTAGGTTAGAACTGCGATACTCACATAACCGAACAGCTAGCTATCAGATAAGTGGGTTAGGTTAGGTTAGAACTGCGATCCCCCGCAGGTTGCTCACCTTGTCGTGGTGGAGGGGCTTAGTAACCGTGGCTTGGCCACCCACGGTGAAGCGAAGGGGCAACCAGGGCCGGCCTGTTTGGGTCGCGGGCTGGCCCGAGGAGGACGCTCCAAGTGGGCTGGTTCAGCCCGCTTGTGATGCGCCGAAGGTGGACCGTCGAGGAGTGTCGGTATTGCGGTAAGCCGTTCTCCCTATCCTCGGCGGCCGAGGTGGGATCGCAGGGGAAGAGGAGTGATGGTATTTCGATGCGCCACTCTCCCTATCCCCTGCGAACTTGGCGGGGCCGTTCCGCTGTAACGGCGTTGGTGGGGCTGCAGAGGAAGAGGAGTGTCGGTGTTACGATGTGCCGTTCTCCCTGTCCTCTGCAGCCGAGTTGTGGTTTTGCGGCAGAACCATAGACCTGATCTGTCGCCGGGCGCCGGGGAAATTCCCGGCGCCCGTGGCTTCCTTGTGGCGGGCTCGGGGGGGTCCGCTACATTGCAGAACGGAAGCCGAGGAGGAAGGCGCGTCGTACCACCTGGCGCGCCAAGCGTGAAGGGCCTTCGGGCATTCGCGAAGGAGCCGCTCGTGGGCGGCTGCCGCCGGTGGGGTCGCGGATGAGTACGTGAGCGTTCCCGTAACCCCACCAATAGGGCGGCGAGGCGGCATATAAGGGGTTTATTAGTGGGTACACCGGCACCGTGGGCCTCATTAGCCTAGATGGAAGTCCCACATAACCACTCGGGTCACCCCCCGCACCCGGGTGGTATGCGGAATGCATTTTTCCCTCCTAAAAAAAAAGGTTAGAACTGCGATCCTCACAGAACCGAACTGCTACCAGATAAGTGGGTTAACTGCGACCCTTACAGAAACGAAATGCTACAAGAAATGTGGGTTAGGTTAGGTTTGAACTGCTTCCGCTGGCAGCCTGTGTGGGGAGCAGACATTGGCTGCAATAGATAAAAAAGTGCAGGATGCCCTTAGTGCCATCATATACGTGACTAATACTTCGGGCCACTTGAAAGGCCAACAAAAACTCAAAGCCTCGGTGGAGGCTATTGGTGGGGCTTTCGCTGAGGTAAGATCTCGCACTGCCACGGAAGAGGTTGCCCGCCTAGAGGTAGGAAATGCCCAGCTTTCATGGCAGCTGGCAGAATTGCGCAAACTAGTGAACGAGATGCGAAGCCAGCCTGCAGCGGTGGCTGAGGCCGACATTCGGCGAATTATGGAGGAAGTATCGCGCTCCACCCGCGATCAATTTAACAATTTGCTAAGCGCCCGTCTTGAGTGCCTTGAGAGTCGGCTTCTGCCAGAACCTAGGCTGCGCCCTGCGTTAGCAGCCGACAAAAAAGCAGCGGAAGCTGCTCGTGCCCCACCGGATGAGGTAGGTCCTAGTACCTCGAACACGCAATCCCAGGTATCAGCAACACTAACGGCGGTCACTAGTTGTGACCCTACCGGCGGGAAGCCAAAAACAAACAAAAACGACAAGAAAGGTAAGAAGGGCAAGCGTCCCAGTATGGCAGCGCAGGAAGCAGCCGCGGCTACACAGGCACCTGCGGCACCCACCGTTCAACCGGATCCGGTGCCCGCTAAACAAAATTGGAGTACCATAGGGGGCAAGAAGAGTAAAAAGCCGACAGCACAGGCGGCAAATCGGTCCAGGGTACCCAGTAAGACGGCCCCGCGGAAAATTAAACTTAAGCCTCCCCGCACTGCCGCCATTACCCTGACGCTGAAACCGGAGGCAATGGAGAAAGGTGCAAAATATGAAGCAGTCCTGGTCAAGGCTAATATCAAGCTGGAGGATTTCGGCATCTCCCAACTGCACTTCAAAATCACGGCAACAGGCGCTCGAATGCTAGAGATTCCCCCTAAAACCGAAAACGCCGTAAAGGCGGCAGATGATCTGGCCGCCAAACTCAGAGAAGTTCTTGGCACAGACGTGCAGGTTCAGCGGCCCGTCAAATGCGCGGAAATTCGAGTTACCGGACTGGACGACTCCGCAACCACCGAAGAGGTAATCGCAGCGTTGGCTGCAGAGGGGGACTGCGCCGTTACATTTATACAATTAAGGCAGGCCTTATGTCACGTAGCCAAAATGGAAATGGATCACTCTGGCTAAGCTGTCCGGTAGCAGCAGCCAAGAAAGTGGTAGACGTAGGCCGTCTCAAAGTGGGATGGGTTTCAGCACGGGTGGTGCTACTGGAAGCCAGGCCTCTAAGGTGCTACCGTTGCCTGGAGGAAGGACACGTAGGCGCAAAATGTGACAGGGGCATAAACCGCAGTAGCATTTGTTTCCGCTGCGGAAAACCCGGACACAAGATTCGAGAATGCTCTGCTGCTGAAGCGCACTGCGCTATCTGTGAGGCTGCTGGAAAACTGGCGACACACTCGCTAGGCAGCAAAGGTTGCTGTGGCGGTAAGCCCCAAAAGGGCAAAAAAGTAGGTAGAGGAACGACAGAAAACGGATCTTCTCGATCACAACCTCCTGATCGGCCCAACAACCAATCCCAAGCGGACGAGGCGGAACAGATGGACACCGGACAATAATAATATGGCTCTCAAGTGTCTGCAGGTGAACATCAACCATTGTGTCATGGCCCAAGACCTCTTGGTGCAAACCATGGCAGAGTGGGATATAGGAGTAGCTATGGTCTCGGAGCCTTATTTTATTCCCAATCGGGACGACTGGGTCTCAGACCACGACAAATGAGTGGCCATCATAACATCCGCTACATCTGGATCATTTGAGAACATCGGGTTCGTGCTTGCCGTCATAGGTGGCATTGCTTTCGTCAGCGTGTACTTCCCACCCAGTCTCACGCTCGCTGAGTTCGAGCAGGTGATCTCTGTATGCTGGAGACTCTAAATAACGATCCGTGGGGGAGGCCGTATAAAATGGTGAGGCGCAAGCTTCGCCCCTGGACACCCCCGCTAACGCAAAGTCTCCAGCCACAGCTCCGCGAGCAGGTGGTCGGTGCCCTGTTCCTGACGAGGGACGAACACACACCTCCGCCCATGTTACCTCCCAGGGGGATGGTAGCAGACGTGGGTGAGGCGCCAGAAGTAACAGAAGGTGAACTGCGGGCAGCGGTGCTACGGCTACGAGCCAAAAACACTGCCCCCGGCCCCGATGGAGTCCCCGGCCGGGCCTGGGTTCTGGCCTTGGGTCCACTAGAGTCGCGCTTGAGGGCACTCTTCAGCGGCTGCTTGACGCAGGGGCGGTTTCCTCGTGTGTGGAAGTCGGGAAAACTTGTCCTTCTGAGGAAGGAGGGGCGACCGCCGGACTCGCCCTCGGCTTACAGGCCGATAGTGTTGCTGGACGAGGCCAGTAAGCTGTTGGAGCGCGTGGTGGCTGCTCGTCTCGTCCGGCACCTCGAGGGGCTGGGACCGAACCTCAGTGTCCATCAGTTCGGTTTCCGTCGGGGCAGGTTCACAATCGACGCAATTGCGAGGGTGAAGGCTCTAGCGGATGAATGTTACGCCGACGATACCCTGGTAACGGCTCGAGGCATCAGCTTCAGGGAGGCGTCACTTCTGGCCACAGCGGGAGTAGCGTCGGTCGTGGCTCGGATTAGGAGGCTGGGGCTGGAAGTTGCTCTAAATAAATCAGAGGCCTTGTGTTTTCATGGGCCTCGGAAAGCCCCTCCGGCGGGTTCCAGCTTAATAGTGGGGGGAACGTCCATTGGTGTTAAGTCGACAATGCGGTACCTAGGCATAGTCCTTGACAGCCGTTGGACGTTCAAGAAACACTTTGAGGGCCTTGCTCCCAAACTAATTGGAGCGGCGTCGGCACTTAGCCGGCTTCTATCCAACGTCGGTGGGCCGAATGTGGGCTGCAGGAAACTGTACGCGGGTGTAGTGCGGTCCATGGCCCTATATGGGGCGCCCATTTGGGCCTTCTCCCTGACCGCCGAAAATCAGGCCCAATTGCGAAGGCCACAGCGTGTCATGGCGGTCAGGATGGTGACGGCATACCGCTCCGTCTCCTACGAGGCAGCGTGCGTGTTGGCGGGGACTCCGCCTTGGGACCTCGACGCAGCAGTGCTCGCTGATGTTTATTGGCGTGTCACTGAGGCGCGGGCCGAGGGGATCCAACCACCTCTGGAGGAGGTCAGACGGTGGAGACTTGACTCCCGTCGAGTGCTCCTCCACAAGTGGAATGAAAGGTTGGAGGCGCCAAGTGCCGGCCACTGGACTGTCGAAGCCATCCGACCCGTTCTGGAGCGATGGGTCAAAAGAAAGGGGGGGTTCCTCTCCTTCCACCTTACCCAGGTCCTCTCGGGACACGGTTGTTTCGGGAGATACCTGTGAGGAGGGCGGGACGGGAACCAACGACGCAGTGCCACCACTGCGGCGACGCTGAAGACACAGCGCTACACACGCTGGCTGGATGCCCAGCGCGAAGGCTGGGAGGTTGCGGAAGAGTACTTCGGCGTTCCTGGGACCTCGCCGTATAGCAGTGAGGCGGCAACAGAGGGGGTTTAGTGGGTAAACCATGGGTCCCATTAGCCTGTATGGGAGTCCCACATAACAATCCCAGGCCCGTCCCTGCGCCTGGGTGGTATGCGTAACGCATTCCCCCTCTATAAAAAAAAAAAGGTGATCTCACATGTCGGCGCTCTGGTCGGACAGATATCCCCAATACCTGTGCTGGTCGCCGGAGATTTTAACGCGAAATCCACGGCATGGGGATGTCGAGCAACAGACGTCAAAGGGGAAGTTCTCGAAGAGTGGGCTATATCACTAGGACTGGCTGTCCTCAACACCGGGTCGGAAAGCACGTGCGTGCGGCCACAAGGCGAGTCCATAGTGGACATAACTTTTGCGTCAAACGCCATGGCACGCCGTGCTCAAAACTGGAAGGTGGTGGTGGATGCAGAGACGGCATCGGACCACCGATATATCCGGTTCGACGTATCGACACTTCCTGCCGCTGGGAGGGGAAACCGACCCGCTGCAGGGGACAGCCCAAGATGGTGAGTGTCAAAAATGGATAGAGATCTTGCAAAAGAGGCGGCCATTGTCGAGTCCTGGAATGCCAGCACTGGCCTGGCGGAGGCAGCGCAGGTAGAACGAGAGGCCGAACATCTTAGCGCCGCACTGACTCGCGTATGTGACGCAGCAATGCCCAGGACCAAACCCTTCAGTCCAAAGCGTCGTGTGTACTGGTGGCGACCAGAACTCCACCAACTGCGGAACACTTGCGTGGCCGCACGTCGCCAGTACACCAGGTACAGAAGAAGGCGGATCCGAAACCCAGCCGAGGAAGATGCTCTGTACGACACCTACAGGGACACTCGTACAAACCTAAAGACGGCAATCGCACAGGCCAAGGAGGCAGCTTGATAGGAGAGGCTAGATATACTCAATAGGGATCCGTGGGGCAGGCCGTATCGAGCTGTAAGGCAAAAGCTCCGATCTTGGGCACCCCCATTAACAAGCAGCCTCCAACCAGAGCTCTTAAACCGAGTCGTGGGCGCTCTCTTCCCTGAAAGAGGTGAATTCGTGCCACCAGCTATGGCGCTGACCATGATACCACGCCAAATGGTGACGGAAGTACCGCCGGTGACAGAGGTCGAAATGAGTGTGGCAGTCGTCAAGCTCCGCTCTAAAAAGACAGCCCCCGGGCCCGACGGCATACCTGGGCGTGCCTTGGCAGTCGCGCTCAGTGAGCTGGAGGAAAGCGTCCGAGAGTTATTCACCTCGTGCTTGACTCAGGGGAGGTTCCCTGATAGGTGGAAAACAGGCAAGCTGGTGCTCCTCCGGAAGGAGGGACGCCCACCTGACCAGCCTTCGGCCTACCGCCCCATAGTGCTGCTCGACGAGACGAGCAATCTCTTTGAGCGGTTAATCGCGTCTCGTCTAGTCAGAAGCATGCAGCCGGGCTTGAGCGACTGCCAATATGGCTTTCGCCCGCAGCGCTCGACACTGGACGCGATTGCCCGCGTAAGGGAATTAGCAGAGGAGGAAGTCTCTCAGGGTGGGGTTGTGATGTCCGTATCACTGGACATCTCCAACGCATTTAACACTCTGCCCTGGGAGACAATAAAGGCGGCACTCAAATACCACAACGTGCCCGAATATTTACAAAGAATTGTAGCGGACTACTTTGCCGGACGCGTTGTGGTATTTCCAACAAAAGACGGCTGGGGGAGGCGGGAAATGACGTGCGGTGTTCCACAGGGCTCGGTGCTAGGGCCGCTCCTGTGGAACATCGGATATGACTGGGTACTACGCGGGCCCACATTGCGGGAAATCAGCGTTACGTGCTATGCTGACAACACCCTCGTGTCGGCCCGTGGCAGGACCTACAGAGAGGCCGCCTACATAGCCACAGCAGTACATAGGATCCGTGCGCTGGGCCTAGAAGTGGCTCTACACAAATCCGAGGTCATCGTGTTCCATGGGCCTCGAAATAAACCACCAGAAGAGGCACATATCACTGTGGCAGGAACTTCCATCGCCGTCGGGTCAACGATGAAGTACCTGGGACTCGTTCTCGACGGCAGATGGAAGTTCGAGAAGCACTTCAAGAGCCTTGCTTCAAAACTGCTAGCTGCAGCCGGAGCGCTTGGGCGGATTCTGCCAAATCTGGGGGGTCCAGGAGGAGCCTGCAGGCGGCTTTATATGAGCGTGGTGCGCTCAATGGCGCTCTACGGGGCGCCAATATGGGCGGACACCCTGAGAACTCGAAGTGCGGCCCTATTGCGCCGGCCGCAGCGGGCCATAGCTCTCAGGGTGGCTAGAGCATACCGCGATAACTCGCACTCGGCTGCTGCCTGCTGGCTGGGAGCCCGCCCTGGGACCTTGAAGCCGGCGTTCAGGCCACGGTCTATTGGCGGCTGCTGGCAGTTAGGAGGAACGAAAACTGGCCCGCCCCCCAAGAAGTTCAACACTGGCGGGAAGAAGCACGAGATGTGCTCTTCGAAAAATGGTCGGAACGTCTGGAGATCCCGGGAGCTAGCCGGGACCTGGTGGCCGCTGTTCGGCCCGTTCTAAAAGAATGGGTGGAACGAAAGCACGGCACACCCTCCTTCCATCTCACACAGCTCCTGACGGGGCATGGCTGCTTCGGCTGGTACCTGTGTGAGAGGGTTGGAAGAGATCCGACGACAGCGTGCCACCATTGTGACGGAGGAGCCGTGGACACGGCCCAACACACGCGCGAGGAGTGCCCTGCGTGGGCGGAGCCTCGTGCTGTCCTGTCCATGGCTGTAGGAAGAGACCTCTCACTGCCGGCGCTGATACGCCGTATGATCGGCAGTGAAGAGGCATGGGCGGCAGTGGCCACCTTTAGCGTCACCGTCCTGAAGCAAAAGGAGGCCGCTGAACGAATGCGCGAGGACGACGCCAACTCGCTCCCTCAGCGCCGAAGGAGGCCAGGCAGGCGGCGAAGAGCCTTCGCAGCCCGAATGCTGCCACCCTAACAGAAACTGCGTGACAGAATCTGCGAGTGACAGAACCTGCGAGTGATGGGTCGGGAGCCCCATCACTCGCCTGAAAAGGTTTCCGAGCTGGAAGGCCCTCAAGTGTTCCGAGGTGCCTTCAGCGGAGGAGGCTGCTGGAGCAGCCCCAAATTAATGGGCCCGCAAGGGTAACGCCGGCGGGGTCTCGGAGGTCTGCAAAGTTGTTCCCGTAACCCCGCCCAAAAGCGAGCGGAACACCCCAGGGGTTTTAGTCCGTGCGAGTCGGACATACCCACTCGGCCTCTCCCGGGCCGGGTGGGATCCCTAACGGATTTCCCCTGGGTTAAAAAAAAAGAAAAGAAAAATGGTTTGAACTGCTTAGGTAGGTACTTGAATGGCAAATCGCATCACCATCCCAGTCAACTTGCTACTGTAGGCAAATCTTGTTTCAGAGAGCCCAGAGACTATATGATGAGATGCCAGGCAAGCGCTCCAGGCGAACGAGCTCAAGATACCGCGGGTCAACCAGAGCATTAAAATTCCCCACAGTTGAGCGCAGGCCTGCCATTCTGCCTTTTGTCAGAGGGGTCATGGACAGGACATCTTGAACACGTGCACTTTGTAGTTTTTCCTGTAGTCACCCGTTGACCACGAACGCTGTAAATGGTTCGAAACGTCGGGATGTATTATAAATTCAATATAAATATAAATAAATATTGTAGGGACATTCTTACACAAATTGACTAAGTCCCACGGTAAGCTTAAGAAGGCTTAGAAATATACGCGATATAATCCGTTTTCATAGTTTTATTTCATGAGTAACTATCGCGGTAACGGTAACCGAAGACAAATTATGATCCATTATGCTTGGCACATCTATTAAAGTCAGAGGCGCATTATTATATTTTGGAAGCAACGGAGACTATCTTATGGAAATTAATACCTCTAAATTAAACAAATGCTCAAAAAAAATGTACAACATATATTGGAATCAAAAAGTAAAAACGATCGTTTGGTACTTGTTTACATGATATGTTTACACCATTTACCTATTATACTTACTCTTTAGTTTAAGCAAAAGTTGACAAACTAGCAATTTTTAAATACAATAATGTGACGTTTCAACATGTTTTCAACCAAAAGGTACCACATTGTCGCTTGTCGATAAGGTTGACTTCAAATTGAAACTATATGGAAATAGCGCCTTATTGACAACCGACAATAAGTACCCTTTTGGTTGAGAATGGCACAATTGTCCTTCCAAGTTGTTCCAAGTGCAAGTGTTATTTTAAACGTCAAATTTCTATGAAATTATGACGTATAAATAACACTTTCACTGCAAATGCTATTAAAAATCGTTGGACTTTTTTTGGTCTGCTAACTCTAGTTAGCACAATCAGAATAGGACAAACTGCGCAATCTCTTGCACAGTGATCCAATTTGGCATTTGTTAATTAAAGGTCCCTTTTTCATGTCCACACCATTTGACATTTGGGGACCTCAAGGAACCGCAGCCATCTTGGAAAATGTCTGCAATTCGCATTTTACTCTGAATTTACGTATTTTATGGAAATATGGTAAAAGGCAATATTAAAGCTTATTAAATTCTACACAAAAAGTCCAACATACCTTTGCGGAAAAATTAAATCTTCTTGTAGAAAATACTTGCTGAATCCAGAATATCCAGATTGAGCGCTTATACTTTTCCAGGGGACATTCTCTTGATATGAAACTTGGATGAATAGGAATTCCACATATGCCCATACATTTGTACATGATCTACCCCAATATCAATATTTTACTCGACTGCGACTTAACCAGAAAGTAGGGTAATTGGTTTCAGTACTGAGGATTCTCTACACCTTGAAGCCCAGAATACTGGACGGATTTCTTCAAATGACGTGTCAATAGATTCCTCCATGGAGACTGTATAAAGGAGCCAAATCTCTATGTATGAAAAGTGTCCATCAAAAAACAGTAATTAGGCGGCGTCACCATACACCGAAATACTATCAAAAACAACCTACGTAATTTGGTCGGGTTATTTGTTGCCTTATATGGTTCATGTTATACTCATGTCCCAGAGCCTAACTAGCGCCACCGGAGAGATAAGAAACTATTATTTAACGCTGAAAGCGGTCACTTTTGCAACAATTCTGCCATAAGAGATTGGCATCCTTTCTATACCATCCATAGATTCCTCTTGACTATGGATGGTATAGAAAGGATGCCAATCTCTTATGGCTGAATTGTTGCAAAAGTGACCGCTTTCAGCTTTAAATAATAGTTCCTAATCTCTCCGGTGGCGCTAGTTAGGCTCTGGGACATGAGTATAACATGAACCATATAAGGCAACAAATAACCCGACCAAATTACGTAGGTTGTTTTTGGTAGTATTTCGGTGTATGTGGCGCCGCCTAATTACTGTTTTTTGATGGACACTTTTCATACATAGAGATTTGGCTCCTTTATATAGTCTCCATGGTCTTGACGTTAACATACTTCCATACATGGAGACTATATTAAGGAGCCAAATCTCTATGTATGAAAAGTGTCTATCAAAAAACAGTAATTAGGCGGCGCCACCATACACCGAAATACTACCAAAAACAACCTACGTAATTTGGTCGGGTTATTTGTTGGTTCATGTTATATTCATGTCCCAGAGCCTAACTAGCGCCACCGGAGAGATTAGGAACTATTATTTAAAGCTGAAAGCGGTCACTTTTGCAACAATTCTGCCATAAGAGATTGGCATCCTTTCTATACCATCCATAGTAAGGAGGCGTGTTAATATAATGTACATTTACAATGGCAACAATCCTATTTGCTTTTATTCTTGTCTTTGGGTTATGAATTCAAATATCGTTCTTCTTGATTTTTGTTCTATTGTCATGGAAAATATGTTTCCTTTTATTAATATGTTTTTACCTACATAAATATATTAGAAATAATGTTAACAGTTTAATTCAGTATATTTACAGATGCCAATCTCTTATATTAAATCATTTTACGGTTTAGACTCACTTTTTTTAGTCACCCGCGCGACATGTTTTGGAGAGCCTAGGTCTCCTTAAACCGTAAAATGATTTAATGTTAGTATGTCTCACAACAGTTTAAATCCAATCTCTTATGGCAGAATTGTTGCAAAAGTGACCGCTTTCAGCTTTAAATAATAGTTCCTAATCTCTCCGGTGGCGCTAGTTAGGCTCTGGGACATGAGTATAACATAAACCATAATATAAGGCAACAAATAACCCGACCAAATTACGTAAGTTGTTTTTGGTAGTATTTCGGTGTATGGTGGCGCCGCCTAATTACTGTTTTTTGATGGACACTTTTCATACATAGAGATTTGGCTCCTTTATATAGTCTCCATGCTCCTTACATTTACAAGTATGACAACGAAACAACTACATAATATTAAGTAACATAACTATTTAATTATACCACTTCTAAGAAAGCGTAATCCTAACCTTATACATGTTTTTGTCTACAACTTTATATTTAAAATATCTCTAAATTTAATAAATTTCACATTTCCAAGAGCCTTAGTTAATATGTCTGAAACATTATTTTCAGACTCAATCTTTTAACAACCTCAATTTTCCCTTCTTTACAGTTTTCATGAACATAATGAAAATGAACCTCAATATGCTTAGAAATTTTTGTAAAATTTCCATATTTGGCAATGGTTACAGCGCCAGAGTTATCCTCGTATATTTTAACGGGTTGACAATTTTTTATAAACACTTCATTAAGTAAACATGTTAGAAAATGTATTTCTGTTACTGCGTCAGACAGAGCTATATATTCGGCAAAAGTAGATGACTTTGTAACAGAGTTCTGTTTCTTTGTTTTCCACAAGATTATATTTCCAAACAATCTAATAACGTATCCAGTAGTAGATTTCCTATATATTGTATCACCTGCTAAATCTGAGTCAACAAAGCAATCTAAGACGTCAGCATGATCATTTTTATAATATGTTAGCTTAAGGCTTTCAGTTAAATATAAATATTTTAATATTCTCAACGCATATCTAAAATGTGTCTCATCACAGCAATTCTGGAAACGACTTAGGTAATTAACACTAAAAGAGATGTCTGGTCTAGTGCCAGAGCTGATATACAACAGTGCACCTATTAAATTTCTATACTTTATATCTGCATTCAATTCAGATTTTTCCAATTTTAAATTTATTTCCATAGGCGTTTTATATAATTTGGCTTTTTCAATGTTATACCGTTTTGCTAATGACTCAATGTAATATTCCTGACTCAAAGTTAAGGTGTTGTCTTGTTTGTAGTTATATTCAATATCTATACCAATATATTTCTTAACTTTGCCTAAATACTTCATTTTAAATTTGTCACACAATTTATTCTTTATATCACTTATCTTTACAGCAAATCAGCAAATCATCAACAAACAATATAATGTAAACATCGAAGTCATTTTCCTTTTTGAAATATAAACAGTAATCATATTTACTCCTTTGAAAATCTAGTTCAGTCAGGCAATTGTTAAAACATTCATACCAAGCGCGTGGACTTTCTTTCAAACCATATAACGATTTATTTAACCTATAAACCTTTTCACTGTCACATTCATAACCTAATGGTTGTTTAACATAAACTTCTGAAATGACCTTACCATTAAGGAATGCTGTCTCTACATCCATCTGGTGGATTTCTAAAAAAAATTTACAACAAAAGGACAATAATAGCTTTAAAGTTGGCATTTTAGCCACAGGAGAGTAAGTATCATCGACACAATCAGTTTGTTGGAATCCTCTAACCACTAACCTTGCTTTGTATTCAGTATCACTCTTCTTTCTGTAGACCCATTTCATATCAATTACTTGTTTGTCTTCTGGCTTACCAACAAGTGTCCATGTTTTATTTTTTACCAAGCTGTCCATCTCGCGATCCATAGCTGCCTTCCATTTGTCAGAATTTTCACAGGTTATCGCCTCCTGAAAATTTTCTGGGGTCATAGCATCACAATAGTTTACACTAATACAATAATAGCCAAATTCATCATCAAATTTTCTTCCATCACCAATTTTAATATCTACCGGATTCTTCAGGGTTTCGCATATATCAAAGTACTCATCATTATTTATTATGTGATCTGTGCATCCTGAGTCAAGGAGCCAGTTTATTTCACCCTTTTTTGTTGATTCTTGTTCACAATTGAATTTATTTATTTTTAATCACAATTTTTTGTTCACATTTCGAGGCATTATTTGCGATTGCGGGGAAACTGTTTCCGTGTACTTGTTCGTTTTGATTATACCCTCTGCCTCTGTAATAATTTCTGGTATAGGTCCACGTCCTCTACTGGAGTGTCCGCGACCTCGGCTTCCTGAATGCCCCCTTCCTCTATTTACTGAGATTGCTCGACCTCGACCTCGAGGATTATATTCAGTGCGAGCATAACAGTCTCTCTATAAGTGACCTGGTTTTCCACAAAAATGACAGTTAAAATGACTTTGTGTTGATGTTCTGGCTTCAGTTCGAAAAACATTTGAGCTGTTATTTGACGTTTCATTTGATTTTTTCCTCGGCACTTTTAAGTTTAATCTTGCTTTTTAAGTCATCAACTGTTTTGTCTTTCTCTGGTAAAACATCTATCAAATCACCGATATGACTATAGTTTTGTGGCAGCGATTTCAACATATAGTTTAGTTTCTCCTGCTCCGTAATATCTGCACCTGCCTGTTTTAATTCATTTACTGGTTTTTCGAAATCGTCGAAAAATAAGGTCACGTCTTCATAGTTTTTAAATTTTACGGTTTCGAGATTATGTCGGCACACTATTTGCAAAGCCGTCGACTTTTTTAAATACATCTCATCAAATTTTTTCATTATTTCGTACGCGGTATCTAAATTGCTAATGTATTCTAATATTTTATTCGATATTGCGCTATATATATAGTTAGTCGCTTGAATATCGCGGTCATCCCATTTTTCATCGTCGGTTTTCAACTTAGCTCGCATAGTTACATCTTTGCACTTTTTAAATTGTAAAAACTTTAGTATACGTATCCTCCAATTACTGTAGTCTGCTCCATCAAAAATTGGTATATTTATATCACCACTCTTCGCTGCCATCGCTTCTTTATATCTCCATAATCTTCGAACATAAATTATTTATTTCACATCACTACCTTTGTAGCCGGCTAACTAGAGCGGTAGAAAATGAAAACTAAGTTCTTATAGTAAAACAATATAATAATAAAATATGTACAATAAATTAAACTAATTTCTGTCAGTACACGAGTCAAAACCAATAAAATATCGTCACTGGCCTTAACGTTTTAGATTTCCAATCTTCGTCGAGCCGAACGATGAATTTCCGCAGCGGTAGTAGCAACTGCGGGCTACGCGGGCTCACCAGGCGCAAGCAGATAAAAACTTCAAGAGCGAATATCCAGAAAATAAGTAGCTTCAATCATGCGTCTTCAGTTTTAAACCAAAAGAAAGGGCTGCAACAATCGTGCGTTTTTAGTTTCCGGGTTGAAACCTAACCCAAGCCTCATTCAGTTACAAGAACCAGTGACGTACAAATAAGACTTGGATTAGGTTTAATTTAAACATAAACTTAATACTATACAAATTTTACCTGCATTAGACGCAGCCCTCGTATTACTATCGTATTAATACTTTTAACACAAATCACATAAGCATGGAGTCACATTAAATAAATATAAGTAATCAGAGTTGTGGGTTATTTGCAACAAAATTCCCAGAGAAAAATTATGAGAAAAAAACAAAAGACGGGCGAATGGCTTAGTTTTTTTTTACAGCCGGCCAGTGCGCGCGATGGCTGCACTATGCAGGTTTGCCATGTTACAGTACCCCTCGCGCCCAGGAGAATTTTCCAAAACATGACATGAAGGAAAATTCCAGAAAGAGAAAAAAAACTTAAATTATGTAACACATATTTACAATTTCAAATCTTTAATATGCCATCTGCCTATGGCACGTCCATTAGAATCTGCCAATTCATATACAAGAGGAGACAATTTTTTTAATATAGTACATTTTACAAATTTGGGCGCTAGTTTTGCAGTAAAATATTTACCAGCATCACTAAGCTGGTAATTACGACGCCAAACAACATCGCCTTCATTAAACTCTGCATGTTTACGCCTTTAATTATAATATTTACAATTTTTTACATGTGCATCCCAAATTGCGGCTTGCACTTTGTCGAGAATAGGGGACAAGTGGCCTAAGTTCTCAGCGTATTTATCACGCGGTGCAAAAATGAGGTCCTCGTAATCGACTTCACTTGAATTGGGAGCACCATAGAATGACCCGCAAGAGACAAGCTCTCTACCGTACACTAGAAAAACTGGAGTGAACCCAGTTACTTCATTAACACTGGTGTTCATGGCAAATTGGATTTTAGGAATATTAAGATCCCAATTTCTATGATCATTCTCTACAAACGAGCTAATAGCTGTTATTAAGGTGCGATTGTATCGCTCAACCGAATTCACTTGAGGGCAATATTTAGGAGTAAAATGTACTTCAGGAATTTGATATTTACTAAAAAGATCCTGTAAATCATTACTAATAAACTGAGCACCATTGTCCATTATAACAGTCCGTGGAAAACCATGTACCAAGAATACGAAATCTTCCAAAATCTTACAAATTATATTAGACGTTGCCTTTTTAATTGGAAATATTAAGCAGTATTTGGAAAAGCAGCAATTGACAACTAAAATGTACCGATTTTGTTTACGTGTCATTGGTAATGTGCCAACAAGGTCGATAGATAAACACTGAAATGGTCTGCAACACTCCTTTGGTTTGCCCATTATTCCCAAAGTTGATATCTTCAATCTTCCCACTCGCGACGCGATAACTTATCGTTATTGTTTACATCCGATCTTTGATCCTCGTTTACTCGTTTTTTGGCATACGAGTAGTATGATATGATATGATATGATTTATTTATCTCACAATATACAATTGCACTTAAAATTACACATGGTAGATTCTTAGGAATTTATATTGTGATTGTCGGTTTTTTACATTATGAATAATTGAATATGAAAAATAACAGAGACAATCAAAATTACATTCAAAATTATTAAATTACAATAGTGTGTCAGCAGTTTCGTTAAATTCTACATAATAGATTAAAAAACATTCAATAAATTAAACAATTATCTAGAAAATAAATTCGCCAGGAATGGTTCGTTATTAACTCTATAAAATAAATAAACAAAATTGAGCACTTATGTCACAGAAATTAAGGTCACCATTAAACTAACAAATAAGTAAATTACAATAAACCTTACAATTCCGATGTCAGCAAAGTACTATTTAAATAAATCTAATTAGTGATTTCATAAAACTCCTTTATGGAATACAGTGGATTATCCAATAAAAAGTTTCTCAAACGGCTCTTAAATTTTCTGTCAGAGGGCTCGTCTCTCAAGTCTTGGGGTAGTCGCTCGTAATAAGTAGGGCCGATGACACGCGGGTTTTTTCCTGCAAGTGCCATGCGACGCGGGACAGTTCTAAGACGCCCTGTTGAGCGAATCACCTTGCCAGAGACTTCTACTTTAGAAAACGACGACATGTTATTTCTGACATACATCAAAACTTCAAACATATGTAGCGAGTAGTGCGTCATTATTCGGTAGTCTACGAAAATACCCCTACACGAATGTCTTGTTTTAACGCCAGCCATGGCGCGGAGGGCACGCTTTTGTAGTATTAAGACTCGATTTGCATCCGTCGAATTCCCCCACATTATAGAACCGTAAGACATTCGCGAATGAAAAATGGCAAAGTAAACCGATTTTAATGCAATTTGCGATATAAGAGGTTTTAATTTTCGTAGTACATAGACGGCACTTCCAGTTCAGGTTCGCGTCTATCATAAAACCAAGAAACCTGCACTCGGTACATAGCGGCATCGGGACGTCAGATATACATGGTGGTAGTGAGACGTGTCGTCCCGAAAAAACCATAACGTTGGACTTGCTCACATTCAGCAGCAGCCCGTTAACTGTAAACCACCGCTGCAGCTGCCTGCAAGTGTCATTGATTTTTTCACCCAGCTGCTCATAGGTTTGCGCGCTTACTATTACGGTGGTGTCGTCCGCGAACAGCACTGGCAATCCTGTTGTGATAGCGGATGGAAGGTCGTTGATAAATGTCAAAAATAAGGTATTTCCTAGTGCCGAACCTTGAGGGATGCCTAAGTGTATGAATCCAGTCTTAGATTTAAGTGTGCCACTACCATTCATTGACAGCTTTACCACTTGTCTCCGGTCTGATAAAAATGATTTGAACAATCTGTAAGCTGCATCTGTGATGCCGTAACTACAGAGTTTGTTCAGTAATAAATTATGGTCAATAACGTCAAAAGCCTTTGACAAATCACACATAACACCCGCCACCTTATACCTATCATCCAGAGCCGTTACGATATGGTCATAGAATTTGTGTGCGGCTGTAATTGTTGACAACTTTTTTCTATAGGCAAACTGGTTTTCCGTGAGCAAATCATTGTCCTCAAGGTGAGTCATTAAGCTGGATGACAGGATTGATTCTACAATTTTGGAGATGGTGGGTACTATGGTGATAGGTCTATAGCTTGTCACGTCACTCCTGTCCCCTTTGCCTTTAAAAACCGGACACACCCTAGTACTTTTAAGCACTTGCGGGTATACACCGGTTGCAAACATGTTACTAATCAGTACAATCAAGATGTCTGAAACGACCGGCCAGACACATAGGATTATGTCTAGCGATATATCATATGTGTCTACGGTTTTACGCGTTTTCAACATTGATTGCACTGTTTTGTACAGTAAGTCACGCGTTATTGTAGGAAGACAGTAAGCGGGCACGGACGAGCCACTGAGGTGTTGACTGAGGTATTGCGAGGACTGGTGTTCATTTATTTGTATAAGGTACTTATTTGCGGAATTGATGAAATGCATATTAAAAACATTCGGAATTTCGTTACTAGGTACTTTGTTATTTGTTGTTGGATCATTTAAACAAGCAATACTAGATCTAGTCTTTAGGCCAACTTCCTCGTTAACAATCCTCCAAATTTCCTTGCTTGGATTTTTGCTGTGTTTCAGCTTGTTCTCTATATGAACTCTCCGAGCAATCAATGTCTTTGAATGTATAAGCTTTGAATAATGTTCTATACAGTCGGATATAATAGGATTGCCAGGGTATTGTCTTCTTATTTCTACAAGGTCTTTATATTTATTTATATACTCAGAAAGTTCATCGGTCAGCCAAGGCGTGCGTTTATTTCGATTTACTTTTATTCTCTTAATCGGAAAGCGTAAATTTATGTGGTATGTCAAAATGTTTAATAATTTTTCAAATTTTGATTCTATGTCATAAGTTGCATCATAAATAAAATCAAAATCATAACTCAAAATGTCAACATAAAATAATTGAATACATTCTTTATTAAATAACCGTCGCTCGACAAACTGTTTCTTGTTGTTTTTTGCGTTCCTGTGTTGTATTGTGAAAACATACTTTTGGCCGTTGTGGTCGCTTATAGCAGTGTCCACTGGCGACACAGTGAGGCAGCTGCGGGCATGGTTCGCTATGCCGCAGTCAATGCACGATGCGGAGTCAGTGGTCACGCGTGTCGGGAATGTCACAGTATTGGAGCAGCCGTAACTGCTAAGTACATCATCAACCTGTTGTCGCAAGTTATTACTAGTAAGATAATTTACATTTTGATCGCCCACTATGAGAAACTTTTTATTTTCGTCAGTCAACTTTTTCAATAACAATTCCAAGTTATTTAGCAGACTTTATATATATGAGCAGACTTTTTACATTGAGGGCATTCAGTGCTGCGGTAACCATCTTGGCCGCATTTAAAGCACACTATCTTGCGTGGTTCCTTACATGAACGCAAAGAATGGCCATTCACTCTACAGCGCACACAAAACTGCTTACTTGAGCTAACAATATTTACAGACTTACTATTTACAGGTTTATACACAAAATCGTCAGTCAGAGACGAAGGACTGGCAGTAGGAGGCTCCTTAAAGTTCCTCGAGCGATCAAGGCACGCCTCATACTTCCTACATACAGCCTTCAAGTGCTCAATAGTTTTAATCTCAGCTTGAGCTACCATACAATCGTATTCAGGACGGATATTTCTTAGTAAGATTTGTAACCTATCTGTCTCAGGCATAGTATAGCTGAGCCGGCCAAATAAACCAGACATAACGGCAAGGTACGCAACGACCGACTCATCTTTACCTTGAGTACGGTCCTGAATTTGACGCATTAGTTTATAGTCATAATCTAGAATACCAAAATCATCAAACAATTTTACTCTTAAGCTTTCCCAGGTGGAAAAACTGTCCTTGTAGGCACGGAACCAGTGAAGTGCTGCATCCGTAAACATTTCATAGGAATGTTTTAATAAGGTACTAGTAGGCAAGCTCCTAGAAATCGCAAATTCCTCAACCTTCTGCACAAAACTACGCGGCCAACCTTTACCCGCGTATGTAAACTTCCGAAACTCGCTTGTTACCGCCCTGTCACAATGAACAATAAGTTTACCCTCTGAACTTTTATCAGAGCTCGCGGTAACAAATGATGACGAAGAATCGCTGTTACTGCCATTTTTTGTATCAAAACGCATTTTCAAGGCGCTGAATTTCGATACGAGACTTTTATAAGTATTACAATATTGCTCAGTGTCCGAAATATCAATACGCTGAAGGCGCATATATATATGTACAAGATAAGCCTGAATTTTATTTACAAGTTTTGAATCACCGGTAATTTCGTATAAAATTATTTTATCCTCAATGAAGGAAAGTGATTTTTCAGCGCCTGACAAGTCATCGGCGACTGAAAAAATAGAGGACAAGTCCTCACCCGCATATTTAATCAACAAGTTACTCAACTGTTGTTTCAGTTCTACATCCGTGTCGAGAGGCTTTTCTTGCCTGATACTTATTTCGTAAATAAGTTCAGACTTATTTAACATATTTACATTAACACTAGACAAATCCATGTTAGATCTCTATAAAACAACGCACGTCCTAATGAAACAGACTATTTACAAGAAAAACATACAGACATACATACAAATATGTACTATGTATGCGTTATACTGTAATAAGTGTGTACTTATATTATATGTACCAAACGGCAAAATGCAAACTGCAAGTATTGGTAACACCAATAAATCTAGTACCTATAATTACACTTAATAAATACACAGAACTAAGAAAAAAAACATAACACACAATAAAATTAAGGTATGCACAAACGCGTATAGTATTTACAAGTATGTATATAACCCAATCCAAGTCCTTAAAGACCCACGTACTGACAGAATACCCTTTGGGCGCCAATGTAGCCGGCTAACTAGAGCGGTAGAAAATGAAAACTAGGTTCTTATAGTAAAACAATATAATAATAAAATATGTACAATAAATTAAACTAATTTCTGTCAGTACACGAGTCAAAACCAATAAAATATCGTCACTGGCCTTAACGTTTTCGATTTCCAATCTTCGTCGAGCCGAACGATGAATTTCCGCAGCGGTAGTAGCAACTGCGGGCTACGCGGGCTCACCAGGCGCAAGCAGATAAAAACTTCAAGAGCGAATATCCAGAAAATAAGTAGCTTCAATCATGCGTCTTCAGTTTTAAACCAAAAGAAAGGGCTGCAACAATCGTGCGTTTTTAGTTTCCGGGTTGAAACCTAACCCAAGCCTCATTCAGTTACAAGAACCAGTGACGTACAAATAAGACTTGGATTAGGTTTAATTTAAACATAAACTTAATACTATACAAATTTTACCTGCATTAGACGCAGCCCTCGTATTACTATCGTATTAATACTTTTAACACAAATCACATAAGCATGGAGTCACATTAAATAAATATAAGTAATCAGAGTTGTGGGTTATTTGCAACAAAATTCCCAGAGAAAAATTATGAGAAAAAAACAAAAGACGGGCGAATGGCTTAGTTTTTTTTTACAGCCGGCCAGTGCGCACGGTGGCTGCACTATGCAGGTTTGCCATGTTACACCTTAACAACCACGCTCTGCTACCATGTAAATATACTGAATTAAACTGTTAACATTATTTCTAATATATTTATTTAGGTAAAAACAAATTAATAAAAGGAAACAATAATTATTATCTTTATTAATTATCTTTCTATACCATAGACATGTGGCCGAAAAGGCCAGATAGCTCAGGCCGCCACAAAGGCACAAATTTTCCAAGATGGCTGCGGTTCCTCGAGGTCCCCAAAATGTTAAAAGGTGTGGACATAAAAAAGGGACCTTTAATTAACATATTTACCAAATTTCATCACTGTCCAAGAGATTTCGCAGTTTGTCCTGTTCCGATTGTGTTGTGCTAAACACAGAAAAAAATACTGATCTTTTATAATTATATTAATTATTTTGACCATTGCAGTAATTGCAGTATTACCCCCTATTAAATAATCGACAGTGACATGTAGGCATAGATGTAGGCATGTAGGTATGTATCTGGTGAAAAAGGGAAAAAGAAAATATTTTATGCAACATTTGTCAAAATAGCTCCTGTCAAACGTGTAAAATGAGTAAAAATTATCAAAAAATTTGGTAACTGGCAAAATGATTAAACTAGTTTTCCTAGTGTAGCAGCAGTATACAACGAGGAAAAAGCTATACGGGCGGCGACCTCGTGTGGCAGATGCGCGGCTCCTTGCTGGGGCCATTCCAACATGGTGCCTTCGCCTTGCCGGTATCAACCGTCACCAATTTCTTGCACTCCGTACTCTTCCATCAAAACTAAACTTGGGTACCACAATCACAATCTCACGGTAGGATGGACGAAATGAAAAGCTGTTTTTTCGGATTCGAGTACTTGGATTACTTCTGGGCGATTCTATTATCGTTTATAATGGAAAGAATATGCTGCTTGCAAGAACAATTTACCAGAGACTATTTAGTGCTCCCAGACCAACCGGCAAATGACGACGACTCATATCATTCAATAAACTTAGAAGAATTTTCAGATAGAGAGTAAGTATTAAACTTATCATATAATAGTCAATTGACTTAGGTCACAGGTATAATTTTAAATTAATTAATAAAGGTTTTGTTAAGATCTCACATTCCTCTGAGCATCCTGAATTATTCGATGAGCAATTATCGATACATGAAACTTGGATTTATTTTCAGTTTACGACTGGTTGGTACCTGTGTTGGTATGGTACCTGTCCTGTGATGTGTCCTGTCCTATAGGAGAACAGTTGATAGACATCTCGTTTTGTTGCAGTGGTTCTCTGAAGTTAAGTTTTCTGCGGCTGTGCCGGTTGTCACAGGTCACCATGTTGCTGACACTCGTCTACTTCTTCAACATTTGCTTTTGGTTTGTAATGACGAAGAAGGCTTCGCCCAAGTACAGGTTTAAAATATCGATTTCTTTATAAAATCTAAAATACAAGGTTACAACGTATAGATGTTAGTTATTTAGCATATTTTCCATCTGATTTCTATCTTGAAAGAAAGAAAGAAAGAAAAGAAAGAAAATAGTTATTTGTTATACAAGGGTGCAAAGTTGTATTTTACCCGCGAGTGTAGAATCGAAACACGAGCAAGCGAAAGGATTCTATAGGTGAACCACGAGCGAAGCGAGTGGTTCTAAAATAGAATCCTGAGCGTAGCGAGTGTTTCAACACACGAGAAGTAAAATACATTTGCGCCCGTGTGTAACACAAAACTTTTCACCTCACTATAGCGAGGAAAGTGCAACATCCACTGGCGTTAGATCATCTTCATCACTGGAATCACTCATTTCTTTACGATATTATAACAGAAAACTCTGGAAGTTGTGTATTTTTACGCGAGTCGGTGAGATAAGGTTTTAAGTAAAAAATTTGTTGACAATGTTGACATTTCTGATGTGTGAAATGTCAACGATGCGTTTTGAAATTGCATCGACTCAACTTGTGCGTTCAGAATTATATTTAACATCATTATAAAAAAACAAACGTTTCTTATGGAATTTTAAGGTTTATGACTTAAAATCATTAAATAAAGCTAAATTTGGTATTTTTTATTAGATTCTCAAACCATTTATTTAATGATAATTAATATCGAACGAACCATTATCATGAGCGTTTTACGTTTTGTTATCTGTCAAGCTACTTAAACACGCTCCATCCAAGGTCAAATTACTTTCCCCACTAGTGGATAAAACGCGTTTTTCCCCGCTTGTATTGAAGGATAAACGACAACTTTCCGAGCTAGTGAGGGGAAAAGACATTTATTGTAAAGACCTTCTACAAACAGCGCCACCTCAGTTACAAAAAAGAACTTACTCACTAAACACTTAAAGCTAGGTACAATGGTAGTTATAGAAAAAGGAGTAAGGTAAGGGTTATTGAATAACAACAAATTTTGGCGCCGCTATAGTGGCTACAAAAGGACGCCACTCAGCATATGCTCTGGTATAAATAAATACCACAGCGCTGGTTTTCTGTGGCACCCCGGGCCGGAGGGTAGCTTAGAACTATTTGGGATAAATATAAAAATACAAATAATATAAATACTTACTATAAAGATACAGATAGGTTATAGATTCATGTAGGGTAAAATGTTATGATGGTAAGGGTAGGTAGATATTATTAGTATTATAGACATTATAAGAGGTAGATAAAATAATAACTTTATGTATCTCTGGTAAAAAAAAAAAAACTAAGTCCGACGATTTGAGAAATCCATGGGACGCAACGAGCACGGGATTTGCAGGCTAAAAAGATATTTTTTAAATTGGAGTTTAAATGTGAATAGTGTCTTAGAGTTACGTATAGGCGGAGGTATGTTGTTCCAGCATTTCGTGGCAGAGTAGCGAAAACTGCCACGAAATGCTGCTGAACTGCCGTGTCTCGGGCAGATAAGTCGAATGGCTTCTCTAGTCGGGCGGGTGGAAAACTTTAATTTGTTGAAGAGGTACAGAGGTTGTTGAAAATGGACAACACCGAAAAGCAGTGACGCAAAATGCAACGAACGTCGTGCATCCATTTTCAACATCCTACCACTATTAATATAGGGAGTCACGTGAGTCCGTGGAGGGATGGGGAAGCAGAAACGGGCGCAAGCATTTTGGATACGTTGAAGGAGCGCCTTAGAGCGAGCTAGTAGGCAAGGAGCGGCGAGTCCCACCCCCCCCCCCCCCTTCCCATCAATGCCCTCGCGGCCGGGAGGACGGTGCGTAACAGCATTCGCCCACTCCGATAACAAAAAAAAAGTTATTAGGCTATCTTTAGTCATATTTAGTAAAACATTTCGACAGGGGTGTAATATTTGCAACTTAAGAGCTTTTAAAAATGGGGCATATGTACAATATGTATTCCTAGAACAACTTTCTTACTGTCTGGTGTCTAAATAAATAAATTCGCAAAAGTACCTTAGTAGGTATTTAGTTTCCTTACTTGGAAATGTGTGTTGTGGTCAGCTCACTCTCGCTGCAGGACGGCAAGCACGGTGCGTCGTTTTTGGTCTGCTCGATGCCTAACTTGTTCTTGTTTGCTTGTTGAATGGAAAAATACTTCTTATATATTTTTATTTTTTCAAAAGTCCTCAATCAGACAAATAAGTAATCTTAAATTCATACCATCATAGGTCACCAAACAATTGAGCCCAGTATAATTGCAATATTTATCTTTGTCTGAAAAGAGATTAGTTAATAGTAGTTTATGTGACTCTTACATAATGAAATGCATTTATACGAGTGTGAGTTTAAGAAACGAACGAAGTGAGAGTGAGAGGGACCACACGAGTGTTTTAATGCCTAAGTATGTAGTACAGTTACATAGGTACACTATTTTATCTACACACGCATATTATAAACCCTTTAACCCTCTATGATATATTCACTAACCTCATATTACAAACGACATTGGGGCATCGTTGCTCTCTGGCGGAACACGCGGATATGAGGTGGCGTCTCCAAAATATCTTTATCGCTCATTTTACACGAAACTTTTGCTATCGTCAGTTTAAAAACTACAAAACAAATTAATTGTATACTTACAAACGAATTAACAGATAAACTTTACTGTACGTCAAATGGCGGTAAATGAAAAGTTTATCACGCATGTCACGCATCCGTAGTTTTTTTTTAATTCAGAGACAAACTAGTCGGGGGCCTATTGCCATGTCGTTCGATACCAACTAACATGCGAGATTTGTCAAAATTGTATGCAATTGACATTTAAATTTGAATGAAACGTCATTTCGAATGATATTAGAGCTCCGTTCGGCTCAGGATTGCTCCGAGCAATTATTAGGGTTGGCACAACTTGACGTCCCTTTGCGTGCACGACCACAGAATTTTGACAATTAACCCCAAATAGCCGAAAGGGATAGTGCCATATATTAGAAAGGGACAGCATGATTCGACCATGAACCGCTGTCAAACTTCGGTTTTGCAGGAAGTTTCCTTTCTGTCCGATAGTACTATTATTACACGACTGCCCAAAAAAGGAGTGTATTGTTTTCAGCGTTCATGTTTGTATGTATGTGAGTTTCTTTATTCCACCATAACTTCTGAATGCCTTAACCGATTTAGATGTATGATATATCATTGGAATCCTTACGTCATCCCGGGTGACATAGGCTATGTGACGTCATTATAAAAACAACATGGCGGACGTAATACAAAATAACGCGCGACATTTGGAAAAAAAATTCTTGCAAACTTATCGAGTGGGGTATCAAAATGAAGAGCTTTGAGAGACGATTCAAAATATATATGCAACATATGCAGTTGATTCTTAATTTGGTAGAATAAGGATTTTTGAAATATGTTAAGAAATTAAATCCTTCTATATTATTTTTAGTGACGTCTTAAATAAAATAATTTTACCGCTGATCATAAAAATATACGTAGTACACATAAATAAAATATGGTATAGTGTAAATTTTGAAATTAAACAAACATTTTATATTTGTGTGAACTTCGATTTAAACGATGATATTCGTATTGCTTTTAAATTTGTACTTGTCTACTGATTTAACCTGGTTGTAAAGGAAAAAAATTAACCAGATTTTGTTTGAACTCGTGCATAGGTAGGTACCTACTAACTCCATTTCATATTAGCTTTAGTACTACTATACGAATTTTCATGATTGTAAATCTCGGTGTGGACGAGCACTGCAGACGAAAATTGGATACTGCAGTCACATGAGGGCGCACGAGCGGGCGGACCAGCTCAGTTCCCGCTCCTAGACATAATTTGCAGTCTCTGTGGCCGGAATCGGTCAGGAGAGAAGAGAGAGAGAGAGAGAGTATGTTAATTAAACATGTAGAAAGCTCGCGACATGAAGTCGACTTTGTGTATTAATTTAAGGACTAAATAAAAGAAGGCCCGAAGCGTCCGAGAGAGGAGCGCCTTTAACAATTTGGTGTTCAGACACAGAACGATAGTAGGTACAAATGTCTAAATTCATAGGCCGAAGTCTGAATTCCGCGTAGGGCCGGAGACCCGGAGTGCGCGTTTTCCGCGACTTCCCCCTAGTATCTTAATTGCAAAGGCCGAAAACAAGGTACCGTCAAGTGGGGTAACTGAGGAGTTGAGGACAGATGGGGTAACTATTGTAGACATATTTTGTTTTATATAATATAACCGGTAACCGAACACAATATTAATATGTTCTAATTGAATTAGATAAAAAAATCTGCCCTGAGACTGTTAAAACATGACTCAAATAATGTAAAAGTAGACTATAATTGGGACATTTTTTCTTTCTCTAATGTTATAGCTCGGCGTCAGTGAAAGCTGGCGTGAATCCGCACAGGACAGGGCAAAAATTGCTTGCTCTTGTGTCGGAAGCCAAGACTCATTTTGGGTCATCGCGCCAACCAAGCAAGTAGTAAGTAAGTTAGTAATGTTATCCCACCTGTCCCCAGTTAACCCACTTGACTGTGCGAACTTCCTGTAATTTATCCTACGCACATAGCCGAAGGCCCGAAGAGTCCGAGAGAGACGCGCGTTTCTTTAGTATTCAGACATAGAACAATAGTACAAGTATCTAAATGCGAAGGCCGCAGGCCCGAAGCGTTCGAGTTCGAGAGTAGCGCACTTTTAGTATTCAAACACAGAACAATGTTACAAGTGTCTAAACGCGAGGGCCGTAGGCCGCACTCCACCTAGGGCCGAAGGCCCGGAGTGTCCAACAGGTACGCGCTTCCTGCAATTTCCTCTAGTATCTTAAATTAATAACGAAGGCGCGCTTAAAGACCGGGCTGTGGGACCTCGTGGAGCTCGGCCTTCGGCCTTTGCATAGTTATAAGTCCTACGCATTTCGATATTTGTACAATGGTTTTGTGTTTCAGCACTAACCTCCCGCAGCTTTGCTTTAGGCTTTTCATAGAAGCGCGTCTCTTTTGGACGTCTTGGGCCGGCTTGTGCAAGTGTGCAAGTGTTAATTATACGTTATAATTTCAAAGAAATTTCCCATTTAAAATAATGACTGCACAGTCTGGACAATCAAAATCGCTGCAGACTTATCTTTGTCTTACTCTATCAACCTGCTATTTTGCCAAAGGCCATGCGTGGTTCGTACCAATGTCGCGTCAAAGATAATTTAATAAAAATCTTTTTAAGTAAAAATTGAATTTATGAGACTTTATGAGTCTCCTGAGCCTCAAACATTCAAAACTACTAAGTACTACTTCTTAAAAGCTGTCTTTGTAAATATAAAGATGTGAAATGTCCCAAACCGTGAACATATTGCCCACAGAAAAGATGACCGTATTTCAATTCCGGAACGTTGAGCTAATTAAAAGGTCAAAATGAATATCTACATTTAAAAATTGCCTGGAATTTTTTATAAATCATAGTTTTAGTTTTTAGTTCGTTTTGTCACTAAAATGAATAAAATAAAATAAATTAATTAAAAAATTAAAAACACGACTGCGGAGTTTTAAGCGAACTGAAAAGCTAAAAATAATTTTGATGTTAGTTACATAACTTTATGAATTTAAATTGGAATATAAATGTACACTTACGGTCATTTACACTAAATACAAAGGTTTATGCACATTTATGACGTGACTGTACCTGTGTATTTTATTTTGATTGCAGTCGGGGGACCTTGATGTAGTGCATTTTCCCATTCAAAAGGTCCCCCGACTGCAATCGAAATAAAATACACAGGTACAGTCACATCATAAATGTGCATAAACCTTTGTATTTAGTGTAAATGACCGTAAGTGTACATTTATATTCCAATTTAAATTCATAAAGTTATGTAACTAACATCAAAATTATTTTTAGCTTTTCAGTTCGCTTAAAACTCCGCAGTCGTGTTTTTAATTTTTTAATTAATTTATTCTGTGCTATTACAAAATTTTCATTGTAACTAAACAGTTTTTGAAGGCATAGAGGGTTTATGATATGTTTGTAGATAAACGTACTTTATAAATATAACTTGATATTAAGATGATTGTAACAATATTGACAAACTACAAGAAACCATCTGACAGTCAGAATTTAGCATTTCAATCATGGTATAATAATATACTCCGCCCGCCTGTCCGCTCGGCTCTCTTCCGAGTTCCGAGACTCGCGAACCACGTGACTGACACAAGCCTCTGTTCACAGGTTCACGTTGACGTAGGCTTGTGTCAGTCACGTGGTTCCGAGACTCGCGAACCACGTGACTGACACAAGCCTCTGTTCACAGGTTCACGTTGACGTAGGCTTGTGTCAGTCACGTGGTTCCGAGACTCGCGAACCACGTGACTGACACAAGCCTCTGTTCACAGGTTCACGTTGACGTAGGCTTGTGTCAGTCACGTGGTTCCGAGACTCGCGAACCACGTGACTGACACAAGCCTCTGTTCACAGGTTCACGTTGACGTAGGCTTGTGTCAGTCACGTGGTTCCGAGACTCGCGAACCACGTGACTGACACAAGCCTCTGTTCACAGGTTCACGTTGACGTAGGCTTGTGTCAGTCACGTGGTTCGCGAGCCTCGAAAGAGATCCGAGTACCAGGCGGAGTATATTATTATACCATGATTTCAATATTTTTATTTGTAAACAATCGGTCCTCTTTCGTAGCGTAGCGTACCTACAGTGCGCGGCTGTGACGCGATGAAATAATGCAGCGAACTCACTAGTCAAGTCGCGCGCCGGGTGCACGCAGCCGCAGTGACGAAATGAGTCTTTGGTGCTCTCAGCCAGCTTACACGCTCCGTAAGAGTATACCTAAAAACTCGAACACTTGTACTTTTTCATTATAATATGAAAACTTTGCAATCAGACAAAACAATAAAGAAAAAATAAGGCGTACAATTTTGATGGCTATCGTCAAGTACCTATTTACGAGTACGTTCAATATATTATGAATTAGTCAGACAAAATTATTTCAAATATGGTAGTAGGCACATCCAATTCAATAAGAATGTAACAAATAGTGCACAATTAACTTTAGTAAGTAGGGGAGAGTGGGGTACAGAGAATCGTGGACCAGGCCACTGTGGATCTTTTGCAATAACTTTGCTACATAATATTAATTTGTAACAAATAAGTAAGCGGGGTAAGCCCTCGCGACGCTGCCGCTTTTACGCTAGCAGGGTCATACTCGCTGTCCGAGAAAAACACTTATTAGTACAATCGGATTAAGTCTCACCTCGAAATCCTTCCAGTTATGAAATTTGGTATGTATGTTAATTAAAGGTCTCTTTTTCATGTCCACACTATTTTACATTTAGGGACCTCGAGGAATCGCAGCCATCTTAGAAAATGTGTACCATCCTGGTGAAATTTGCGTTTTACTCTAAATATACGTTTTTTATGAAAATATGGTGTAAGGCAACATTAAAGCTTATTAAATTCTACATAAAAAAGTCTTAGATAACTTTGCGGAAAAAATACATCTTGTTATAGAAAATAATAGCTGAATCCAGATTTAGCGCTTATACCCTTTCAGGGAATATTCTCTTAATATAAATCTTGGAGGAATATGAATTCCACTTTTGTCTATACATTTGTACACGTTCTACTCCAATATCAACATTTTACTCGACTGCGACTTAAACAGAAAGTAGGGTTATGGGTTTAAATATATTTCTAGAAGAAAGCTCCGTTTTAGGGACATGGTGTTTTATACCTTTTTTGTGTAGAACTTAATAAGCTTTTGTTTCGCTATACACAGTATTCACATTTAACCCAGATATTCCGAGAAAAACAGAAAAATCTAAAAAGACTTATACTTTTCAAGATGGCGTTTGATCCCCGTGGTCCCCGAAGCTCCAATTTTATAACACGCAAACAGGGATCCCTGAAATTGTAGGTGCCAAATTTCATTACTGTCACTATTGTTTAAATCCCATTTAAGACCTAAAATCAGTTTTTATAGTCACATTTTTAAGTTTTACACAGTTTTCCTCCATTTATTTTAGTAAATTTGTATTGCATAGCACTCGTGTACCAATTATGGATTTACTGATGTCTATTTTATTGAAATCCATTCAATAGTTTAGGCGCTAGAAGTAAAATTATGATTTACTATTCGGCGTCCTCTCAAGGCAGCTGTATTGATTTTTCTTTAATAAAACAGGTGTAAACAGGTTGTGAAGGGCAAGAGGAATCTATCAATATGTCGTTTTAAAAAATCCGTCCAGTATCCTGAGCTACAGGGTGTACTGATTTTCAGTATTTAAACGCATAACCCTACTTTCTGTTTAAGTGGCAGTCGAGTAAAATGTTGATATTGGAGTAGAACGTGTACAAATATATAGACAAGAGTGGAATTCATATTCCTCCAAGTTTCATATTAAGAGAATATCCCCTGAAAGGGTATAAGCGCTAAATCTGGATTCAGCTATTATTTTCTATAACAAGATGTATTTTTTCCGCAAAGATATCTAGGACTTTTTTGTGTAGAATTTAATAAGCTTTAATGTTGCCTTACACCATATTTTCATAGAGAACGTATATTTAGAGTAAAACGCAAATTTCTCCAGGATGGTACACATTTTCTAAGATGGCTGCGATTCCTTGAGGTCCCCAAATGTCAAATAGTGTGGACATGAAAAAGAGACCTTTAATTAACATACATACCAAATTTCATATCTTTGGAAGGATTTCGAGGTGAGACTAAATCCGGTTGTACTATATAGACAATAGCAACTAACAGACGCCGGCACCTATCAATCAAATAAAACGTCATCACAATATTTAACTACTACAAGCGGCCCCAATCCGGCTAGTCCCCGTGGGGCTGTAGACCACTACCCTCCATCAGAACTTAAACACTTTACAAAAACCAAAAATAAAAGTAAGAGATAGCAAAGAAACTTTATACTTATGCACATATAATAGATTTTAATGCCAAAATTGGAAGTCGCACCAGTGAAGACTCAAAAGCCGTGGGACCGTGGAGATATGGCAAAAGAAATGATAGAGGAGAAATGTTAATAGAATTCTGTCTTGAGAACCAACTCAAAATTCTCAATACCCACTTTAAGAAAAAACATAAACAAAGGTGGACATGGCGCTCACCAGATGGTAAAACGTGAAATGAAATAGACTTCATAGTTAGTAAAACCAACATAGCAATTGAAGATATACAAATTATCAACACGTCTCATCCCACAGACCATAGACTAGTCCGAGCAAAAATTATACTAAACTGTGAAAAAAGAGGCAAAGAACCCTATATAGACCCAAGAAGACATCAGTCACTACTACCAATAGAAAAAGAATCCTTGAGAAACATATTCATAGAAAAAAACCAAGAATTTTCAAATGACAACAGCTCAAGAGTCATACACAGAAATTGTTAATAACATAAAAGAATGCTGCAACAAATTGCCTTTAACCCAACCTAAGAGGACAAGAGTTGATGTAATCACCCCCGATGTAGAGAATCTAATCTTAGAGAGAGAAATGCTAAAAAAAAGAGCTAATAAAACAAGAGAAGACAAAAAACGCTTAAATAAATTATACTGGATAATAAGCAACAAACTAAACAAGAATATTAAAAAACACCAAATGAATATCATCGAAGAGGAACCGATTCAACGGAGCTCAGTCAAACGAGCTGAAAAACGTCTCGACAATACAAAAACCTGGATAGTGTCCTTAAATAAACCACATAACAACAAGACAACTAACAGAGATGCTATTGTACACACAGCAACGGATTTCTTCAAGGAATTATATAGCAACGAACATGATGATCCTGAACGAAGACGATGACATCCCTGCACTCCTGGAATCGGAAGTACAACACGCAATCAAAACTCTAAAATATAACAAGAGCCCCGGAGAGGACTCAATCACAAATGACATTCTTAAAGCAATTGCGGAACCCCTGATCCCCTTACTTACCACTATATTTAATAATATAATTACTACTGGATAAATACCGAAAGAATGGGAGCTATCAATAATAACACTTATATACAAAAAAGGAGACTCCAAGGACATTGGTAATTATAGGCCTATTAGTCTTTTACCAAAAATCTACAAATTGTTTACCAGGATTTTAATGAAACGGATTACACCAACTATTGAGTACAACCAGCCGAGAGAACAAGCTGGCTTCAGAGCTAATTACTCTACTACGGACCACATCTTTACACTTACACAAGTTATAGAAAAATATGAAGAATACCAAAAGAGTCTATATATATATATATAGAGTATATAGTCTAGAGCCTTTGTGGATTATTCTAAGGCATTTGACACAATTTCACATAAAGCACTATGGAATGCACTGACAGCTCAAGGTGTGAATCAAAAATACGTCAAGATACTGCAACTACTGTACAGTAAAAGTAAGGCCGCTGTCAGATTGGAAAGAAAAGGCAGACCATTTGAAGTTCAAAGAGGAGTTAGACAGGGTTACACCATGTCCCCAAACCTTTTCACGGCACTGCTTGAAGACATTTTCAGAAAACTAGAGTGAACAGGATTAGGCCTGAAAATAAATTGCGAATATCTCACCCACCTCGCTTTGCGGATGATTTGGTGATACTAAGTGAAAACCATAGAGAACTTGAACTAATGCTGCAAAGTCTAGATAAAGAAAGCAGAAAGTGCGGGCTCGAGATGAATAAAAGCAAAACATGTGTAATGACTAATAGTAAGAAAAGTCCACTTCAAATCAACCAATGTACACTGTCGTATGTAAATTACTACATCTACCTAGGTCAGAGCATAACATTCCGGGATCAAACAACTTCAGAAGTAGAAAGGCGGATAAAGAAGGCATGGGGCAAATATTGGGATTATTGGGCCCTCAAACATACAGCTTCGATTTGAATATATATTCAAATCGAAGCTACCAGTAAAACTTAAAAAGAAAGTCTTTGAAAACACTGTTGTATTATATGGTACCAAACCTGGGTCTTTACTCAAGAGACAGTTAAGAAACTACAAGTCTTTCAAAGATCAATGAAACGAAGTATGCTGGGCTTAAGACTCCGTGACAGAATAAGGAGTAGCCACAAAAGGCAGAGGACAGGGCTGAAATGTGTGGTGGATGTAGCCTGCAGAACAAAGTGGAGATGGGCAGGACATGCAGCCCGAGCTCAAGATGCAAGGTGGAGCGAACGGGTACTCCACTGGTGGCCGCGTGAAGACAAACGACCACAGCGTCGTCCCCGGCGCAGATGGAAGACAGAAAGTCATGGCTTTTGATGGAGGAGGCCTTTGCCCAACAATGGGCAACCAAATAAAATATACAAAATAAAAATAAAATAAACTCAAATAATAATACTGAATAGAAAAATTAAAATATTATATAATTATCTTATAAATTAATTAATTGAAATGTAATTTCATGAATTTATTTGGAATAAAGGGCTTATATTATTATTATTATGCACCTAACTAGTTACTATCTCACCTTCAGAACAAACATTTTAATGGGCATCGACACTTAACTACATATAGTTGGTTAAATCAAATTGTCAGTAAATAAGAACAAAAAAAAACATAAGAAAATTAAGCAAATAAGTTAAAGTTAGGAAATTGGAAGCAAAAAACTCATAAATCATAATCAACAGATATGTTTCATAATTTGGCGCAAAGATCATAAAACTTAACTTGCATCAATCAATGCAGCAGCCCTTTCGTTTAAATATACATAGGTACGTTGATCCATCTCAACTTTTTTTTAACTCATCTTATTTCCTTACTACTATTTTTGTTATTTAGTTTAAGTGAAGGATAGGTACGCGTTAGGCTTAAATATAAACTAAACCGACTCCCTGCATAAAACTACGCGCGTATGTACACCAGTTAATATAATTTCAATGATCCCGTATGTCAAAAGTATATTAATCGTCATACTGAACAAGGGTTCCCATGGGACCGATATGAAAGTCGTGAAAAAATGTACCCCTGGGCCTATAGGTACCTACGTTATGTTTCGACTACTTCAGGCCCTCAAGGTGTCCATTAGATTTACCCCTGGGCCTATATTAGGTACCTACGTTACGTTTCGACTACTTGAGGCCCTCAATTTATTATTATCATTAGATTCATTTCTCGATTTTGTGTTTAGTCCCATAGGGAAATTAGTTCAGATAGTTAACCATTTTAATCTTAACACATTTTTGACATTCAAGATGGGTTACGTAGAGGTATCATACCTCTACGTAACCCATCTTGTGTTTATTGGCCTTAAGAACCTAAGAAAGTTTTGAAGTAAGTAAATTAGAGACTTGCAGGGTAAGTGTAGAGCGCCATAGCTGGCACCTCTTCCAGATAGCGGCAGCCGCGCACGAGTAGCTCCTCAAACTTTAGCAAAGGGTCGTTCGCCATCTCCACCAGCGAGAAAAGGAACTCGACCCAGTTCTGTTCTCGAGTTTTCACGTCAAACTTAAACTTATTATCCAAATTATTTGTTGACAACTCCTCCGGACTGTGAACGGATATCTGTCGAAAAATGTTGCGGCTTGTACATATTATATTATGTATTTTAACTATAGTTTGTCAAAGGACTGTCTCATTTCAAACATAGACAGAGAAAATCATACTATCTTTGTCTTACACTAGTACTAGCGCCCAAAAGAAAGGGATGAGTATAATTTTTCTGGTTGTTACTGACTGACAAATTGGTTTGACCAACTATACCTACTGTTGTATATGTAGGTAGATTAGGAATGCATGTATTGAGGGTAGGCTTGGTGAAAATAAATCAGTTCTCTTGGAGTTAGCAAATGGATTGTTTCATTGCACTTTTCCTAAACATTACATGGTGTCAGGTGTGAATATTCGTGTTAGATCCTTCATAAGATTGTAACAGTCAATTAGTAGAATGAGTGACAGTGAAAATAAAACTGATAAGCGTAAGCCAGGTCCGGGCGGTGCGGCCGTAAGCGGTACGGCGTACACGGCGGTGCAACAACCACCCGCCATGTTGAATACGGGCAACCTCGCCGATAACTGGCGGGATTGGTGGAAACAAACGCATCAGGCTGAGAAAAGTCCTCAAGTCGTGAAAAATGTGCCCTATTACTTCATGTGATAGGAAAAACCGGTCGTGACCTATATGAAGAATTTGATATTAGTTCGAGCGAATAAAGTAATTATGAGGCGTTATGTAAATAGTTCGCTGACCGCTGTGACCCACAGAAAAATGTTAATTTCGAACGGCACTTGTTCTTTGAGACATATCAAACGAGTGAAAATTTTGAGAAGTACTTAGCGTCACTTCGTGTGAAAAGTAAAACGTGTGAGTTTGGAACATTGAGGGAAAGTTTAATTCTAACACAAGTAATCCGGGGAATTAAAGATGGTCAATTAAGAGAAAGGATGTTAAGAAAAAGGGACTTAAAATTGGAGGATGCGACGGCTTGGTGTCGCGCAGCAGAATTAGCGAGTGAGCAGGCGGGAGCGGTGCGGGGCGGAGCGAGCGCAGAAGCGACGCGAGCAAGTACAAGCGCGCCGCTCGCCGACGTCGAGCAAGTTCGCGTGCGCCCTCACCGCCGCGCGCCGACGCCGACGCCGACCACATCTCGCGCCGCCGCGCCAGGTGCTCCGATAGCGCGACGACCGCAACAACAGTATCGTGGCGGGACTGGCTCTAAATTCAAATGTACAAATTGCGACTACGTACACGAACGTGATCGGTGTCCCGCGTATAAGGTTAAATGTTTCAGATGCGATCGTGTCGGACATTTTATGAGGTGTTGCAGAAGTAAATTATGTGCGGGAAGTGTATAATGCTACAGACGAGATAAGTGATTGCGAGGAACTAATAATACAGGGAGTGGAGATTTTGTCGGTCGACAGCAAGGGGTGGTTCGAGAGTGTAGCGGTGAACGGAGTTCCTGTGACGTTTAAGCTGGACTGTGGTGCGGACGTCTGCGTCATGTCGCGCGACAGCTTCAGGACGGCAGGGTACAGTGAGGACATTTTGAGCAATGCTGGTACGGTATTGCGTGAGGTTAGTAAGAAAAGAACATTTTACCTGTGGTGGGATATTTTGTAGCGGAATTGTCGCATCATAACAGTGAAAAAAAGTGCAAAGGCAAGATTTACGTATTAGATGTAAATTGTAATAATTTATTGTCACGAGATTTATGCAGTGAGTTAAATCTAATTAAAAGAGTAAACGAAATTTCTGATAATAATAATTGTATTAATTTAGTAAATAAATACAAAACTGTGTTTCAAGGGATCGGTCGTTTACCGGGTGTACACAAATTAACTGTGGACGAGTCAGTTCCTCCGGTCGTAAGATGCTCAAGGAAAATACCTATTAAATTAAGACCACGATTGCGAGAGGAACTGGATCGTCTGCAGGAGCTAGGCATTATTGAACCAGTGGAGGAACCTACCGACTGGGTGTCGAGTATTGTTCTTGTTGAAAAACCGGACGGCAAATTGCGATTGTGTATAGATCCTCAAAATTTGAATAAGGCAATCAAGCGTAGTCATTTTCAACTTCCCACACTAGACGAGGTCACAGCAAATCTATCAGGAGCTAAGTATTTTTCACATTTGGATGCTAGTAAGGGTTTTTACATGATCGCTCTTGATGATTTTAGTGCAAAGCTTTGTACTTTTGCCACACCATTTGGAAGATGGAAATTTTTACGTTTACCTTTTGACATCTGTTCGGCATCGGAGGTATTCCATAATGCAATGATTAAGATATTTTCAATGGAGGGAGTGGAATGTTTCATCGATGATTTACTCGTGTACGGGAGAACAAAGGAAGAGCATGATTCGAGGTTGGAGGCCGTGTTACAGCGCGAGCTTACACAATGGAGTTAGGTTCAACAGAGAGAAATGTGTTTTAGGCGTAGAAGAAGTGAAATATTTAGGTCACGTGTTTAACTCTAAGGGTATGCGTCCCGACGGCGACCGCGTGAAGGCTATCAGGGACATGCCTCCTCCTAGTTGCAGGAAGGAGTTGGAGAGGTTTCTCGGGATGACGAATTATGTGTCGAGATTTTTACCAAACTATGCAGAGCTTGTCGAGCCATTGAGAGGACTGCTTAAGAGAGATACCGAATTTCAGTGGTATGAAATTCATACCAGCGCATTTGAGAGAGTTAAAAAATGTTTAATGGAGGCGCCAACGCTACAATACTATGACCCCGGGGAGGGGGTAGTGGTGTCGGTAGATGCGAGTTCGCGAGGGCTGGGCGCGTGCTTGCTGCAGGGCGGGCAGCCGGTCGCCTTTGCCGCCCGCACGCAAACGCCTGCCGAAACGCGTTGGGCGCAAATTGAAAAAGAATTATTGGCGATTCTGTTTGGTTGCCAAAAATTCCACCAATTTATTTATGGCCACAAAAGTGTATTAGTGGAAAGCTACCATAAACCACTAGAGGCTATATTCAGAAAGGCACTCAATGATACGCCCGTAAGACTGCAAAGAATGCTACTGAGGCTACAAAAATACTCTATAGAGATAAAATACGTTCCCGGGAGACTAATGTATGTCGCCGACACACTATCGCGCGCCCCTACTGACGGTGACGACACGTGCGACGACAAAACGGGCAACGACATTGATGTTCACGTTAATGCTCTCTACGACAGCGTTAACTTTAGCGCTGACAAGTTGAAGAAGATCAAAGAGGAAACGGATAAAGAACTAGGGCTCTCGAACGTTAGGCAATACTGCTTAAAAAGCTGGCCGCATACTAAAAATGTCCTAGAAAGTGAGGCTAAGCCTTACTGGGGTATTAAGGAGGAGCTTCATGTGATAAAAAATATAGTATTCCGAGGCAATCGCGTTGTAATACCTACTTACTAAGTAATTTAATTTTACGAGATTTCTATGTTCAAGATCGTTTTGTTTGCTTACTAATTGACCAATAAAAATTAGGTATTAAAGTTTTTAATGTTCAATGATGTTATATATATATAGTTAAATTTTTGTAAACAATAAAATGTATCTAATAAAATTTTGCTTTTTGAAATATTTCATTAAATATGATGAAAGGGCCAGTAATCAGCCTTCTGTGTACCAATAGACAGCCGTTAAGTACCCAGTGCCCCGCCATCCCATTTTAACGGCTGATTAGTGGCTTCTGAGCTCCGCGATCTCAATGTCCACTGGTCAGCCACAGGCTGACTACTGGGTGTTTGATGTATTTCAATCAAATAAAGTCATAATAATGTAAATTTGAAATTCTATTTCAAACATTTCAAACTTGATATTTTTGACAGTAATGGGTTACTTAATAGTACAATCGGATTAGGTCTAACCTCTAAATCCTTCCAAAGATATGAAATTTTGTATGTATGTTAATTAAAGGTCTCTTTTTCGAGTCCACACTATTTCACATTTGGGGACCTCGAGGAGTCGCAGCCATCTTGGAAAATGTGTACCATCCTGAAGAAATTTGCGTTGTACTCTAAATATACGTTCTCTATGAAAATATGGTGTAAGGCAACATTAAAGCTTATTAAATTCTACACAAAAAATCCTAGATATCTTTGCGGAAAAAATACATCTTATTATAGAAAATAATAGCTGAATCCAGATTTAGCGCTTATACCCCTTCAGGGGATATTCTCTTAATAGGAAACTTGTAGGAATATGAATTCCACTTTTATCTATACATTTGTACACGTTATACCCCAATATCAACATTTTACTCGACTGCGACTTAAACAGAAAGTAGGGTTCTGGGTTTAATTACTGATAATCAGTACACCCTGTAGCTCAGGATATTGGACGGATTTTTTAAAATGACGTATCGGTAGATTCCTCTTGCCCTTCACAACCTGTTTACACTTATTTTATTAAAGAAAAATCAGTACAGCCGCCTTGAGAGGATGCCGAATATTAAGGTAACTGCAGGTATTAACGACCCCCTTAAGGCAATTTTATAATCGACCATAGTTTTTAAGTATACAGGATGCCCTCAAATATACTTTTCCATTTTTATATGCTAATATTATGTTTATAAAAGGTAATTACTAAGTTACCTGTACCTGAATAAAGTATTATGATGTAAAAAATATTTTTTAAAGTTACTGAGTCGATTGTTGCTAATGGCTGTGAAGTTATTAACGATTTTTAAGCAGCTATTACCGATCGTGATAAGAAAAGGTATGTGACCAGCAGTGAGACGTATATACCTAAGCTGGTGTGGTGACATAGTGGATTAATTAGAAAATTTAGTACATTTTTATAGGTAGATTGAAATTTTCTATTTTCAATATGAATAAAAAAAAACCAGGATTTTCGAGGAACTTTCACGCTTTGCTTAGTTTGGAGAGATTGATCTGAGTCAGTTTGAGTGTGTGTATTTATATTTCAATTTCAATTTATTTATTTAAGACAACACTGGCCCATAATGGTTAGTAACAATTAAGATTAAAAACTAAGTGTTAGTGGAACAAAAAACAGAAAGCGACAAAACAAAAACAGACAGCAATAAAATTCTTACAACTATCACCTAATAGCGGTTTTGACACATTCAAAATGCCGCATTATAGTTGAGTCGTATCGGCCCGCAACAGTGGTCAGGATGGGGTTGGAGCTGGCCCGCACTCTGCAGAGCAACGAGGCAATTCTCTTGCGTATTATGGCATAGTAGTCATCCGTGTGAGCTTGCGCAAACATGCCCGATGCGCTGCAGAAACGGGACAGCCCCAACAACATCCTGAAACCATTATTATATTGGACGCGCAGGGAACTGATGGTCTTCTGCGTATAACTAGTCCAGAGGCTGCACGTGTAGAACACCTGACAATAGGCTTTAAATAACGTTACTTTTACCTGTTGGCTACATCGTGCAAACCTCCTTATTTGTATGTTGCATCGGACTGCCAGTGCCCTACGCTCCCTTTCTATATCTAATTGGTCTTTAAGGTCGTCGGTGACATAGTGTCCAAGATACGTAAATGTGTACACGCGCTCGAGTATATTATTATTAAGTTTTATGTCAGGTACACTTTCCGGTAGCTTGCCCCCGACGGCCTTAAATACCATATATTCGCTTTTCTTAGCGTTATACCGTAAGCCATGTTTACTTACGTACTCTTCACATATGCTTAGTAGTTTTCTCAATGCCCTGACCGTTGGACTGAGCAGCACCATATCGTCTGCGTAGCTGATGTTGTTGATACTAACATCATCAACTCTGCATCCCACTGGAGTGCTGCTCAACCCCTCGATCAGGTCGTTAACGTACAGGTTGAAGAGCTTGGGGGAGGTTATACCCCCCTGCCTCACCCCACACTCCAACCTGTACGACTGAGAAAAACTACACGCCCATCTGACGCTATTGTTCTGGTTAAGGTACCAATATTGAAATATTCGGAGTAGCTCCGCCGGTACTTTTTGCTCCCTTAACTTGTTCCAAAGGACACAAGATCAAATGCCCTGGATAAATCCAGGAAACATGCGTATATAGGTGTGTGTGACGCTCAGTGTAGTACTGTACCGTGTGTTTTAGGTTTAAGATGGCACTTTCCGTGGATAGACCCGGGCGAAACCCGAACTGCGCATAGTGTAAGTTTAAATACTTCCCAAGTTGTGCGTCCAGTAGGCTATCCAGTACCTTAGCCAGCACAGCAGCGAGCGAGATGGGCCGATAGTTGGACTTACTAGAAACATCGCCAGTTTTATCTTTGAGAATAGGCACAACCATGGTCTTCATTAGGTCATGGGGATGGAATGAGTGAGACATGCACAAAGAATAAAATTTAGGCAGAACTGCATATAGCTTATTGCCCGCAAACTGTAAGTGTTCTATACTGAGCCCGTCGTGACCCAGTGACTTTTCTCTGGTCATTTTTGTGATCACATGCTTGACCTGTTCAGAGGTAAAACGAACAAGGTCCGACTCACGACAGGCCCCGTCATCAACCCTTTGTTGCGCTGTACTGGGCCCAATGGAGAATCTATTTTAAAATGGCCAACAAACATATTAGCAATGGATTCCGGCTCACTCACATCTCCGACGCTCACGGGCACATCAGGCTGACCATCCAGTTTCTTAACGGCCTTCCAAAATTGTTTGAAGTTTTTAGAGCTATGATGCGACGCTAAGATATCTAACTTAATTTGCTCTTGATGATTCTGGCACCATTTCAACTTGTTTTAAATATTTTACGACTTGCGCACATACTTTCGTAAATTATTCCCGACATAGGCTTATTAAAGTTGACCCACTCCTGAAAGTGCATCCTAGCCTGACCGTGCGCGTCCCAGACATGTTTATTCCAGCCCACGACTTTTTTACCCTTCCTATTACGCCCACAGGCTTGATGACAACTTTGCACTGCAGCGTCTGATAAAATAATAACTATATCTCTATATAAACAATAAATTAAATGTCGATGACTAATATTACTACAATTTGTATTACACAAATGTCAAAATCTTGAAAATTAATTAAATTTAATTTATCATTACATATTTCATAATATTTATCTATTTTTCTCCCGTCCCTGTCACCCCAAATTACTTTATTATATTCATTATTATTAATTACACGTTTAGGCCAAACAAGCTCAAAATGGCATTCAATACATAATGGATAATGATCAAAACAAAAGATGTCATAAATCACACTTATCTTTAAAATAGTGTCCCAAGCGGATTGCGTAACTAGGCAGTGGTCAAGCCAGCGCCGGCAGCCGTGCGCCTCGCTGACGTAGGTATAGGTATTCGACGTGGGGCCTAACGTAGTTATATCCGCACATTCCAGATTATTTTCAGCGCAAAAGTTTATTATTTCAACGCCAAACGTCTCACCCGGATGAGCATTAAAATCACCTAAAATGTATGCGGTTTCTACGTCACTGTTTTCAATCATTGCTTTCAACTCAACAAGGCAGTCTATGTACTCCGGCAGATTGTATGTCACATCGGTTGGCATATAAACACAACACAACTGTTTTTGCAGTCACATTTTTAAGTCCTAAATATTTTTCCTGCATTTATTGTAGTAAATTTGTATTGTATAGCACTCGTGTACCAATTATGGATCTACTGATGTCTATTTCATTGAAATCTACTCAATAGATTAGGCGCTAGAAGTAAAAATATGATTTAATATTCGGCATCCTCTCAAGGCGACTGTATTGATTTTTCTTTAATAAAACAAGTATAAACAGGTTGTGAAGGGTAAGAGGAATCTATCGATACGTCATTTTAAAAAATCCGTCCAGTATCCTGAGCTACAGGGTGTACTGATTATCAGTAATTAAACCCATAACCATACTTTCTGTTTAAGTCGCAGTCAAGTAAAATGTTGATATTGGGGTATAACGTGTACAAATGTATAGACAAAAGTCGAATTCATATTCCTACAAGTTTCCTATTAAGAGAATATCCCCTGAAAGGGTATAAGCGCTAAATCTGGATTCAGCTATTATTTTCTATAACAAGATGTATTTTTTCCGCAAAGATATCTAGGACTTTTTTGTGCAGAATTTAATAAGCTTTAATGTTGCCTTACACCATATTTTCACAGAGAACGTAGATTTAGAATAAAACGCAAGTTTCTCCATGATGGTACACATTTTCCAAGATGGCTGCGATTCCTTGAGGTCCCCAAATGTAAAAGAGTGTGGACATGAAAAATAGACCTTTAATTAACATACATACCAAATTTCATAACTTTGGAAGGATTTCGAGGTTAGACTTAATCCGATTGTACTATAAATAAGAAGGCATTTTTCTCCCGGATCAACTATGTTCAAATAGTCTTGTGGCTTTAGCCATTGCGTATAAGTCTCAGTTCAAATCACGGGACTCAATTATTTTTGTTTTTATTTATTTATTTATTCTTTTTTAGCTTTTTAGGACTTTATTTTTTATCACCCGTTTTATTTCACGATTTTTAATAATTATCAAACGGAACTTCCCTAATCGCGTATAGTATAATTAAGTTTTTTTAAACCTCCGAGTTCCAACGCAACGTTCTGACGGCGTTGTCAGAACGACGGGCTCTTCTCTGAGACCAAGGGGACACCGCCGTCCTCGAAACGTCGGAGGTAAAATTTAAAAACTTAATTAAACGCGGGGTTCGAAGGGGTTGTATGGGTCTCATAAGTGTTCAGAAGAGAACACTCTACCCTCTGCAACTCAACTCCAAATCCGCACCTTCCCGAAGGCAGAAACGCCGGGTGAACTCTGTTAAGCCAAGCAACATAGTTGGGCGGCGACCAATGCGGATGGGGGGCAGGTAGGATCATCTCTTCCACCCTACCTGTGCAGTGCTTAATATTATGAACGAGCTTAGTTATTTATTAACACTACTAAATTCAAAATTTCAACAATACGGATTACAAATTAATATATCTAAGACTAAATATATGATAATTAGTAAAAAACATGAAAATGATGAACCCCTGAATATAAATGGCAAAGTGGAAAGGGTGATCAAATATAAATACTTGGGATGCTGGCTCAATGAAAAATGGGTCCCAGAAATGGAGATCCACATAAGAATAGAAATGGCCCGGAGTGCCTTCATAAAAATGAACAAATTATATACAAATAAAGATATAAATTTAAACCTAAGATGGAGACTAGTTAAATGTTTTGTATTGCCAATTCTGATGTATGGAGTAGAGGCATGGACACTAAATAAATCCGTAATCAACAAATTAAATGCCTTTGAAATGTGGATATACAGGAGAATGCTAAGAAAGCGTGGGTAGATATATAAAATATCAAATAAAATAGTACTATGAAAACGGATTATATCGCGTATATTGAATTTATAATACAACACAACACAATTTAATTTAATTTATAATTTATATACGCGATATAATCCGTTTTCATAGTTTTATTTCATGAGTAACTATCGCGGTAACCGAAGACAATATTAAATAAAATAGTATTAGACAAAATGAAAAAGACAAAGGAAGTCGCATTAACAATCAAAATAAAAACAGCATATTTTGGACATATCTACAGGAACACCAAATATGCATTACTAAAAACATTATTGAGGGAAAAATTAATGGAAACAGAGGTAGAGGAAGACCCTGAACATCATGGTGTGATAATATAAAGAGTTGGACCGGTATTGCGGACGCTACCACTCTGGGCAGAGTAGCGAAACACAGAGAGTACTTTCGCTGTGTTTCAGGCAAGAAATATGGCAAACATAGTTCATGCAAATTATTTTTCACTTACAAAATACACAATATAGAAAATACGGCACAAAAAGAAAGTACTACTTAGGTAAGCAGGTTGGTAATAAAGTAATAATTTATGCCTAGTCTGGTCTATGTAACTCCTCTAATGTAACTCCTTATTTATCATTATCAATACACACTCACAACTTTACCGTAAATCAGTTTTTAGTTTCTCGTACCCCAGTTTCACTGTCCGATTGACCTAAATCATTTCAATCATTTGTAATACTAGTGCGGCGCCGTTGTTCATTCTATTGACAACCAATACAACAATATTGCACATGACGCGTATTTGCAATTTTTTTGCATATTTGTCAATGTCTGTATGTACATATTTCCCTCGTAATAAACATACGTATTAGTGTGAGAGTTGTATCCTAAGCCTAATATCATGTTAGTACCTACGTATCGTATTAGTTAAACCTGAATACGCCTCGCAAATATTAGTCACAGCAAGCGTACCGAATGCTGGAATACTCCTTGTCCTAAGTCCTTGGATTCAGCCTTTTTAGGGTTCCGTACCAAAGAGGTTCAAAAGGAACCCTTATGGTGCGACTCTATCTCACATTGCTAAATATCTCGAGAACTACTGAAGCTATCGATTTCAAATTTGGAATAGTTATGAACAACGCTAACCCAAACACATTGGAAGTGTAATTTTTCTATTTAATTTTTATGACATAATCCGTCGGGCTCTTGCCACCATCAATGTACCTGCTCTTCTTGAGCCGACTGGCATTATCAGGGATGATGGCAAGAGGCCCGATGGGGTGTCCTTTTGGTTCCTTGGAGCTTGGGACGGATGTTGGTGTGGGATGCTACCTGCGTAGACACACTGGCATCGTCCCACCTCCAACGGACTAATGTAAAAGTTGGCGCAGCGGCGGAAAGCGCCGAAATTTTAAAACATAATAAATATAAGAGCCTCGGTAGAGAGTATCATTTCGTTCCATTTGGAGTTGAAACTCTAGGTCCACGGGTCCCAGCGCGCACAAGTTGTTTGCAAAAATCGCGAAGCGTCTGGCTGACGTAACTGGTGCCTAAACATTTACCCAAAACTTTACTACGATTGCAAATCAACAATTACAAAATGGTTAAAATCAAAAAGCTACGAGGAAATAGAAGACTTACAAAAATAAAATACAAAATACTATATGTTACTAGAGATTCACACATCAACTTACTAAATACATACATACATACGCGCGCGCACACACACACACACACACACACCCACACACACACACACACACACACACACACACACACACACACACACACACACACACACACACACACACACACACACACACACACACACACACACACACACACACACACACACACACACACACACGATTACTGGCTCCTTTACTCCTTTTTTAATTCCTCTAATTCCTTTTTTATTACTGCATGTCTAACAACCCAGTTATTCACTTAGTTCTTTAAACAAATGTTATACCTATATATAAACTTTTAATTGTATACATGTTTATATTACTTAAACTAGTACTTAAAAAAATGTTTCGTGTAACAATCTGTTAATTAAGGAAGAGCGGTGTTGCCCTACACAGGCAAATTTTGCTTACCGGGCAGCACTATCCCCTACACCTGTATATTTTACGAAAATAAATAATTTTAATTTTTTAATTTTTAATTTTTTAACTGGTGACCGAAGAGCTGACGGCTTCCTCGCACAACGTATCAGCATTGCGATACAGCGAGGAAATGCCGCCAGCATCCTTGGTACAATGCCTCTAGGGCCTATTTTAGTTATTAATTTCGTTTACGTAGTACCACTGTATATATCTTGTACCTACCTACTATTTAAATAAATTACAATTATATTTTTATTAATTATGAAAAATGGCCAATATAAAAAGGGGACAAAATTTCAAAGTCTAGTTACTAGGTCGAGTGGGATATCATTTGAAAGAGCTCGTATTGAACATAACAAAACAATTTTTTATTCGTTTTTCATAGAAATAAAAAATGGAATTATAAAGGAAAATGTAAAATAAATACCATCCCCCCCCCCCCCCTTATCTCCGAAGTTTACGAACAAAAAATTATATTTGTTTTTACATAATAATAACATTATCACAAATATTACAGGAAAAATATAATCACACCTCTACCTTGAAAACTTTTTTTTTAATTATCATAAAACATTTTATAATTTAATTTGCAATTTTAACCCATTTGCGTACTTGAAATGTCTATGAGATAACACTAAAAACACCTTCTTTCAAATAAAATAAAAATTGCATCCCCCCCCCCCTTATCTCCGAAGTTTACGAACAAAAAATTTTTTTTTTTTTACATAATAATAACATTATCATAAATATTACAGGAAAAATATAATCACACCTCTATCTTGAAAACTTTTTTTTAATTATCATAAAACATTTTCTAATTTAATTTGCAATTTTAACCCATTTGCGTTCTTGAAATGTCTATGAGATTACACTAAAAACACCTTCTTTCAAATAAAATAAAAATTGTTGAAGTCTCTTCACATGATAAGGAATTATCGCTGAAAAACCAACATACATATAGGTCACGCAAATTAGTTAGCCAATTTGCCGATGGAACCGTAACAAACTACAACTCAAATCGCGACGGGAACCTCATAATGAAGTTCCCAAAATCACCTACAAACGATACCGCAATAATTGTAATGATCTAATAAAAAAAATCAGGCGCAAATATGATAAAGAACAGCTGGCTAAATCATCTAAAAACTCTAAAATGCTCTGGCAGACAATAAAAAGGATAACTCACTACAAATCTGACAAAACAAAAAATACTGACCTACTAAAAACTAAACAATCTCCAACTTCCTCTGTTAACTATGTAAATAATTATTTTTCTGGGGTTGGCAAAACACTGGCCGAAGAAATCCTAAGTACTTCAAATAATCGATATGTAAATGCTCATGCCGGAAACAACTTGCCCGACTGTACCTCCTCCTCACTTGTTTTCCTGAACACTGACCCCCAGGAAATACACTGCCCCCAGCCCCCACCCGCCCCACTGAAACAATCGATTGTGACACCGGTGTATAAGAGTGGAGAGAGAAATGATGTAAGCAATTATCGACCTATTTCCGTGTTGACTGCCATCACTAAAGTAATAGAAAAATTAATAAATAATCGTCTTGTATCATACCTTAATAAATTGAATGTACATTCCGAAAACCAATTTGGTTTTCGGCAGTCCAGATCCACAGAAGATGCTATACTATCCCTAATATCCTTAGTTACCGACAAAATTGATAAAGGTAAGAAATGCCTCGCTATATTTTTAGATCTAAAAAAGGCGTTTGATACGGTCTCTCTCTCCACTCTTACACAAAAAATGGAACGAATTGGCATAAGGGGTCTGCCTCTCCAATTGCTGAGTGACTACTTGCAGGGGCATACGCAAAGAGTGAAAATAGTATACTACATAAGTAACGAAACAGATATAACTTATGGTGTCCCCCAGGGAAGCGTTCTAGGGCCCACGTTGTTTCTTATATATATATCAATGACACGAATCTCAAACTACAACGTGGGCACATCAGCTCTTATGCTGATGACACAGCTATAGTGTTCGATGGAGAATCCTAGGAGTCAGTGTTCAGAAGTGCACAATCTGGCCTCCGCAGAGTGGCTGTATGGCTTAGAAATAACCTCCTTACTCTAAATGCCAGCAAAACTAATTATATTTGTTTTAGTAAATATGACTGTTCGCAACCTAATGTTAACTTAAAACTAAAGATACACATGTGTACCCAGGATGATCCTTGCCCCTGTGAATGCATCGAACTGGAAAAAGTAAAATTTACTAAATATCTAGGTGTACTACTTGACCAACGCCTCTCATGGCACATGCAACTGGAAAATCCTGCTCGACATGAGCAAAGCTTACGATAGAGTTAGCTACGACATCCTATTAGATAAATTGTACAATACCGGAATCAGAGGAGTGGCTCATAAATGGTTCAAGTCCTACCTCTGTTACCGTGTTCAATTAGTCCAAATAGAACATACAAACTTCGAAACTGGCCAAATACAACATTTCATATCCGATAGAGTAACCCAGACAGGCTCGATCCCCCAAGGTGTATCTTGGGATGTATTTTGTTCTTAATCTATATAAACGACTTACCAAATGCAATTGAGGACCAATGCGTACTATTCGCAGATGACGTTTCGGTGTTGTTCTCGTGTTCTGATAAAAATGAAGCTGAAAATAAACGAACTGTAACAATGAAAAAAATTGAAAGCTGGTTGGATATTCATAATCTTCAACTCAATCTAGAAAAAACCAAAAGAATCCAATTTAAGCCCTACCAAAAATCGGCATTGCCAATTACTTTTAATTACAATAATACATTAGAATCTGTTGATTCAGCTACCGTACTGGGTATCGATCTAGACACTAACATGAATTGGAAAGCGCACATCCAGAGACTGTCAAAAAAGCATCCTCCTTTTTATACGCACTACAACACATCAAACGGGCGACCGACTTCCAAACTGCCCTTTCTGTATACTATGCATACGCGTATTCAAGAATGACTTACGGTCTCGTTTTATGGGGTAATAGTACTGACATGTAGACATGGATAAGATCTTCATTCTCCATAAGAGATGTGTCAGAATAATAACAAATTCTGATCAAATGGAGTCTTGCCGACCTCTTTTCAAGAAACTCCAAATACTAACTCTACCGTCAATGTACGTCCTTGAATCATGCAAATTTGTTAGGAAACATACGGAGTTGTTTACTCCGACAGCACCAAAAATCAAAAGGAACAATAGAAACTTAAATAAACTTCAATTACCCCTCTCAAAACTAAAAATAGTCTCATCGAGCCCTCACTACATGCTAATTAAAATATACAACCTCCTACCAAGCTCCCTAAAAAATATTGAAAAACTGCCGATGTTTAATAAAAACTTAAAAACATTTTTAGTCAACAAATGTTATTACAATGTGAATGAATTTTTAAACGATAAACATGATTAACAATGTTAATTTAAATGCATGTTAGTTATACATATAGGTATATTGCTGTGCCCTTGCAGGGTGTCACATGTTAACCCACCTACTTATAAGCTCCCACCTAATAATGTGTAATGTGATATGCAATAAACAATTTTGAATTTTAATTTGAATTTGAAATGTAAACAATAGAATAAGAAAACTTAACTGGATTTTCAAGATGTTTAGATATATTACTACTAAGGAACTACTGAATCAACTTTATATTACATTGGCACAACCTGTCATGAGTTACTGTATTACTGTCTGGGGTGGCGCTGCCAAAACAAAATTTTTAGAGGTGGAGAGAGGGCAACGTTGCCTGCTCAAGGTGACTCAATCAACATATGATGATACAGTCATTATTGTACCGCATAAATTATTAACTATACATAAATATATTGGCTGAACACATACGCTAATCCACACACGCGTGCACTCGCACACACACACACACACACACACACACACACACACACACACACACACACACACACACACACACACACACACACACACACACACACACACACACACACACACACACACACACACACACACACACACACACACACACACACACACACACACACACACACACACACACACACACACACACACACACACACACACACACACACACACATACATGTGTCCTTCATCACAAGCACAGTATTTAAGTATAAGTTAACCTAAACCTAAAATGGAAGTGTATTTTTCTGCTGAAAATACGTGAACCTATTTGAGACACCTAAATAGTCGCGGTACCAACATTATAATAATAAGTACTGATCATCTATTTGGCTGTTTAATGGACCTATGCCTTCATTTGATATGGCCACTTTAACTTTTAAAAAGTTTGGAACTCGACAAATAATGGAATTTGTAGGCAACATTGCAGTCCCGAAATCGAGACTGCAATGTTTTTAACTTTTTAATTTTTTGACTGACCATAAACAACGCACTTCGCGACCTACTTTTTAACCGGCAACGTCGACTTTGCCGTCCATTTTTGAGAAAAATATATATACGCGACCTGTACGTGATAGACGTGCGCGCCGCCGCGCCGCGCCGCCGCCGCCGCCGGTAGTTTAAAATTCGCGCCGAACAAGCGACGCGAAAGAGTGTTTTTGGTTGCTGTATTGCTTTTTACAGCCAAAAGGTCCCGGCTGAGTGGAGGATTCATTTTTGTGCACGACAACTCTGCCGTGTCAGACGTATCTCTGCTATCTTTAGATAGCAGAGATACGCCTAACCAGTGCAAAATGAAACTAGACACTATGCTTTATATAATACCTAAACAAAATTTCAAAAAATGTCTTTAGTTACTGAGATATTTCATGTTTTCGAATTTTTGGACATTGAGTTATGCGTATCTCTTCTAACTCAAGTTAGAATAATTATGCGTAACTCTTCGCAGTTTTTTTACGGCAAACTAGATATCTACTATCTCGAGTTATCATAGTTTCGCGTAACCATACGCAGGTAGTACGGCGATAGGCGGCTCGCGGTGAGGCGGGGGGCGGAGGGAGCGGCTCGTCGCTCCTTGCCACGTGTATTTGTTTATTTGTGTCGTTTTCAAGCAAAAGGTACCACATTGTCGCTTATCATAAGGACATTCTGACAGGTTTTTCGTATAAAGATACAAGCAATTTTCGTCCTTATGGTAAGCGACAATGTGGTACCTTTTGATTGAAAACGTCACATTTACATTTCATTACGTACGTAATATTGACCCGGTTAAGTTAGCGTTCCGGTGTTTTTTTATGTTGTTTGTTCAAAATATGATAATTTAGTCTTTGAAATGAGTTTTTTACGAAGTAAAGCCTTGTTACGAATGTGTAGTGATAGAAATGTGGCAGAAAACAAAGGTTGTGCGACTAATTATCTTAGCTAATCTCACTTTGTAATCATTGCTGAAAACCCTGTGAAAAACTAAACTATTTCCCTTTTTTTAAATCTTAAGATAACCTACATAGGTACTGAACTGTTTATCGTCGTCCGCTGTCTGTCATGAACTAGTCGTCAACTGGTCTTGTGATTGTCATGTCTAATTTTGAATTTAAATGTCGGTCGTTCCAAATGTTCCAATATTCTAAATATGTATGTCAGTCAGCCAGTGTCAGTAGAGGCAAAATATTAGTTTAAACATATATTTGGATCGCTGGAGTGTCTTATTTTGAAATACATAGAACCGTATAGTTAATGATTCTGATTCTAAATAAATTTTTTGGAGTAACTGACCTTAATATTTTTACTATATATCTTCTTATACCCACAATAAATTTACACCAAACCTGAACCAAAACCTGAGTTCACCTAGGTACAGCCGGGGTTCATCATCAGCTCTATCTTGGGTACTGCTCTCCCAAGTGCTCATCAAGGCGTGTCGGATGACCAAAACAGCGTTTGCCTACGTTGCACCAAACCTGAGTTCCACTAGGTACTACCAGGGTTCAGCATCAGCTTTATCTTGGGTACTGCTCTCCCAGTTGCTCATTAAGACGTATTAGATGACCAAAACAGCGTGTGCCTATGTTACACCAAACCTGAGTTCCACTAGGTACAGCCGGGGTTCAGCATCAGCTCTATCTTGGGTACTGCTCTCCCAAGTGCTCATCAAGGCGTGTCGGATGACCAAAGCAGCGTTTGTCTACGTTGCACCAAACCTGAGTTCCACTAGGTACAGCCAGGGTTCAGCATCAGCTTTATCTTGGGTACTGCTCCCCCAACTACTCATTAAGACGTGTTGGATGACCAAAACAGCGTGTGCCTATGTTGCACCAAACCTGAGTTCCACTAGGTACAGCCAGGGTTCAGCATCAGCTCAGATCTATGTATACTAAACCTTCTCCAAAATGTAACAAACATTTTTCTGAATACCGCATCAAACTCGGTTCAGCCAAACGCGAGATAATCTCGGACAAACATACGGGTCAAACTGAGAACCTTTTTTTTAAGGCGGTTAAAATTTTTGGAGTAACTGACCTTCTGCCGTTAATTCCGCCTTTTACACTTACTGGGATTAAATATTAAATAAAGTACATACAAACAAACACACACACACACACACACACACACACACATACATACATACATACATACATACATACATACATACATACATACATACATACATACATACATACATACATACATACATACATACATACATACATACATACATACATACATACATACATACATACATACATACATACATACATACATACATACATACATACATACATACATACATACATACATACATACATACATACATACATACATACATACATACATACATACATACATACATACATACATACATACATACATACATACATACATACATACATGCATACATGCAATACATGCAAACGCTATTAAACATAAGGCTCTTTCCACCATACGATTGATCTACTTTATAACCAATGATGTAAGGACTGATGGAAATCGGGCTCCTTGTATGTAATGTGAGTTAGCACAATATAAAATGGATTATCTTGTGTAGTCTGGTTACGCGTTTTACTAGGAGCACTAATACAACGAACTCTTACAACTTAAGATAAAAGAACTACGCGTGACCACCTCAATATTCCCCATGCCCTGGTTACACGTTTTACTAGAAGTTGATACAATGTAGTCTTCTAACTTTAGATAAACGAAAACCGCAATAAGCCCGCGAGCCGTGGCCACGCGAAATAGTATGAGCGCTCATACAACGAACTCGTCTAACTTTAAGTTAACATAGTTACGCGCAACCACCAAATGTATGAAACAGTGGTTACGCCAAACTATGTTTATGCGTTTATTTCAAAAACTATGTACTTTTACAAAAAAAAAGTAAATAAATATTATTCTTCACGTCTATTGAAACACAAAACACATATTAAAAATGACTTAACTCAATAAACTCACGAAATATATGAGTTTATTAGTTTTCACGCTCACCAAAAACTTTAAAGTCGATTTACTCAAAACTATGTTTTTTGAGATAGCAGAGATACGTCTGACACGGCAGAACTATAAAAGTTGCAAACAAAATATTTCTATCAAGAAAAGTGATAGTCATTTTTTCAGTTTACTTAACAAAGTTCTATTGTTTAAGCGTGGTTTTTCATTATACGTCTTAATGGCTGAAACAACTAAGTTATGATGATACAGTCATTATTGTACCGCATAAATTATTAACTATACATAAATATATTGGCTGAACACATACGCTAATCCACACACGCGTGCACTCGCGCACACACACACACACACACACACACACACACACACACACACACACACACACACACACACACACACACACACACACACACACACACACACACACACACACACACACACACACACACACACACACACACACACACACACACACACACACACACACACACACACACACACACACACACACACACACACACACACACACACACACACACACACACACACACACACACACACACACACACACACACACACACACACACACACACACACACACACACACACACACACACACACACACACACACACACACACACACACACACACACACACACACACACACACACACACACACACACACACATGTGTCCTTCATCACAAGCACAGTATTTAAGTATAAGTTAACCTAAACTATAAGTTAAAATTATAAATAGTTTATAAATAACATCATCATCATGTATACCAACAATATTTCCTAAATAAAAAAGACTGTTATATTTATAGAGGAGCGGGGCATCCTGATACAGGTTCATTCACCTAAAAGGAAGTCCCAACCACTGATGGCAATTTGTAGACTAAGCTTACAAGGAAATGAAACAATTTTCATTTTCATTTCATTTTCATTTTCATGGCGCTGTACACAATTACGCTTAGTATACTTCTGGTCAAAAGTGTTTCGTGATTCTATTTACATGAGAAAAATTGAAAGTTTGTACGGAACCCTCGGTGCGCGAATTAAACGAACTCGCACTTGACCGTTTTTTTACCCGCAAGTTCCGCAATCCGTGCGTTGCTTTTAACCAATTGAGCTACGGAAGCCTACCAGAACCTTGCAAATCTTTCCATTCCTTCCCTTATGTGGAAGTGTAACTTTTTCCATTTTTTCCTTTAATATAAAATTTGGAGTATCGCTCGCAGGCGTATCTGCATGTTAAAAAATCGGTTTTTTACTTTTCCCTGTTTGCAACGTGTTCAGTTTGGGTACGGGTGGTACGCCGTAGCCCGTAGCATTATTCTTCCCATATGTACGAGTATTAGGTAATATAATGTAGTTCGTTAGCGCACGCACCACGCAGCATACCGGGATTACCGGGTGTAATTATTTACGCGATACAAATAGTACATTACTACAGAGGCCGTGAAGTAAGGGGTTGCCGGCCGAATAGGATAGACGGCCGAACGTAGTGTGGACGGATAGTTAAGAGGCCGCCAACCCCTTTTCACGCCGAGGTATGTATACCTAGTGCTTTTCTCAAACATGCAATGAAATAATAATACAAACATGATGATGATGATGATTGTTTCATGTCGTAATGTGATAGGTTATTCAGTGCGTCGAGTATCGAGGAGGAACAAAAATTTGATTATTTTTGCGCTACGACACACGGTTTAGGAGATACAGATAAAAAGAAAAAAAAAATATTTTTTGTTCTTTTGTTTTTTTTTTGTTTTGTTTTTTTCTTTCTTTCTAGGGTCACCTAGAGGGGAACGAAATTTTTTTTTTTTGCGCTACGACGCATGGTTTAGGAGATGCAGCCATATAGTTTTTTTTTTTGTTTGGTTTTTTTTTTGTTTGGTTTTTTTTTTAAATAAAAATTAAGGGTCAGCTAGAGCGGAACGAACATTTTATTATTTTTGCGCTACGACGCATGGTTTAGGAGATACAGCCCCATAACTTTTTTTTTGGGTTTTTTTTAGCATGTTTAACCACTTATAAATATAGTACCATAGATTTTGTTTTTATTTTTTTATGTCGCAAGTATGCTTACAGAGAGAGTGGTCGTTGGCTGTATGTAATATTTCCTTTGTCAGTCTAATCTTAGTGAGCAAATTTAAAAAGTTAGCGCAGCGGACAATAGTGTACGTTTCATATACTAACTCCCTACTTCATGTCTTCATTTCGTGACATTAACGCATACATTTTGGACTATGTTTGAGAAATAGTACATTACTACAGAGGCCGTGAAGTAAGGGGTTGCCGGCCGAATAGAGGTTGCCGGCCGGATAGTTATGATATGAGGCCGCCAACCCCTTTTCACGCCGAGGTATGCATAGTGCTTTTCTCAAACATGCAATGAAATAATAATACAAACATGATGATGATGATGATGATTGTTTCATGTCGTAACGTGATAGGTTATTCAGTGCGTGGAGTATCGAGAAGGAACAAAAATTTGATTATTTTTGCGCTACGACGCACGGTTTAGGAGATACAGATGAAAAAAAATTAATAAAAAAATAGTACATTATTGTCGAGGCTCGGAAGTAGCTACTTGCTGGCTGAGGATTCGTTTTAAACGGACGACCTTGGGAGTCCGTTTAATTGAATCCGAAGCCAGCAAGTAGCCTTCCAGCCGAGTCATATATAGTGCTTTTCTCAAAAATGGCGCAATAATAACAAATATAATATAAATATTTAACAGAAGCAACGCTCTTATGTATATATTTTCACAGAAAAAAGTAAAAAGATTTGCTTTGCCGCCTTTTTATTTTTTTTAATTAAAAATAGAAGTGTATTTTTCTGCTGAAAATACGCCAACCTATTTGAGACACCTAAATAGTCGCAGTACCAACATTATAATAATAAGTACTGATCATCTGTTTGGCTGTTTAATGGACCTATGCCTTCATTTGATATGGCCACTTCAACTTTTAAAAAGTTTGGAACTCGACAAATAATGGAATTTGTATGCAACATTGCAGTCCCGAAATCGAGACTGCAATGTTTTTAACTTTTTAATTTTTTGACGGACCATAAACTACGCTCTTCGCGACCTACTTTTTAACCGGCAACGTCGACTTTGCCGTCCATTTTTGAGAATAGTACATTATTGTCGAGGCTCGGAAGTAGCTACTTGCTGGCTGAGGATTCGTTTTAAACGGACGATCTTGGGAGTCCGTTTAATCGAATCCGAAGCCAGCAAGTAGCCTTCCAACCGAGTCATATATAGTGCTTTTCTCAAAAATGGCGCAATAATTGCAAATATATATAATAGAAATATTTTACAGAAGCAACGTTCTTATGTATATATTTTCACAGAAAAAAGATAAGATTTGCTTTGCCGCCATTTTATTTTTTTAATTAAAAATGGAAGTGTATTTTTCTGCTGAAAATACGTGAACCTATTTGAGACACCTAAATAGTCGCGGTACCAACATTATAATAATAAGTACTGATCATCTATTTGGCTGTTTAATGGACCTATGCCTTCATTTGATATGGCCACTTTAACTTTTAAAAAGTTTGGAACTCGACAAATAATGGAATTTGTAGGCAACATTGCAGTCCCGAAATCGAGACTGCAATGTTTTTAACTTTTTAATTTTTTGACTGACCATAAACAACGCACTTCGCGACCTACTTTTTAACCGGCAACGTCGACTTTGCCGTCCATTTTTGAGAAAAATATATATACGCGACCTGTACGTGATAGACGTGCGCGCCGCCGCGCCGCGCCGCCGCCGCCGCCGGTAGTTTAAAATTCGCGCCGAACAAGCGACGCGAAAGAGTGTTTTTGGTTGCTGTATTGCTTTTTACAGCCAAAAGGTCCCGGCTGAGTGGAGGATTCATTTTTGTGCACGACAACTATAAAAGTTGCAAACAAAATATTTCTATCAAGAAAAGTGATAGTCATTTTTTCAGTTTACTTAACAAAGTTCTATTGTTTAAGCGTGGTTTTTCATTATACGTCTTAATATTGCAAAGTTGAAAAATCGCACGCCGGTGATTTTTTCGTGGCGCGCCGCCGCACGATTTTTTTAGACCGGCGCGCACGTCTAGTACGTGATAAAAAATATATAGAGCAAAACTGAAATTGCAAATAGTACATTATAGTACATATGGTCGCACTAGTGCGTAAAAGAGCACTTTTCGTGCATATGTCGAAAGTTTAAAGGGCCATATGTACTGTAAAACGTTGTACGATACACGTGCGAATAGGTAATTCGCAACTCGTGTCGATTTAAAATACTCCCTGCGGTCGTGTTTTAATTTATCGCCACTCGTTTCGGATTTCCTCTTTTCCGCACTTGTATCGTAAATAACTATTTCGATGCTAGTGCGGAAAGTATGTCATTACTTCACGAGTACCGAGATATCTGCAAGACTTGGGACGAGTGAAGAATGACATTTCCGCATGTGTATCGAATGACGTTTTTTAATTCAGTTGCGAAAAAAATAAGAAAAACAACAAGTAAGGAATAAAAACAATATCGAATGTTGCCTTTGGAAACTTAAAACATGCTTGCAGTAAGAAAAAACGCCTCTTCTTTGACAGGCGTTTCGGCAGCTATTCCTACCTCTACCTTCCATAATAGCTATTCCGTTCCATTCAGACAACTTATTAAGAACGGTTTTTCAATATTCAATATTAAAAAATAACCGTGTTATAATGATGAAGAGGTAAATAATAATATATGAAATATGTATATTTTTCGTATTCTTACATTAACAATAGGTTTTTATGTTGATTACGACGTTAAAAGGAAACTAATATTAACACTCATCAATAAGTAGTTATGAATAGGAACAAGTAAAAAAAAAAAAATGGAAAAGTGAAAAGCACTAGTTCGCAAAAACCAACTTTCCGCACGCTAAACAGCTACGTAAAGTAGCACTTTTTGAGCAACTGTATTAAATAATAAATTTTGGTGTCCCATACCTACTAAAATTCAATTCGACATTTTGACATGAGATGGTACACGATGTATGGAAACCAGAATATTTTTTTTGTGATTTCAGAGTTGCTGCTATAGAAAAAGTTGATCATATAAATGAGTAAAATCGCGTACCTGTACCTACATATATCTTGTATCACCTAAAAAGTCACCTTTTCCTCAACTCATAGTCATTTTACTTTTTCCTACCTGTTGACATAATTTTCTTAGGATGTTCTGCTAAATGTAAATACCTACATTTTGACTTACATCAGTATCGTGATGAACACGAAAGGATAATAGACCTGGTCCAGTAGATCTATTTACTGTCATAAGTGGTTCTTGCGTAGAATTTCTGCAAGTAAAAAAAAGATTGATTACCTTGTGTCAAGTGTGTAACGTGATTATCTCAAAAAACATGTCACTAAGCGCAACTTGCACCATCCCACTAACCCGGGGTTAACCGGTTAAACTGTTAACAAGGGTCAAATTGTATTAGTATATAACCATGGTAACTCCAGGTTTAACTGGTTAACGCCGGTTTAGTGAAATGGTGCAAGTGGGCCTAAAGTGTTTAACTGCGTATTAAGAGTATCTAATATAAGCAATGTTATCAGTTATCAGGTACAGTAGATATCGTGCGATAAGGTAGAAACACGTTACGCACCTGTGCTGGAGCGTGTTGAAGGAGTAGCAGAGTCCGCGCTCGGCGTCGACGGAGCGGAAGCGCGCGCAGCACGGGAACGCGACGCCGTTGAACTCGCACTCGCTCAGGAGCTCCGAGCAGCTCTTGTAGATCTAATAGTGCGCCAACACCACACTAAACAAACGAACAGCCGACGAACGCCAAACGAGATTTAACTTTATGGTTACAATAAGCCTTCGTTTGGAGTTCGTTGGCTCGCAACGTTAATTATGTAAATTTATTCAGTGTTCCTTTTTAATCTACTCTCAATCGCTAGATCATCATAACATAATTTAATCGGATTAGTGTTACGTGACCCGACTGATGCGCAATGTGATTGTATTTTAATGGAATAGTTACGTAATCAATTATCTGCCTCCAGGGCAGGTCGCAAGGCACCGTGGAGCCGCAAGGTACGCAAACCTCCTTTGTACAGGACCCTATTCTGTACAGCAAGTTCGTCAAATAGCGGCGATAGTTGTACGATAGTTTTTTGATCAGGGGACCTTTGAAAGAAAATCAATATACTATAGTGAGCTCAAGAACAACTACTTAAATCTAAAATTTGAAATTACAGAATAATTTCTGCTACATTCTCAGTGCATTGAAGGAACAACCTCAATTACTTAACAAATTAAATATGTATTAAATTAGGCGTAGGTAAGTAGTTTGTACACTAGGGCTTACCAAACTGAGCGCTATCCGTGAACTTCCTTTGAGCCGTCGCGGCATAAAACGTCTCACACACGGTGACAGCTGGGAAGGTAGTCGTCCAGAGAAGGTAGCGCGTTTCGGGGTTGTAGCTCAGTGCGGGGCTGTCGCGCGCCGCCCCCGTCGGCTTCAACAGCACGACCATGCAGCCCGCCGACGCGACCAGCACCGCCGCCCATAACCATCTGCCATTGCCAATGCCATGACTCAAACTAAGTTTTTATTACTTAAGTAGGTACATTTTGAAAAAATGTTTTCATATCTCATGCTCTGAAAGTGGGTCGTTGTTGTTCTAAAAAGTGCGCAGAAACTGAAACTTTTCTGCTCTAGTGCAGAAAAGTATTGTACTCCTCTGCGTTCCCGTCCCACGAGCAACAGAATAAAAAAATAGTGTCTTTATTTCCCCGCATGGAACAATTGATAATTGTTGTAATTTTGCATATCCCGCATTGAATCGTTTTTTACCAAAAATGATGTAAGTAAATTGTAAAAATAAATTATTCTTGGATTTTCCACTTTTTTGTTGGATTGTATTTACTCGATATCATAAGGCCAAAAGGAATACACCAAAAAAAATTTTTTTTAAACCATACACTTGCGTAAATGAGCAAAGGCAGTATCATACAGCCATCAGCAGCACGCACACGTTTGTACGATAATAAAGTTATTTATCACTATATTCGTGAAAATAAAATAAAATAAAATATAAAAATTGCTAAATTTATTCATTAAATTGTTATTTAATTTATAAATTTCTTTAAATACTTTTATTATGTTGGCTAAATGACTGGGATGCCGTTGACTATTGGGAGTTTTAGAACGAAAAAATTAAAAAGTAAATAAGAGGCAATCCCGCTGATTTTGATACTATAATAACCAAATCATTTTAAAATTACTGCAGTTTGTTTAAATATGTGTGTTTTCGTAAATATTGCAATCTAAATGTTTTTCGCTAGGGGTTATTTATCTTCACACATGTAGTCTCCGATTGCAAGTAAGTCCTTAGGAAAAAAATCATGGCCGCAGGTCTGTTAGGTAGTACCAGTAGTACCAAGAGGATATAATAAGATAGAGCGGTACTGTCATAGTAGATTTTGTAACCACAGTAAATTCACTGCCATCTATCGACACACTTTAAAACTAAAAATAAAGTTTTATAAAAATGCGATAAAATGTATTTAAATATAGATATATTAAATATATTAATAACGGGTCACTCACGTATTCGCGGAGGAGTCGCGGAGGGTTGCGGCTTGCGGCCCGCAGTCTGCGCCGGCCCGTCACCGTCGATGCAAGCTCCTGATGACGCTACTCGGTACGGAGTGAAACATGTCGAGCGTTTTCGATTTAAAATACGTGAGTGACCCGTTATTAATATATTTAATATGCCTGTGTCTCACGGAAGTTTTGTTAAATATGGATAAATGATTTTTTTTATTTGCATTAATTATTTTTATGATTTTGACCCATGTTCTTTCACTGATATGCGTTAAAATTGTTAAATAACAAACGAAACCGTCAACGCCATCTACAGTACACCAAAATGACACAACGACAGTAGGCCAAAGCTAGTAGCGCCCTCTGATCGAGAATCAAATTTTCTTGATTTTCGAGGCACGTTTTTTCCTTAGACTGTATCCATCTATTACGGAGTTATATCTTTCTTTGGTAGTACGTAGTACTTTAGTTACTGATTTAGCAAAATTGCCTTGTCTTGTTTTGTTTCCTCGCATTCGATATGAAAAGTAGAGTGTTTAACTCGAGTGAAAGGCACGATTTCCGAAATGAAATGAAAATGCAGAAATGGGTGCCTTTCAACTCTTGGTTAACAATCAACTATTTAAGGTCCTTTATCAAAATGAACTGAAATGATTATAGGTACCGGGTGTTTCCTGTAACAGGAGCATTAAATTAAACTGGAGGCTGTACTCCTCAAACTGACCAACATTTGTTCAGCAACTTTTTAAAATTATGAAAATTTTAGATTATACCTTTTTCATACTAATTAAATATTATTTTCAGTATACGCTGCCATCTGTGTGTTTGACGTTGCTTGTCACCCTTTAAACATAACAAATTTTGCAATACATTGCTTCTTAAAATAAACTTTAAAGTGTAATAAAAATCAAAACACAAGTTATTTTTAAAAGTTGCTGAACAAATGTTGGTCAGTTTGAGGTGTACAGCCTCCAGTTTAATTTAATGCTCCTGTTACAGGAAACACCCGGTATACTGTTGATTTTGAAGTGGCACGATTTTTTTAACAGTGAATAAACTTGAGGTCTTCTGTTTCTCTTGCTTAGGCCCGCGACTTCGTCTGTGTACAATGATGATTTTCGTCGTCACGTCACTCGAACCATGATGCGGTGTTGCGATGTGAGGCTCAGTGAGGCTTTCGCCAGGAATAACTTTGCAGTTAGACACTTTGCCGATTTGGCTCCTTCTTATGAGCAGGTAGTCTATCTGGGTGGAGTGTGACCCACTCTTGTAGGTATGAGGTGCTCAGGTTTCTTTTGGAAGAAAGTGTTCTCTGCGTTTGTACGACTTTAGCCGTAGCCACAGTTTATTTCTGGCTTTCTTATAGAATAATCCTATGGGACACAGTACAGACGCTCCCTTTCTTTTTACTTTACAAAAAAACTTATCCGCATACTCGTAAACATTAAACAAACTGATAGTTGTAAACCTCATTTTAAAGAACACAAAATGCTTACCTACCTATCGCAAACATTTATATTATTTGTCCGCAAACATTCAGAATTATATATCAAACGTGAAGATGTACAGCTAACTTATACCTACACTAAGAAAAAAAAACAACGTGAATGCCACCACCCTCCAGATTAAAACTCCATTCGTCTGGCCCATTATCCATTATCGATGTCCATAAAGCTAAACTACCACAAAATATAAAGGAAGAAAATAAAGAACATCTGTTTGTAAGAAAATTAAAAGAAACCCTTATTAACAAGAGCTGTCGAAGAATATTTAAATGATAAGTTTTAACAAAGAGGGATATAATAAGATAGAGCGGTACTGTCATAGTAAATTTTGTAACCACTGTAAATTCCCTGCCATCTATCGACATACTTTAAAACTAAAAATGAAGATTTATAAAAATACGTTAAAATGTATTTAAATATGGATAAATGTTTTTTTTATTTGCATTAATTGTTTTTATGATTTTGACCCATGTTCTTTCATTTATATGCGTTAAAATTGTTAAATAACAAACAAAACCGTCAACGCCATCTATACGTCAGTAGGCCAAAGCTAGTAGCGCCCTCTAAACGAGAATCAAATTTTCTTGATTTTCGAGGCACGTTTTTTCCTTAGACTGTATCCATCTATTACGGAGTTATATCTATCTTTGGTTTTAAGATGTACCTAATAAGGTACAATTTAACATTTTATTTGTATTAGGTATAAGTTAGGTTAAATATTGCAAGGCTCATGTTTGAAACTACTCATTTATAGAGGCCGGTGTCGATTTTAGTAGCAAAAATGTAAAATTGATAGATTTAGTCGGTGAAATTGTACACCTTTTGTTACCTAATTGAAATAACAAGTACTAGTTTCTATTAGCACGTCTTCTTATCTTACCTTTTATCAGATCAATTTTTTGAAAACAGACTCACTAAATTAGTAATGTTTGCTTTTCTGATGGACGTTTAGGTAAACGCGCGTAAAGCACTGATTTTGTCGCTCTTATTTGTAAATTTCGTAAAGTTTGGACTGCTAAACATAGTAATTTTGTATTACACATATCCTGTACTTGACGTTTGTCAGACTACATTTTTATTATTATGACTTTGAAGTAGTGTAAATGAAAGTTAGACGAAATCAATTTTCTCCAGAAATTGCTTCAAAACAAGTGACAATTTCTCTGAAAATCGACTTAATATCGACGTAATTTTGATACTTAAACAATCTACAACATTTGCTGAAACTATTCTTATACATCAATTTGTATAATTTACCACCATAAATTTTTGATGAATTTTTAAAAACTGTCCCTTCTTTTCATATATTACCGGTGACGCACGCTCGCGACCTCATTATTAAAAGGCAAGATGAGAAGACGTGCTAATAGAAACCAATACTTGTTATTTAGATATTACGTAACAAAACGTGTATAATTTTAACGACTAAATCTATCAATTTTAAATTTTTGCTCCAAAATCGACTACGGCCTCTTATATCCATATGCACAACATGATACTTGAACTTTTTACCTTTTCGGTACGGAACCCTAAAAAGTATCGACTTTACTATACTTACTTGACCAGAATATTTTTGCTCCTCACTAAATGTTTGAAGCCATTAATATTACTGTTCCACACAAAAAACGAAAGCCTCTGTTGAAGCACTGCCCTAGTCCTCATAAAATAATTATTAAACTTCATCGTTTCGCACAATGCAGCTCCGACAGTGACGATGACGCGGCTCAACACTGGGCAAGAGTTATTTGACTATTGTTATACCTATGTACTTGACAGTGCAATTTTACTAAGTGACAGCAAATATGAATAAAATATAATTATGTAATATTAATAAATTGGTGTACTTTTAAAGTGATTGCATGTGACACAAAATGCAACAGTTTGGCGTTTAGGTGTGGTGTAGCGTGGTAGAAAAATGGTGATATGTCTAATATAGGTAGATATTATTTCATTTAGGTACCAATATTTTGGATACCTACCCGATAGACTAAGAGGCAGCAACGAAATCGCTCTTGTTGTAGGTCTACCGTTTAACCGAGGTGGTTGATTGGTAAGATGTTAAATTATGGTCAGCTATGGACTGGCTGACTGCATGAAGCTGATTTGTATTGAATATGCTAAGCAAGTAAAAACCGGCCAAGTGCGAGTCGGACTCGCGCACCGAGGGTTCCGTACTTTTTTTGCTTTTTATATTCGAGTTGATTGAATGAAAGGTAAATTGCGGTTTACGATTTATGACGTATTAAACAAAAACTACTTACTAGATCTCGTTCAAACCAATTTTCGGTGGAAGTAAATGGTAATGTACATCATATATTTTTTTAGTTTTATCATTCTCTTATTTTAGGAGTTACAGGGGGGGGGACATTTTACCACTTTGGGAGTGTCTCGCGCAAATAATTCAGTTTAGAAAAAAATGATATTAGAAACCTCAATATCTTTTTTGAAGACTATCCCTAATATCCCACACGTATGGGTTTGATGAAATTTTTTTTTTGACTCAGTTCTAAGTACGGGGAACCCCCAAAATTTATGATTCTTTTTTCTATTTTTATGTGAAAATCTTAATGCGGACAGACAGACATGACGAATCCATAAGGGTTCCGTTTTTTGCCATTTGGCTACGGAACCCTAATAATTGGGTATATGAACTAGTTTTAGTCTCGAAACTCAGCTACCTTGTACCTACTTGAAAATCACCGCGCAACTTCTTTTTCTCAAACATGCTATGTAATATTGATATTACGTTCTTTATATTAGGCTGGGAAGTATCACGTCTCAGGCGCGGCTAGAAGAGAGGTCGGGAAGTGGCTTTTTTTTAATTTCCATTTCACGTATATTTGTGACACAACATCATGGCATTCAGCCATACAAAAAACTATAACCAATATTTGCTTTTTGGCATGGAGACTATATAAAGGAGCCAAATCTCTATGTATGAAAAGTGTCCATCAAAAAACAGTAATTAGGCGGCGCCACACTACACCGAAATACTACCAAAAACAACCTACGTAATTTGGTCGGGTTATTTGTTGCCTTATATTATGGTTCATGTTATACTCATATCCCAGAGCCTAACAACTAGCGCCACCGGAGAGATTAGGAACTATTATTTACAGCTGAAAGCTGGTCACTTTTGCAATAGTTCTGCCATAAGAGATTGTCGTCCTTTCTATTCCGTCCATACTTTTTGGTTCGGAATGACATTCTGCCAATACGACTATAAAAAAAACAATAAACGATATTTTTTGATATATTTTGCAGTTTTATTTGTATAGAATTTCCAAAAAAATCATAAATAAAACATTATTAACAAATTCCAATAATATTGAATTGCAAATTTATAGTTGGTCAAACCAAATTGGCAGTAAATAAGAACAAAAAAAACTATACTATCCTTTTCTTTCGGGTGCTAGTACTAGTGTAAGATAAAGATAGTATGATTCTCTCTGTCTATGTTTCAAATAAGAGTCCTTTGACAAACTATAATTACAAATACAGATTTAAAATATTTTATTTAAATATAAGCGGTAAAAATGTCTACTCAAACACGCGTAGGTATTTTTTTAATCGTTTTGGAGGTAAAGTTGAACATTTTTCATTCTGTAATTCTATTTCATTGGATTTATTGTGCGTTGTTGATTGTGTTATTTAATATGAGTTTCGACGAAAATATTAAATGAAAAGTCAAAAGCATTTATTTGTTCAACATAGGCAAGGTACATACATAAGTACAGGTCTCACATAATCATTGTATCACTATGTTGTGCCGTAAGGCGTACAATTTTCCATTTATGGACTGTGGCTTCATGCTGAGCACAGTTAACATTACTTATCAAAATCATCTAACTAAAATTCACTTACACTATAATATGCTTTGTCAATTAAAAATTTAAATAACTTACTTTTAAAACTAATCATGTCATCTGTATTTCTTAGCTCATTTGGAATTTTATTAAAAAAAATTGGAGCCATTCCAAATATACTTTTTCTAAATAACGCCGTTTTGGAAGGCAACGAATTGATTTTGTTAGGAATACCTGTTAATTATATTTCATGTTTAAGGCAACGATGTATGTGAAGCATAATATCAACATAAAAAACTATGGAATCTTAGTTAAGTATGTGGCTAAAACTACAGACGGATGCAAGGCGAAAAAAATCAGATACATAAATATATCTTGAAAATTTGTGTAATAAATTGATAAACTACATGTGTAAAATATACGACACGTGTGATAAAGATACGCATAAGTGGTACTTATATTTTGTGCCTCGTTTACTTTTAGTTAAAAACTAATAAAACTTTAATTTCGTGGAGGTTTCTTTATTTATTTCATTGCATGTTTGAGAAAAGCACTATACATACATCGGCGTGGAAAGGGGTTGTCGGCCTCATAACTATCCGGCCTCACTACGTTCGGCCGTATATATATATATATGCATTCGGCCGGCAACCCCTTACTTCCCAGCCTCCGTAGTAATTATATCTATCTTTGGTAGTAATGTACTATTTTAATACAGTTTCTCAAAAAGTGCTACTTTACGTAGCTGTTTAGCGTGCGGAAAGTTGGTTTTCGCGAACAAGTGCTTTTCACTTTTCCAATTTTTTTAAATTTATTCTTGTTCCAATTCATGACTACTTATTGATGAGTGTTAATTTCCTTTAAACGTCGTAATGAACATAAAAACCTACTGCTAATGTAAGAATACGAAAAATATACATATTTCATATTTTATTACATATCTCTTCATCATTATAACACGTCTATTTTGTTATATTAAATATTGAAAAACCGTTCTTAATAAGTTGTCTGGATGGAACGGAACGCCTGTCAAAGAAGAGGCGTTTTTCTTTCTGCTTTAAGTTTCCAAAGGCAACATTCGATATTGTTTTCATAAATGTACGATACACAAATAATCGTAATTAATGATATTTGGGTAATAATAGTACAATGTTTTATATTTACAATTGTTACTGTCTTATAGAACATGCATTTAAAAAAACTTTCATTGAAGTGGGTTCAATAATAATAACACCCAGCTAAAAACACACCTCTTCATAATGTCAAAGTCAATGATGTCACATAATTAATAATATAAAAGTTTCGAATTCCTTACTTGTTTTTCTTATTTTTTCGCAACTGTATTAAAAAAGTCGTTCGATACACGCGAGGAAATGTCATTCTTCACTCGTCCCGAGTCTTGGCAAGATATCTCGGTACTCGTGAGGTAATGTGTAATGACATACTGACATACTTTCTACTATTTTAATACAGTTGCTCAAAAGTGCTACTTTACGTAGCTGTTTAGCGTGCGGAAAGCACTAGGCTTTTTACTTTCCAATTTTTTCAAATTTATACTTGTTCCAATTCACGACTACTTATTGATGAGTTTAACACTCATTAGTTTCCTTTAAACGTCGTAATCTACATAAAACCCTACTATTAATGTAGAAATACGAAAAATATACATATTTCATATTTTATTACTTATCAACGTTTATTTTTTAATATTGAATATAGGCTATTTGACTAATTTTTGAAAATGGTTTTAATTGATTGTTTATGACTTAATAATTACACTACATTGATATTTCCGTGAAATTTCCTGTATTAAATATAAAAAAACAATGTTAAAGTTTATTTATTTTGAACGCGCCTTAAACGCTGTTTTTGCAAAGGGGCTAATCACGTGACACGTGTGACGTCACACGCGAGTAAACTCAGTCAATGACCTTAGTAAATCTTATGGTTTATGTGCATTGAATTGATTATTTCACTGTAAAATGGTATATAAATGGTGTATAGTGCCGCAATGTTCAAGTACGACTATAAAAAATCCAGATAAATTGTGTTTCCGTTCCAACGAATCCCAAAAAAAGAAAAATGTGGTTAAAACTAGCGCGAAGAGACCCAAAGAGCATTTTAGCGCATACAAATGTTTTTATGTGTGAAGACCACTTCGATGTAAGTAATATTTAACTGTAAATAAATATGGTAGTTAAAGCAGCGGATTTTGTTGTATTTAACGAAACAAGATCTAGGTATTTAATGTATTACTACATAACCTCATAACATAGCTCTTTCAGCATTAGTAGGTAGTTAGTAGCATCCTTTTTATTTCAAACTAAAGTGCAGTATGGAGATACTATTCTCGTCATCGTATTCTATATATATATCGTCGTCGTATTCGTATCATCGAAATCGAAATGTTCGTAAATAAACAATTTCTACGTATACTCACACAGCTGTTTTTACATTTCTAAGTTCCGCAGCATAGTAATCCGGATTATCTTTAAAGAAAAGTGCAACCATTAATGCGTCTATGTCTGGTAGGTTGCCGCTATCAGCTTTCACATATTTCGGCTCCATTTTGAGATTCTTATGAATATTGTGTTACTAGATATACGGATAAATCGGAATATATCAGAAAACTGTGGAACAATAACTAAAATTAACTAAATACAAATAAAACAGTTACAACACTCAAGGCAATCAAGAATGTTTACCCGCGTGTGACGTCATCCGAGCGTTGACCAATCACAGAGCGTTCACGTCCCTGATGAAATTTCAAAAAATATTAAATTTTCTTTCGTTTATTTTCCAAAAACTAAACATATTTTACATTCAAATATAGTGAAATATACTTTATTAGTTTATTATCTTTCAGGATGACAGCAATTCGTTATATATTTTTAATGTTGTCAAATACCCTATTGAAAAACCGTTTTTAAGCGTGAGCTTACGCGGGGCTCCTATTTCTGCGTGGTTTGTCCTTCGGACACCTAAAGAAACCTGACGAACCTAACCTATATACCTACTATTGCAATAAATCTTTATCTATGATTAGTTTCTTTTATAAAACCGTTACTTCTACTGGAGGGGGCTCCTCTCCTTCGATCTCCTCTTTTATACGGGTTTGTGTGGTTATGATTATGACTAAAGTAATATTTGCTTCATGGGTTCCTCACAACCATACAAGCTGGATGCAAGGGTCTTCCGCTCACATGACTTAACATTGGCGACAAAAATCTCCATATATATGGCTGTTGTGCTTCCTAACATCTTGTACTCTTCTGAAACGTGGACCGTATACCGTCATCACATCCGTACATTAGACCGTTTCCACCTACAATGTCTTCGCAAAATCTTAAAGATCAGCTGTTCCGATCGCGTACGGAACTCCAAAGTTTTGCGAAAAGCCAAAGTGGGTGGAATCGAAGTTTATATTATGCGACGACAACTTCGTTGGGGCGGCCACGTTTCAAGGAGAGGGTCGGGTGGCTAGGCGCATCTTTTACTCGGAGCTGGAGGAGGGCAAGCGAAAGCACGGCGGACAACTTCTCAGGTATAAACATGTGCTTAAGCGCCACATGAGAACTGCAACATTGACCCGCTTCTGTGGTAGAAGCAGGAAGCGGACCGCCCTGTATGGTAGAAGAGCCGGCAGTAAAGTTTCGAACCAACGTGATACCGCGATGAGATGCACAATGGTTTCCCATAAAACTGATGCTAAGTCCGAATTTGATAGTCTGCCACGGCGGAACTAGCCGAAAGTACAAAAAAAATAGCCACTTCCGGTGCGAAAAAGGGGGGGTCATTTAACCCATCTGATACTGCAATAAAAGCTATGGCATCAGTTAGAAATTTACTGGTAGATACAGAAAAGCGAAATCTGCCAGTATGATTCCTGCCGGAAGTGCTTGGCATACGCTCTCAAAGGTGACCATCGGGACCCCTAAATTAACCCATCTGATACCAGCACGAAACCAATTCCAGTCGGTAGATATGAACCTTCTCTTCAGGAATATATAAGTCTGCCAGGGCGCTTTCAGCCGAAACACCTTGACATACGAGATTATGTGAGCAATATCCGTGGAACCCGTATTTTGGAATTGTACAGATTACAGACATTTTAATTATTGCAGGCTTATGATTTATTACCTAATGCTTATATTTGTATATTTTTATGCCATTAATAACATATATTTCAAATTTATTAATATACACAATATAATTTGGGCATTAATTTAATACCTGCTTACGGCTTTGTACTTCTTTGTTTGCCTTATAAAGGTGCTAACAAATTAGCTACCGATATCTTTACAGTTGATAGTACTCGGCTCCTGAAGTATATGTAAGTATAAAACATTATAGGTTTTATGATGTTATTTTGAGAAAATTGGAAAACAAATTTGCTTTGTAAAAAAAACTCTGTTAATGAGATAATTAAATGAGACCTCATTGAACAGATTCTAAAACCTCTTTTAAATATAAAACTTAACTGGCCACTTCACGCTGATAAATCAAATGTCACGTTGACAATGACATTTAAGACAAACAAGCAGTTAAATACATGATGATTATTTTTTAGATAGAATTATAGTTTATTTATTTTGTTCGGTAAATAAAATAAAAATTATGAGAAACTTTCTTAATTTCTATTAAAAGTTAATTGTTCTAGTGTAAAGTACCAACCATCTCGTAAAATTTCTGTAGCTAATTTGTTAGCACCTTATATATAAATAATACAATAATTTCAAATTACAATATCCTTTATTTACCAAAATGAACAAAATTATTATTATTACATACTTATTGTAAACGGGTGTAAAAAGACAGGATTTTCAACGTCAAGGACGATTTTTACCAATAATCCAAATATGAACATTTTAAATCATTTTTAGGGTTCCGGACCCAAAGGGTAAAAACGGGACCCTATTACTAAGACTCCAATAGATTACATTCTGTTTTTTATTCCGTAATCCGTAGACTAAAATGACATTTCATGTGGTACTAAGAAATGTCATGTCTTACATAGGTATGAAACGTCATTTTAGTCTACGGAATAAAAAAACAGACCTTAGTTATCTCAATTTGTAGTGTTATAAAACAACACCCTGAATGTTAAACTACGTCAGTTTTGCGTCAACGTCAAGAAATGTAGGGGAGAGGTGGGCATGACGGGATACTTAATGTTTCAAGTCCAATAAAACTGAAAATGCTATTTTTTTAAGTTTTTGTTATTTTTATTTTTATCTTTGGTAATCAGTCTTTCATAATCAACACTTACTAGGAACTCTCTAGTTAGATAATTAAATTAAAAATAAATTAAAATGGCCAAAAGTGCCTTCTCTCCATCTTGCCCCCAAGTATGGTAAGATGGGGACCCCTACGGGACAAGATAAGAATGATTCATATAAATATTATATTTAGGGCCTAAACAAAACTAAAATTTTTGGCTTTTGGGTCCATCGTCTGATAACTTCTCACGAACTGTTTTACTTTTATTTCTTAAGTCGTCTGAGAAACAGAAAATGTGTTTACAGCTAACATGTACCCCATCTTCCCTTGTTAATTTTATTGTTTGTTGGGTTAATTTTATTGTTTGTAAAAATTGACATGTAAAAGTGCCCCTGTGGCCTATTTGCTGAATAAATGTTTGATGTTGATGTTGATGTTGAAGAATAAATAAATTCAAATCCGCAATTCTTCATCAGTTTATCACTAAAACTACGGCCGTCAAGATGTACCCCATCTTGCCCCATCTGCCTAATGAAATTCGAGTTTTTTGTAAAATAAACCGTACTTGAAACCAAACAAGTCCTTAGCTGTTGGCGTGATTGCTGGGCCATAGGAATAAATTAACAGTATATATGTGCTGGCGATAATAAGGAAACAAACGCAAACCAAATAAAACACAAAAACCGGCCAAGTGCGAGTCGGACTCGCGCACGTAAGGTTCCGTACCATAATACCATTACGCAAAAAATGGCAAAAAAGTCACGTTTGTTGTATGGGAACCCCACTTAAATATTTATTTTATTATGTTTTTAGAATCATTTATTCATCAATTGTGCATTACAGGTAATGAATACAGGTGTTATAAACAATTAGTTTTAGTTTGTTATAACGGCAACAGAAATACATCATCTGTGAAAATTTCATCTGTCTAGCTATCACGGTTGATGAGATACAGCCTGGTGACAGACGGACAGACAGACAGACAGAAAGCGGAGTCTTAGTTATAGGGTCCCGTTTTTACCCTTTGGGTACAGAACCCTAAAAATAACAAGGAATATGGCAAAAACAGTTTTTTTGCAAATAAATAATTAACGACACCATTTGTCTAGCCGGTCACTGTGCGAACTGATTGCTATGATGCCGACGCATCGTCATGCGTTAACGGGATTCTGATGGTTGGTCAGTCGTGTCGCCATAAAAGCCGCTACCCCGTCTTACTCGTCTTGCCCCTCTCTCCTCTACATAAGATAGTGATTAGATACACCAAATAGGTGAAAAAACGCCTCAAGCGTAAAAGAAACCACCAAAAATCATTTTATGTCGCATTACAAGCCTGATTTAGCTATGAATACTAATACCCCCTTATTCGTAAAACTTTACGAGCCTGAATTAGTTAAATTATGTTTTATCCTTTTCTTACAAATACATAAGTCAAAATGACAGACAAAGACAAACGATTCATATAGCTAATTCAATGACTATTAATCATATTAATCACATTATTTAATTTATTTTAACTAAATTTATTATAAATATGTGTTATTAATAACGTAATAATATACAAATATAAGCATAGAGTAATAAATTAATAAGCCTGCAGTATTTGAAATGTCCGTAATATGTACAATTCCAAAATACGGGTTATACGGGTACCACGGATGTTGCGCCACATAATCTCGTATGTCAAGGTGTTTCGGCTGAAAGCGCCCTGGCAGACTTATATATTCCTGAAGAGAAGGTTCATATCTACCGACTGGAATTGGTTTCATGCTGGTATCAGATGGGTTAATTTAGGGGTCCTGATGGTCACCTTTGAGAGCGTATGCCAAGCACTTCCGGCGGGAATCATACTGGCAGATTTCGCTTTTCTGTATCTACCAGTAAATTTCTAACTGATGCCATAGCTTTTATTGCAGTATCAGATGGGTTAAATGACCCCCCCTTTTTCGCACCGGAAGTAGCTATTTTTTTTGTACTTTCGGCTAGTTCCGCCGTGGCAGACTATCAAATTCGGACTTAGCATCAGTTTTATGGGAAACAATTGTGCATCTCATCGCGGTATCACGTTGGTTCGAAACTTTACTGCCGGCTCTCCAACCAGTATGGAGATCTTTTGTCTTTAAGCAAACTAATGACTAAATCCCGTCGACTTGTGGAACTCGATATCAGACGGGATGGGCTGCCCGCCCACCAGCGGCTATTACGTATATAGGTAATTACGTCAATGGTGTGCTTTCCTGCCCGTCATGTGCACGGGTCTTCGCAAATAAAATCGTCTACGCGAGCCACATGCGAGCACACGAACGTATACAACAACGGAACTGAAACAGTCGCCGTGGCCTAAACCGGCCGGGAGAGTATATATATATATACATATTTATTATTCATGCTTTGTAATATTTATGAAAAAAACATATTATGACCACTAAATATATGACTTAATTTTTTATGTCTATATTAATACTATGCACTGCAATACTTCGAACGAAAAACAATTATGGGTATCAAACAGATGACTTAAAATTGCAAATTAAATTAATGGCCATAAAAACTATGACATAACTCATTTAGGACGAAAACCCAGTTATACTCAGGAATAATTCTGACTAAAGATTTTTATGACACAATTTTATGCATAAAATGTAATGACATAAAAATATGACAAAAGTTGTTATGCGACCAGGGTCCCATTGCAGTGCATTGTTTTAGAAATAGACGTAATAAAACGGGTCGTTAAAATGAAAAGCAGTTATTTGAAAATTAAATTTGTAATATGCTATTTTATATGATTAGATATAATATTAAACTTGCTATCATATTTACATTTAGGTACAAGCTTAGTCATGTTCATTTTTCACCAATTTGGACCAGCTCGGTGAGTTAATTTTATAGTAGGTAACATGAGCATATTAGTAAGGCATATTTTCTAGTACCTATAAACTTATTTATGTACAAAATTAATTAAAATATGTATATGTTGAATCGTTTTGGCGGGTAAACCGAATTGAGTGACTTTGCCTTGAAAAGATAACAGACAGAGGGAAGGAAACACATACAATAATCAGCATCAAACAGAACAAGAAGTCCTTTCGCATTTATAAAATATCAGCGGCGAGTTGCATCAACAATACATATTTACCGGACTGGCTGACCGTAAATATTGCGCCGACAGAACTGTCAAATTAAGTACATACTTTACCATAAATTAACTGAATTTTGGGCAGGTCTGCCGCGTACGTTTCAAATGTCTAGTTCGAATTAATTTTCCACCAATTGAACCAGGATTTTTTGGTGGTAGGGGTGTCTATGATGTTGCGAGCGGTGGTAGGATCGGGGTCCGCGTAGTCGGGCGCGCGCGACGTTGGCGGGCGCCGCGTGCCCGCGCCGAACCCCGCCAGCTGGAAGCCCTCGCGCAGGTCCTTCAACAGGTGCTGCGCCGGCTGCCGCCGCTCCGACTCAGACGCTGAAAGACCATCAAAATTAATAGAGTAAGGGTCGGTTGCACCAACTGTTTGTAATCGTTAAAGAGTTCGCTAAATTGTATTGTATGGAAAGTTTCATAGTAAACCGCCGCGGCGCGCCGGGTGACGTTGATCAGTCTGTCAAGTGCGGATGGTGCAACTGGCACTAAGTACGTCTACGCTAATATAAGTCGCCCGCCAAGTTTTACGTCAAGTATGGCGCGTTTTAGAGTCCTTACTCCTACAAACGAGCGTATAGGAAAACACATACGGAACGCGTTTCTATTACCCATTTCAGTGGCCAGCTACGGATTTGGTTTTAAGTGGTTTTAACGTGAACTGTAGGTACTAAATCCGAGTGCCTAGCCAAGATGCCAGTCGTTCGTTCCGAAGCGAACAATAGCGTAATCTCTCTCTATCACTCTGCCATATTAGTGCGACAGAGACAGTTACGTTTCGTTTACTACGGAGCGTAAACGGTTGGCATCTTGGCTAGGCACCCTGGTCATTTGGAAAGCGAAAGACATACGGAACGCGTTTCTATTACCAATTTCAGAGGCCAGCTGCAGATTTGGTTTTAATGTAAACTATAGGTACCTGAACGGTTGGCATCTTGGCTAGGCACCCTGGTCATCTCTGGGTACAAGTATGTATATTTTCTTAACATATTAAACTGAATTTACTACTACCATGCATATAAAATGAAATAAAAGAGTGGCTATAACAATAAAAATAATGTTACTTGCTACTGAAATCGACAACGATCAAGATTATTCTTCTCTGCGTTCAAAACGCGTTATAGTTGCCGGCACTTGCGTACCGCGCGTCAACGCCATCTATTGAGTGTTATTTCGTGAAATCGGTACTGTTATACACGTTTTTACTTATCTCGTTGATACTTACGACAATAGGGAACCCTCTCAGTTGTCAGCACAAAGTAAGGGCCTTGTGCCCTAGGCAAGTCCTTCCCGCCGATGGCATTGATGCCCATCTCAGAGCAGGACCCGGTGAAGTCGCACGCTGCGCGGAGGCACGACTCCACCCTGTAAGATTCGACTGTCTCAGTACTACAACATGCATAAACTAACTATACATAATTATATAGACCTTGTTGCAACAAAGTTTTCTTAATTAACCGGTTAACTAGGTATTTCAACGATAATGCGCAGAGCATTATCGTTGAAATACCTAGTTAACATTATTAGAAAAACAAGCGTTGACACTTTTTCATAACATTAGGTACCTATTTGATGTTTCACATCGACAAATAGGTGGTTTAAAACAGAGAATTTTAAGAAACAACCTTAAAGCTAACACACTCGTTAATTTCAATTCATAACACTGTTTGATATAATTATGACGATATCAGCCTGTCAGTTAGAACAAAAATATGACAGTTCCGAACAACCGACAGGCCGATATCATCCGGCTGACTGGTAATCAGTGGGCCCCTTAAGAGTAACAATCAATATTATTCACTGTGGACATGATATTTTAAACTGCAAAGCGAAAATAGTACATTTCGATGCTAGTGCGGAAAGTATGTCATTACTTCACGAGTACCGAGATATCTTGCCACGAGTCGTAGGCGAGTGGCAAGACTCGCGACGAGTGAAGAATGACATATCCGCACGTGTATCGAACCACGTTTTTTAATACAGTTGCGAAAAAATAAGAAAAGCAACAAGTATTAAGGAATGGAATTCGAAACTTTTTATATTATTAATTCTGTGACATCATTGACTTTGACATTATGAACAGGTGTTTTTCTAGCTTTTATTCGACTAGAATAGATTTTGTTTTTATTATTGAACCCAGTAGCACTTTTTGAGCAACTGTATAAAAAACAATTGTGTCAGATGTTTCTACTTATATTTGACTTTGACATTCATTAAACACAAGTCTGACAAAAAAATATTACCAAATACGAGTCTGATAAGGACAAGCACCTCAGAAACAAAATACTTCTTATAAAAAAATAAAATAAAAAAAAACAAGTAAAAATTCAATCACCGTCTCTGAGAAAGGAAATGACAAAGAAAAAAATAACTGGGTACACAATACACTGCACTTTTCTTTGTCAATCGTCAAAGAAGGAATTCATTCCACACTAGCACACTACAAAAACGCCAATAACAAAATACTGTGTAGAATCCAATACCTTTTGACTTTTACCATTATCGCGGTGCTCAGCAAAAAAGTAGCTCTTTGATTTAACTCTTGATGTAATGTAACCTCATAACTATAATATAAGTACCTAACTCCTAATATGCATTTAATCTCACTGGTTGTAGGAACACGGATTTTACTTGGGTTTCGCCTGTGTGAAACAATTAGATACCTAAGTAAAAAATACTAATTTCAATTAACACACAAAATATGGGAACACCAAAGCACCTTGTGATATATTAACACACATAGATATAGCACAACTGAGTTCCTTGATGAGATGGAAATATAATGATATTAATACTTATTAACAATTCAAGTTACCCTTCGTAGGATAAGTTCCAGCGATGTGCCCTAAACGAGCAGTTGTTGGTGAGCAGAGACTCGGTAAAGAGCAGGTACGCTCGCCCGTGGCTGCAAATCGCTTGCTGCAAATCTGGATAACATTCACGAACATTTTACTTGATATTCCTGTATATACTCTACCCGTCACATTAATTATGCCAGTGTCGACGTGAAGGTTAGACAGAACTGATATTAGATAATAAATAATAATACTAATAGTACTAGCGGTTACGGCGATATTTGCATCGAAAGCTGCACTTGATGCAGAAAGCAAGCCGCTTTGCCCAGTGATACTAGGGACCAATCTGAATGATTTCATCCGAGGAAACACAAATTTCATCCACTAGAATTCAAGATGGCGGACCTTTTCCAAAACGGCGGCTACATAATTTAAAAAAAAATTTAGACACAAAACGGGTGCACCGATTTTAGTGATTGATATATCAATCAATTCGTATTGACACCTGCAATCGGAAAAAAAATACCATTTAAGAATTTAAAGATGGCGGCCGAATATTAAGAAAATTATGTTTTTATTTTTTTCCTTCTACTGAAAATAACAACTAAATGTTCTATAGTATGGTCACATATTCATTCATTTAAAAGAAACCTGATAATATTAACTACAAAATAAAATAAAAAACTTGACAATCCGTTGAGTAGTTTTTTAACTATACACATTACAAAAAGCGCGTAACACCCGTCCGAAACGGCCCCCTCGCTTCAAAACTGACAACTTAGATGATATTTCTTTACATTTAAAGGTAGAAAAAAAGAAAATAATACATATTTACTTTATTTATTGAGCTATAAATAAATGTATTGCCGCTTATTATTTGTGACGTTCCACGGAAAAAGGAACCTTATAGAGGCTGGCGCTTACGTCGCATAGAACCGCGATAGTATTGGAGCGGCGTTAATAATAGCTTAAGCGCCAACCGCAATAAGGTACCTTTACCCGTGGGACGTCACATTTACTCCTCTTTATCATCTTGGTCCGATGTGGTTGAACTTTAAAAAATAGAAAATTCATATGAAATCAGAACAAAATACCTATATACCTACCTAATATAATTAAATTGAATATATAGAAATTAACTACGCCAAACTGTCCCGCCCCTCCAGTACTATTTCAATGTGACTTACTTGACTTATGGTCCTATATCCCCTGGATGGGGCAGAGGGCATCCACAGTGCTCCGCCATCCCGTTCGGTCTTGAGCTTCGCGCTTCATTTCGCTCCACGTCTTGCCAATGGTCGCCGCCTCTGCGATGATCGTCCGCCGCCACTATTTCAATGTGTGTAGTATTGAAATAGTAATGGAGGGGCGGGACAGTTTGGCGTATTTAGAGGAACGTAGTTGGGTGAGTAAAAGCGACCGTTTACGGGTAGACTTAAAGTGATTTATTAAATCATAATCAAGTGATATATATACATCTCTAATCTACGGCGGTACAGACATTATCTTAACCGTATCAGCGCGTGCTCTAACCTATAATAAGTTATCGACACGCGCCGATAATATTTTACTGACCGCCATAGTACTCCCCCCTTAGTCAACCGGTAGGGTTGACGACCAGGTCCTTCGCTAGGAGCTGACTTGAACGGGATACGATTATTGTTTACGATTACGATACGATTATTTCACTTCCACGACGTTATAACTTTAAACACGGCCCCGCGACCGTGAACTTGAAAATGAATTGCTGCGACATGTCTCGCCCCGTGCTGCGTTGACAATAATTTCCTCGCGCGTGTCGCGTATTGTGCTTGCTTGCATTTTTGAGTGCGACTTCAAAACAATTATAATATGTAGCTGGCATGACTTCATTTAATTAATTTGCAATTTGGCTTGAATATATTCTTGATGCGTTGTGACAGTCCCTCCCGTTGTATCCTTTCCTTAAACTTGTCGTTCTTGGAAGAAACGGAGACGTGCCGATGTCTTCCAATACGTCTGGGCGGACATATGAAGAGTGCAGCCAGGGTGCTCAGAGCCAGCGTGGCGAGCGGAGAATCTCGAGCCATTGTGGCGAACGGGGTGCTCAAAGCCGACAAGGCGAGCGTAGAGGGCGACGACTAGTAGTGAAGCGCTGAGTAGAGTAGTCGGATCGCTAGGTTTGCTGCGTGCCACATCAGGATTAATCACGATCATCTTGCCATAAACGTCAAATGTCATGTTTATGTTAATGTCACAGCTGTTGGATCTCCAAATAAATAAAATAAATAAAATTAAATTAAATAAAGCATTGGCGGATGTTTGGTGTCATAGCGAGGTCATGTCACGCTTGTTGTAATTCGATCTTCATGCTTCTGACGATGTTCTGTGGTCCAAGAATCCGGAAACCGGAATATAATGGAGGTTGCCGCTGTTTCCCACGATGTTTCTTGACAATGTTGGTGATGTTGTGAGATGACGGAAGGGTGGCGAAACCAAATTGTGACGAGATAACTTTGTACGTCCTTCTCGAACAGCAATTGGGTGTCGCAGTCACTTACTTCCATGGCTTCTTCACTGGAGCTCTTCGTATATACATCTCAGTAGGTGCGTGTTCCTTCGGCGGGTTACCACTGTAGGGGAGTGGCAATCGTGCACGTCGGTCCCCGTAGGGACCCCACTCGGGGTCACCACTTTAGAGGAACGTGGTTGGGGCGAGTAAAAGGTACCGTTGTCGGGTTAACTTAAACTGATTTATTACATCATAATCAAGTGTTTTTATACATCCTAATCTATGGCGGTACAGACATTATCTTAATCGAATCAGCGCGTGCTCTAACCTATATTAAGTTATCGAAACGCGCCGATAATATTTTGCTGACCGCCATAGCGTAGTTTATCTATAAGTACCTTTCGTTTTTGCAGTTGCCTTTGCATGTGCTGCATTCTTTATTGCACTGTGCAGGGTAGACCCACCCTCCGACACGTGCAGCGCATTGTTTCGCAACCTTTTTTTGCAATTTGGGGCAATGCCCTTATTCTTGATGATGCCTCTGTGCCATTGCTATCCTCTTGGGGTTGGAAGTCATCTAATGACAGTTGGGAACCGCAATGGTCTGAAGCCAGGGAGATATGGCGTGAATTATCATACCTGGACCATTGCGGCTGTAAAAAAGGTTGCAAAACAGTGTGCTACACTTGTCGGAGGGTGGGTCTACCCTGCACAGTGCAATGCAGAATGACGCATATGCAAAGGCAACTGCAAAAACGAAAGGTTACTACGCCAAACTGTCCCGCCCCTCCATTACTATTTCAATACTACACACATTCTTCTTCTTCTTCTACCTAAGCCTTTTCCCATTATCTGGGGTCGGCTCTCCTTGTCCTCTTTCTCCACACAGGACGATTTTGTGCTGTTCCGGCGTCAATATTTGTGTTTTTCAGGTCCTATTGGACCGTTGTCAGCCAAGTAGCAGGGCGTCTTCCACGGCCCCGTTTCGTCGTTGGTAGATCCAATGCCACTCGTACCATGAATAGAATAGAATTTCATTTAATAAAGTAGGATTTTACAATCTCTTTTGAATCGTCAAAAGTACATTACAACTAAAATTAAAAAATAAATAATAGCTTACAAAATACAAAATTCAACAATTAAAATTTCAAATACAATACAAATACATTTCATAATTTATTCATTTACTTATAGAAGTCCATGCATCTTTATCATTAATATACTCTTCGACTGTGTAATATGCCTTATGCAGTAGACCAGATTTAACATATTTTTTAAGTCCAGGAAATGGTAAATCCAGTGCTTCCCTTGGTAACTTATTGTAGAACTGTATACATTGTCCTAGAAAAGATTTCTTCACTCTCTTCACACGAGATCTAGTTATTGCTATTTTTTGATTATTTCTAGCACTGTGCATTTTCTGAAAGGTTTCTACATTTTTTAGTGCATATAATATGCAGTCATATATGTGATCTGAAGACCGCCTGAGTACGTGACCGTACCAGCGTAGTCGCTTTTCCTTCAGCTTTTCTTCAATAGGAGCGATTTTAAAACTGCCTCTCACGTATTCGTTACGGATCCTATCCCTCCGGGTGACTCCAGGTGACCAGGGAAGTATGCGCATCTCTGTTATATGCAGTTTTTGAACGTGTTGTTTTGTTGATGCCCAGCATTCGGTTCCATAACGGATGGCGGGTCGCACTGCGGTTTTATATAATTTACCCTTTATTTTTAAAGGCATTCTGTTATCACACAACACCTGTCAACTGCCTCCACTTCATCCAGCCTACTGTGGTTCTATGAGTTACGTCTCTATCAATTTTACCATCGTTGCTGATTATCGACCCTTAGTATTTAAGTTCTTTCACTGTAGGCAGTGGGACATCATTTATGTAGAGCTTGATTGAGTTGGGATCTGTTGTACCGTCAAACAAACATGACATGTGTTCTGTTTTCTTACGGCTTACTCTCAAACCAATTTCCTCTAATGATTTAGTCCAAATGTTTAGTTGATTTTGGAGGTCTTCGACATTATCTGATATTAGGGCGACGTCATCAGCATATAATATGTTCCATGGCACTGGTTTTTGGTGAGCCCTTGTTAGGTAATCTATGGTGACGTTAAATAATAACGTGCTTAATATTGACCCTTGATGCACTCCGTTGCTTATTTCAAACTTTTCACAGGTTCCAGCTGGATAAACTCTCTGGGTACATTGGTATACATATCCTGAATTAATGCTATATACTGTTCAGGTACGTCATGAAACCTCAATACTACACACATTGAAATAGTACTGGAGGGGCGGGACGGTTTGGCGTAGTTCATTTCTATATATTCAATTTAATTATATTAGGTAGGTATATTTTGTTCTGATTTCATATGAATTTTCTTTTTTTTACAGTTCAACCACATCGGACCAAGATGATAAAGAGGAGTAAATGTGACGTCCCACGGGTCAAGGTACCTTATTGCGGTTGGCGCTTAAGCTATTATTAACGCCGCTCCAATACTATCGCGGTGCTATACGACGTAAGCGCCAGCCTCTATAAGGTTCCTTTTTCCGTGGAACGTCACAAATAATAAGCGGCAATACATTTATTTACAGCTCAATAAATAAAGTAAATATGTATTATTTTCTTTTTTTACCTTTAAATTTAAGAAATATCATCAAAATTGTCAGTTTTGATGCGAGGGGGCCGTTTCAGACGGGTGTTACGCGCTTTTTGTAATGCGTATAGTTAAAAAACTACTCAACGGATTGTCAAGTTTTTTATTTTATTCTGTAGCTAATATTATCAGGTTTCATTTAAATGAAAGAATATGTGACCATACTATAGAACTAGTTGTTATTTTCAGTAGAAGGAAAAAAATAAAAAAATAAAAACAATTTTCTTCATATTCGGCCGCCATATTTAATTTCTTAAATGGTATATTTTTTCCGATTACAGGTGTCAATACGAATTGATTGATTTAATAATCACTAAAATCGGTGCACCCGTTTTGTGTCTACATTTTTTTTTATTTGGCAGCCGCCATTTTGGAAGAGGTCCGCCATCTTGAATTCTAGTGGATGAAATTTGTGTTTCCTCGGATGAAATCATTCAGATTGGTCCCTAGTATCACTGGGCAAAGCGGCTTGCTTTCTGCATAAAGTGCAGTTTCATTTTGCTAACCGCTATAGCTATCCGAAGTGCGCGGATTTATTCAATAGTCCACAGGATGCAGAAAATTCGTGCGGCGCCGCACCGCAACCAATCTGCAGCAAACCACAGATTTTAATCCGCATACAGATTATTTTCCGCAGTGCGCGCACTTCAAGGAGGTTGCATACTGATAAGATTAAACGAACTTACCTGAAGTGAAGTTCAATCTTGATTATATGAAGTATTTAGTCCGAGATAATTACTAGAAGAAGCTCGCCTGTTCGTTGTCCTACGCGATTTTCAGAGCCACTAAAAAGAAAAAACAACTGGCAACATTGCCGTCATCTGTCTGTCACTTCGTTTAGAGTATCTATTGTAGCGTGACGCTACATCTGTCGTTTTGTTTTGGAAACTACTTGCTTGTCAGTCATGTCTAGTTTGCTTGTTTGTTTAGTCGTGTCGTATAGTGTGAATTGATTCACGCAATTACGGTTAGATGGCGGTTTAAAGAAACACATGGAACCTTTTTTGGACGATGATATTTTCGAGATTGGCAGGTTACAATTGCGTTGAATTTTGAATTTCAATTCTGATTCGGAAAGAAATTTGTTTTCTTCGTGATACTTCAGATGGATTTTGGGATTGACGTGTAAAAATCTGTTTGTGATATATTCGATTTTTTCCTGGTTTTTTCGTCAAAGTTAACCTTTTAAGCTTGAAGAGGAACGTTTTCTTCTGAGGTTGCTAATAACAACTTCGAGTGCACTTTACTTCCCGTCGTTCCGCGGCCTTGTTGGCCGCAGTTGCCTGCAACAGGACCTTTTTAAGGCCACCGTGGAGCAGTGCTCCGGTGGTGCGTGGTGGTCTATCAACGACAGGGCGCAGCCGCCGACGTGCAGTCGGCAGTGGATGGTCGTCGACCCCATCAGTCAGCGGTCAGGTATCAGACCCACGGAGGAGACGAGCCCGTATACTGCCTGGTTCGATAGCGTTGGTTAGCCGAACGTTAGCTTTGGAAAGGAACTAGAGGACCTACGGAGGACACGAGCCCGCATACAGCGCGGTTCGATAGGTCACGGTACAGCTTCGGTTGGCCGAACAAATTGTCATCGTCTACGGAGTTTGAATATTTTTTTAACGTATTGGAATCGGTTCCCGTTTAATTGTTATTATTTTTCCCGGTTCATTGTTATTTTTTTGTGCAATATTTATTTTAATTCTGTAAAGCCGCTGTTATCCGTATTCCGCATTTATTTAAGGCATTGTCTTTTAAAATTCTAATTGCCCCTAATTGTCAGGCGAAACTAATATTCGGCAATAAATTTAGGTACCTATCACCCGTTGAAACAGCCATTATCGTCCATAATCTCCATCTCATTAATCCATTTCTTTCCTTCTACAGCTAAATTTATACGCCATTATCTTTCGCTCGTACACCAGTTCACGCCAGTGCGGAAAGTGGACTGTCAGAAAAACAATTTGTTTTGGTTACATAATTTTTTTAAATTCCAAGTGTAAATTTTTTTAGTGACTCGGAATTGCTTATCAAATTATACGTGTTGTGCACAAGTATTTGTTTTACTGCACTATACAGTAAATGGGAAGTAACCCATGGTTACCTGAGGAGGGTGGGAGCCCTCTTATGTCGGACTAAATACTTCATATAATCAAGATTGTACTTCACTTCAGGTAAGTTCGTTTAATCTTATCATTATATTTGTATTTAGTCCGAGATAATTACTAGAAGATGTTTAGAGGCACCATCACATCATCAGAACATCAACAGAACAGAACATCAGATAATATGTTAAATTAAGTAATATTCACCCCAGAGTTAGAGATGTAAGAAAATTATTTATAAAAATCTTAGTTACAAAATCTTTGTAAACCTATCATAGGTGAATTAAACATTAAAAGAAGCGAGAAGACCTTCTTGGATTTAGTCTTTCAAACCATGTTCTTAAAAATTAATAATTTTGATAGTACTACAATTTTATTTTCTAATATTATTAAAGGTACTTCTGTTAGTACAATAATACTAAACTGTTAATAAGTACTCTCTGAAACAGCAAACTATTTGGTCACTGAGGGGCAAACACAAATATCTGAAGATTATCTTGTCTGATAGCTGGGTCATCCCATAGTATTTGGGACACACCTGTAACTATTTACTCCTTTATGATAAATTACTATTACATGTTAGGATTATTCCCACAAATTTACAACAAGGAATTATATGTCTACTGTAATAAGGATATATAGAATACCTATAATACCTTTTCTTTCAGTACCTAACTAATTTGAGACACTTGTAAATAATCTGTACTAACTTTAAAGTGAATATGATCTCTTTTTAAAAGTAAGGACCAAATAAACAAATAATAATAGTCTCTCTTCACTTTATCCTTTTGCCATAACTAAGTAAACTAAACTGGATACCTACAATTTAACTTCAGAAAACTATGATTATAACATGATTTGTAAATTATAACATGTAGGTAAATGTTTAAACTTGAGATTTTTTGGTGACATTCAACATATAATACTTGTATAATATAATATTAATAACATTACAGTCTTTATTACAGTTTGGTCTCTAAGATTTTCACATTACTACATATGGTCGTATGAAAACAGTATTATAACTTGGTTTCAAGTGCTTGAACGAGCACATACTAATAAATATATTAGGTGTTATTTGCAAAAAGCCTCAAGCTGACTTCCTAAATTCTACCACTATGTGGTTACTTATTTGATTCACCTAAGTTGTAAACTTTAATGTAGATAGGAAAATCCTTAGACCGTTAAGTAGGTAATTAAGGTGTAAAGTGGCATTAACATAATTTCCTGCAAATTAAGCACTTATACAAATGTACTCACAAACCACCTATATTGGCGCAAAGTAATCCCTATATTACTATAATCTACGCTAAGAATGGTAACATATTTAATACTACATTGTTGATGCATCTCTGTCAATATGCACTTCACAAAAAGGGAAACATTACACATTAAAAACACTGGATTGAATGTAATAAAATAATATACCTAAGTATTATTACTATTAACAATTTATCTTCTTTAGGTGCCCAATAGGATTGTGTACTTAATTTGGAGACACACCCATGTCCATGGCTTTATCTGTAAATTTTAATTAATATTGGGACCATTGAATATGTAGCTATTTACGTATATTATATAAATAAAATAAATAAAAAAGCCTTTTATTTCCAAATTACAATTATTTTACATTAGAAGTTTTAGCGTATTGGTTAGTAAGTTTCTTATAGTTAGTGTTAGGTTTATGTATTCTATTTACTATCTATTTATTTAATTTGGACCCCTCTTTGGGTGTAGGCCTCCTCCAAATTTCTCCATTTCTGCCTGTCTTCCGCTTTGTTTAGCCAGTCTTTCCCTGCAGTTTCTTTTATGTCGTCCAGCCATCGTTTATATGGCTTTCCTACTTTCCTCTTGCCAATAGGGCCTTTCCATTTCGTTGCCAATATTGTCCATTTATGGTCTTTGTACCGTGCGATGTGTCCTGCCCACCGCCATTTTAATTTGAGGGCTTGAGTTAGCGCGTCTTGTAACTTTGTTTTTTCTCTTATAGATGTACTCTTTATTTTTTGTATCTTTTTTATGTTGAGCATACTCCTCTCCATGGCTCTTTGGGTGGTTCTTATTATATACTCCAAGTAATGTTATGTTGTAATTAGCATTTTTTACTATTAATTTAAGCTGTCAAATGGCTGTGAAGCAATTTTAACCAGTACCTATTGGGGCTATTGGTATATCAAAAATAAAGAGTATAATACCTATCATCGGTATATGATACACAACATCATGTTTTCATTCTAATCCCCAACATATTTTGGGTTACCTAATGATATATACATAGTTTGTCAAAGTAATCTTTACTTCTTATCTTGTGTAAGATGCAAGTACAATTAATTTGCTTCCATCATAGATCACTAATTACTACTTTACTTGACTTTCAAAATTGTCCTAAGTTCCTCTTCGTCCTATTATAGGGATAGGATTTGTTAGATATTCACTTTATAATGAAATTATACACATGCAAAATTTATTAGCAAAACCTCTAAATGTAAAAAATGCGGCTGCCCAAACAATAATGTAGGTGAACGTAGGTACATTGTACACGTTTTGTCTTGTACACGCCGTTTGCCAGACTGTAAAAAGTTAGTATTCATTGCAAAATAAAAAATGCCAACTATATGATTATATTGTGATACTTGTGTCATGTGTGGATTTATAAAGATAACAACAAAAAAGTTTGAAAACATGTTTCACCATTTATATAGCTAACAAAAAAACCTATTACTATGAATTGAGGTGAGATGATCTCTCCCAAACGTACCAAAGCCAAAATAAAAGTATCAATATTTCTGCCAACTATTGAACTGTTGGTATAGTTTAAACAACAATTTATTTAACTATTAATTAATTATTCTGTAAATACTGTTTCATATCTGTGATAAGGAAGTCCTTGCGACCATTTTGATCATTTGTTAAAAGGGCCCAAGTCACGATCCTTCTTCTTAATTTTACTGATATAAATATTGTATTTTGATCAAAAACAATGTAATTTCACCAACCTAAAAGAAACCTGAATACATCCGTACTACTACCTACCTACCTAACCTACCTACCTACCTAATTTATCTAAATACATAATACTTACCTAATCCTGATATGAACTACCTACATTGTCATTAAACTCCTATAGGCCTGAGTTTAATTTAGTAGGTAAATAAACACATTAAGGGATTTAACATACCCCAAGAACTAAGCAATGTTCTTAATACATAGGTAATGAATACTAATATTACCAATTCACACAAATACTTACTGTTCTCAGTCCAATCGTTGACTGGTAGATAAGTAATACATTAAGGCTTTACTATTTGTGCACCTATTTACAATGAAAGCCGAATATAATTATGTAAATCATTAACATCATTATGTCTTCAAAAACCATTTGAAGTTATTCATTATATGTTTAGCATAAATTCACATCCTTGCTAAGATTCCATCTTGTTTTTTAACCGACTTCTTCATAGAAGGAGGAGGTTCTGTATTCGGTTGTGGCTATTTTTTTTTTATGTATGTTCACCGATTACTCCGAGACCCGTAGTCCGATTTGAGTAATTCTTTTTTTGTTCGAAAGGAGCTATTTCCAAGTTGGTCCCGTATTAATCTGGTTCTGATCTGATGATGGGATCCCTGAGGAATTGAGGGCACTCCTCAATTTTTAAAGGCACATGTATGGTGATTTGGGTGTTTTCATAAGCAACTTGAGCATTTTCTCTCGAAAACGACCAATTTGATGAAGTGGACCTAATGATGATGATTGTTTTGATGATAGTGATGATGATTTTTTTAATGTAGGATGTTCAGCGATTACTCCGAGACCCGTGGTCCAACTTGAACAATTCTTTTTTTGTTTGAAAGGAACTACCTCCAAGGTGGTCCCACATTAATCTGGTGCTGTTCTGATCATGGGATCATTTGGGTGTTTTCTTAAGCAAATCGAGCATTTTCTCTCGCACACCACCAATTTGATGAAGTGGAGCTGATGATGATGATTGTTTTGATGATAATGATTTCAGCGATTACTCCGGCACCCATGATCCGATTTGAGTAATTCTTTTTCTGTTTGAAAGAAGTTACCTCCAAGGTGTTTTCGTAACATTTTTGGTTTTGATCTGATGATGGAATCCGTGAGGAATTGAGGGAACTCCTCAATTTTTATAGGCACGTTTATGGTGGTTTCATCAAGCGGTGAGGGCTACGGGAGATCGAGACCGATGGAAACAAATCACAGGAGCTGCAAAACCAAGTGGTCACGATCCTCAGTAATGAGGGACCGACAAAGAAGAAGATGGCGATTTCGGTGTTTTCTAAAGTAACTCAAGCATTTCCTCCCAAAAACCACCAATTTGATGTAGTGCAACTGTAGCCTAACCACGAGTTTGACACTACATATTCGCTACGATTCGTACGAGCGAGATGCATAAACAGTAAATTACGCACACGATAGCGAATATATCAATGTCAAACTCGTGGTAAGGCCACGATGATGATGAAGACTACGGACGAAATGCGGAACTTCCCTCGTATGTGTTTTATGATTTTTGATGTAGGTAGTGTTGGAAACAACCAAAGAGACTGAGAGGTGAGGGGTAGGTGTGAGAGGTGAAGGTAGCGGGTATTAGTGTTTGGGGGGTTTGAGGTTGGGGGTTGAGGGGAGGTGAGTTGATGGGTCGGGGACTGAGGGGTTGGGAGTTAAGGGATTGGGGGTAGGGTTAGAAGTTAAGGGGTCTGGGGTTAGGGGTCGGGGAATGGCTGTTGAAGGGTTGGTGGTTTAAGGTCGAGGGGTTCAGTGATCAGGGGTTGATGTGCTGTGAGGTTGAGTGATCGGGGGGTTTGAGGGATTGGGTCAGTGGCGGGGCGGAGAATGGATTTAGTGACGGGAATGATTTTCCAGACAGACTCGAGGAAAATTCTGATTATTTAATAAAGTTTACGAATTTAAACATGATTATGTTTTTCATTCATGCGTCACGCTCTTAACAATGTCTTAAAACTAAAAAAGGAAAAATAATTTTTTTTATAAAAAAAAGATAAACCGACTTCAAAAAGGATGAAATAAAATATTATCCTTTTTAGGGTTCCGTGTTTAAGTATATGCGTTACCAACTGATATGTTTGAAGTCGGTGCCAAGCCAAGTAGTAACAATACCAGTCAAAAATAATCAGCTTTATGTAAGTATATAAATCCCATTACAACTCTACAAATATAATAAACGTGAAAGTAATTCTGTCTGCCTCTTTGTTACCTTTTCATAGCTAAACAACTGGACCGCTTTAGCTGAAATTTGGCATGAAGGTTCCTTGAATTGTTTTATGTTATGAAATGTAGTCCTCTGGATAAGCGACAGAAAATAACTCAGTCCCAATCCACACTCTTGCGTTCTATGGACTGTTCAAGAATTAGTAAGAAATGCTCTTAACAAATACGACGACAAATAAACGCATTAGATTTACAATAATGTGCCGACAAACATGGTACGAACTGCGCCAAGAAGGTTCAACCGTGTGTTCTGTTCTGAGGTGTGTTCTTTATTGTCGTCGTGTAACGCTGCGTTTTACATAGGCGAACACTCGCGAACGCGAAGCGAAGCGACGCGGCGCGGCGCGGCGCGGCCGACCCAAGGCGTTCGCGTTCGCAAAGAGATCGCCCACGTAGGACACTTCTATAGGTATTAATGGATTAATTAAGGCGCCGTGCCGCGCCGCTTAGCGTTCGCGTGTTGTTCGCCTACGTAGTACGCTGCGTTACGTACATACTTATATAGCCGCAGCCTTATCGAATTGCACCATTCAAAATTTGGCTTGGCACCGACTTTAAACATATCAGTTGGTAACGCATATACTTCAACACGGAACCCTAAAAAGGATAATATTTTATTTCATCCTTTTTGAAGTCGGTTTATCTTTTTTTTATAAAAGTTTTTATTAATATTGATGATAACATCATTTTAATATGAATGACTCATGCTTGTTTACAAATAGTAAACATGGAAGATAAAAATGTAACAACAGCTTTCTAATGAATTTTTCTGAAGGGAATTAGATACCCCAAAAAAAAACTAAAAAGCATACCTTGTTCTTAAATAACAAGTTTATTTACTTTGCATAGTAGGTATGCATCTTGGCCATTTAATTTTGGTGAAAGGGACTTTAAGAACCGCTGTACTGTCAGAAAAATAAAGACCGTGATTACCTTTTGTATTATTTGTGAGCTCCCGATATTTCGACGCAGTTACATGCATCATGTTCACGGGTGACTGAAGATATCGGGTGGGTGTCAAAGTTGTGTGGACAGCGCTCTGTCTACCCTCATTCTTGCGCGTCGGCTGCGTTCACTTTCAACGTTACCAACGGTCGCATTCACACTTGTTGGTCCGGTCGCGTTCACACTCGTGATCTGTCCAAATACACTACACTCACGGTGTCACTACGCGTGTTTGATTCGGATATCACTGGTTTTTTACACAAACAAATCACAGGATTCCACACATTTGACAGTTTAAACCCATCTTCACGATTGAAATTTTTGTATTTGTGAATTTCAACGGCTTCTCTTACCAATCTTGGTATATAGTGGCGTTCTGTCGAAATGACATTGGGACTATGCAACTCGATCCAGTGATTTGTACCCGACTCAAGGAGATGCTGAGCAATAGCTGACTAGCGAACGTCATTGTTCTTGACCGCAGCAATGTGTTCTTTAATTCTGCAGGCAATAGTGCGTTTGGTCTGCCCAATGTACGAACTACCACAGCTGCATTCAACTTTGTATACACCAGGTTTTTCCAGGGGAAAATTGTCTTTAGGCGACCGCAGAAATTGTGCAATTTTCCTGTGCGGGGTGAAGATAGTTTTTACAGAGTAGTTATTTAGTATTTTTTATATCTTGTCTGTCACACCCTTGACGTACGGCATAAACGCTGGCTATCTCTCAACGCGATGAGTGAGGCGCGTGGTTTTTGTGTCCCGCTTGTCAATGTTAACTCCGTAGCCATTCATCCTCAGGACACTCTGAACATGGTTCAGCTCCTGGTTTAGATGTAGCGAGTCACACAGAGCGTGTGCTCGATTAGTCAGTGATGCATTTGGATGGAACAAATGGAACAAATGAAACATTTGAATGGAACACTTTGAGCACCTAGCCCTTTCTGCGCCCCCAGTTCCCGTTAAAATTTGGAAGAGGTACGTGGATGATGTGTTCTGCATAATTAAGGGTGGTAAACAGGAAGCTGAACTGATGCTAGGACACCTTAATAGCCTGCACCGATCCATGTCGTTTACATTGGAAATGGAACAAGAAAGGAGTATTGCGTTTCTGGATGTGAGACTGAATGTTACAGGTTGTGGCATGCTGGGACACTCAGTCTATAGGAAACCGACTCACACGGACCGCTATTTACACGCGAGCTCGCACCATCATCCCAGACAGTTAAACTCGGTTGTGGCATCACTGACTAATCGAGCACACGCTCTGTGTGACTTGCTACATCTAAACCAGGAGCTGAGCCATGTTCAGAGTGTCCTGAGGATGAATGGCTACAGAGTTAACCTTGACAAGCGGGACACAAAAACCACGCGCCTCACTCATCGCGTTGAGAGACAGCCAGCGTTTATGCCGTACGTCAAGGGTGTGACAGACAAGATATCAAAAATACTAAATAACTACTCTGTAAAAACTATCTTCACCCCGCACAGGAAAATTGCACAATTTCTGCGGTCGCCTAAAGACAATTTTCCCCTGGAAAAACCTGGTGTATACAAAGTTGAGTGCAGCTGTGGTAATTCGTACATTGGGCAGACCAAACGCACTATTGCCTGCAGAATTAAAGAACACATTGCTGCAGTCAAGAACAATGACGTTCGCAAGTCAGCTATTGCTCAGCATCTCCTTGAGTCGGGTACAAATCACTGGATCAAGTTGCATAGTCCCAAGGTAATTTCGACAGAACGCCACTATATACCAAGATTGGTAAGAGAAGCCGTTGAAATTCACAAATACAAAAATTTCAATCCTGAAGATGGGTTTAAACTGTCAAATGTGTGGAATCCTGTGATTTGTTTGTGTAAAAAACCAGTGATATCCGAATCAAACACGAGTAGTGACACCGTGAGTGTAGTGTGTTTGGACAGACCAACGAGTGTGAACGCGACCGGACCAACAAGTGTGAATGCGACCGTTGGTAACGTTGAAAGTGAACGCAGCCGACGCGCAAGAATGAGGGTAGACAGAGCGCTGTCTACACAACTTTGACACCCACCCGCTATCTTCAGTCACCCGTGAACATGATGCATGTAACTGCGTCGAAATATCGGGAGCTCACAAATAATACAAAAGGTAATCACGGTCTATATCCCGGTCAATATAAGTCTAATATAAAAACTGCCTACTACAAGTATACCCTTTAGTATATTTTCTTTATTTCTATTTTTGCTATGAAATATTTGCTAATAAAGCCCCCACTATGGGAATAGGTACTTGAATGAATATATTGTACCGCTGAAATAAAAGTATTCAGTATACTTGCACAAGTATAACTTGCAATATGTGTGTTAGAAGCACACTTAAGTAATTGTCACAATCTTACTTTATAAAGATTATTAAATTTGGGTCTAGAAACCACTGAAGTCATCAATTTATCTGAGTAAATTTTTATCCCTTGAAATAAATATTGTAAAAATTTTGTACAGGGTTCTTTAAAAAGTTAGTTCACTTCTGAATAACAGCCCACATCAAATACTTATGACAGTATGATTAAAAATATAGCATTTTTAACTATTTGCAATAATAATGCTTCATTATTATTCATGTAATTTTAAGACTCCAAAGAGTGCATCAATGAGCTTATAGACATCCAGAAGACTGCAGTAAATTATGATTAGCCTGTGAAAATAATTGTCAACAGCCACGATGGCTGGTACTCAAATGTGGGACACTCCCATTTGATTGTGACAGGTTCTTAACTCTGGCTTACATACGGCAGCTCTGTTTGGACCTCTAAATTTAAGTCAAGTCTATATTTCTCTACCAAAATAGGTTGAATCATAATGAAGTCCATCTCCATCCAACGGAAGGATACCCCATCGTCACACAATGGAGTGAATGACTTTCAACAGATGCTGATAACCAACCCCACGGGTTGGTCATAGGTATAACACGGATAAAATCATCAAATTAAAGTCTCTGTCCCACGGACAGATAGCACATCGTCACACGATGGAGCGAATGCTTTGCAACAAATACCCACCCCACGGGAAGGTATAAGTATAACACAGATTTAGATAAATTCATTTAGTAAAAAACACTTTTCGCCGCGCGAATATCCTCAAGTTGAGGTTAGGTGTGTAAATGTGATAATTAGCCTCATGCATGAAGTTTATATTTGAACGAAATATGTTTTATTCGGATGTTTGTTACCGTTATATCATGTTACAAATGCATTTCCGTTTTTAAATTACCATTTAATTACTTAAAATTATAAATAAAAAGTACAAAAATTTGCCCGCGAAAAGCTAGTGAGCGAAACGCTCGAAACGCCACGTGACGTCACGCGTTCGACAGATTAGTGTCATTAGTAGCAAACGTCAGTTGGGCCGCCCAACGTGTGACGTCATCACGCTCTGTCGAATTCGCGCCAAAAATTATGAGCGTTTCAACCGCTCAAAAATTTCAACATTTTAAATATTTTTTAATAAAATAATGTTAAGGTTTACAAAAGTATTTTTATCATTTCCGGTGTTCCAACGATATAAATTATGAATTCAAAAATAAAAATAAATTCATGCATGGAGCTAATTATAATATTCTGCCCTCAAACTTCCCCACGGGAAGAATGAGATTTTAATTTGACAGGCCTTTAGCAGGTTACCCCACGGGAACCATGTATTATTACTTTAAAAACCGTGAAATCAGAATTGTGATCAAGGTTACTTACAGTTATTTCACTATTTGCATATTTCCACTTAATTTACACTCTGTAACACTTTCTTTACACATTATTTCTAGTTCTGACATAATTATATTGATAATAATGGAAAAAACTAGCAAAAAACTATAAATTTTTATAATTTGAAACAATAACGATACATACGCGAAAAGGAAAAGTGACAGACAGATGACGGCAATGTTGCCAGTTGTTTTTTTCTTTTTAGTTGCTCTGAAAATCGCGTAGGACAACGAAAAGGCGAGCTTCTTCTAGTAATTATCTCGGACTAAATACAAATATAATTCACAGATTTTGCGGGAAAAAACGCACGGTAGAAATCCGCAGTGCGCGCGTAGCCTTACTATATCAAAATCGATTTGGTAAAAAAGCAATTGGAATATCAGCCGAGTTGACGTTTCATTCGAAATGAAATGTCAATGAGGGCTAACGCGTATGAATTCGCCGCTAGGGGCGCAAAGTTCGAAATGTCACTTGTCACTTCAGTGACCGACAGCTGTTCTTTAGTCTTTTGGACCACCATCAACAGAGGCGCCAACTGGTGAGCAAAGAAACGATCCCTCATTGCATACAATTTTGACAAACCTCGCATGTTAGTTGGTATTTGGTGTAGAACGACATGGCAATCGGCCCCCGACTAGTTTGTCTCTGAATTTAAAAAATACTACGGATGCGTGCGTTAAAAAAGTTTTCATTTACCGCCATTTGACGTACAGTTTATCTTTTAATAGGGAATATTACGCGAAACTGCGCCACTACCACAATCTGAGGGTCTATCGCGAAACAAGAAAAACGAAATTTCGTTATCTAACATCTTTGTCACTCTTGCATATTCGAGCGATGAAGAGGCAGATAGCGAAATTTCGGGTTCGCGTTTCTGGTAGGTACTCTGTAAACAAACCGCCTTGATGCATCAATGTCATATTTTATTATCCCTGAAAACTTGTCAAAATCCTGTTAAAGGTACAGTATGTATAAGTTACTCTATGGTTTACTAAAAAGGCTAGTCCTGCACTCTGGCGGCAGAACATTGCAGTAATATCCCCTATTAGTTTGTAATATAAAATTATTTTGTTATGTTGTTTTTAAACTAACTGTAGCAAAAGTTTCGTGTAAAATGAGCGATAAAGACATTTCGGATACGCCACATATCCGCGAGTTCCGCCAGAGAGCAACGATGCCCCAATGTCCGCTGTAATATGAGGATTATGAGGTTAGTGCATATATCATAGAGGGTTAATTAGAGGGATTATAATATGTGTGTAGATAAAATAGTGTATGTAGCTGTACATAATTAATTAGGCATTAAATCACTCGTGTCTGGAGCACACGAGCGAGACACGAGTGATTTAGTCACTTGGTTCGTTTCTTAAACCCACGCCCGTGTTTGAATGCCTTTCATTATGTAGCGGTCTCATAAACTACCTACTATTGGTGACAAACCAACTTACGTGATGGTGTGTAACGGAAGAATTTTGAAAATAAAGATGTTACGTTGTGACACCCGGGTTGCTTCATGCCACCATTCGGGTAAAAATCCGCATGTCCTGAAAATGTTGTACATTGTTATTCAGCGAATTGATCCTGATAACCGGGCTTCTATAGAAAAGATAATATGCGCTCGACCTGCAGGTTCCGGCAGCCCAAATCCGATCTTTTTCAAAAGTCTCCCATTTGTATGGATGACATCGACAAAACCAGCATCTGATTTATCTAACCGCTCGGACTTGTCAGATGTTCGGAAGCATGGTTGGGCCGGGTCCAAACCTGTAAATAAAACATTAGCAGGAACTTAATAAGTCTAAGACAGGTATTTTCTGCATATCCACCTACGACACCTACCAGTTATCCTAGCGACACCGTTAAAATGCTTCGAAACAAACGCGCAAATATGAGCGCCCAAACTGTGCCCCACTAAGTAGAAATCCTTCACCTGCGCTCCCGTTTCCTCTATTAGCTTCTTCAAGAACCTGAGACAAATATATGACTATTATTATATATAACTTTAACTATAACTTTAAACAAATATGGGTGATTCTTATATTAAAGTTTTTTTTGTGTTACCTTTAAGCTGTAGCAGATATTATATTATTTAAGAAAATAAGTCAACTATATATCAATTACTTAGTTTTATGTCTACCTAAATGTATTGTCCTAGTATTGTCCTAAGAGTATTAAAAACACATTTAAAAAAATTACAAGTTCGAAATGTCACGGAACGTGTAGTGTGACGTACCCGGATTTTGGGTTTTTAAAGTTTTTTTAGAACAAGGTTTTTTGTTGTTGTCAGATTTGCAAATGGCTGAAGGGAGAAGTTTTGTCGAAAATTATTTCTTTGTGTTCATTTGAAAAAATGGTCAACCTTAACGCGTCACCGCCGTGTTTGGGTTTTAAAAGTAAGTACCCGTTTCACGTTATGATTTGTAACATAAGATTTAACCTCATACATTGCAGATTAAGCGAATTATTTAACATTTGCAAAGTCAAGTAATCATGGGAGTAAAATTATTATACAAATCAAAATAGTGGAGTTGGCCGCCAAAATACCGAAATGTCACGACTAGGGACACTGTCACAACCGTGTTTATGTACTCATTTTATTTACCTTCAGAATCACCCATATGACACCTTATATGTAGTCGTGTCGTCGTCATATACGTGTATATGTAGTCGGCTAACAAAAATAAAGAGCTATTGTATTGTTTTGTCATAGCACTACTCATCAAAGCATATAGGCAATTAAAAATACAAGGTTCTAAGGCAAACATGTCCATGACCAAGAGTTCCACTCTGATCATTATCAGCAGTTTCCATTTCATCAAATGTCACTTTTTAAAATGTAAATGCTGGATTTGTTGATAAAAAAACAAAAATCACTATATGTATGCCTTTCACATTTGAGAAGTTGAGGAGGAGGAGGAAAATAAAGAGCTATTGTATTGTTTTGTCATAGCACTACTCATCAAAGCATATAGGCAATTAAAAATACAAGGTTCTAAGCAAAACATGTCCATGACCAAGAGTTCCACTCTGATCATTATCAGCAGTTTCCATTTCATCAAATGTCACTCTTTAAAATGTAAATGCTGGATTTGTTGATAAAAAAACAAAAATCACTATATGTATGCCTTTCACATTTGAGGAGTTCCCTCGGTTCCTCGTGGGTCTCATCATCAGAACTCGAGCTTGACAAAATATATGTCTTAAAAACTTAAGTTGCTTAACAAACATAACGAAGAGGACAAATCGTCAAACGTGAACTATGCGTCATTGAAGAGTTCCGTTCTGATCATCATCAGCAGTTCCACTTCATCAAATGTCACTTTTTAAAATGAAAGTGCTGGATTTGTTTATAAAAATACAAAAATCACTACATGTATGCCTTTCACATTTGAGGAGTTCCCTCGATTCCTCATGGATCGCATCATCAGAACTCGAGCTTGACAAAAATGTTTCTTGAAAACCTAACTTGCTTAACAAACATAACGAAGAGGACAAATCGCCAAACGTGAACTATGCGTCATTGAAGAGTTCCGTTCTGATCATCATCAGCAGTTCCACTTCATCAAATGTCACTTTTTTAAATGTAAGTGCTTGATTTGTTGATGAAAATACTAAAATCACTATGCCTTTAACATTTGAGGAGTTCCCTCGATTCCTCATGGATCCCATCATCAGAACTGATTTTAGACAAAAACGGGACCAATCTGTATGTATATACTTACAATCAAAAAAAGAATTTTCAAAATCGGTCCAGAAATGACGGAGTTATGGAGTAACAAACATTAATAAAAAAAAAAAAAAAAAAAAAAAAAAAAAAAACCGAATTGAGAACCTCCTCCTTTGAAATCTTGAAGTCGGTTAAAAAATGAATTTCATCGAAAATCGACACCCCTAATGGTATTTTTAACGACCATGTCTACAAATATTCTAACATTTTCTATTTTTATTTGTTTTTGGAAACCTAAGTAGTCCTGCTTACTAACACAGCCCTTAAAAATACCAGAATACATGTAGTTTTTACACAAAAAATAATCATAATTAATTTCGCCCTTAATTTTTTTAAAGATTTTTGCTTTCAGTCCACTTTAACTCATCATGGTGTAAAAACATTTTTTAAATGGTTGTTTGAAAAGCTCACTATGCCCGTGCAGTGCGAGAATACTTAAACCAAGAGTAACCGGGGCGTTGGATCGGGCACCCCGTTCGCCAGACCTGAAACCCCTGGACTTCTTCTACTGGGGCTGTCTTAAAAACAGAGTCTACTCAAAACCCATAGCAACATTGGACGAGGTTGGCCAAAAAATCACACAAGCTGCGGATCATATCAAATATCAATGGTAGAACAAGATATCCAAGACAGATAAATCGATCAATTCTAAGGCGATGGTCATGCCTGTATTAATGCCGGTGGCAGGCAATTCGAACATTTACTGTAATATTAATACTATAATAAACGAATTTAAAAAAATGAAAAATGATTTGTACCATTTTGTTTTATTTAAGTATTCAACATTTTTAACAACAAAAATCCTTTTATGGGTACATAGTAAAAGTGTTTACTGCCAATATTAAATAATGTCGATTCTTGTTACTAATTCACAAATTTATTTACATACAAGATAATACAGTGGTACTACGTAAACGAAATTAATAACTAGCTTAAATCTATATCTAATTCTTGTTTAAATTTTTATTTTTATTTTGTGGCTAGTTTTCCCAGAGTATTATACTATTTTGGAATCTTGGTTAGTTGCATCAACTTTTGAAAACACTTGCCATATTAGTGTCAATACTTATTTTTACACCATGATGATTTAAAGTGCACTAAAAGAAAAAATCTTTAAAAAATTTAAGGGCGAAATTAATTTTGATTATTTTTTCTGTAAAAACTACATGTATTCTGATATTTTTAAGGGCTTTGTTAGATAGCAGGACTACTTAGGTTTCCAAAATCAAAAACAAAAACAGAAATATTTGAATATTTGTAGACATATTTTTCTTTTTTTTTCTTGACTGCTCATAAGCAGATCCATCCCCTGGTGCCGGCTTATCGTTGAGTTTTGGGACACGTTGTATAAACATATACTTTCTCGGTTAATAATAATGCCGGAATAAACAGTGACAGATATACCCACGCTACGACATCGGAGCCAACTCGACGAGTGTTCGCCACCGCTCGCCAGTACTTCCAAGTATTGCCGCCTCCACTCCAGTCCACCGCAATGACGTTCACATCATCCTACACAACATAATTTTTAAGAAAAAAAAACCGACTTCAAATGCCGCTGAAGGCATTCTTAGATTCCAGACAATGAAATGAAAAAGACAGCATCTTTTGCCTAATTATGTAGAAAAGGAGGTAAACCGACCCACTTTTCGAGTAGCATTTTGTTTTTGTAGGGGTCGCAGTTCTAACCTAACCTAACCTACTTTTCTGGTAGCATTTCGTTTTTGTAAGGGTCGCAGTTCTAACCTAACCTACTTTTCTGGTAGCATTTCGTTTCTGTAAGGGTCACAGCTTTAACCTAACCTAACCTACTTTTCTGATAGCAGTTCTGTTCTGTGAGAATCGCAGTTCAAAAGCTACCCACCCACCTAACCCATTTTTCTAGTAGCATTTCCGTGTCCGGGTCTGGGTCCGGATCCGAGTCCGGGTCCGTGTCCGGCTGTCCGGGTCCAGGTTTGGGTCAGAGTTCGGTCCGGGTCCGGGTCCGAGTTGGGGTCCATGTTCAGACCCGGGTCCGGGTCCGAGTCCGGGTCCAAGTTTGGGTTTGGGTCCATAAGGAAGAGAACAAATCGCCAAACGTGAACTATGTGTCATTGAAGAGTTCCATTCTGATCATCATCAGCAGTTCCACTTCATCAAATGTCACTTTTTTAAATGTAAATGCTGGATTTGTTGATGAAAATACAAAAATCAATACTATATGTATGCCTTTCACATTTGAGGAGTTCCCTCGATTCCTCATGGATCCCATCATCAGAACTCGAGCTTGACAAAAATGTTTCTTGAAAACCTAACTTGATTAACAAACGTAACGAAGAGGACAAATCGCCAAACGTGAACTATGCGTCATTGAAGAGTTCCGTTCTGATCATCATCAGCAGTTCCACTTCATCAAATGTCATTTTTTTAAATGTAAGTACTTGATTTGTTGATGAAAATGCTAAAATCACTATATGTATGCCTCTCATGGATCCCATCATCAGAACTGCTTTTTGACAAAAACGGGACCAATCTGTATGTATATACTTACAATCAAAAAAATAATTTTCAAATTCGGTCCGGAAATGACGGAGTTATGGAGTAACAAACATTTAAAAAAAAAACAACCGAATTGAGAACCCTCCTCCTTTGAAATCTTGAAGTCGGTTAAAAAGTGCACATATTAATATGGTATCTTTAGTAGGTATTATTGTTTCTAAGTGCAATTTTTTTTATCATGCCTTGACTCACCAAGAACCCGCTTTCCGTGAGATTGCATGAATATTGAATAAGGAAGAAAATAAAAGACACATGATGCTTTACTGCATCCTGTCTTACCAAATAATTATGTTTATGATATTTTGTTAGTAAAGTTTCTTATTTTATTCAAATAAATGTCTACACTTTGGGGAAAAAGCGTCGGTAGGTAGGGTAGGTTCGTAGGTAGCTTCAGATGCCCGAAGGGCAAACAGCCCAGAAATAGGAGCTCCGCGAAGCGGGGCTCTGTCTAGTTAAGTTGTGAAGGAAATGCTTTTTGAAAATAAATAGGGCGGTGGGACCATGGTTAGCTATTTTGAGCACTAGACATATCGACTTTCAAAGTATTGTCATTAGGTATTTTGTACAAAGGAATATTGATTTTCGAAAATCAGATCGTTCGATTAAAAGTGTATTAGGACATGTATCTTTAGGAATTTCGTACTTAGGATATTTGATTTTAGAAATTATGCTAAGTAACATATAAATATTATAATAATGACATATACCTATAATAGTCAGAATACTTTTTTTCCAATATTAACTAAGTTGGCTACTGACAAGTGGTTCCAGTAAGAATTAAACTTAGAAATATGAATAAAAAATTCTAAAATGACACGTTTGTATGTGTTTTTGAAGTGTTTTAACACGAGTAACTTTTTACAATATTTAACAACTACTCTCATTAGAATGGGCAACTTATTCGACCTGGCCATTTGGCACGAACAGCTCCACAAACTTATTACTTGGCGACCTCGCTAAACCACGACCGTCTAAAAAAGCTCTGTCAAGCTACTCTATATTTCACGGTTTATTTTAGAGCAGTTTATTTTAATCATAATTAGGTATGAATTAATTAGGAATAACAAACAAAATAAAACCATTAAAACTATGAAACTATGAACATTTTGTAGGGGATTTTCATAGGGGGGTGGTGGGGTGAACGGCACCACTTTTCAGCCTGGCAACATCAGGTTTCTTGAAGCCTGGGAGACCTACTACAAGGATATAAAGTCAAACTGCGGTCTAACAATTAAGCATACGACACTCTTCTAGAGATCCTGGTCTGTTGACAAATAAAGTGCAGCTATGTTTTGTATAAAATCAAGAAACCATGGTATAGAACATTCGCGATATACATATGTATTTGGGGCATTTTCTATGAAAAGGTACTTTATTGTCGATGGCGCTTACGCCGAACAGCGTCTCGCGGCAGTGTATTTAAATCGGAGCATCTTTTATAATGGCCTAAGCGCCATCGACAATAAGCTCCCTTTTTATAGAAAATACCACATTTATTGTATACTCGTATTTATGTCACAAAATGAACTGAATGATAATTAATAAATACCCATTTTAAAAAGGCTTGAGCCATATCGTTAACCCAGGAAGCATTGCTATGACTCATGAAGCCGTGAACGATGATGACGGTTCTGCGACTCGGCTTGAAGTCCACCCACTCCAGCCCGAACTGCTCTCCCAGCAACACCTTAACACCGCCAATCATCACACATTGTCATACATAGTTAGGTATATCATTTTAAAAGTAATAAAACATATGTGAAGCTCCTTACGACGAGACGGGTGTCTGTAGACTAAGCACAAGAGCGCCGCGACAGTATCTCGAACGCGAGATAGACTACTGCCCGTCCCTTTCTAAATAATGCAGTTAAAAGAGTTGGGTGATCCATTTTGCGCGCAAGTCACTGTCGCGGCGTTTTCATGCTAGGCCTGCTGATTCGATTTTCTATCAAGCGAACTTTATAGAACCATCAAGCAATGTCACTAGTTGTGGTACCGAACCCGTGACACCTAAATGTTTGCGCGAAAAAGTATATTTCGCTCAAACAACATCTAATCGGCCTGGCCCTCATGCCTTATGGTACCTGTGCTCGAAATGGCTGTTTGCGGGAGTAAAAGAAGAAATGTGTTTTAACAGCATCAGAAGAGTCTGGCCGCATGTTGAAAAGCCACGGCAACTGCTTCGTGAGAGAGCCGAGACCGAAGCAGTCCACGGTATCCGGGACAGCGTGCGGCGTATCATCCTCCTATAAACGACCATACACAGGTATTACGATTAAAGTCATGCTTGTCGACTAACTATGTCTTTGCTGGGTTTGTTGCTATCCAAATGAAGCGTATGTATAATATATGACATACCTAGTGCAGTTGAAAATAAAAATGAAAAATTGTTTATTTCGTTTAAGAATTACTTATACAGGTAAGTGTTGGTGCCTCTTTTTAAGTAAGAAAATACCTGTGTTAAGAGGCACCGCTCTTCCTTAAAATTGGTAATAAACGGTTTTAAAATATAAATATAAATTTAAAGAAATAAAAATGAACACAATATCAGAGAATAACAAAAGTAATTACTTATAGCTTAATTTAACCTAATGAGAAGATGGACATGCAAGTCCATATGAGTGTGCGTGTGTGTGTGTGTGTGTGTGTGTGTGTGTGTGTGTGTGTGTGTGTGTGTAATGTGTGTGTGTGTGTGTGTGTGTGTGTGTGTGTGTGTGTGTGTGTGTGTGTGTGTGTGTGTGTGTGTGTGTGTGTGTGTGTGTGTGTGTGTGTGTGTGTGTGTGTGTGTGTGTGTGTGAGAGAGAGAGTGTAATGTGTGTGTGTGTATGTGTTTAGGTTCCTAAAACCATTTTGAATTAAGTTTTCTGTATCATAATAACTCTTACGTCTGTTATAATTTTTTTACATTCATATAATGGTAAGTGATATATATTTAAGTGCTTATGTATGACATTGTATAATTTGCCGGATTTATAGACAAATTGTCTACTAGCGTATGTGGTATTTATTGAAGTGGTTGGAATTATGTTACCGTTTCTCCTTGGATTTCGTGTGGTAGGTGTATATGGTTTAGATTTGTGTATTTTTAAGGTTGCAAATAATATGTCGAGTTTTCTTACAGTTAGTACATCAGAAAGCTTAAATAGGTCTACAGTTGGAAATCTTAATGGTTTAAAATGCATAACTTGACTCATGAGCAGCTCTATTTGCAAGTGCCATGTTAGGCGTTGGTCGACTAATATCCCTAAATACTTAACGCTTTCAACTTTATTTATAACAGAGCATGCACAGTTTTGTATATTGGTTTTACATGTATGAATTTTTATGTTATAAATGGAGCCAGGTTGTAAACTATTGTAGTTTGTGAAGCAAATGTAGTTTGTTTTTGTTGCGTTTAATGTAAGGAGACGAGAGTGGAGCCAGCAAGCAACTTCTGATAAACCTAGTTCTGCAGAGTGTTTCACGTCTTCCCAAGTGTCTCCAGTGAAGACAATGGCAGTATCATCGGCATAGGTAAAATTGTGTCCTCTATTTATGTGCATATTACAAAGCTGGTTTATATATATTAAAAATAGGGTTGTCAGGAGATATAATATGAATAATTAAAAAAAACATTGCGAAGTTATAAGAGCTATTACAGATACGAGTATCTATCGCTATTGAACTAGGAGGATACAACCAAACTGAGCCGCCACGTCTGTAATTTGCTGTACAAAAAAGTCTGCCAATTTTTGCGGGGGAGGGGAACGTCAAATGTATACGTAACGTCAAAATAGCCATGTCAGATAAACCTCAGAATAATGACAAAAGCATAGAAGTCGGGCAAAAATAAAAGCTTGGTAAAAGGTATCGTATTCACAACACGCTATTACTTTTTGTCTATGAGTAAGTGAGACAACAATCCGCAAGTTCTTTCGTTTTTTTCAGTATTGTCATAAGTTGAACTGAGGAAAATGTCAAATGGTTCTATGTGGTTCTATAATATAATCCAGCCAAATAAAATATATGTTCGTTATTTCACAGGTAGGTGTCAACTGTAACAACTTGACATAGTCGTATTATTTTAGTTGAAATATTTCGGGAATTTCAGCGGTCATCTTGGTTTATTTTAATTATATTGTTGCTATTCCTGAAAGATTGTTGGAAAACGTGCTGAGTTTTTATTTGTAATGGTTTGAAGTTCCCTTTGTGATAATGTCTTGTGTGATCGAGGGCTGTAAATCGCATACAGGAAGAAAAGAAAACACGCACGAACCGATAACCTTTAATCGGTGAGTTTTGTTCAATTTTGAAGAAATTAATTGGCTTATTATTTTTGCGGCGACAGAAAAATTAAAGAGCAGCAAACTATTTGCAACTAAAATAATAACTTGTCAGCGATTAAATATTTTGGCAATCATTTATATTAAATTAGCTTTTAAACTAAGGATATTTTAAAATTCAAATAATGGCAGCTACTTTAAGATAGCAGAAATAATAATCAAGATTACTGAAATCATAGGCGAGGTACTATAAATATACGTATATAGACGTTAATATTGTAGTTTTCCTTCTTAAATATTATTGTACGTTCTGTAAGTTTGTCTATCTATCTAATTCGAATTTTCCACTCATTTACTCTAAGGTTAGCTGGAAGAAATCCCTTATAGGGATAAGCTCGCCTTTGTACCTAAATTTATATGAATTTCATGTTATCAATTTTTGTTTTGTACAATAAAGTGATTTACTACTACTACTACTACTACTATAAATAATGACTTGGCGACTAATATTAGCAGAAGGATAACAAACTTTATATTAGTGGCAACTACAGGTCTCCATCTAAAAAAGCATTTTGGGCTTTGATTTGCTGGCAGCTTAAATATTAAAATGGGTGCTATATAAAAATAATGGGGAGTTATTTTTTTAGTTTTCGAAACCATAATGTAATGAAAACGGCGACAAGCGCGTTCGTTTGAAGTGGAGTGCGGGTCGCGTATTTACAAAAACAAAAGCTAAACTATTTCAATTTTAATTACCGATTCCTAGCCACGGTTGGCAAATTTTTTGTAACTGTCTACAAAATGGGAATCTAAAATTACACTAAATCAGTAGGTAGGTTAGGTTCGTTAGGTAGCTTTAAATGCCCGAAGGGCAAACCGCCCAGAAAGCTGCCCACTAAATAAAACTATAGACCAAAATTATTATTTATACATACAATTTTCAGCTTTGATTAAAGCTCTTAAAGTGTCGCACAAAGTATTTTTTTTATGACCTTGATTTATTTTATATGCAATCTCCATTGAACAATTAGAGTAGGCCATTTTCAACTTTTTATCCGCTGTCATGTTTCCGCTTAATTAGTTAATTCAGTCGCCAATACAATAACTCGATGCTAGTTTATATTGAAACAAATCCGAAAATTGATTACTTAGCTGCTACTTTTTACTTTATACTAGTCTCCGCAATTAGTCGCCAACTTATTATTTTTGCTACCTCCTTTAATTTTTTATAAATCCCTAAATCAGATTAATTTGTCGCCGCGTTAAATACATGCCAAATTAATTTATAGGACCTGACCCTAAACATTGAAATCGATATGTTGTTTATATAATTATTACTTGCATTCAAGTCGATATAGATTGTTGCATATATTTTCGAACTTTTCTGCTAAGTATGAAAGGTTATATTTTTGGCATAGTGATGTATCGACCTCAGATCAATAACCTATCGACATTTACAGCTTTCTTATAGTTTGGCCCAGGACTGTCTCATTTTAATTGATGAGTACAGTCAAGGGCATAAATATATATACATTCCCAAAGTCTCAAAAATATGTGTACGCTCAGATAATAAAATCATGTTCACATATTTTTGAGCCATTTGTCTGGATCGATATTTTTGCCTTCGACTGTACCTATAGTTTTCATTGTTCTTACTTACTGACAGATTGTGTTTGCCAGACTATAGTATAATACTAAAAACCGGTCAAGTGCGGGTCGGACGCGCGCACCAAGGGTTCCGTACTTTTTAGTATTTTTTGTTATAGCGGCAACAGAAATACATCATCTGTGAAAATTTCAATTGTCTAGCTATCACGGTTCATGAGATACAGCCTGGTGACAGACAGACGGACGGACAGCGAAGTATTAGTAATATGGTCCCGTTTTTATCCTTTGGGTACGGAACCCTAATAAAAAAGACATTAATGATCATTGATGAATGTTCCTTTTATTAATATTGTTGGTTTACCTATCTCACAAAACTCAACTTTTTATTTTATATTTCCAAAGGACGAGGAATAGGGGATATTACTGCAATGTTCTGCCACCAGAGTGCAGCACTAGCTTTTTTAGTGCACCGTAGAGTAACTTATTCATACTGTACCTTTAACAGGTTTTTGATAAGTTTTCAGGGGACCTTCCGGAAAACTCGAATCCGAAATTTCGTTATCTAGCTGCCTCTTTATCGCTCGAATACGCAAGAGTGACAGAGATGTTAGATAACGAAAGTTCGATTTTCTTGTTTTGCGATAGACCCTCAGATTGTGATAGTGACGCCACCTACGCCGAGTTTCGCGTAATATTCCCTATTATTAAATAAAAAAGTTATATATTACACGAGCGTTTTTTCATTTCCTATTTGGTACATGACTAGAAACTGTACTTAGTCTTTTAGCATTAGATAAAACGGTAAACCATTTCCACGTGTCTTTTTATTGACAAGTTTTTTTATAAATATAGCAATATTTTACTTATGAAAGCAAAAGTATGTAAATGATCGTATATTATATTTGTTGTGACTTATTTTCAAAGTGTTTTTCGATAAAACGACACGTTAAGATCGCTCACCTTCTTTCTAATGATAAAAAAACGAGAGGTATAGTTAGACGGTTCTGAGTGGTAGACTGCAAATGAGATAAAAGCTATATTAGGTACATGCATTAATCCTCATATCAGGCGGCTCTCCGATTCCAAGGATTGCATAATTTTTATACTTTTTAATGATTTTCAGAATATGAAAAATTATAAAAAGTATAAAAGTTATGCAATCCTTGTATTCAACGAGCCGCCTGCTACAGATTTCTTGAAATTGCCGCGTTTTTTCAGCTTCAACTTTCATTAGCCAGACTATTATCAATTTGCCAATTTCGTGATTATTCTTTTACACGGCACATAAACTTATGCATAATTTATCGATATAAAAAGTCGACACAGTTACATCCCTAGCAAATTATCAAACTTATGACACCGTACGTAAATGAGAAATAACAAGCATATATGCATCTCTTTTCGGCACATTATCTAATTCGTAAGGAAGTAAAGTACGGGTATACATATTTGCGAAGCATTTTTGCCCGACTTCTATGCTTTAGTCATTTTTCTGAGAGATAAACGTCAGTCCATACATTGTGTATAACCATTGGCCGACTATTTTCGACAGAGGGGAAAGCCTGTTAATGGCTACTACGTTTGGTTATATCAAAGTTATATCCTACTAGCTATTGAACCCTGCAACGACTTACGTCGATAGAGCCGTAGATTCGATCTGGTTCCGCGTCCGCGTGCGGGGTGGGGGTGGTCGTTGCTGATGTGTTACGATTACGAAGATTCAGTAGTTCGCGGAGATCGTCAGGATTTATATGATTTTCCACTGAAATTAAAAGTAACGATATACTTTGTCATAAATAATTGTACAAATTCTGTGCAGTCAACCGACTCAATCCTGGGCCACTTGCGAGTAGAACCTAATATAATGACTTATTTTAACCCTTAAATGCATAGTGATGGATGCAACCTACACAAGAAAAAACATATAATTTTATGCATTAAATAAATAAAATAAATAAATATTATAGGGACATTCTTACACAAATTGGCTAAGTCCCACGGTAAGCTCAAGAAGGCTTGTGTTGTGGGTACTCAGACAACGATATACATAATAATACTTATACAAATACTTAAATACATAGAAAACATCCATGACTCAGGAACAAATATCTGCGTTCACCACACAAATAAATGCCCTTACCGGGATTCAAACCCAGGACCATCGGCTTCACAGGCAGGGTCACTACCCTCTAGGCCAGACCGGTCGTCAAAATCAATAATAAGTTAAAATCGATTTCGTCCTGTATAATTATTATGATCGTAAATTAATTATTCAAATTTGCGCAGTATTTTAGTTTAAAAAAATTACATTTGTTTTAAGACGAAAAATAGCGGAAAATTTGGAAAAGTTGATGATTTATGTAATTTAGGCGGTTTTTTTCGGGGTTTGCAATTATTTTATATTTAAAATCTTTATTATAGAAAAACAGTGTAAATTTGTAATGGTGGTAACATTTTTCATATAATATTTTACCAATAATTGTATATGTATTCGAACGAGCGAGCGAAGCGAAGTGAAGTTCTTACATTCAACTTGGAACACACGGCCGGCTAGGGGCACGTCCCGGCATTTCGATGTTTGTAAGCTGAACTATCAGATGATAGTTTGATGGACAATAACTTAAGTAAATTTTGAGCAGGCTCGATCAAGGCGTTATGGAGCTAGAAGAGTGTAGAAGGCCAAAAAGCTATTTGTGAGGTTTGTTTTACACCATATTTCACTACAAGCTAGTACATCGGGCTTTTCAGTGTCCAGTAAGATTAACTAGACTTATATTGACCGGGATATAGACCGTGTTTACCTTTTGTATTATTTGTGAGCTCCCGATATTCAATCAACTCAATATAAGTCTAGTGAAACTAACCGTGAATCATTCAAAACTCTAACAGTAAGATTAAGTTTGTGAAAAAAGGGTTGAAAGTTTGCACCCGGAACGATTTTTTTTGTAAATAGCGAACTTGAAATGTCGTAAAAAGATACAATAATAGAAAACAAGAAAGTGATTTCAGCGTCTTTAGTCATTTATTCCCTAAGGGAGTTAAAATGGCTTTCATTGAAAGTTTGTATTAAAGGATGATCCCCTAAAATGAGTGAAAAAAGGGTTGAAAGTTTGCATCGGGAGCGAAAATCTTTTTTAAACACTTGTAATTCTTCTAAGGGTTGAGAGGGATTATATGTGGTATTTTCTATAAAAAAGGACCTTATTGTCGATGGCGCTTACGCCATTATAAACGATGCTCCGATATAAATATAATGCCGCGCGACGCTATGCGGCATAAGCGCCATCGACAATAAGGTCCCTTTTCATAGAAAATGTCCCATATCGAGAACAATTTTTAGTGTTCCGTACAAAACTTTGTTCACGGAACACTTATGGGATCACTTCGGTCTTGCAAATCGGTTATTTTCAGTTAGGGGCTTGAAACTTCGTAGGTTGTGACAGACAAATCTCATGCGTTGTATAATAATTAACAAATGATTAATCGTCCCTACTGCCATCTTTTGTTGCATAATGTTCTATTCTCATGTAGAATATAACCACTAGGTCACGGGCAACAGCTAGTATATGTATATAAGATCATATATATTGTTTGAACTTACATTCATCCGTAGTAACCCAAAATCTCTGAGCATTTCCATTGCTACACAATAACATTGCACATGTCAATACAATACACACAACTTTTCGCATGTTTGAAAAATGCCTTCAATCAAGAAACAAGTTATATACCCATATAACCATTCCGGTCGCAGAATCATCAAAGTAGTAACTAAATGTCAGATGTGTCGAAACGGTGTCGTAACCGTTACTACACTTTGCGACTGTGTTCAGTTTTGGTAACTTAGTGTGGTCGCCGTGTGCACACAATGTGACCAGAATTGTTTCAGTAACTAAGTGTCGTCGCCGTGTGTACACTTTTCGGTAACAAGGTGTCGACACATTGTGTACACTTTGCGTTCAGTTTGTGACCAAATCTCTACACAATGTGTCGTAACGGTTACTGAAATGTTTCGAAACATTGTGACCGCAAATGACAATATAAAATACCTCTTAAAAACTAAGGTTTGTCAAACTGTCCATTAATAGCAGTGTTGCCAGATCGTCCCAAATAGGACGATTTTCCGTCATTTTTAATGCCACACCGTCCTTTTGTTGTCCCTTCCGAACTACCGTCCCTTTTGGGCATCGAGCGTCCAGTATAAAAGATTTTATGCCATGTTGTCAATGATTGACGTTATGAAGTTCGGGTCTCTACCTTCTCTTAGCGCCTATCCCTTTGAAGGTATGCTTTACAGTATTAAAAACCTGTTACGAAAAGGGGACCAACCATTGGCGCAAGTAGCGAATCGCATACAAGAACTGTCGAAATTGAATATAGAGACTACTTGCAAAAAATCAGATCCCGCCCTCAAAAACGAAATTTTACTGGAAACTGGTGAAAGTTTTTAAGACAGTTAGTAAAAAAATACTCGATATCTAAAAACAATAAGGACAAGTGGTTTCTAACTACTGACAAAAATTTAACAGAAATGCAATACGCTACTTGTGTAGAAGGAAAAATAAAAGTCTTCGGCGGGAATATAAAAAACAAATATAATTTTTTTGAGTTGCCATTTAAATCATCAAACATAAACATATATGCCACAGCGCTCATTCATGAAACTGAAGAATTGAGAGAATATAATTTAGACGACATTAAATGCAAAGTTTTTGCTATGGATTGCAATACCGAAATGGTATTCTTTCCATTGTTATCAACGCTTCGATAAATAAACATTAATTATTAACATTCTCTAAGCATACTTTTTTAACCCTTATCTTGGCAAGGCTCAAAATATTTTAAATTTTAATATTTGTTTAGTGGTTGACCATACTAAACTATTAAAAAATAACAAGAAAAAACCAGGGTTTTCCACTTTACGAGTTTTCGCCCGGGAGGCTATTGGTCATTAAAATCGGTTCGTGGCTCGCAGTCTATATATTATATCACAACCATCCGTTTGTACTTATTTAATACTTATTTAAAACTTAAACTACTAAAACGACTTGCTGAGATCGTTATACAGGATAATTAAAAATGAACGATTTAATTATATTAGGTATTCTAGTGAGATCCTCATAGATAAAGAATACATATTTAAAAAATGCAAGAAATGTCACGGAACGCTCACTTTTTGTATGTACTTTATATGTAACAATATGTGAAAAATAAACTTTTATGCCACAAAAACTTCCAATTCAAGAATCACCAATATAGTACCATGTTTTGTATGGAAAAATAAAAATAAAAAAGCTTTAAATGATCTAAAATGACTTTTCACTAGACTTATATTGACCGGGATATAGACCGTGATTACCTTTTGTATTGATTTTGAGCTCCCGATATCCCCGATATGATATAATGAGGGTAGACAGAGCGCAGTCTACACAACTTTGACACCCACTCGCTATCTTCAGTCACCCGTGAATAAGATGCATGTAACTGCGTCGAAATATCGGGAGCTCAAAAACAATACAAAAGGTAATCACGGTCTATATAGGTAGTGAAACTAGCCGTGAATCATTCAAAACTCTTATAATTTTTTTATGACAAAAACAAAAAATCTGGACACAATTTAAGAATCACCCGATTGCGTCGAGGAATCATTTGTATTTTTATTTGTTTTATTTCCTTCTTGCTTCTTTTCTTTGTCATTTGTCATCATCATCATCATGTCAGCCGATAGACGTCCACTGCTGGACATAGGCCTCCCCCAAGGCTCGCCACTCCGACCGATCCTGTGCCGCTCGCAACCACCGAATTCCCGCGACCTTCACCTTTGTCATTTGTATTCTGTAGCAATTGGTTAGATCTGAAAATAAAGATAACTTGCGGTCACGTTGGGCAAAAAACTATGTTTAGTTTGTTTTTTCTCGGGGCAAAAGGAACAATATTAATATGCAAAATAGTAAGGTACATACAAATACCAAAACAAAAAAGTCACAAATTTTTACGCAAATAAATCGTACTTTTTTGGTCTGTCACTATTATTTCTACGCCATTATAGCATATTTTTGAACCGCTCATACGAAAAGTAAGTAAAATCGTACTAAAATGTGCGGTTTAGCCGAAAAGTACGATTTTAGTACGGTTTTGGGCGGGGTACGTTTTAAGTACGTATGCTATTCAAAAAGTACGTAAAATCGTACTGAAAGGTACGATCTGGCAACACTGATCTGAAAACAAATGAGCACAAGGAGCCATTCTGCAAATCCAGTAACTTTGTTACTACTTTTGACATATGTCTACACAGTGTCTACACAGAGTCTACACAGAGTCGTAACATTGCGACTACTTTGTGACTGGAATTTTTCTCAGCCTTAAACCATATTTTTACATCATAATTACCAAGTTTAGTAGTATGTAAAGCGTTATTTTTATTATTTAGGTATATTATATGCATCGGAGCACTAAAATTGCATCAAATAATGTAGTTATGAACACATGCACTGAGAAGTAAATAATTTCATTTCTGGCTAAACTAAAATAATGAGGTGGCGCGTTGATAAAATTACACCTAGTTAATCAAATCACTCGAGCAGTTTAATTTCCCATAGTATTTAAAGCCGTAATGTAATATAAATGCAAACAATAAATACTTACGTCTTGTAAATCCTTCTTAGCGATGGCGTTTGTCACTTGTTTATTTTTATTTAAGTATATTTCCATCTGACAGTTCCCATTTGAAACGAACAAAATGAACGAATGAACGAATAATTTTGGGATAACTAGTCGCAAACTGGTAACAATGTGTGCACACGGCGACGACACTTTGTGACTGAAATGTGTCTGTGTCGAGCCTTCCCCATTTTGGTAACGGCGACGTAACGGCGACCACACTGCGACCGTTTTGTGACCGGAAAAGACGGTGTCGACGCAAGATGTGTCTACACCGTGTCGTAACGGCGACCGAAAATGGTTGTTAGGGTATACAAACGCACGCAAACAATAGGTATTATAACTAAGCAACTTAGCATAAAATGAGATAACCCCACATATTTTGCAACGACGATGAAAGGAAATAAATACTTAGTCCACAATTCGTTAGATTCACGTAAGTATGAGGTTGGTTTGACGAGGCACAAGCGGTGCGTGGCGGTCCGGTCTCGCAGAATGACAATATTTACAACGCACGCTAAATGCTAACGCCGACGCTAACTGCTATTCTTCCCGTTTGGGTTTCCCATCGCTAGGCCCCAAAAACTGGTGTAGATGTCACCTAAAGATCCGTATCAAGTACGTGCGATCAGAGGTCACGTTAATACTGGCCAAGTTGGCCAACCGAGCCGAAGCACTTGCTAAGCTAAGCGTATAACGGCAGCAGGATGCGCCCGCGCAGATAACCTTTATCACTCGTGGTGTGCACAGACGAGTGATAAAGGATAGGAAAAATCTGTTCTACCTTCAACGATTCCAGTAATATTCAAACAAAAGGTACTTCAAGAGCAGTGATTCCCAAAGCGGGAATAACCTAGGGGTCTACGTAAATGGTCGTTCCGAAGGGTGCATTTTGTCCTCACCTTATCCCGGATTCTTACATTCAGCACTTTTTATTTTGTTCAGAAAGTCTCTAGACACTTAAAATAATAATCATGTGTATTATACAAAAGTTGCAGATTACAGCGATAACTAAAAAAACACGCTTTAAGTATAATAAGTAGTATACCTCATTGTCGGTCGTCCTTACGATCGACAATGAAGTATATGCCTACCCTCACGATGTAACTTTAATGAATAACGTGTTCCATTATTAAAATGCAATAAGCATGTACTCGCCAAAATTGGGGCACATAAAATTACAAATAATTGGAAAATAAAGGTCTACTGGAGCGAGATATATGCCTATTGAATATCATTGACAATATTATAGTTTATCATGCTTATATATTAGAATTTCATTTCAGCCTCAGGATTTGATATGTCACAGACTTTGTGATGACCCTGGCCCCTATTTCACCACGGTGACAGATGCGACTTAGACCCAGTTTCGGAGATAAAGGGAGGGAATAGTCATTTTTGCCTATTTTCTTGAATAACTTCTAAACTGTTTATCTTAAAATTATAAAAAAAAATATTTGAGATTCTCACAATGAGCTCTTTCGTTTGATATATAACGCGATATCGTTTGACAAACTTTATTTTTAAATTTTCTCATTCTATATCGGGTTACATATCAAATGAAAGAGCTCGTTATGCTAATCTCAAAAATATTTTCTTTATAATTTTAAGATAAACAGTTTAGAAGTCATTCAAGTAAATAGGCAAAAAATGACGACCCCCCCCCCCCCCCCCACCCCCTATCTCCGAAACTACTGAGTCAAAAAATTTGAAAAAAATACACAAAATAGATCTTTACCTATAGATCACCGGAAAACCTATTAGAAATGTGCAGTCAAGCGTGAGTCGGACTTAATTATGAAATAAAACTATGAAAACGGATTATATCGCGTATATTGAATTTATAATACATCCCGACGTTTCGAACTCTTTACAGCGTTCGTGGTCAACGGGTGACAACGGGTGGCGGACTTAATTACTTAGTATTTGATCCGACCCCTACGGGTTTTTTAAAGACATATATATCACATAAAAAATACATTGTTTAAATTGTGTAATGTACGGAACCCTTGAAACGCGAGTCCGACTCGCACTTGACTGGTTTTTTAATACATGTAATGGCTTGGCAATCGCACATAATGACATAAGGATAATTCGTCAACTATTCAAATTAAATAATCCTAATTAAACATAGCGCTTGACATGCAGTTTGAGTTTGAGACTATATATTTCTATACCATCCATAAATTAGGCGGCGCCGGCATTTGACAAGTTTTCAGAGATAATAAAATATGACATTGATGCATCAAGGCGGTTTGCTTACAGAGGACCTACCGGGAAACGCGAATCCGAAAATTCGCTATCTGCCTCTTTATCGCTCGAATATGCAAGAGTGACAGAGATGTTAGATAAAGAAATTTTCTTGTTTCAGGATAGACCCTCAGATTGTGGTAGTGGCGTCCTGGCGCCCCCTACGCAGAGGTTCGCGTAATATTTCCTAACGTGTTGTTGAGGGCATTATATTTTTTTAAATACCAACATGGTTATGGCTCGCGTCCGCGTGCACGACGCATGCGGTGTATTCATGGTAGAAAAGCTGTCAGTCATTGAAGTGACAAGTGACATTTGACATTTCGAACTATTGAAAAGACCACCATCTACACTAGCGCCCCTAGCGGCGAATTCATACGCGTTAGCCCTCATTCTGCCATAAGAGATTGCGATCCTTTCTATACCATCCATAATACGATTGCTAGCAACATTGGGCGGACCTGGGCTACCGCGTTTAGGCCTCATTGACACGAGCGCTTTTTCAACGCGCGTTAAAAAAGCGTTTGAATGACACAAATGGAAACGTGTATTACTAGCCGTTGTCCGCGACTTCGTACGCGTGGATTTGTAATATTATGCAGCAAAAAATATCAGTAGGGACGGTTAATCATTTGTTAATAATTATTGAGATTTGTCTTTCACAAAGTACGAAGTTTCAAGCCCCTAACTGAAAAAAATTGTTCTTCTCGATATAATCCTTCTCAACACTTAGATTTTCAAGTCCACTATTAAAATAAAATGTTCGCTCCCGATGCAAACTTTATTAATACAAACTTTTCAAACACGGTGCAATCAGTTTTCGTCTATTATAATATAATGCCCTTTTACCAAGTTTCATGTTCCTAGCTTAAACGAAAACTTGTACTACATATAAACTACATCCCCTTTTTAACCCCCTTTGGGGGTTGAATTATTAAGAACGTAGAAATAACTTTTTTTTTTATATTATACAATGCCTTTCTAAGAAGTTTCAAAGCATTTGTAATGGATTCAAACTTACAACCCCTTTTAAACCCTTTTAGGGGATGAATATTTAAAAACGCTTAAATATACTTTTCTTGTATTCTAAAAATATGCCTTTATACAAAGACTGAAGTCCTGTACTCAAAAAAAGGTTTGATCTCCATACAAACTTTCAACCTCTTTTTTTACCACCTTGTTTTTTAATAATATAATGACTCAGGTGTAACCCAAGATCTCTTGATAGACAATACCCCCACCTGGACAACGTCTTCATTTGCCCTTATAGACACAGACCCGCAGGAAGTATGCAGCATTGTCATGGGTTTGAGACCGGACAGTGCCCCTGGATGGGACGGCATCACAACCAAATTTCTTAAACTAGCTGTTAAATTGGTTGCCCCTGTAGTTAGTCACCTTACTAACCTCTGTTTTAAGGATGGAGTTTTTCCCACACCGTTTAAGAGATCTTTAGTTACACCGGTACATAAGAGTGGAGAGACGGATGATGTTAATAATTACAGGCCCATATCGGTCTTACCAGCTATTTCTAAAGTTATTGAGAAATTAATTAACAACCGCCTTATGTCATACCTAAACAAATACAACGTTTTATCGAATCAACAATTTGGTTTTCGCAAATCAAAATCTACGGAAGATGCAAAATTGGAACTCGCTACACTAATAGCTGATAAGACCGATAAGGGAAACAAGTGTCTTGCTGTTTTCTTAGACCTGCAGAAGGCATTTAACATCGTCTCTCTCCCCACTCTTATTCACAAGATGGAGAGGGCTGGCATAAGAGGTACTCCACTAAATTTGCTAAGTGACTATTTACAGGGGCGAACCCAGAGAGTTAAGATAAGTGACTTTATAAGCCAGGAGGCAGACATAACATTCGGCGTACCCCAGGGTTCTGTCCTTGGGCCTACATTATTTCTACTCTATATTAATGACCTGACAAACCTCGGAATACAATGTGGGTACATCTTGTCTTACGCCGATGACACTGCCATAGTATTTGAAGGTCCATCCTGGGAGTCTGTGTTTGAAAGGGCTGAGATAGGACTCAGTAAAGTGGCTTCTTGGCTAAAAACGAACCTTCTAACTCTTAATGTTAATAAAACAAATTACATATGTTTTACTAAATATATCAGCTCACAACCTAATAATAATCTTAACTTAAAAATTCATACTTGTAATAATTCTAATCTACCTACATGTAACTGTATGGGAATTGATAAACTCCACGAAATATCTAGGTGTAATGCTGGACCAGCGCATGTCATGGTATACTCATACTGAATATGTAAATATGAGAATACGAAAACTGATATGGCTATTCAAAAAGTTGACACATTACAACAAAAAATCTATTAAATCAGTTATATATAACTTTAGCTCAATCAGTAATGTCTTACTGCATATCAGTGTGGGGTGGCTCAGCAAAAACCAAGTTTCTGGAAGTTGAAAGGGGGCAACGTTGTTTACTTAAGGTTATGTACTCTAAGCCATACAGATTCCCAACGAAAGACCTCTACCACCTAAGTGACTTACTAACAATGAGGAAGCAGTATGTACTGAGTCTAACAACGAGACTACATAAAACATTACCATTTAACCCACAGCTGCTAAATCGTAGAAGAAAACATAATGTTGCCCCCATATCAACTACAAAATCTGTATTTGCTAAGAGACAATTTGGAGCGCAATCTGCATATGTGTACAATAAAATAAACAAAATACTAAATATATACAATTTACAACTATATAAATGTAAAAAAATATTAACCGAGTGGCTTAAAATACTTAACTACGAGGAGACAGAGGCTCTGATATATTAAATTAAGTTGATATTAAGTGAAACTCTAAAGTACCTACTTATCAGTTTTAATATAATAAGTAAGAAAATATGACATTTTACTTTACAGTACCTATTGTATAAGAAAATACCTATTGTGTAAGAAAAGTGCGATACATATTTCAATGCTTTACAGCACCTATATATAAGAAGTGCCGATTAGTACATCACCTCACCACCTGCACTCACACGATCTCATACACCTACACACACACATACACACTCACTCACTCACACACACACACACACACACACACACACACACACACACACACACACACACACACACACACACACACACACACATTTAATGTAGATAAAATTGTATTAGCTTAAGTTTTCTTTCTGCTTTTGTTAAACTAAAAACTACTTGTTGCTACGGAGGAGCGGGGGCTTCCTGATACAGGTATAATATACTTAAAAGGAAGTCCCAACCTACTACCTTGTAATGTAACATTTTATTAATGAAATAAAATATTTTCATTTTCATTTTCATTTCATTTCATTTCATACATTTTACCCAAGGTTCGAATTCATAGCTTAAAATAAAACTTGAACCCCATACAAACTTTGGACCCCCATTTCACCCCCTTGGGGGATGAATTTTCAAAAATGCTGAAACAAGTTTTCTTCCCTTTTAATTAAATATCTTTTTACGGAGTTTCAAGTACCTAGCTTAAAATAAAATTAGGACCCCTACAAATTTTCAACCCCTTTTTAACCACTTTACGGGATGAATTTTTAAAATCGCTGAAATTACTTTTCTTGTATTCTAATAATATGCCTTTAAACAAAGATTCAAGTCCCGCACTCAAAGAAATGTTTGATCTCCATACAAACTTTCTACCCCTTTTTCATCACCTTAAGGGATGAATTTTCAAAAACGCTGAAATTACTTTTCTAGTATTTTAATAATATGCCTTTGTACAAAGTTTCAAGTCCCGCATTCAAAAAAAATTATGATCTCCATACAAACTTTGAACCCTTTTTTCACCACCTTAGGGGATGAATTTTGAAAAACCCCTTCTTAGTGGATACTAACGTCATAAAAGCTACCTATTCTGAAAAATTCAGCTCTCTAGGTCCAACGGTTTGGGCTGGGCGTTGATTTAAGTGAGTCAGTTAGTCAGGACTTTCACGTTTATATATATAGATTCACACGATGGCAGTAGCGCTTTTTTATCAAGCGTTGTTGGATTTTCAACTTTACGCCTTGGTCTTTAAATCGAATTTAGCGTGCGGGCAGATTCAAGCGCTTTTTCAATAAAAAAAATAATAAAAAAAACGGAATTAAGTTTTTTCCTGGTGCTGAATTACAAAAAAATATAACAAATCTAAAATTAAAATAGAAATTATTTTTATTTAAAGTGACTACATTTGTAAACAAAAAACTTAAATGTCCTCTTCGGGTTCACCGGTAGATGCACTCGTACCATTCCCATACTACAAAATCACCGATCATACACGAACTGGTTGCTGTAGATTACTGTTCAATTATTTTTGTGCCTAGTTGATTACCATTAAACCTATAATTTTGTGCGAGACCTATAATCAGTGGTCAGCATGCAAAATAACCCTGGATTGAAAATTACATTCACTTACTTTTGATTTGTACAGCCACCTTTGCATGATTTACACTGGGCTGTGCATGGTACAGCTGACGCGACGACACCCACTCCAGAATGGTCGGTAGTTACAGCGATTTGGTCGCAATTACTAAGCCTCGCTTGGACCATTGTGGCTGCAAATCTGGCTGCGAAACTATGTGTTGTGGGCAAAGAGTAAAGTAAGTATAAAGTTGTGGGTGTCTTCGCGTCAGCTTACCATTGGACTTAAAAATGAAGCGTTTTTATTACTACACGTCCACAAAGCAGGGAGTACGAGCAGTACCTATTAAGCTCGCTCCAGACTACGCGGCGCGAAGCCGCGAACGCAAGTGTCATTTCAGCCATTTTTTCCGCCATCTTGGATTTTTTCCAAATTTTTTTTCCATACCAATCTAGGGGACCCCGAGATTCCGTGACCAAAATTTCAGCGCGCTAGGACAAACTTGAAAATTGGCCGCCAAAAAAATGGTGGCTTCAAAAACTGACAGGGTCCCTCTATGACATTTGGTCGAGCGCCCCCCACCTAGGTCTTACCGTTTAGCCGGGCTGTCCAACATTTTTTTAACCAAATCCGGTAGACGAAAAGTCAGATTTTTCTGGTACTCATCGGACCGACCTCTATACGACCGTACCATACTCAAATAACCCCCGGACCTCCTTCTGGGAGAACAATTGTGTCAATCAGTCATCGGATTGCGGCTTTATATTAGATAGAATAGAAATAGAAGTAGAATAGAATAGAATAGAATAGAATAGAATAGAATAGAATAGAATAGAAATAGAAATAGTAATAGAAATAGAAATAGAAATAGAAATAGAAATAGAAATAGAAATAGAAATAGAAAAATAGAAAAATAGAAAAATAGAAAAATAGAAAAATAGAAAAATAGAAAAATAGAAAAATAGAAAAATAGAAAAATAGAAAAATAGAAAAATAGAAAAATAGAAAAATAGAAAAATAGAAATAGAATAGATAGATAGAAAATAGAAATAGAATAGAAATAGAAATAGAAAATAGAAAAATAGAAATATCATCAAAGTTGTCAGTTATGGTTATGACGCGAGGGGGCCGTTTCGGGCGGGAGTTACGCGCT